>NC_067402.1:197775712-198375712 GCF_016432865.1 Antechinus flavipes
AATAATGAGAATAAAGTACTTTGTAAATTGGAAAGACACATTTAAAAGCTGCAAATTAGGATTGCCAAGAGGAAGCACCAAGGGCAGTGAGCCTGTGAATGAGGGAAACATTTCCAGGTAGTTTTCAGGTTCTATTTCTATTTCTGACTCCACTTTTCTACTTTTCTCCATCACTGTTTTTCTCTAGAAATTTCAATTTTCTCTGCTTTTCTCTCCTTTCTTTAGGGATTGCCTGCTGGATTTCCCTATATGCTGCAGAGACTCTCCCCACCTGCCCTTTCTCCTGTAAATGTGACAGCCAAAGCTTGGAAGTGGATTGCAGTGGCTTGGGGCTCTCCACAGTGCCTCCAGACGTGCCTGCTGCTACCCGTACCCTTTTACTCTTGAACAACAAGTTGAACATTCTTCCTAGTTGGGTTTTCTCCAATCTGTCAAGCCTTCAGAGGCTGGATCTGTCCAACAATTTCCTGGACCAGCTGCCTCATGCTGTATTTGGGGACCTGGTGAACCTAACTGAACTCCAACTTCGCAATAACAGCATAAGGACCCTGGACAGGGACCTCCTGCAGCACGCACCCCTCCTTCGACACCTGGACCTGTCCATCAATGGCTTGGCGCAACTGCCCCCTGGTGTCTTTGATGGACTCCTGGCACTACGTTCTCTCTCGCTCCGGTCCAACCGCTTGCAAAACCTCGATCGGGTGACATTTGAACCCCTTGTGAGCCTGCAGTTGCTTCAGGTTGGGGACAATCCCTGGGAATGTGACTGTAACTTGCGAGAGTTCAAGCACTGGATGGAATGGTTCTCCTATCGTGGTAAGCAGAGCTGTTTTTAGGGTACAGCAAATCAGGACTCACTTCACAGTCTCCAGCTCCCCTCTCGTGAACTAGGTTCAGTTACTCAGGAAAGCAGCCATCAGGGAGGAGGTGGTTTTGCCAGCTGGTGCTAAAAAAGATCTAAGGCTCATCTCTATACAATCAGCCTCTCTTACCTCCCCACCCCCTTGTCCGCCTCCCCAGCCATACATCAGCGAGACAAAGGAGTAGGACTGCCCTTCTGCCTTTCTCCCTTACCCATTTGAGGCTGCTGTTTTGTTACTTTTATTCCTCCTGAAGGTTTCCCCTGAAGTTCATTTTAACCTGACTTTACCTATACAAGAATGTTTGTCAGAGGTGGAGGTAGGAAGCTGAGTACAGAGGCAGCTTAGTGTGTAGAAAGATCTTTTCTGGCTCTTTGAAATTGAGGTTTCCAGGGAGGGGAAGTGACTTGACCAAGAACACAGCTAGTTAGAGGCAGTGTAATCTTTTCTCCATACTTTATGGAAACATACCAAAACAATTGTCCTCTTTGGGGGAGAAGTGAGGAAATGACCTGTAAGAGTTATGGGGGAGAAGGATATTTTTGTCCAGGGAGGTAATGCAAGTAAAAGAGATAAAATTATGGTGGAATGCAGAAGGGAGGCAAAGAAGGATAATCTGCCTCTACCTTATAAACAATTCCATCAGTTTTCAGCTATCCAAAACAACAGGAAAAAAGGGATTTAAATGCCATTGCTAACAGTTGCAGCCTTCTTTCTCAACATAACTTTATATCAGATCCATAATAAGGAATGAAATGGTTTGAATTTTATCTCCTTTTCATCCCTTTACCATATTTTGAGTTTAGAGGAAGGAAATGGAAGGAAAAACCAATCCTTCCCAAAGAAAGTTCTAACATGTTACAAAATGATCTAAAAGAAAGGGGAAATAAGTTCCTGCTACCAGTGAAATCACATATGCAGATTCTATCTATATTTTAATAATCAGGAAACTTGTTCAGGCCTACCTTGGACTAGAATCTTGAACTACATAACCACTCACAGAAGCTATAATGGAGTTCACACCAGAAATTGGAGAAAGAATGGTGTCTATTGTTTAAGACAACATTAGCAGCTGGGCTCAGGGAGGGAGTGCCCAGGACACATGTATTTGGTGGAAGCAAGTATAGATTTTTCAAATCTAGGATTTGACTGGAAGTAAGAAGAGTTTTGGAAAATGTTAACATCACAGAATCTGAGAGTCTCAAAAGCCCCAGCAGCCATCTTGTCCAAACAATACACAAAAAGAATTTCCACCATCACATCTTTCATAAATGGTTGTCCAGCTTTACTTGAAGACCTTCAAAGACAGCCCCTTTCACAATGGGTCAGCCCTTTTGCACCTTCTTGTTTGCTCCTGTTCTGTCCTCTTGGGCCAAATATAACAAATCTGGTTCCTCTTTTCCCTGTCTTATTTACTTGAACACAGCAATCATGCCCTTCCCCAACCTCACCCACTCTAGCCTTTCTTTTCCTGACTAAACTGATACAAGGATCAGTTGAATGAATTTGGCCTATGGAGAACAAAACTGCTCCAGACAAAGTTTGATAAGAGCAGATTTAGAGGAACTATCACCTACCTGTTCTTAAAGTTATAGCCTTCTTCATGTAGTCCAAGATCAAACTGGCTTTTTGGCTGTCACATCCCATTGCTAACTTATATTGACATTTAAATCCACTAAAATTCCCAGATCTTTTCAGTACTATTGTTATCTTTGCAAACCTTCTTCATCTTATATTTGTGAAATTGATTTTTTGTACCCATGCCTAGGTCTCTACATTATCTCTATGGAATTATATTTTATATTGAATTAGAGTTAACCAGTGCCTCTGTGTATCTATCAAGATCCTTTTGGAGCCTGATTTTGTCATCCATTGTAATTGCCATCCCATCCAGCTTTAGATCATCTCTCATGGAGTATTCAGACAGATATTCTCACTACCCACACTGTCCTCTACCCACCTAATTTATAGCCTTTGAATGTCTTTATAATCATCATCCTGCCTTTGACATAGGCTGGCTGAGTTACCTTGGACAAATCAATTAACCTTATAATGCCTCAGACAATTAAGACTAAATTGTAGAACAGCTAAGGATCTACATGCATAGAGGGAATTTCCTTAGTGAAATCCAGAGGGCTTGGTTCCAGTCTCCCTTCCTGTCCCAAGCCAAAAAACCTCACCATCGATGATGATATCCACAGCTATCTAATAAAATGGTACTTCTCCCATTTGGAAGCAACCATTCTAAGCAAAATCAGAAATACTTTAGTGGAGTCACAAGAATAAATTTGGGTAAGGGGAAGGAAACTAAGCTAGAAAGCTCCTTTCTTGTTCTCAAATCCTCAGGAAGCGTTAGTGTGCAGAAAATGTCATTATTTAGTGACTCTTTCCTTTTACTTCAGCAGGTATTTCCTGACAGATGAGATCACTGCAAGGAGAATAGTGCCCAGGAGGTCAAAGGCAAAAATTAAGCCAAAAATAGATGAGCAGTGGGAAAAAGGGCATCAGCAAAAGCAAAGTCTTTGAAAAAGAGATGACAAAGGAGGAAGTGCCCACCTGACTTTTTCTATCAGGGAAGATTCGGGTGGGAATTTCATTCATTCAAGTAGTATTTATTAAGCCTCTACCTTATGTGCAGTCTAGTGCGAGGTGCCCAACCCAAGCTGACTCTCAAAATGACTTTCTCAACATGTCTGGATTAACCCGTTTTCTCTTCCCAAGATGATTCTTCTAGGGCTGCTACAGTGCTGCTACAACTGTATCAGCAGTTGTATCTCTTGGATCTCTCACTCTGGGGACTTCAGAGCAGGGAGTGGGGTTTCTTGGGCATGGAAAGCTGAGCACCCAATTCTCTTCTCTCCCTTTGGCACAGGGGGACGCCTAGACCAGCTGGCCTGTACGATGCCCAAAGAACTGAGAGGGAAAGACATGCGAATGGTTCCCATGGAGATGTTCAACTATTGCTCTCAGCTGGGGGAGAGCAGCTCAGCCGGCTTGGAAGTGTCGGGGCCTCCCTGTACCAAGGCCAGCCTGGACCCTGTTAAACCCAAGCCCGGGGCTGAGCCAGAACCGGAGCCCAGCACAGCCTGCCCCCAGAAACAGCGGTATCGGCCGGTCAGCGTCCGTCGGGCCATCGGGACTGTCATCATTGCCGGTGTGGTCTGTGGCATTGTCTGTATCATGATGGTTGTGGCTGCTGCCTATGGATGCATTTACGCCTCCCTCATGGCCAAGTACCACCGGGAGCTGAAGAAGCGCCAGCCGCTGATGGGTGACCCGGAGGGGGAGCAGGAGGATCAGAAGCAGATCTCCTCTGTGGCATGAGACTTCCCCACCCCATCTGGCCTCAGGAGGAAGGGCTGGGAAAGAAAGCCAGGGACTTTTAGCAAGCCCCTGTCACAGGCAGCTCTCCGGCACCCCTTCCTCTCCGCCCTGAGATTCTGTGGTTCGGTTCCCCTCTCAGTCTGATCACAGAACACTGCTCGCCTCAGTCCCACCTTCCTCCTCCACCCTTCCAGGCAGAGACCAAACAAGAAGCCTTGGGATTTCTCTGGAAACTCTCCCGGCTTGCTCCCTCGTCAGAAGTTTGTGGGTATTTCCCAAAGGTTCTGGCTGATTAAGAAGACCAGATCCAGGCAGAGGGGAAGCTTCTGGTGAAGAAGGGAGGCCATGGGGTTTTTATCTTCCTCTCACTCTTCCGGGTGAAGCCATGGCTGTGATTCTCCCAGCATTTTTTCTCGAAGATGCTGGAGGAATGGAGTCATGGGAACTGGGGTCAGAGGAAACTTTCTGCTAATCCTTCTTGTAGGGCTGCAGAGATAAAACTGATTCCATCTTTAGGCTCTGGTACAGCCACAGGAACACACCTACCCTACTCTTATGAATACGACAATGAGTCTATACCTATTTCTTATGCTGCAAATGTAGTTATGACCCTTAAATCTGGTCACCATCTTCAAACATTCCCTCCCCTCACTGCCTCTGAATTCACAAAGACAAATTCACGTACTCATAGCAATATCAACAGAACTGTATTGATTTAGGAGTCTCCACACAGGACAGATTCATGCATACACATTCACACAGAGACAGACACCCGGAATCTTCCTATAGCTGAGATGTCACTTCCCCACAACAGATAGTCAGCTGTTCAACTGTAGAATCCCTGCTTACTGCAGCCTTCTACAGCCAATGGGGGAGAGAAACCCAAATCCAACAGCACAAGGATTCTTTTGCTATATCTGCTAAAGTGGGATAAAGTATTGTTTCTGGACCAGATTGCCTATCACCATGGTAACCAGCTCGAACCTAGCGTGTTGGATATTCTGGGGACACCTGCCCCAGGGCTTCAAAGCTGTAGTACTTGTGGCTGGTGCAATACTAGGAACTCAGACTCACATCCCAGAATACTTATTCAGTTCAGAGCCCACATGGAGCAGCGCTGCTAGGTCACAGTTAGGACACTCACTTCTGCATATGGCAACCCAGTTTTCCCTCTAGAGCCTGAATTCTGAGGAGGGAAACTAGTCTGGATCATCCTTGGACAATGCTGTTTGGCCTGGGGAACACCCTTTTGGTGGTGGTGGGGAAGCAGGGGCATGGACCTGGGAGAGTGAGTGTCTGGCAGAGAGAATAATGTTCCTCCCGGAAACTCACTGCCAGCCAGAGTGCCCCAGGGGATATTCCCCTTCCGATCCCTTCTGGTGCTTGGAGATGGGTGCATTCCTATTCCAGGCATAGGTAAGCATGGATCCACTGGGAAATCCGTCTGCTTGGTCCTGTTCCCCAGAGTCTTTAATTACAACTAAACTGAGGACCAGAATCTGAGCCAGGAACCTACAGATTTGGATTCTAAATGTAGCCAATAGTAATGGGATAAATAAGATATATGTCATACTAAGAGGTGTGAGTAGAGTTGGAATGGAAGAGGAGGGTTGTGGAGGAATTGTGGGAACCCTAATATTTCTCCCTGGTTTTCCTCCTCTCCTTTCTTCTTCTTCCTTCTCATCATGCATTTGATGGCAAGTAATGTTTTTCATCATGCCCTGGGAATACCTTGATCTAAGCTTTTTAGATCAGTGGTTTCCCAAGGAATATCTGAGGGGCTGGAAGGCACCCAACTGGTTTCTGGTTCTAATGGGGTGTCTTAGGAGAACAATAAAGGAAGAACTCCAGCTAAAGCACAGGCAAGAAGAGGGAGGGGAAGAGATGGAAGGGTAAGACTGGGCTGGTCCTGGCTGCCTTTTATCCACTCCCCCAACTCTGCATATGTAGACCATTGGGGGGAAAAAAGCAACGAGATGTAAGATGGGTATGGTGGAGAAGACATCTTTGAGAAGGTGCTTCTCCCAGTTAAGCTGGGGAGTGGATACCACTGGTATAAACTCAACAGGTCAACCCTTCACTTGGGTAGGTGGGCCTTCCCTCTTCTTCATGGGCTGGCAGTAGACCTGATTGTTGTTATTATTGTTTTTAATAGGGGTGCAGGGGTGGGGGAGGGGATTCAAAATGGTGGTGTCTTCAGCATAAGGCAGGAGATTTTTAAAGGCAAAATTATATTTCTTGTTTGTTGTTTCAGAAGAACAATAAAGACTGTATTTTCCTATAGCCTTCTTAGTGTCATTGGCTTGGGAGAGAATGTGGCATCTGGAAGGACTGAGTGACAGACATATAACACAGTCTCCTCCACCTTCTTCCTTTTCTTCCTTGATTTTTTTTCTGCTCCTTCACTTCCCCCAGGGCATTTAGGTGTAGTAACTAAGGTATACCATACCAAAACAGGAGACAAATGAATACCTAAAACCGTAAGGTTCACCATATTTCCAATTCTGGAGCACAACTAGGGTATTCAGTGTTTGTTGAGACTCTCAGGTTTTGTGTTCAGTAGAAGGAACCCAAAGACCAGAAACAATACAGTCCCTGCCTTCCAGCAGCTTACATTCTACTGGAGTGCTTAATGAAGAGTTCGGGCTTTAGAACAGGTAGCAGAGGCAAGTTGATGTGAACAGTTCCCAGGCTTGATAGAATTTGGGGGTGATAGCCTTGAAATATTTCTTTCTGGGCTTTCTAACTGGGCAAGTCACTTAACCCCAATTGCCTCAGGAAAAAAAAGGAAAAAAAAGAAAAAGAAATAGCTCTTTCCTCCTTTCTGCAAATACAAATGGTATTCTTGGGCTATGCAATGGGTTTCCTGGTGTGGATGTTGATTTAGGGACTGACAAAAATAGAGCTGGGAGGGCTAGAAAGCTCTCTGAATACTGAAATTTAATTGAATTTACCCTGGCAGTTAAGATCTGATAGATTCTTAGGACATTCATTTACTTAGGGTGTTTCTTTCCTCTGATAGGTTTGAGTTACTTTTAAGACAGGTCTAAATGTCCTTTAGGAAGGGATGCCTCAGGTCAAATTTTATTCTTCCTAGGGGGAGCCTGCAGACAAAAATGGATGCCATCTGATCCTGGAGGACTAGGGGAAAATCAGCAAGAAAAGGTGATTGTGGGACATATAAACATCTATAATTTTAGAGATTTACATTAGGGGCAGGCTTGCTGTGTTCTGGGTTCAACAAAGTGGAAGGAATTAGAATATAAGATGATGGAGGAACATGAGCCTTCCCAATTGGTAGATTATCCTGTTACCTGATTGAATAGTGCCTTTGGCTTAAGGGGCTGGGATTGGCCTCCAACTGTTTATATCTGGGCTGCCTTTACTGTCTCATGTCTTGTCCTTTTAAGTTTGTTTGTTTTTAGTTCCAGAAGGGCAACTTTCATATGAAAGCCCAGACTAGGGAAAATGAGCAAGGGACTACTTCACCAATGCCCTATTCCTAGAGGATTCTTCATGAACTGAGTAACCAGAACAATGATTATGGGACAGATTTTAACTCAATCCAGAGTTGAATTCCAGCGGTCCCATTTCTTAAAGCTAGGTTACCTACGAGTTCTTTGCTTTCCCTGCTCCTATTGTTTAGTGACGACTCTGGATGGCATCTTGCTCTGAGCTCTGCTGAAGAAGTAAAACTATTACTTCCCAGACATCCCACAAATCTACGTAAGTTGTACACAGTGAGCAGACCAGGCAGAAAGACAACCTCAGACTTGGCAGAGGATTGCTGCATGGGAGTGTGAGGAGCAAGAATCAGGGGCCAAATGTGGATAATTCCCAAGGTGTGTGCAGCTCATTTGCCTGTGGAGAATGACTCACATTTCTGTAGCACTTTCAAATTCCCAATTTCCTGACCCCAATTTCCTGATTTTCTTCTCATAACAACCCTCTAAAGGAGGTAATGTGAATATTACGACCTAGTGATGGAAGGCCACTTCAGAGGCTATTATCTCATGTCGCAGATAAGGAAACTGAGGTATAGAAAGATTAAGGGCATTGCCCAAGCTCACAAAACTAAGTGTCAAAGTTGAGACTCAAACTTGGGTCTTAGGTGCCAAGACCAGTGTTTTTTCTTTTGAACAACACTGTCAGAAGCCACAGTGTAGGATGCATGTGATAACACAATATATCTGTAGCTATTACACTCTGGACTTTGGAGTGATATCATTGTCTGGGGATCGGGTCATTCTGTGGAACTAGAGATCAGGGGACCTAGTGCCTTGAGAAATCACTTGGTCAAATCTTCCCATCCCTCTCAGCTTTTTACAGCTGAGGAGACCGGGACTCAGAGAAAGGGAAGAGATAGATTGAAAATAGATGTGCCTGAGCCCAGAAATTCCACCCAAAGCATGCCCCACTGTCCTTGATCTTGGAGCCCCCTCCCACCCCACACAGATCTGCTGCCCTTCCCATCCCTGAAATACTCTATAAACAAACAAAGCCAAAGGAACTAAGAAGGCCGAGATGGACTGGAAGATAGAATTTAAGAAGCAGGGGAAAAATAAGTTGAAAGAGCCCAGCACATGATCCTTCTCTTGTCACATCCAGGAACCCTAGAGTCAAGAGCAATTGTCTGCAGTGAGTCAGACCAGAGGGACCAGGGACACTGTTTCCATGGCAACCTCCCATGGCTCCCCTTCAGTTCTGCGTTATAAAGCATCACCAAATACTTGAAGAGCACAGGAGCCTGACCCTGGAGGACTGCCTCCTCTACACCCTTTCCTCCTCAGGCACCTCAGAAGACAAAGGGGAGTTAGGGCAGCCTCTAGGGCAATGGTGCTTGGAGGTCCAATTCTGTCCTGGGATCCAGGTGAGCTCATTGTGTGATGGCTTAGGGGAAGGACAGGTTAGGGACAGTACCAAGACACTGAATCAACCTTCCAATCCTCTGTAGTGCTGTGCCATCCCATCCTTTCTTTATGTCTCAGGATAGACAGCAGCCCAAGATTATGACTCATGAGAAGAAGTGCTTCTAGGGCTTCTGGCATCTCATTTTTAGGTTCAGATGATTTAATCTTTCTCTATTCCCTTAACTCACAACTCTGAATGTGCTCAGGACTATAGGAATGACTCTCAAGTCTCCTTCATACTGAACCCCTCCAGCTTGGCCATGCAGGCTGGCTAATCCTTCGCCTCTCCTGACCTATCCCCTACAGATACCTCTGCTTTAGGAAGGTGAGCCAACTTCACTGTGACACACAAATTCTTGGAAAGTCTCTATTTCCACTCTCTTCAACCAATGTCTCTGAAAGGTCCTGGAGTTAAGAGCACTCTATGAAATCAGAGAAGGTGAGGCTGCTGGGATAACCTTAGCATATCACTTCTACAGTTAGTAAAGAATAGTAGAGAGAGAACCACAAACGCTGGAGGGTTGTAGGGGGTAATTTTACTTCCTTTCCCAGGATTTAGGCCACAGATCAGCTACAACCTTCAGGTAGCAAGACCCTCATCTTCCTATTGAGCTCTCCTAAGGCCTAAAGTATTTCCTTAGAAACTTGTTTTAATGTGAAACAGCAGGTGGAACAGGTGGAAGGAACTAGAATGTAAAATGATAGAGGAAGATGAGGAGCCCTTTGCACCCCTAACTAAAGATTGATAGATTCCGGCTACCTGATTAAATAGTGCCTTCAGTTTACAGGGCTGGGATTGGCCTCCAACCGTTTATGTCTGGGCTGCCTTTGCTGTCTCACATATTGCCCTTTTTAGTTTGTTTCTAGTTCCAGAAGAACAACTCTTCCTTACAGAGGAACTGTCAGCTCAAACAGTTCAGAAATAAGGCAGGGTAGCTATTAGTTAATGGGTGTAGAATAGACAGGGCAGTAGGCTGGGGCTCAGGACACAGGATTTTCAAGTACTGATTCTATTACCAACCAACCGTGTAATTGTGGCCATTACTTGGCCCTCATGGGCTTTGATTTCCTTCTCCTGAGAAACAAGAGAGCTGGGTTGAATAATGGGCAGAACCCTTCTGACTGCAAGGATTCTCTGGTTCTGGAAACAATTAATCACCTCTATTCAGACCTAGATGGAAGCAGCTCAAGGACTTGAACCCACAAGCCCTGGGAATAGCAAGACCCAGGCCACCATTATTACTCCAAGCCTAGCCTTTCAGTTAACTCTCATAGAGACAAGACCTGGCAGTTTGGCAGGGGCTAAGGCCCTGCCTTCTCAGCAGCCCCAGCAACCGAAGACCCAGAAACGACAGTATTTACCACCCAAATCCTTGCCAAACAGTTTGACATCAGGCACAGATGTGGTTTTTATTAATGGAAATAACATCACAGCAAGTGCTTTGCCATTGAACCCTAAGGACCAAGGAGCCTTTCCTTTTGACTTACAGCTACAAACTTTTCCTCTCCTCTCTCTTTTCCCCTACTTAGAATGTGAGCTCCTTGAGAC
Source organism: Antechinus flavipes (assembly GCF_016432865.1). Classification (NCBI taxonomy): domain Eukaryota; kingdom Metazoa; phylum Chordata; class Mammalia; order Dasyuromorphia; family Dasyuridae; genus Antechinus; species Antechinus flavipes. The sequence goes on from NC_067402.1 coordinate 197,786,356, forward strand.
AAGGGGCTATCTTGTTTTTATTTTCAAAATTTGTATCTCTAATACTTAGCAGAAAAATTCAACATTGCTGTTGTTCAGTTGTGTTCAACTCTTTGTGACCCCATTTGGGGTTCTCTTGGCAAGAGTACTGGAGTGGTTTGCCATTTCCTTCTCTGGCTCATTTTACAGATGAGGAAACTGAGGCAGACGGGGTGAAGTGACTTGCTTAAGGGTCACACAGCTAGTAAGTATCTGAGGCTGAATTTGGACTCCAGAAGTTGAGTTTGACTTCAGGCCCAGCCCTCTATCCATTGTAGCTTCATCTAACTGCACCACAATAGAAAATGTTACGTGCTTAATAAATGCTTTTTTATTTATTTATTTTCCCTGTCTCAAAGAGCCTCTCATTAGATAACTAAAAAAGGAGAAAGAAAAATGATTTGCAGCCAGGTTGTCAGGCAAAGAGTTGGGAATCGAGGCCCAGTATCCTGGTTCCCAATACTATGCTCTAACAGAATTCTGCAGAGATATCCGTAGTATTCTCCTGACACAAGTCTAAGACTGGATGGAGCAGGGGGTTAGGAGAAGAATTTTGAGGAAATACCATCAAGTACCATATGGAAATTTCAGTCCCTTGCATTAAGGAGCCTGGTGACTTTTCTCACATTAGAAACTGCAGTCAGAAAATGTAGACCCAGTGGACTCTTCCCAGCTCCCTTGTATACAAAGCCCCTCTCCCCCTCTCCCTCACTTTGTTGAGCTTAGCTCTTGCCCTTCTAGACCTCATGAAGGCAGCTCCTACCTGCAGCAATGGCTGTTTTCTTGTCCACAGTCACAGCCACAGCTGTGCTCACTGTCACGGATCCTGGGGAAAGACAAAACCATTTCTTGGTCAAGATCTCAGCAACCGAGATGGAGGAAAAAGGGTTAAGAGAGTTTTTGCTACTTTCCCCCATTCCCTTTTGTGTTTCGGTGATGAATATAAATGCAATGCTCAAGTTTGGGATCTAAAACCCTTATTGGGACAATATGGGATGGTTTGGGGAACACTGAGTTTTCATTTTTTTACAAGGCAATGACTTGCCAATAAGTGTTAAGTGTCTTAGGCCAAATTTAAATTTAGGTCCTCCTGACTCCAGGACTGGGACTCTCCACCTAGCTACACCTGAGCATCGAGGTTTTTAAATTCAAAGTATTCACATCCTCCTTGATCATCCCTGTAGTTCAATAGAGCAACATCTTAGGTTTCTTGATGTCATCCTTTCTCTGCATAGGGCCTGCCTGATTGCTGGCTCCATTCCAGGGACTAGTAAATTGCCCTTTAAAATCAAGTGCAAGTGTTATATAATGCTGTCCTAACTGTAGGAAGAAATCAGATCTGATCTCTCTTGACAGGTTCATGTCTTAACAGCCCTAAAGAAGGTTGTGCAGAATTCTACACTGGTGATTCCTTAATGAATGTTTATTAGTGAAAATGATGGCCATGACTACCAAGCCTGACTTGAAGCTTAATGCCATAGCTCTCTACTAGCCTAGTAGAGAGGAATAGGGACTTTTTGTGTTTTTCTCCCTAATGTTTGTTTATTATTAAGCTGTGAGTTGCTAAGGAAGCAGAAATTAAGGCATAACTTTGAGCTCTCCATTGCCACAGAAAACACAGAAAATTATCTGTGTGTGGATCAGCCGTTGTCTTCATCAGGCATTACAGAGCAATTCATAATCTCAATGTCAAATCTCAATATGATGAACTCCAAGATTCTTTTGTTGTATGGAAATTTTATTGCATCAATTTTTGCCTGAAACAAACAGGTTCAAATTATCGATTGTTATAGGCTTAATATGATTTTTAGGATGTGGCCCATAGGAAGTTTGGAGTGCTATTTTACTACATTTGTGGTATATCTCGACTATTGTCCATTGTACCACCTAATGAGGAGGCAATAGAAGGTGGGATCAGGAAGTCCAGGGTTCATATTCTGTCCTTGGCATTTACTAGTTGTGTAAGACAAATAAGTCAAGTCATTTAACTTCTCTGAGATTCCAATTTCTTCATCTATAAAGTGAGAATAATGATAGCTGTAGAATTTACTTTATAGGATTATAGGGCTCAAAAAAGCATATGAAGCTTTCTGAAAACTTTAATGTGGCATAAACATGTCAATGTTAATATACTGTAATGAGTTAGAGACTGCTTTGTAATCTAAAACATTGTGATTCTAGGAGCTCCCAGTTAAGACCTCTGCCCAGGACGCTGGTATTGATGGAGAGTTCATTCCATAGTAATTGCAAAGGTCAGCTTCCCCAAAGTGGTGCCTTTGAAATCTGGTGGCATGTGCCTGGAGTTCCGTAGACTGCTCTACACATCAAACTACATGTGGGACATTGCCATTTAGGAAATGCTAAGAGAAAAGGATAAGAAATTCCCAGAAAAATGCTATCTAAGGATCTTAGGGAGCCTAGGTCCTTTTTCTAGGATCCATCATTTTTCAGGTATCAAAGGTGTGTAAGTGACCATCGAAACATTGATGTACTTGATGCTGCTTCACGGCTAACACTTTCTGGGTGAAAGGGACAAGGAGTGAGGAGGGAGACTAAAAGATCTGCTGGTGTCCACAAGACCCTTCCAGGGCCCGGGCCATTTGGCCTAATATGGCTATTTGCATCGACAGCAAAAGATAGTGCAATGAGGGTAGAATCCCTTTTCCCCACCTCCACTCCCAGCAAAGAGCAATGGTTTAGATGTGGAAAAGCGTCAGGGGATGTTTCTTACATCCCTGGGGCCACGCCCCCCAGAGAAGTTTTTCTTTTGAGTGTGGACATCTTTCTCCCTTCTGGATTTCAATCCAATTCAATAACCATTTGGGTATCTGGGTAAGTGTACACCAATTTTGATCTGGAAGAGGCTCTAATGGCTATCTAGTCATGTTCTCTCATTTTACAGATAGAGAAACTGAGGCTTGAAAAGCAACTTGCCCAGAGTTACAAAGGTAAAAAATGATGAGTCAGGATCTGTGCCTTGAACCCAGCTCTCTTTCCATTGTCCCAGAGTGATCCTGTGTGTGCCCGAGTAAGTAGAAATGCAGATCCCTGGGTGAAGAGAGAGCTGATTTCTTCTTCTCAGCTTTGCCATTCCCCATTGGCCCATTTTTTGGGTTGCCAGGCTCCCTCTCTTTTCCTTGCTGCTCAATTCCCCACCCACCTGCCCTCCTACCTCAATGCCACAAAAAGCTTCCCAGGCAGTCAGCAGGCAGAGTCCTGGTGACAAGGCGCAGGTGGAGAGCTGGTTTCAGGGACAGCATCTGGGGTGGAGTGGAGGAGTAAGGGGAACTTCTGGGTGACACTAATTTGAATCACCTTTTCCTAATAATGCCTTCACAATGCTGTAGGAGACTGTCCCAGGGGGTCAGGAGCAGACCTTCTGCTTGTCACTCACGAGAATATCACCAAGAATACTTGGAGGTCGTTGGGAAAGAGTTCTCAGTTCCTATCCTTAATTTTTTTTTCTTTTTTCCCCCTGAGGCATTTGGGGCTAAGTGACTTGCCCAGGGTCACACAGCCAGGCAGTATTAAGGGTCTGAGGCCAGATTTGAATTCAGGTCCTCCTGACTCCAGGGCTGGTGCTCTATCCACTGCACCACTTATTTGACCTCTTAGACTTAATTTTGATGGGTAGAGCAGGGCAAAGGGAAGGAGGATTGAGACTTAGGCACAGAACATCTGGAGGCAGAAGAGATTTGGGATAGACAGAAGCAAGGGGCTCATGTGGGGACCACACTGGTACAAAGTAGTTCTAGACCTACTTTTCCTAACCTTTCGAATGCATTTCTTTGATACACAATTCCAACCTTCTCCTTAAGCCAACATTTTTATTTAGAAAACATTTTTTTAAGTGAGATTGAGAAATTTTTTGCTGTCTCAGATTCCTGAGTTAGCCCATTTGACAACCTGGAGCCTTTCTGAGGCTAGGTCTCTTCAATGTATTGTTTCCTGGAGCATTTTGCATTTGGCCATCCCTTTGGGTAACTTGAAAAGTAACTCGGTGAAAGTGATGAGTAGGAGGAAAGACCCTAACTAAGGTGCATCAAGTTTTTGTCTGACTTTGTTCCTGACTTTGACAGTGAGTGTAAAATTTCTTTTATTCATCCACTGATATAAAATTGGATGCAAAAGCTTTTTCTTCTTTCAGCTAATTCTATCTCTCTTCCCTCAATCTTACCCTCTGCCTCCCCCCCTTTAGTACTGATTCCTAATTGCCTTTTTCTTCATTCCAACAACATCTCGATCATCTGTGATTAATGGGGAGCTAAAGAGAGAGAAGGAGAAGGAGAAGAAAAAAGAAAAGGAGAAGAAAAAGAAGGAAAAGGAGAAGGAGAAAACAAGAAAGAGGAAGAGGAGGGGAGGAGGAGGAGGAGAAGGAGGAGGAGAAGGAGGAAGAAGAAGAAGAAGAAGAAGAGAAGAAGAAGAAGAAGAAGAAGAAGAAGAAGAAGAAGAAGAAGAAGAAGAAAGAGGAGGAGGAGGAGGAGGAGGAAGAGGAGAAGAAGAAGAAGAAGAAGGAGAAGGAGAAGGAGAAGGAGAAGGAGAAGGAGAAGGAGAAGGAGAAGGAAAAGGAAGAAGAGGAGGAAAAGGAGGAGGAGGAGGAGAAGGAGAAGGAGAAGGAGAAGAAGAAGAAGAAGAAGAAGAAAGAGAGAAAGAGAGGAAGAAAGAAGAAGAAGAAGGAGAAGGAGAAGAAAGAGGAAGAGAAAAATCTCACATAGGTGAAATATTCTCACTGCTGGTAATTTTTAAGGAGTCCTCAGAAAAAGCTCAGCCCTATTAAGCAGCTATGTGACCTTAATTTCCCTCTATAGATTCAATTTCCTTATGTATAATAGAAAAAGATTAGAATTGATCTTTGAAGTTTCTTTCAACTTTAATTGTGGGAATTCTTTGATTTTAGTCATTTCTCCAGGCTAAGGGGGGCACTAGTGGTCTACTGGCTGGCAAAACTGCCCTACTCCTGACATATGAAGAACCCGCCTTTATGAAGAACCAACTCTGTCTCTGACAATAGGATTTTCTGAGATCCTTATATTCCTTAGGGTAGGTAGTTCACTTACCAATTAGACTAACAGGATCATATTTTCAGGGTTGGTAGAGATCACTGAATTTAACATAATGTTTTCCAATGAGAAAACTGGGGTTATCAAACTAGCCTAGGAAACTAAGGTTTTGGAGCTCATTAGTTGCAGAGCTGGGACTAAGATCCAAGTGTCCTAACTCACAGTCTCTTTGATCTTTCTACTAAGATCTCTGGCTTTCCAATGACCTCTTTAGGAATCAGCAGGATGGTGCTGTGGAAAAAATTCTTGATTTGAAGAACTGGCTTCAGATCTTGGCTCTACCCCATATTGACTAAGTAATCTTGGGCAATTAATTTATTCAGCCTCCCTGAGCTTTTTCTTCTATAAAATGAGGAAGTTAGACTAATTGACTTCTAAGTTTTTTTTTTTTTCCATTTCTAAATCTTTGATCCTATGATCTAGGGGAGCACAATTATCTGTTCTCATTTTATGATAGCTAGTTGGAGCAATGTTTATATAGCACACCAGGTCTGAAATCAGCAGACTCATCTTCCTGAGTTCAAATCTGGCTTCAAGACACTTCCCAGCTGTGTGACTCCGGGCAAGTCACTTTCTTAACTTTATTTGCTTCAGTTTCCTCATTTGTACAATGAGCAGAAGGAAGAAATGGCAAACCACTCCAGTTTCTTTGCCAAGAAAAACTCCAAGAACCAGACATGGCTGATATGATTTAACAGTAACAAATAATAAAAGATACATGCTACAGAATTGAATAATCTGCTCTAACTCACAAAGTATCAAAAGGGGAGTTGAGAAGAAGACCCAAGAGTGCTGGATGATTTTCACTTAGAGTTTAACTTTCTTAACTTTTGCATTGAGTAAGAAAGAAGAAAGAAATCCCTCAGCCACATCTCTAACATCGGTGATAGGATTTGAGTTACCTGCTTCCCCTCCAAAAGGGACGCTGAAGACAAAGGAATCTTCTGGTTGCTCAGCAGCCTGCCGGTACCAAAGGGGGAAGTGGTCCATGGTGAAGATGCTTGATTTGTCTTCTAGGGTCAGGAACTTCCTGCAATGAAGAGAGACTTAGCATGTTTTCAGAAGTCTGTGAGACTCTCATTAGTTGACATCTGTTATGTGCCAGAAACCCTACTAAATTCTGAGAGTGCAAAGAAAGGCAAATTGTTCCCCTACTTTCCCCCTCCCAAATAGTTCTTGCTCTCAGGTTGTTCATTATCTAATGAGGAAGATAACATGCAAATGATATACAAAATAAATTAAGAATAATCTCAAAGAAAAGAGAAAGATTTCTTGATAAAGGTAAGGCACTTGCTGAGACTTGAAGAAAACAGTTCATTATAACAATCTTTTCATATCTTTTTTAATTTTTATCTTTTTTATTGTTCTATTTTTATCCTTAAATGCCCATAGGATGAATTGACTTAATTGGGTCTCATTGGGGTCTTCTAATGAATTTTTGTTAAGATTCTTTAGAGTAAAAATTTTAAATTGGAAAGCTTAGAATCTAAAATCTGGAAACAGAACAACTTTAGATTCCAGATGCTATCTGAATAAGAATCCCCTCTGCAATAATCCTGATAAGTGGTCATCTAGTCTCTAATTAAAGACCTCCAGTGATGAAAAATCCACTGTCTCCTGAGCAGACAGTGCAACTTTTAGACAATGATTTCCCTTATACACAGCTGAAATCTTTCTCTTTCAGAATTCTACTCACTATTTTACCCTTTGAGGCAAAGCAGAACAAACTAATTCCTATTTCAAATAACCCTTCATATATTTAAAGATAATATCACGTTTCCCATTTTCTTTGGGTTGAACAATTGCCAGCTTTTAAAAACTTTTTCACAGGGCATGGTTTCTAGTTCTCATATTTCATACATGGATTGGTCAAAGAAAGTTGGGATAGAATTGTCTGATTTTGATATTACATATTCAATGCTATTAGAGAAGAACACTGAAAATGATAAATTCAAATAGTGATTAATTAAAAAAAAACTATTCTCTCTCTTTCTCCCATCTGTTTTATCTATCTCTGCTTATCTCATCAGATACTGTGCTAGTGATATCTCTACCACATTCTATTCTATTCTAATGATAGCAAAGAAGGCTAACCTAATAGCCTTGTACAGAGATAAAGGGAGGCTGACATGACATTAAAAAAAAAAGTCTATGAATACTCCACTAATCTACCATATCTCATATGGATATATGAGAGCTTATGCTTAACTCACATAGTAGAAAGGGCCCAGGTTTTTTCAGAAATAGCTTAGTTGAATAGTTAGTTTAAAATTGAGATTTTATTCTTTCTTGTAACAGCAATGGTGGCAAAAAAAAATTGACAATACCAAGAATTTCTGCACCTCCCTTTATTGCATCTATAAATCCCAGGCAGTTTTCCAGCCTAACCTCTGTTATTCAGGGAGTTTTCAATGCCCTCCCTGGTTGGATTAGAGATAGAAAGAAATCCAGGATAAAGCACTTCACCACTTTAGCTTCTATATCCATAAAATGAAAGGACTTGGATTAAATGATGTATAAGATCTCTCCTGTTCTCAAATCTTAGGATCTATCACTATGAGTCAGATGGAAGGAAGGGCTAGAGATAGGGGAAAGAGAGCCTTAGGGTTGGAGCAGTTATCACCAAATTAATCAATTTTCTTGGGGATTGAGTTTAGGGACTATACTGATTCTTGGTCTAGAGAAACCAGTTGTTGACTTTCTGAACTCATTTTCAAAAATGGAATAGTGAGGTAACAGCCCACTCTCAGGAGAATGCGCCAGAAGTTCTCATTCCATTATTCATCCCCTTTCTTTCCAATTAGGCTACAGGGAGCCTGTCTACTGGTTATCATCTTTCACCAAGATAGAGGGAAGAAGTGAGGTTGTGAGTGTGTTTCTCTAAAGCTGGTTATCTAGGATTCATCAGTTCTGCTAAGAGAGAATGAGTTCTGTCTTTGGGGTCTTAGTATAATCTTGGCAATGGAGCCTCAGAGCTAATGGACCCTAATTTAAAAAGTCAAACAGGGTGGGTATATTGTTAAGAATTAAGGAAAAGAGTGGCAAATGGACCTAACGGCCCCCTTCCCACTCTTTCCCTATGATACAATTCATGGGTCTTTGGTTTCTGATGCAAAGACACCAGGTGGTGCTGTTTTCCACAGCACTCTTACAATTTGGCTTGGACTTTCCCGTTGCCATGACAACAGCATGGCAGGCCACTGGGACAGGAGCATTATTAAATCTTCAAGCCATTTGGAGGACAGTGATCCTTAAGCCCACGACATGTTTCACCGATGAGGGATTCTGGGATCCTTTAAAGGTTTACTAGACCAGAGAAAGAACTCCTCAACCTCCAAATATATCTTAGGAGAAAGGGGCTTAAAGGAAAAATTTCCAGAAAGCTCATATCATAGGATTTGGCAGAAATTTCCTCTTCCAGGGCTTGGGAATAGTTCATAATAATGAAGTAGATGACCTTGACCTACATCTTTGGTGGCCATATTTTCCAAATCAAAAACTGGGACACATAGTCTAATATTAAAGTCTTTTTTCATTTTTGGTTATTTTGTTTAGAACATCAACAGGACATATGGTTGTTATTTGTCCCTTAAGCACAGCCCTCAGCTTCTTAAAGCATAGCTTGTCACTTTGAAGAAAACACACTTAGACCCAAAATGGAAAATCTCTTTAATGTTTCCATAAAGTAGATGATCTTCCTCATTCCTTTTTCTCCTTGTCACTGCCACCTCCCAGGATTGTCTGTGGTATGATTCTTAAGCTTTCATTCATTCTCCTGGCCGTGCTCTTCTCATCCTGATCTGAATCAAAGTCTACTTTTCGTTATCACCACTACTTAATCTAGGAATGAAGTCAAGGTCTCTTCTGTAGGAAACCTCTGAAGTCTGAGGTTGGTTAACGTAGCTCACCTGTTAGATACTTTTTCAGGGCTCACAAATAAGCTGCTTCTCATGAGGCCGGCTCGAGTGCCCAGGAAGGCCATGTCCACTACATCGTCTGATTTGCTGAGGAAGAGACCCAGGGAAGGAAAAAGGTTAACTCTTCAAATTGGGACAAAATTTTTGCTGTTGCTTCCTAGGTTTATGAGAGTGGCCAGGAAAAAAAAAAATGGTACAGGCGTGAATGCTTTTCTGGGTCTTTTCTTTTTTCCTCTTTGTCCTCAAATGTGACTTCTGGGAAGTCTATTTAGGGAAGATTCATTCCCATCAAGTTGCCATTGCAAACCACTCACTGAAAGTGCCACTTCAGGCAGATACAGGTTTTCCCATGAAATTCCTTCCCTTCCTTGTTTAATCTGATTTCTAGAGCAGTGACTCTCTGTATTTCCTTTCATAGCTTACTCTTCACATACTGCTCACTTGGCGCCTGAAGATTTGAGACTTGAAGGATAGTGATTAAGAGAATTCATTGAGGAATACTCTATTCCAGCTCTTAAGGGAATGAAAAAATGAAGAGGCAATGACTTTGGGACATATGTAGAAGAAGTTTTGATGGTCTTTGACCAAAATGTAAAAAAAGGAAAATTTTAATTTTTTCTCACATTGCCACAACAATCCCTGTAGGGAAGAAGTATGGTGCCAGGTTTGAGAGCCACTATTTCCAATTTTAATCAACATTCTTTCTTGACTAGAGCCAAATATTGTTTAGATTTTGCCAACCTCTTTCGGGATCTAAACTGATGCATCCAAGTAAATCAACATCCAAGATGCTGTCTTTAAGAATCTGTTACCACTAGAACCCTACATGTTTAGGATGTTTAGGACTGTTTCAAAGGTGATATTGCCATAGCATGAAATCGTGAAGATGCTGGTAATTGAACTTCTTGTAAGGCTAATAACATGGCCCATTTCTTACCCTTGGGACAAGAGGATGCTCTTTAGTCAATTTTATGGGGAAGGCTGTTCAATGTGAAGAAGCCCCATATATTATCATCTGCAGTAATGAGGTGTATTAAAATCCACCAGCTTGAAAACTGGGGAAAGTAATACAGAGTGAACCAGGAGGGATTCTCTACTCTCCTATTTTCTATATTCAGCCATCTGTCTATCTGCTTTAATCTCTCTGTCTCTCTCTCTGTGTCTCTGTGGGTCTCTCCCTCCCTTTCTGTTTGTCTATCTGTCTGTCTCTCTCTGTCTCCTTCTCTCTCTCTCTCTCTCTCTCTCTCTCTCTCTCTCTCTCTCTCTCTCTCTCTCTTTCACACACACACACACACACACACACACACACACACACACACCCCCCTGATAACCATTCTCCTTTTTTTTTTTTTTTTTTTTTGCAAACACCATCTTTAGATCTTACTCTTCTGGTCAAAATGATCAAATTTTTCTGAGGAAACCCAGAATGCCACGGTGTGACAAAGACCATAGTTACAACTTATTGAAGAGAGACCCTTCATATTTGTTAGAAAACAGTTCTATAGAATGCTTAGATTTACTTTTCTGGAGTCCTGTGACCAACTGATTGAGGAGTGACACAGAGACCCAGTCCATATCTTTTATCACTTCCAGATAGAATCATTCCAAAGAAGAGTTGGACATGTGGTACATGGGGGAGGGCAATGTACACTTTTTATATTGTTAAAGGATATGAATGATTATTCCTGAGAACTTTGGCCAAGAAATCCTAGAAAATTGCTCAACCTGCAATATGGAGGAAATTTCCACACCCTACTGTCCTTATCATTAATCATGATGGGGACAAACTAGGAAATATGAGTAATTTTCTGAGTAACTAGTTGAGTAGGAGGCCCTGATCTAAGGCATACTAGGTTGGGAAAGCCTGAAATATCCCCTAGTTCTTGCTTGGGTTTTCACATCCCTTCTCAGGACATACTCAGATATGTTAAGGGCCAAAGCTGTCCAGTAGGCTTCCATTGGAGCAGTCACCACAGCATCAAACAGGACCTCTTGCACCAGTTCCTCATCACCTACAGTAAGGAAAATCACTATTTTACAAAGTAAAAGGAGACTCTGTTCTCTGTTCTCATCCACTATCTTGCCCATCCTCCCTACCCCGCCCACCCTGCCCAGTCATAGATACTTTTGCTCTTTCAGAGGTTTTTCTTTAATTTAGAAAGACCAGAATGGCTAGGTTAGGCTAGAATAGTCTCAATTCTACTTTACTAGAATAGAATAAAATAGAATAGAAAATCTTTAGATTATTAAGTCAAACATAGTCATTTTCTCCAGGTAGGTGCAGAACTTTGCCCAAGATTATGCAGTAAACCACTAGCAGAAAAGAGATGGCAAACCAGGATTTCTGAGACCCATTCCAATGAACTTTTCATATAGTATATCTCACAGTGTTGTGTTGATCAGGATATCCCTAATCAATCAATGTCCCCCCCCTGCTCATTTGATGAAATGACAGATAGAGGAGGTAACAGATTTAGTAAGGCATTAATGTCTTAAAGGAAGAACAGATAAAATCTTAATCCTTTATGAAATACTTATTTCTTCCTTGATAGAATTAGCACCGCTAGTCATTGACTGGTTGAAGATTGTCCAGGCCCTATATGACTTTTAAAAAGCTAACTTGCCAACCGTAGAGAATACAAATTCCTCAAAGCTGCTTTGTGTAGAGTAGATACAGAAAACAGCTTTGAGGAACGGGACCCATGGCCATCTAAGGAGAGCTACCTATGGAGAAAGAACCCTCTCATTTTTGCCTTTCCCTTGGTGACATCTTTATCAGAGAGCAACAGGTAAGGAGAGAAGCACTTGTTCCCTAAATGTATACTTTGTTACTAGGGTATTTCATGTATGTTATCATTTTTTCTCAATGTTACTATGTTTATTTGTTGGAATGTTCACCATAGGTTTATGTATATGTGCATGTGTGTGTGGTCTTTTGTAAACAGTCAGACACGAAGCATTTATTAAGTGCCTACTATATGCCAGAAACTTAGCTAAGGATACGAAGAAAGGCAAGAGATGGTTTCTGCCTTCCTAGACTCACAGTCTAATGGAGAAGACAGCCAAACAAGTATATACAAACAAACGACATACTGTATAAATAGAAAATAATTGAGAAACTATTGTTCTTATTAGACCATCTTGGTAAGTATCTTTGTTCTGAGCCAATTTTGTCTATTGGCTGACTATTATCACTACCGGGGGACTCATGATCTATAGTTTAAAAGTGTTGACTCATAGAATACTTTGAATCTGGGGTAGTAATTAGCCTTCTGAGGACACAATTTACAAAGATGAATAAGAGGCCATGTGGGTCTAAATATGATTTCCTAAAACTATCTTCTTGGGAAGGAAGTCTTCTGTGAAAGGAAGGAGCTAGTATGGAATATGGAATTTGCAGCTGCTCAAGAAATTGGGGGAGGTGCTGCTGCTGCTTTTGAGGGTGACATAAAGACCTAATGCTGCTTTTGTTTTTCAGCAGATGATTTTGTTTTCTACTTTATTGGGAAAATGGAGACCTGTTCCCTATTCCAAGCAAGTCCCTCTATATCTTCATGGGTTTTCTCCTCCTTTATTGCTCTCTCTAAGGAAGAAGGGTTCCTTTTCCTTGCCAATGACGAAGTTCCTTGTCCTTATTTGTACATTTAATCCTAACTCCTTTTATCCCCATCTTATCTTTTTTATTTTATTTTTTTATTTATTATTATTTTTTTTTTAGGTTTGAATCTATTTATTTATTTATTTTAATTATAACTTTTTATTGACAGAACCCATGCCTGGGCAATTTTTTACAACATTATCCCTTGCACTCACTTCTGTTCTGATTTTTCCCCTTCCTTCTTCCCTCCCCTCTCCCAGATGACAAGCAGTCCTATACATGTTAAATATGTCACAGTATGTCCTAGGTACAATATATGTGTGCAGAACCGAACAGTTCTCTTGTTGCACAGGAAGAATTGGATTCAGAAGGTATAAATAACCCGTATCCCCTCTTATCTCAAGGAATTCAGTTTTATCATTTCATTTCTTACTTATTTCTCCACTCTATACAATTTAGTTATTAAGTCTAAAAGGCCTTCTCTTAATTATCATCCTGCATGATCTCTCTGTAACTTTTCCTTTTTTTGTTTTTTCTCCTCTGTAACTTTTGATCCTGTTGACCACTCACTTCTCCTGGATACTTTTTTTTTTCAGTTCAATTCTATATTATTTCTTTTTCTATCTTTCTGATTATTCCTTCTTAATCTCCTTTGCCAGATCACCATTTATTCTCAATCCCTACATATGGGCATCCTCTCAAGGTTCTATCCCTGACATTTTCTCTTCCTTATATACTCTCCCTTATACACCTCATCATCGCTAATGGGCTTAATTAATCATCACTGTCAATTATTTCCATATCTATAATGTGGTACAAATTATGTGGGACACGCAATAATTCTGATATTGTTTAAATGGTTCTTTATCTGTGCTTCTAAACTCCAGTGACTGCCTGTTATCTTTAGGACCAAATATAAATTCCTTTTTTTGGCATTTGAAATCCTTCACAATGTGGTTCCAGCCTATCTTTCCTGCCTTATTATCCATCACTCCCTTTCATGCATACACACAGTCCAGCTAAATTGGTTCTCACAAATGACATTCCATCTCCATCTCTGCCTTTGAAATGATTCTCCTCTGTATCTGGAATGCAATCCCTTCTCATCTGGAACTCTTTATTCTCCTACAAGACTCAAACCACATGATACTCTTTTTATGAAGTCTTTCCTGATCCCCACAGCTTCTAGTTCCTTCCCTTGTCCCTCACTGCCCCCCCCATCTCCCAATTATTTTGTGTTCATTTTGTATATAGACCCATACTGGCAGTGTGACCTTCAGCAAGACGCTAACCTTTTATTTAGAGGTCTAGGCAACTCTCTAAGACGATAAGTTGCAGAGAAAGTGTCAAAATGAATTAGTAGAAGAAATTTCCTCATCTGAAAATTCTCTATAACAAGAAAATTGCAGGTTCAATCTATATTCCTATGGTGTGTGTGTGTGTGTGTGTGTGTGTGTGTGTGTGTATGTATGTACACACCTTTCCTCAAGTAGAATGTAAGCTCCTTCAGGGCAGAAACTAATTGTTTTTTCTTTCTTTGCACCTCCAGCACCTAGCCCAGTGCCTGGAACATAGTAGATGTTTAATATGTTAATTGAATAACTTCTGTGAACATTGGTTTTCTTAATTGTAAAAGGTACAGAAATAATGCTTTTTTTTTTTTTGTGACTTAGCATGTGAGAAAAGTACTTTATAAATTGTTAAATGCTACAGAAAAGTGAGGGATTACTATTCTCTGGTTTCAGTATGATTCTTAACACTCACATTCCAGGTCAGGCTCTTTGTTAGTCAGATACTGGACCATAGCATCCATCTGGCTGAGTTTCCGATGAGCTGGATCAATATCTGTGATGCAGTAAATCCTGTAATATAAGAAAATGGGACTTACTCAGAGAAATTCCATCTTCTCCTTTTTCCTTGTATAGCCCCATAGTTTTCACCAGTCTCACTAATAAAATATTTTCTACTTACCACTCATTGGCCAGAGTCAGATCTGGTTGTAATAAGTCATGCAGTCCTGAAATGAGAATTCACACTTATTATAAGAAAAGGGAAAAGAAAGAAGGGAAGGAAAATGAATTGTTTTGTGAAAATAATTCCATTGACCCACATACTGATTCAAGGAACATTTATTAAACATCTATTACAAGATTCAAGACATTGTGCTAGTCAGTGGAGATTCAAAAAGAAAAAAAGGCAGTTTCTTTCTTCATCTTTCATCTAGTATGATAGAGGATGCTAATAAACATGTATGCAGAAAAGTAGAATTTGAAGTAGGGAGTGATGAGGACAAAGGAGACATCTGGATAAAATGTTCCAGGAAAATCTGAAGAGGAACAATATATATATATATACATACATATATATATGTATATATATACATATATATATATATGTTGCTGTAGATTTTAGTAAAAGTATAATGATGATGACAACAACAATAATAGTTTCAAACTTGACTTTGGAAGTCACACTGAGTAAATAAGTTTTTATAAAAGTGCATCTTATATACACTAAGCCCTAGGGATAAAAAGACAAATGTGAAGTTGTCCTGTCCTCGTGGAATTTACATTCTAATGTAACCTAATGTAAGATTACATTGAATTAACTGACAAAGGCAATATCTACAAATAAGGTGATCTTCTTTAAGCAAGAAATCCTGAACATAAAGTTATGAAGGAGACAGCTGTGGTTTAATTAAGAGATATGCCAGCTCCTGAAATCAAAACTTATGGGATGACCTTTTTTAAAGCAATTGACACCAGGCTTAATGTATACCTTTGAAACTGCAAAATGGGCCATAAGAGATTTCAAAAGTATTCTACAAAAACAATATTAACCAGTCACAGTTATAGAAAATCTATTTAAAAAAGCAGTTATAGAAAAGCTGACATTTAATTGCCAAAAAGGAAAAAGAGTATTGAGAGACATTCTTACAGTATATGACAACAAGTTAAAATTTATGGAAATACTTTTGGAACAAGTAAACATAGTTTTTACTGAGAAACAGATTTTCTGATAAAAATCCCTATTGCGTTTATGAAATATAATCCAAAGTGGTTTACTGCTGGATAAAGCATGTAAAGTGACTAAGATCCAAGAGTTAAATAAAAAAAAATCCTCTGTGGACAATATTCACTGGCCACCACAAACACAAAATTGGCAAAGATGCATTATATGTATGGATATATATGTATGTGTATACACACATATACACATATATGTGTATACATTGTATATGTATATATGCTTATTAATATATGTATACATATATATTTACACACACTAACTCTTTTGGAAAGTACAGCTATCTCACATTACAATACAATATATCATTGGATTTATCAAATGTAACTTGATGGATGAGTGAGTGGGCAGAAATTCACTTAACTCACCTATCTAGCTGGCCCCAGACTATTTTCATATCCCATTCAGCGAACCAGGGGTTCTCTGGCATCTGACCATCTGCCTTGCTACTTCTCTGCTCATTCCCATTGAAATACTCTACCACTGGACCTGAATTCAGGATTGCTTCTGCTCCTTGTACACATACACACACTTCCTTGGACCTAATTATTCTATTTAGCTTTGGGCATTATCTTGCTTCTCTCTTTCTCTCTCTGTATATATGTATATGTATATAAATATATGTATGTATGTGTATATGAATATGTGCATATGTGTGTATGGGCTTAGAGCAGCCTATATATAATATACGTATGTATATTTGTAGACCAGATTATTTTCATCTGAACTCTATAAGATAAGAATTAGAGACTCATAATAACAGCAACAGCAGCAATAACCAATATTTATATAACATTTAAAATTTTACAAAATATTTAATATTTAGTTTCTCATAGAAACCTCACATCAACTCTATGTGGGCAGGATTCATAGAGGAGATGGCATCTGAGCTATCACTCTGAGTACTGATGCTTCCCCTGTAAAATGATTTTATATTTATTCTGTATATAATGTGTATGTTCTCATAAATGTACATATTTTTTCCCAGTGATTTGTAAGTTCCTTAAGGATGGGGATGGTCATTTTTGTCATTGTATTCTAAGGGCTTCACATAGGACCTGGCATATAGTAGGTGCTTAATAAATGTGTTAATTGATTAAATTGAATCTTACCATTCTTTGTATCCCCAGCACAATATCTGGCACTTAGGAGACACTTAATATCTATTGACTCTCTGACTGATTCTAACAGGCACAGATAAGTCAGCTATGGGAGACAGAGTTTAAGGAGAGTTAGTAGTCTAGTTTGCCTGGTGGTTGGAGTATGTGAGAGAGATTAATGTTATAGAAAGCTAGAAAGGTAATATTGTACAATTCCAGTGTTCTATAATGTATTAGAATTGCACATGTCCAGGAAGTGAATTTTAACTTAATTAACCTTCATAAAATGAACACACATAGCTTAAAAAGGTTCTAGTAGAAAAACCATATACCAATAACGCAAGTGCACAGAAACAATAACAAAATGGCAGAGCTGATATTTTCCCTACTGTTAGTAGAATCAAGTCTATTATAGGGTAAAAATTATGATAATTGAACCATATCTGAAAAGGAGTCACAGAATCATACTAGGATTTTAAAGGGATCTCAGCAGCCATGAAGTCCAACCCATCCACAAAAGGAATTTTCATGAAGACATTGTTGATAAGTGAACAGCCAATTTGTCTGAGATCACTAAGGACAGGGATTCCCCACCTCTCCAGGCAGCCCAATCACTTTAGCACCTGCTGACTCTTAGGGGATTTTTCCTGATATCAAAACCTCCCTTTGTTTTTTTTTAAATTTTACTCATTGTTCTTGGTTCAACTTGCTGAAACCAAATTAAGTCCCTTCATTATTATTATTATCAATAATAACAGCTAGTATTTTTATAGCTATTATTGTTGTTCTTAAGTTGTTTCAATCTTGTCAGATCCTTTGTGACCTCATTTGGAGTTTTTTTGGGTAAAGATAGTAGAGTAGCTTGTCATTTACTTCTTCACCTTATTTTACAGATGAGGAAACTGAGACAGAATTAAGTGAGGCCAGATTTGAACTTGGAGAGACAAAATCCCTGATTCTGGGTCTGGCACTCTATCTACTATGTCACCTTCATATAACTATTACCAGGGACTTTACAAGTATTATTTAAATTTATCCTCATGGTAATCATGTAAAGTAGGTACTTTTACTATACCCATTTTTCAGGCAAGAAAACTGAAGCAAACAAAGTTTGAATGACCTGCTCAGTCAGACAATTATCTGTTTGAGGCTGAATTTAAACTCAAGTCTTTCTGACTTCATACTAAACTTTATTTCTTTACACCAAACATGCTCAGTTCCTTCAGCCAATCTCCATATGTTCTGGCGTCCAGGCTCTTCACCAACAGGGTTGCCCACCTCTTCAGTTTATCAATATCCTTCTTAAACCATTTACTAACTACAATATGCCATATGACATCTGACAAGGGTGAGAAGCAATGGAAAGTAAAACCAGGCAATATAGTTCCCTAACAAAGCCATTCCAAGGGCATTTAATAATGAAATCAGAAAAAAACAATCAATCAATCAACAAGCATTTATTAAGCTCCTATCAAGTGCTGGATACTATGCTAGGACCTGAGAATAGGAATACAATGAATTAAAAAAAATCCCTTTTCAAAAGGAACTAAAATTCTATTGGAGGAGATAAGAAGTATACATGTAAAAATATTTAAGATAAACACTAGCTGTGTGACTTTGGGCAAGTCATTTACCCCCAATTGCCTCATCCAGAAAATAAAGAAAATTGGAAAAGAAGAAGGTTTGGGAGAGAAGAGAATAAGATCAGTTTTGGATGTATGAAGAAGTCTCCAGCATGTCCAGTTTGACACATCCAATAAGCAACTGGTGTGCTAGATTAAAAGTCAAAGGAGAAATAGGGACTGGATATATTATTGCTCTGCAAGTTATTTGCATAGAGATGATGGAAGTTATAAATAAAGAGTGTCAAGGGAAAAGAGGAGAAGTTCTAGGATGAAACTTTAGGGAACAACTAGAGATATGGACATAAGATATGGATGAAAAATTAAAGGAACCAGAGAAAGAGAGGTCACATAAGATTAGAAAAGCAGAAGAGAGTATTTTCACAAAAACCCAGAGGGGAGAGTATTTGGGAGGAGAAGTTGGCCAACAGCATCAAATGCAGGAAATAAGTCAAAGAGGATGAAAACTAAAAAAGACCATCATACTTGACAATTCAGATATTATTAGTAGCTTTGAGGATTAAACTAGCCAGACTGCCAAGTGTTGAGGAGTGAATGACAGGAAAGGAAAGTATCCCATTGTCCTTTTTGGTTATTGATTTTTAAAAAATTGATCCGATACAACAAAATGCCTCCTTACATTATAAACTGGATGTGCTACAGACATCTCAAACTCAACATGTCTTGAACTCTTTGACCTCAAATCCCTTCCCCTTTCAAACCTCTTTATTTCTGTTGAAGGTACCACCATGCTTCCAGTTTCTAAGATCTGTAATTTTGGCATTGGTCTTGACTCTTTATATATCCTCATTTTATATATCATTGGTTGCTAAATCTTGCCATTTCCTCTGTGACAGCATCTTTTGCATCTCATCCCTTCTCTCCACTCACACAGCTACCATCTAATTGTGGGCCCTCATCCCTTCTCTGCCTGCTTGATTTCTTGTCTCAAGTTTTTTACATCTATGTTCACACAATGTTCACCTGTGATTTTCCTTAAACACAGATCTAACCATGTCACTCTCCCTATTGCTTCTACAATAACATATAGCCTCTTGTTCAGTCTTTAAAGCCCTTTGAAAACTGGCACCAGTCTTTTTAGCTTCATTTCACTCCCACTACAACACTGGGAACCAGTGAAACTGGCTTCTATTTCTAATACATGATACTCCAATTTCCACTTCTCTGTTTTTACAGGGTCCATCTTCCATTATCAGGATTTATTCCCTCCTTGCATCCACCTCCACATCACAAAATTTATCCTTTCCTTCACGATGTAGCATAAGCAATATCTTCTCCAAGATGCCTTTCTTGATTCCCCAAATGCCCTTTCAAAAACCTGGTGTTTAACTATTTTGCATTTATTTTTTAAAATTTATTTTGCATATATTTATATATGTGATTGTTGTTTTCCTCATTGGTATGTAAGTTTCGTGTAGGAATTATTTCATTCGTTGTATCCGCAAGGTCTACTACAGTGCTTGATAAATAGTTGGAAATAATATACTAGTCCCTGGGGTGGGGGGGGGGAGAGGGAAGAGAGAGAGAGAAAGAGAGACAGAGAGACAGAGAGAAAGAGAGAGAGAGAGACAGAGACAGAGACAGAGACAGACAGAGACTCAGAGAGAGAGAGAGACAGAGAAAGAGAGAGAAAGAGAGACAGAGACAGAGACAGAGAGAGAGAGAGAGAGAGAGAGAGAGAGAGACCCAGAGAGAAATATATATGTGTGTATATGCAGACATGAATACATATATATATTTGTGTGGTTGTGTAGCACAAACAGTGCTACATCACAGGAAGTAGAGTTCTAGGGCTGGCGAAGACAGACTGAAGAGCATTCTTCCTTGTCTTTTAGGTTATGTACTGTAATTAATTCTCTCTCATTTCCCCTTCTTTCTCTAGCTCTCTTTCTCTCCCTCTATCACTTTATATTAGTCTCTCCTCTCCTCTCTCTCTTCTACCTCCTTTTGCCCATTTGTCCCAACTCCCCAAATTTGGGATAATATGTTTAGATGAAGGAACAAGAACCATAGTCCACGAAAGCTCAGAGGCAGGCATTTTCCTTCAACAATTTACTTTTCATATGTAACATTCTGTCTTCTTCAAATCTCGGGGAATTGGACTATTGACAGTTGGCAAGCCTAGTGCTTAATCAATTGTGTTGCCTGGCTGGCTGACTGATTCTTCGTGTCCTGGTAACCCAGATATCATGAAGCTTGCAGACACCTCCTCACCAGACAGTCACTGTTCTTAGAATCTGTTTCAAAGCAGGGAATTCTGGGGGGCTGCCAAATCTGTTTACCCCAGGGCTGCTCCTGTCCATTATTCCAGAAATGAAGGAAAGGAAGGAAAAACATTACTTTGACCCACCTTCCTCCACTGAAGTATTTCCCAGGAGGATGTACTCCCCATGGCCTCTGGACAGCACCATTCCTAGACTGCGTCAAAGATCAAAGGAAATTATTGTTCATCAGCACCAAATAGTCTCTAGTCTTCCATGCTACTTCATGGAACCTCGGAGTTGGAAGGAACACAAGATGTCATCTAGTCCAACCTACAGTTTGTTTTCTGGCCTAGACCTATGACTTCATTCACCGTAGACCTGGAGAACTCTAAGGGTAGAAACTACCAGTGAAGATCAATGACTCCTCTGTAACTTATGATATTAGAGTTTTCCAGGGCATTGGGAAAGTTAAGGGACTTTCCCAGAGGATGTGTTAGAAGTAGAACTTGCATAAAGGTCTTTCAGACTCCAAGACTGGCTATCTCTCCTCCATGTTATGAGACCTCTCCCCTTCTTTACTCACTTTATGAGTTTTCCTTATATTTGGCTCTAGCATTAAAGACTTTTCTTACTAGAACTAAAGTGGGCAACCCCAAATGGTTAACACTCTTCCCCTACTCATTTCATAGGTACCTACCACTCCTCTTCTAGATAAAAGCACTTAACAATCTTTTGACTTGAATATCCATTTCCCTGTTACACTAGAGAATTCCTACCTGGGATCCCATAGAAAAATCCCCAAATTGACTAAGTTCTCTATTACAAAAAATATTTTTTTTGTCTCCTTGCTTCCTTCCCCTTCTCTGAAACAAAGAAAATCTCAAGTGGGACCTTACAGACTTTCTTCACTCCCACTATTCCTTAACTTCATCTCATACTGAATTCTTGTTGATATATAAATAGAGTGCCACTCTAATAAGATTTTGTAGTTATACCTAATATCTGTACAAGCCAAAAGCATGACTGATCACTGCCTCCTTTCCCAGAAACTTTTCCTATTTATAAACAAATGAAGTTCTAGAGAAAACAAGTCAGAGAGGAAGTGGTTTTTTCATTCGGTAAGTCTACATGAAGTCTAGAGTCCTTATGGATCCTTACAACCACAGGTTTTTGGAGGCACAAAAGAATTCAAAGATGCAGACTAAATGTTCTCATTTTACAGATGAAGAAGCTTAGGGCAGAGATACTCAATGAGGGCTGGCTTATGGGAGATCTGGAGCAGAGCCCAGTTCTCACTCCCTGTTCAGTGTTATTTCTCCTACATCATTCTTCCTTGTTAAGTCAAGAATCCTCCAATGCCACTTAGCCCATTACAGCTGTCCAGGCTGGTAGTCCTGCTTCCTGCCTATCAGGAATCACTCAACTCACCTGAAAGGTGTGTCACTGATGTCTGTAAAGAAATAGTCATTGGTGAGGAAGAGGACCCGTTTCTGTAACAAGAGAAGAAAATGGAGTTTGTTTTGCTGTTGATATGATTGAAACCATATCTCTTCACAAAATGCCTAGAGGGTTTTGACCACTGAAGAAATTAGAAAAATCCTCTGTTTTCTCATTTTCCTTCCTCCCACCACCTTATACCCATTTCTTCAATTTCCATTCCATCATCTGCATTGTTAAAAGCTATCTCTAGATCCAGAAAATTAGAGTCATCATCCAAATCTCTGATTGGGAAATGGGATGTTAAGCTTATTTTTTGAAACTAGCTGATTAAGCAGTATATCAGAGATGGTATGTGAGATTAGGATGGGCAAATGAAGTGGCTGCTGTCTCATGCTAAAAATGCCTGGAGTTTACATACACATAACCAGCCTGGAAATACACTTCTATACACAGTCACTAAGAGAAACTGGTCAAACAGCTCCTTTCTCCTGTTAGATACCCATCTTGTAGAGGTTGTCCTTTTGAGATTTTTTTCCTTAAGTCAAAGCTTCTGTCTTTGATAACTGATTTGGCCATATTTTCCCTACATAAAAAATTGGGGAAGGAGAATTAGCAGGAGGCACAGAGATTTGCCCAGTGTCTTGTATCCTCAAAATCTTGTCCATTAAAAAAAGAAATATCTTTTGGTATATATTTGGTATACATCTGTGAGTTGCTTAGTAGAAACTGATGCAGAAGACCAAATCCTGAAAATTGTTCAGGAGATGTTCTGTCTCCTCTCACACTTTCACAATTCATCCAATAGTGTTACTTTCCTCTTTTTCTCTCTCTCTCACTCCCTGGAACAAAGTTCTAGAATGGATCTAGAGGGAGAGGAAGGAAGATAAGGAGAAAGATTCAGTTGGATAAATTTAGATTTCTGGGAAATTGGCTTCAGATAAAACCAGGATCAAATTTATATAGGATTACCCTCTCACATTTTTGTTTTTTTTTAAACTGTTTCATCTATTGATTGGCTCATCTATTCGAGTACTTCTCCTCTTAATTTATCTATTCCTATATTTCTCCCCACCAGATAGAGTGGGAGAAGTGAGAGGAATAGGGAAGGAGGTGATCCTAACATATGCTGCAGGGGGAGTGACTGAGTCCTGCTTAAGATATTATTTGAAAATGACATAAGGAAGGCAAAAGAATCACTAAGGGGGTGCTGGGAAGCTGAGGCAGGCTGAGAGTGAAGCACAGAGGGAAAATGAAGGAGACCTCTGGAACTATCAGGGGAGTCCCAGAATTCCTTGTTCACCTGACAGTATCCAAGCTACCAAAGAGCAACTTTAGGAAATTCTGGGTGGTTTCAGCATGGTACTCCCTGCCTGAGCCAAATATCACTGGAGCCTAGTCTCCCCAAGCCCTTGGATGGCTGCCTGAGCCCATTTCCAACTGAAACCAAGTAGAGTCTGAGTCTGGATCAATCCCAACAGCAACCTAACGCATCCCTAACCTGGCAAAGAGAACAGCAGGCAGGTTCCAGTAAGGTTCCATCACTGCATCAGTGCTCTGAGCCCTAGAAAAGACCTAGAAAAAACATACCTCGATAGACCCTGAAGCCTGTGGTGGGAGCTTGCCACTGGGAGGAAGCCTCTTATTCAGCATTGGGAGAAAGAACTCCAGACAGAACCTTTAGCAGGGAGAAATCCTAGAGTCCTATGATAAGGGTCCCCGGGAAAAGTCTAACCCTGGAGCTGTCAGCAGTCCTTTCAAGTGGGAGCCTAGTCTGATTCACTATATTCAGGACGATACAATTCTGCCATTAGTCATTTAGGGACTCAAGGATAGGGTCCTTGATGAGCAAACCAAGAAATTTTGAGGAAATGCTTTGGTTTGAGAGATGGTTAGAGATAATCCTGTAAACAGAATAGCAACTCCACAATAAGTGCAGGGAAAGAATCAGAAAAAAATTGCCCTGGCCACGGGGACTGCAGGAATATCTGGAAGAAATGAAACAAGAAATACAGAATGGAAAAATTAGGGAGAAAAGAATAAGGAAAGCTAACACCTTAAAAATAGATGGTAGAAAGCCTCATTCAGGAATTGAATGCCCTAAAAATTAGAATAATCTAGACAGAAATGGATTCAATTAGAAAATAAGAAATATCAAAATAAAATAGAAGAAAATCCAAGAATATAATATCAAAAACAAT
This sequence comes from Antechinus flavipes, assembly GCF_016432865.1. NCBI lineage: Eukaryota > Metazoa > Chordata > Mammalia > Dasyuromorphia > Dasyuridae > Antechinus > Antechinus flavipes. Next base: position 197,810,561 of record NC_067402.1, read on the forward strand.
CGACTTGGAAAACAAGTCAAGGAGAGACAATCTAAGAATCATCAGACTATCTGGACATTATTATCAGAAAAAAGTCTGAATACTACATTTAAGGAAATTATAAAAGGAAACTTCCCAGAACTTAGATCCATAAAGCAAAATGGAAATAGAAACAATCTACTAATTATCCTCAGAAAGAAAATCCAAAATGAAAACTCCCAGAAACATCACAGTCAAAATCAAGAGCTCCTACATCATAGAAACCCTTCCCTCCCACCACTATAAGCTGCCAAAAGGTGGTTTAAATACCAAGAAACCATAAGAAAGAATTATACAAGACTTAGTTGCTGCCACTGAAAATATGAGGAGAGTTTGGAATGTGATATTACAAAAGGCAAGAGATAAAGATTTATCATTTGGTAAAACTAAGTATAATCCTATAGAGGGAAAAAATGACTTTTAATAGAAGATAGTTTCCAAGCATTCCAGTCAGACCTGAATAGACATTTTAAAGAGAAAATGCAGATGCCAAGAGAAACATAGAGAGACACATATGTTTGTTTAATCAAACAGATATATATGGGGATGAGTTGTTTCTTTGTTAATAAGGAGAAGAGAACCCTAATATCTTTTAAGGTCATAAAGAAAAGTTAAAACTATAAAATGAATAAAACTATATAGAATCTATGGGTGGTTTTGTTCTGAGTAGATGGTTTTGTGAGAAGGCAAAAATAGAGGTTCAAGGACTATATTGGGGAGGAAAAAAGAAAGAAGGGAAGAAAAATCACTATTAAGAAAGTGCATAGATGGAGAATAAGCACTTATTAGTGGTGGAAGAATGAGAAAAATAAGAGTCCCATGAGTCTCACTTTAATTTGAATCAAATAAAGGAAGATTGAGCACAATTATATGTACTGATACAAATGCATACACACTCACCCACACCCACACCTACCCACCCACATACACACACATGTACAAGATTTCATTATAGAAACATAAAACTCAAAAGGGAACTAGAAGGGGACAGGGACAAGAGAGGTCTAAGGGGGAAGATAAGAAACTCAAATGTTGAAGGGAAGAATGTGAATAGAAAATTAAAAGGGAAGGATGAAAGAGATCCGGGGTAGAGTAAGGAGAAGAAGTGCAAAAAAGAGGAAGCAGACAGTTTCATTTATGAAATCACAAGGATCAGGCAAACTCTTCTTCTATCACCTTATGTAGAAAGAAGGACGTAAGAGCAAAGAGGAAAAAGTACAAGGGGACAGGATGAAAGGAAATATACAATTAATAATCATAACTATGAATTCGAAAAGGCAAAATAGACAAAGTTATTATTTTGCTGGACTATGCAGCTATTCCTTTAAGCCTTTATTTTTATATTTTAAAAAATTGCTCAACGAGGTAGTACTGGAAGGGAATGGAATAAGTATATAACTAACTCCTACTATGTAACAGGTATTATGCTAAGTGCTTCACAAATATTATTTCATTTGATTTCCATAATCAAATACCTGTGAGGTAGGTACTATTACCATTCTTATTTTTTTAGTTGTGGAAACTCAGACAAGCAGGTTAAGTAACTTGCCCAGGGTCACCTAGCTAATAAGAGTTTCAATCTGGATTTGAACTTGTCATGAGAGATTTAAAAAAAATTTAAAAACACATGCTTGCTAAATGAAAAAAATAAAAATAATAACAAACTATTTTTTAACATGAAAGGAATAATTTCCCCACATGAAATAACCATGATTTAAAAAAATAAAAATGCACTACTGGGTAAAATAGAGACTGACCTATTCTTTCAATGATTTCTCACACATTGCTGATAATTACGCAGAGGTGTGTTGGTCTCAGTGAGACCATGAATCCCTAATCCCTTGTATCCTTGCCCTGTAGCTGGAAATTGTATTTATAGGCACAGAGGGAACAAAAGGAAAGATTGCTTAATCTAGTCTGCTGTAGGGGTGCCCAAAGCAGTTGGTCTGAGGCTCATGGAAATCAGACACTGGGGGAATTCAGCTTCTTGCAGAGGCTTTTTCCCAGCCTACCTGACATAGGTTAAAAAAAAAGAGTTTACAGAATTCAGATGCAAGACTAAGTAAAAATCAAGGCATGCTTCTAAAAAGAATGTCTTTCCTCCCTATTATTTTTTTGTTTGCCTTTCATGAAAATCTGTTTGTGGAGGAACTTTGAGTCTAATTGTTGCAGGCAGATGCTTGTGCTCTTTTAGCTTAGTCAGATGGGAAACAGGAGGAGGAGGAGGAGGAGGAAAAGACAAGAATAGCTCTGGGGGGAGGGGTGATTTTTGGGAAGGGCCAATGCAAATACTGTGAGCTGAATAGATTTTTTTTTTTTTTAAAAGAGGTAAGAGAGAAGGCTAATGATTTCTTTAGATGCTGTTCAGTGCTATCAGAATTATAATATACCAACCATTCACATTTACATAATGTTTAAAATTTAAAAAGTGCTTTCCCACAATGATACTGTGTGATGGGTGTTAATGAAGAAGTCAAATTGTGATTTTTCTAGGGTTATAGTGAATAAAATACCTATATAAACATTTGGCTTAAGGCTAAATTTCCATTTTGATGCCTCATCATGATATGTTAGTGACCTTAGTGTCTGAAAGTTATGCCATAGAATCATAGAATTTCAAAATTGTAATGGCCTGTAGAGTTCTAACCAATACCTTCTATAGCAATATCCTCTACAACATTCTTTATAAATGTTTAATTTGCTTCTCCTTGAGAACTCTGGCCAGACGGAAACTGCTATTTACTAAGGCAGCCCAACCAATTTTTAGACAATTCTATTAGCAGGGTGAGGAAGATCCAAGCTCAGATCTGATAAAGACACTTATTAAATGTATAACCTTACTCAGGTAATTTAGGCTGTTTGTCTCAGTTTCCTTACTTATAAAATGAGCTTTAAAATGGTAAACCACTCCAATATCTTTGCAAGAAAGTCCCAAATGGGTCACAAAGAGTCAGACATGTGAAATGACTAACAGCCACTACCATCACCAAAACAGAAACTATTATGAACTTTATATTAAAATTAAAATTTAATTTAATTTTTAAATTAAACCAATGTGCTTTTCTGTAACTTCTGCCTACTGCTCCTGTGTCTGCCTTCTGAGTCAAAGTAAAACAAATTTAATTTTTTTCCATATGACAGTCTTACAAATATTTGAAAATAGTTATGTCTTCCTTAATTTCTATCTTTTCCAGTTTAAAGTTCCCTAGCTACTTCAAGACATTGTCATGTGGTATGGTCTTCACAATTGAGGTTCCTTTGAATATCTTCTGGCATGTCAACATATCTTTTTAAAAGTGTGGTACCTAAATATCAACACAATATTCTAGTTGTAATCTTATCAAAAGAACAATAAATGGTTTTCTAGCTATATGGACTTCTGGTTTTTTTCCAACTTACCAATGTCCTTGTTAAAATGTGATGACCATTATCTCAAATGTTGGTTGACTGGAAAAGATATACTTAAACTAATGCTACCTGATTTTGATGCTTATTTTATTTCCTCTGCTATATTGAAGCTCAGACTAAGCTTTAGTTCACCAGAATCTCAAAATCTTTTCCAGATGAATTGCTCTCTAGTTACACTTTTTGAATTTGAGTAAGGCTTACATTTAACCCTATTAAGATTTATTTTGTTAGACCCAACCCAATATTCTAGCCTGTCAAAATCTTTTTGGATCCTTACTGTCATGAAACAGCTCTTCCTCCTAGCTTTGTTCTATCTACAAGTTTGATGGGCATACTATCTGTAATTCTATTCATGTCACCAATAAAAATATTAAACAAAGAAAGATTAAGGAGAGGTATCTAGAGCCACTCCTCCCAAGTGGATAACAAACTTCAAATCTATTTGACCTTTTCTGAATCAACTTAATTATACTAAGATCTAGCCTACACTTTTCCATTTTGACAACAAAAACAGCATGAGAGGCTTTGTCAAATAGAAGTAAACTATTTCTACAACATTTTCCTGTCCTACCAGCAGTATCTTTTTTTTTTTTAATGAACATAAGGGCACTTTGGAACAGCTTTAGATATTTTATTCTAAATGACCTATTTCATAAAAAAAATTAATTTTAAAAGTTTTTATTGGTACAACACTGTCATTTTTGAAAGATAACTTCTTACTTGTCCACAATGAGAATTTCTTTGCAAAGAGGAAAAACCAACTAACAGAGACTTTACTTGATTACTATTTTCTTTTCAAGATGTTCAGCAGCTATTCTGTTAATAAAACATTCTAATACTTGCTAAAATTTTAAAGATTCTCAAACCAATGGTTTTCAGCTTTTTAAAAAAATCAGATCCTAGGCAAGTCACTGAATCTTAGTAGCCTTAGCAAAAAAAAAAAAAATCAGGATAACATTTGCTTTTTTCTAGTCCTGTAGCACTTCTTCTATTCTCCATAATATTTCAAAGATCTCTGAAAAATGTATGACTTAGCAATAACATTTGCTAGTTCTTTGAGCATCCTGGAATGTAGTTGGTCTGAATTTGGTAACAAATTCATTAAGGGAATTTGGACATTGCCTTTTTATCTTGATCATAAGAACAGCATGAGAGCCTTTGCCAAATTTAGGTAAACTATATCAACAATATTCCCCTGTCCTACCAGTCTATTTAAAAAGCAGAAGGGTATCAACAATATTCCCTTGTCCCACCAGCCTATTTAAGAAAAAATAGAAGAAAGAAGGGTAGTCTGGAATGAATCTGGATCATTACTATGCTATTTCTTATTAGTTTTTTTCTTATCTTTAATTTAAACTCTCTTAGCTATTTTTTGTCTGTACTAATATAAAGATTATTTACTTTACAGAGAAAATAGAAGCAAAATAATCTAATCCTTTTTCTTTCTATTTTCTCTAATCACAGTTCTATCAATGCCAAATCATCATCCTATTTTTTCTTTGATCTTCCTCTTGATAGCCTCATCATTCTGACCTATTCTCCAAAATAAACATTCCTAGCTCTTTCTACCAATCTTCATTGGGGTTAGTTTCTAATTTCCCTGTATTTCCCTGTAAATCTGGTCACTCTTATCAGTACGTACTCAATATTCTTTCTAAAATAAAGAGTCTGGATTGGGACACAATACTACAAATGTGTTCTGATTCAAGTAGAACAGAACCAAGGTTTTCCGTTTCCCAGTGCAACTTTATTCCCATTATTCTATAGCAATGGGAAATGTTCTTCATCCCATCTGGGAGGCCACATCTCTTACCCCTTTGTCCACAGGAACTTTTACATCCATTGTGAGAGATCCGGTTTCCCCATTGATCATGGCTGTTCTCAGCTGCAAGAAGAAGAGAAGCATTGGAATTTATCCCCTGTTCCTACTGGAGCACTGAAGAGGATGGAGGGCATTAACCATCCCAGTTTAGGTGGAGGTGAAGATAAACTTTTGCAGTCTCTGGTCTCTTTATTCTGGACAGACTGCATACATGTCATGACATTACCTTCCTGATGGCGAGATTCTCTTTGAGAACCAAGGACAAACAATAATAACATCAACAACAGGATCCCAGTGAAGAATTTCTAGGAATGTAGGTCATGTCCAACTCTCCATTACCCCATTTGGGGTTTTCTTGGGCAGAGATACTGTACTGGTTTGCCATTTCCTTCTCCAGCTCATTTTACAGATGGGGAAACTGAGGCAAACAGGATTAAGTGACTTGCCCAGGGTCACTAGTTAATAAGTGTTTGCAGCTAGACTCAGGTCCTTCTGACTCCAGGATTGGGGAACCTATCCACTGAACCACCAAGTTTTAGAGGGATGAATTAGCATTTAGAGATTAAATGAACTTGCCAAGATCAGTCACACAATTAGTATTTGTCAGAAGTAGGGTTTGAACGCCGATATTCTGGACTCTTAGACTAGTGCTCTATTCACTCTGCCAGAATAATAATATATTTTATTGGGATAAAGACAATACAATAATCTACAACAGAAGTTCACACTTCTAAGATATCTTAAAAGTACTTTCCTCACAATAATTCTGAGGCAGATTAAATATTGTTATCCCCATTTTGCAAATGAAAAACTGAAGCTCAGAGGGTCTAAGTGACTAGTGCTTATTGCTAGTACATGTTCTTATGTCTTGGACCCAATCTGACCACAAATTCAGTATTTTTTCCCCTACTGTTCCACACTATATCTCATACATCTCCTTTTCAATCACTGAACTGCAAAAGAATAGTCTAAAAAATAAAAAAAAAAGACTCCCTTCCCCTATAACTGGATCTAACAATCTCTACAACAGTAGCTGAAGAATGGGTCCAAGCATAGGACACTTTAACTGGAAAAAACTATTATGGGCAGGTCAATCACTTTGCTTATAGGAGAACTGCTTGGTGTTGGGAAATAAACTGAGTTATTCATGATAGTCATGAAAACAAGTGGATTTTAGGTTTTTCCCCTATAAAAGACTTGCATACATTCTATCATCCATTCTCTGGACAATCAGAGAAAGAAGGAGGAGAGTATAATTTTTATCTCCATTTTATATCTGGCGAAACCAAGATATGAAGTGATGAATTCCAAGTCAAGTGAAATGTCCATGACAGAATCAGGTCTGGAGTTGGGGAGTCCTCCATCTTACAATCATGTCACATTTACTTAGAACATTCATGTGATGTTGGCAAAACAGGCTCCCCACAATAGCCCCGTGGTGTAAGTAATATAAGATGATTATTCTGATTTTACACACGAGGAAGCAGAGGGTCAGAGAGATTAAGGGCCTTGCCTGGGACCCCACAGCTAACAAGTATCTTAGGTAGGATTTGAATCCAGATTTTTTGACTCTAGCGCAGAGCTATATATACCATATTCATTTATATACTTATTCCTTTAGAATGTCCACTCCTAAATTCAGAGTATTTTGTTTTTGTGCTGTGAAATTCTATTTAGATTATCTAGACCTTCTATGCCTTAAAGTGGAAAAAACAAAGACTTGCTGATTGCCTGTTCTCCCACACATAGGTTTGTAAGAATAGGAGATCGAACATAAAGTTTGTATACATGTAAACAGGATAGTTTGTGGATGTTTAGGAGTCTCAAGGTAGTGCCATGTTTAGAACACTGGGTCTGAGTTCAAATCTAGTCTTCGATATTTTTTTAGCAAGTCACTTCACCCTTACTTGCCTCAGTTTCCTCATCTGTGAAATGGGGATAATAATATCATATATCTTACAGAGTTATTGTGAGGATCAAATGAGATAATAATTGTAAAGTACTTAGCACAGTGTCTGGCACACAGTAAGGGCTACATAAATGTTAACTATTATTATTGTTATTGTCATGATTGAGCTGCTCTACTCTTTCCCTCCCTCTCCCTCACTCACAATTTCATCTTGGTCTTCCCATTCCACTTCAGAGAGGTCCACACTGTTGTAGTTGGGTTTGGGTTTCCATTTCTTTCCATCTTTGTACTGAAGTGGGGAGCAAGAAGAAAAAGCATGAGTAGGAAAAATCATGAGTAGGATGAAGTTCCACCTTCCTGGAGCCCCTCTTAGATGCTCATAAAAGCAGAGATTCCAAAACTCTGAGAGGTCAATGATTTGACAAGTTTGTATTTAGTGGCTACCCTGTGCAAGGTGCTGACATAGTCTTTCTGTCAGTCAATAAATATTTATTAAGAATCTGCTATATTCCAGGGACTCTGCTAAGTTCTGGGGATTCAAAAGGAGGTGGAAGGCACCCCCTGCCTCCAAATGTTTAAATAAGAAATGATCCCTCACAGGTTAAATTTGCCCTTTATTTGGCGAGCTATAAAAGAGAGCCAAAATGAGACTTTTCATGGTGGCAAAGAACTGGAAGTTAAGAAGGAGGCCCATCAGTTGGGGAAATGGCTGAACAAATCATGTCTATGAATATAATGGAATTACATAAGAAATGGTGAAAAGGGCTTTCTCAAAGAAACTGGGAAGTTCATATAAATGGATACAGTGAAGTGAGCAGAACTAGAACAATTTATATGATAACAACCACATTATAAAAACAAAAAACTTTGAAAGAGTTAAGAACTCCAATCAACACAATGACCAATTGTGATTCCAAAAGACTAATGGTGAAAAATAAGTCCCCTTTTCCTGACAGAGAGGTTATGAACTCAGAATGAAAATTGAGATTGAAAATCCACATGGGGATTTGTTTTGCTTATGAGGGTTTTTCCCTAGATGAATAGGGTTAGTGTGAGGAAGGGGAAAGGAAGGGGAAAATGTTAAATTGAAATTAAAAGAAATTCTATGTTGTTGTATGTCCTTTGTTCTCGAAAAGCACCATGACCTCAGGGAGGTGATATTACAACATATAAGTGAATTGGATGTAAGTGAGGGAGGACTGGGCAAGGTCACCTGCCTCACTTTCCCCTCTAGAACCATCTGGGTCCCTAGGCCAGATGTAGATCAGAACAACTGGAGAGGGCCCTGAATGCAATGGGAGACCTTGGCCTTAAGACAGGATGACCTAGAGTAGAGATGAGAAACCTTATAAAAGAGCAAATGTCATCAGTTGGGTGGTAAGTTGCATTTGTTATAATAATCCATATTTTATAATATTTTAAACTTATAAAATGCTTTCTTCACAAGGACCAAGCATGAAAGCCCATGGAATGATTATTATGACTATTTTGCTAATAAGGAAACTGAGGGCCAAAGTTCATTCCATTTCTCTCTTGCTTATATAAATAACAAGAGTCAGAGCCAGGACTGAAATTTGGTTCACCAAGTTCGACAGTTTTCCCTACAGCCCATCCCTAACCCTCAATTCTCAGGGTTATTAGATTGCCATATTAGAGTGGCAGAAGTGGGATAGAGAACACAGAGGAGACTATTTCACCTAAGACTGAATAAACTTTAGGGAGAGCTGTGTCATGCCATTGGCTCATGTTGAGAAAGAATTGGATAAACTACAATATTGGGTCAAGTTAGGACTAAGAGCTGGACTGGTGGCTCATTGATAGAGGGAATTCCCAGAGGAGGAAACTCCTCTGCCTGTGTAAGTCAGCACCTTCTCTCCAACTTTTCATCTTGGAGAGTTACTTTGAACCTTGGGAGATAAGGTGACTTAGAGCTTGTGTCAGAGTCTGGAATTGAACATTGGTGTTCCTGGCTTTGAGACTAGCTCCTACCCAACATATTCACTCTCAAGTTTAATAAAACAAAATCTAATAAGGATCAATGAGTTCAAAAACCTTCCCTTTAATAAGTCCAAGATGAGGGATTTGCTAGACTGCAATTAGGTAAGAAAGACTGAATGAACTTGGAGGCCTGAAATCTCAATAGGTACTTGTTGTTCAGCCATTTTTCAGTCATGTCTGACTCTATTACCCGATTTGGGGTTTTCTTGGCAAAGATATTGGACTGCTTTGCCATTTCCTTCTCCAGCTCATTTTACAGATGAGGAAACTGAGATAAATATGGTTAAATGACTTGCCCAGCTATTAAGTGTTTGAGGCTGGATTTGAACTCGGGAAGATAAGTCCTCCAGACTCTAGGCCTGGGGCTCTGTGCACTATGATACCCTAGCTGCCAACTCTGTAGTAGGCTAGTGCAACTTCTGGCTGCATTAAGAGAAGAGCATCCTACACTAAGGATAATTTCACTGGTCTCTTTCTTGGTCAGACCATAGCTAACATACGCTCTGTGTGGGGAGCATATTTTAGCAAGGAGTGTTGCAGTGGAGGTGATGGAGGACCATGCTACATAACAATCTGTTGATCCTTATAAAAAGAGAAGAAAAAGATTACGGGGAGTGATAATTGTATCAGAAGGATTGTCCTGTGAAAAAGGGCTCACATATGCTCTGTTTGGCCCTGGAGGGCAGAGCCAGGAGCAAAGAGTGAGAGATGGAAAGAAGAAAATGTAGGTTGGATAGCAAGGAAAACTTTCTAACCATTTGTGCTACCTGGAAGTGGGATGGGGTAGCTCATTATTATCCCTTATCCAAGTCTTGAGGAAAAGGCTTCAGATCCTTCTATAAGCGGGGCTATGGAGAGAATCCTTCCCCCCCCTTTTTTTGTGAGGCTCTAAATAGTCTCTGGACTATCACCGAACTTCAGGGATTCTGTGAATTTTCAGCCTGTTCAAACTTCTATTTCTTTCTGGGCATGGGCTACTTCCAGACAAGTTCATATATGTTGAATAGTCATGAAATATTCACATTTTACATACAAAATGGGGTCCTTCCGGGGCATGTTCTGATTCTATAACTGCTACATTCCCAGTGGGAAGTACAGTGATGTAAGTAGCTTATGGAAACAGAAGTATGGAGAGTCTGGGAATTACATGCTATGAGATTTATGTATCTCACAATTTAGCACTTAGATATATATTCTCTTGGAAGGTTCATTATTTGTTCCTCATGTTTAATCTTATCTTTACAAATAGATTATAAGCTTCTGAAGGGAAGAGATGATATCTTACATTTTCTTACATCCCTTATAATGTTTAGTGCAGAATTGGGGAATGACAGGTGCTCAAAAAAACCCCACTGATTGATTTCATGAACTACCCCAATTGCCCACATATAGCTCTCAAAACACATGTACCTACCAAGGGTCGGAGGTCAGGATGTGAAAGGATGTAGCCATTGTTAGTGTTCAGAAAGGCATAACCATGTACTCCTAGCTGGAAAAGAAAGGAATGAAATGTATATATTTTGCTCTATCTATTGTGTGATTGGGATGGGAGTGGAGCTTACATGTGACTGTGTTGTCATAGCTAGGTAAGAGGAATTAGAAGCCCTAAACTATTCAGAGCCTCTTTTTTTATGAATGTTTTTACATCTTCCATATTTAAGGGTAGTAATAATAATAATGATAATATCATGTCTTCTCCTAAAATCATTCCTGCCAGGAGCTCTGAAAGCTTTGGGGTACAATTACATTCACCTTCACAACAGGACTATGAATTAGGGAAGGGCAGGTGAGGAAAAGGGGGCACAGGGATGGGAAGGAATTTGGCTAAGTTCTTGCAAATCTGGAGCAGAAGCTGAGTTCCAAGCTCTAATACCCAGATTCTTCTCTAGACAAAAGGTGGAAGAGGTCTCAGGCTTTCTTTAGATCTAGCTATAACTGCCTAGAGATATCGCTGGAGTTTAAGGGACAAAGTCAGAATGAGGGGAGTTGCACAGTCATTGGACATTTCTCCTATGGGGGAGCCAGCACTCTGCCCCAGATCAGGAACTTACCTTATATCGGGGAGCCAGCTTCAGCAGCTCTCTAAGAGGCACATCAGAGCCCACCACACCCAGAAGAATGCCATGAGATCGCTGAAAAATTTCAATTTTTTTTTATTCACTTAGCAAATACTTGTTAAGTCCCTACTGTGTGCAGAGTTTTATGCAAGTGGACTCTGGGGGAGATAGCAAATTTAGCTAAGATACACTTCCGCCTTCGAGGAACTTACATCCTCTGTGGACATAGATGGAAAACTTGACTTTTCTAAGTTTTAAAAATGGCATTGTCTGTATGTTCCTTCTAGCTCTACTTTCCCAGAATTAACTCTGGGGCTACAAACAGGATTAGCTGTCTGAGTCTGTCTCCTGATGGGGGAAAAGTTACAAATAGGGAAGATTTTCTGGCTGGTGGAAAAGAAAGTGTGATAGGATGTAGAATCTTTTTTAGAGGGACCCAAAAAGAGAATCTGAGCATGAGCTTTTTTAGTTCTTGCTTCTGTCCAAAGGAAGATACTGAGATATCTAATAGAATCTCTTAAACTATCCAAGGAATTGAATAACTAACTAGCTGTGAAATCTGATCAGCAACCTATGGTCATTTCAACAGACCCACCCATGACAAGATCCATTTGGTGGGAGGTTGCTACTTACGGTCTCGTTCTTTTTGCTGAACACCGGCATAGCCACTGTGGTCATAAGCAAGAGGCTCTGGGGCTGCAATGCAAATTGCTGCCAGGGAGGAGAGACCAAAAAGCAAGAGGTCAGGACTGAGAAATTTCATGGGTGCCCAAATTCAGAACCCTCCTGTGGCTGCAGAGACAATTACGAGGCACCTTCTCGACTTCTGTAAATAAATGTGACTCAGGAAGGTGGCTGCCATCCTGCTGCTCAGGGGTGACAGAACCTATGCTGATTCTCAAATAAAAGTCTAAGTCCTTAGGTGAAACCCCAACAGGTCTGAGGTTCTGGTATGGCTCCCTTAACATCTGCTTTAGTCAAAGAACAGACACAAATCTCAGAATCCTGGTACTCTCAGCCAAGCTCCTGTCCAAAGTGCTGAAAGCCTTCTGATGTACTGACAACATACAAATGATTATTGTGACTGTGGAAAACAGACAATAACATGTAAAGCCAGAAAATGACAGAGATGTACTGCCATGTGAACACAGAGAGAATGCCCTATCTAAGTGCAGATCAAACACAGAAATTCTGCAGGTACAGTCACAGCACAGGTACAATCAGAGGAAAAGCAGTAGCAACTTTTTAATACATCTACTTATACATTAAGCCACAGTGCCACAAACACATGCTACTAGACAGTCCAGTGTGCCATTGATCACTCAGTCATGAGACAGACAGACATACATACACCACCTTTCTCCCTCAACTCAGGACCTAGGATCTTCCTCAACAAACCCAGGCCATGTCATAAATACCTGATTTTCCATCTCACCTGACACATCAACACTTCCCTCTGAGGTTCCTTGTGCTACCCAGAGAAAGGAATTGACTCTTTTTAAATTTTTTGGCAATAGAAAGGTTCCTAGAAAGTTGGTAAAGTTTTCAATTACATTCTGAATTCACTAGTAGAGTTAGCTTTTTAAGAAAGCTGCAGTGAGTCCTTTTGGGAGGTAAAGACCATTTCGTGAAGTGTCTTCCTAATTTGTCTGTTTCGTAAATTAATGTTTTATATGTCTGCCTTTGTTTCTAATTAATGTTACATCAGTATTTCACATGGCCTGGTCTGAAGGCAAGGGACTGGACTCTGAATCTATGAAAAGGAAGTGCTTCTCTCTCTGTTTAGCTATTAAAGCATTTCTCCAGACACTATTAACTCCACTCTTGTTATCTATTTCTCTCTAAAGGTATTAGGTACAAGAATCTATGTTCGCTGACAACTCTGTACCTAATGCAAAATTCTAACCAATTCCCTTCCCCATCTGCCAACGGGGACACATGCATGTCTTATTTTTGTCAAAACAGAGGCTAGGCCCCAGGGTTGCATTAGTTAAGGACATTTGCAAAGTTCACAAAGCAGCCCCAGGAAGGGAATGCACAACCAAGTGAAAGAAAGAAGAAAATGGAGTTTTCTTTAAATCGTTTTCTTTAAATTTTAGGGGTTAAAGGATCAGATATTTAAAATAAAGTGTGAAAATACCTTAGCTATGTCAGTAAAAAGAAACAAAAGGAGATACATTGATAAGAGATCTTTGAAATGCATAGGCAGAAAAAGTCTGTCACCATCTGTTAGAAGCAACACGACTTCCCTCTCTGTCACAGACCTTGTTCTTCCCACATTCCTGTTAATAGCTTAACCTTAGGAGCTGGCCACTGGCTGCTGAAGGTCCTATAGTTCCAGCTTCCATGCTCTGCCCAGCACAGCTCTGTCCTGATCCCACTGTTCAAGAGCCCCGGGACAATTGTCTCCTAGATAGCTCCCCCATCATACAGACAGACAGACAGACATTCACATAGGAAGGAAAGACCACACTTAGTGCACTAGAGAGGCGGTTACCTCTTCAGACTGTGGCAGCTTAGGTACAGCACGGATGAAGGGAGGAGCAAATAATGTGAAAGAATGGAAAGCATGAAACATGGTGGCAGAGGGAGACTGAAGTAAAATGAAGATGCATTTATTCAGTCAATACATATTTATGAAACGAATACCATTGAACAAGACCTCGCATTAAACATCAAAGGAACATGAACATTTTGAGGAGAAACTGACTCAGAGGAGGTGAGGGTCTCCTTAACCTAAGTAAGAGTACATCATGGGGGCAGCTGGTGAACAATGCTAGGAAAACATCCTACCTTTTTGGATGAGTTTCTTATAGGAAGATTAATCAGACTATGGGCAGATCATTCATAATTAACGAATAAGAGGCAAGAAAGACTGAAGCAGAGGCAAGAATAATTTTGCCTTTGGTCAATCGATCAAATATTTATTAAATACCTTCTATGTACCATGTACTGTGGTAGGGATACAAGTACACTACAAACTACTGGCAAGGAACTTTCTTGTAGCAAGTCATAAACAAAACTAGATGGAAGCTTTGTGATGGTCTTTTTACTAAGAAATCCTGAGCACTCCTCTGCCTTCTGACAACAATATAACATGTTAAGTTAGCTTCTTTCTCCCAGGAGAAGGATACCTATGTATTAAGTATGAATTGGAGGGAGCTCAGAAAGTACTTTTTTCTATCTTCCAATTTTTTCCTTCACAACGCTACCTGAAATTTTAGCATTAAAATTATTCTTAAAAATCTGCTAGGGGGAGAGGGAGGAACCTTTTTAAAATACATTTAGGAAAAATAGCCCATTAAGCTCACAACTGCCAATTACACTTTTATGTCAATGAATTTATCTGATGTGAGAGAATTATGAGTGGATTATGAATTTTAATGTGGGAAAGATATAGAGGAAAATTTCAGAGCAAGCATGGCCCAGAAAGGATTGACTTGAGTGATGTGCTAGAGTATCAGCTCCAGGTAACTGGAGAGCAGGGATACCTGGAACCTTGGAGTGGGAAGAGGTACCAGGAGGCAAAAGAGGGGTACTGAGGAGAGAACATAGAGAACAATGATGACTAACTTCAAAATCTGGTCCAGGGCAAACCCTACTTACCTAATTCCTGTTTTGGAAATCAGATTTTTTTTAATGTGGCTAGTTAACATTCACTGATTAAACCTAGTATTGTCACTTTTTTTTTTTTTTGCTTAATCTTTTTTCTCATTTTTTTTCTCTTTTGGTCTGATTTTTCTTGTACAACATGATAAATATGGAAATATGCTTAAAAGGATTGCACATAGTTAACTTATATCAGATTGCTTGCTATCTGGAGGAGAGAGAAAGTAAAGGAGGAAGAGAGAAAATTTTAGACCACAAAGTCATACAAGAATAAATATTGAAACCTAATTTTATGTGTATTTGGAAAAATAAAATCCTGAGGGAAAAAAGATTCATTGATTAAGGGAAGGGGTGATTATGAGCCTAGATTATCCCCAACTCTTTAAATTGGGCACTGAACCTAGAGTCTCTATTCCTCAAGTCCTGTTACCGTGGTGTCCATGTATGCTTCAGTCCAGATGATGTCATGGTCATGATTAATGACCATGGGGCGGCTGAGCACGTGCAGGTACTCCATCACATTCTCCTGGACGTCTGCTAGGGTGGAGATCTGTGTGTAGTAGCCTATGCAGAAGAAAGGAGCATTCCAATCACCCTTCAGCCTCCCCCTCTCTCGACATATTAACTTTTCATACATCTGGCTGGGGATTAGTCTAAGTATAGGATAGAGAAGAAGAAGGAACTGCAGAACAACTAGTCTCCAGGCAGTCTCCAGCTCTCTTGCTCCAGACATGGCAAAGATAAAAGTAACTATAAACAGAATGGTGACTGTCTTTTCTATTGAGTTCTGAACCAGAGAAAATAGAATAAATTTCATTAATCAATTAAAAAATAGACATTTGTTAGACATCTAGTAGGGGCAGTTAGATGGTGCTGTGGATAGAATGCTAGGTCTGTAGGGATCAAGACTTCTGAGACTTTCTGAGTCCAAATCTGGCCTCAAACACTTATTAGCTGTGTGACCCTGGGCAAGTCACTGTTTGCCCATTTGACTCAGTTTCCCCACCTACAAAATGAGCTGGAGAAGGACATGGCAAACCACTACAGTATCTTTGCCAAGAAATCCCCAAATGGGCTCATAAAGAGCTGGAAACTTCTGAGCAACAGCAATAGTATCTGTAATACCTGCCTCACAACAACAAAATGTCTTAAGAGTTGGAATGCACTATCTAAAGATCATTTAGCCCAATCCTTTCATAATGCTCATAACTATAAAATGAAGGGATAGACCAGAGAGTTGCTAAGTTTCCTTCTAGCTCTAAGATTTACTGACTGTGTGACATTGGTCTCTCTGTGTCTAGATTTCAATTAAATGGGAATAATATGTTGGTAAAATGGAAAGAACATTATTTCTGGGTTGAGACCCCTCCTTTGATGTTCACTACCTGCATGACTTTGGAGAAGACAGTTTCACTTGGTCTCAAGTTTCTTCAGCTGAAAAATGAGAGGATTGGACCAGATGTCCCTCATGTCCCTTTTAGCTCTCAATCTATAATTCCTAAGATTTTCTCAAGGTCATATTAGGCATTTTGAATATTCTTTTTCACTGTCTCATGTTACTTTCCTCTGTAGCACGTTGGAAGGGCTAGAGAACATCTGGTGGGGTGAGGGCATTGCTGGCCAGAAGATATTTCAAATTTAACAGCTAGTAAGATGGTATGAAGAAATAAGGAACTTGCCCAAATTTGAGGGTCTTTTCCAAAAGAGAGAGAAAGAGAGATAACAATTGCCCCTGCTAAACTCCATGCATGTCCACTGCTTTGTGATGGAAAGTTTGGCTAGTAAGCTATCATGGATGGTACCATGTCTGGTCTCTAGTTAAAACTAATCTCCCTTCATTGCATGTGTTGACTTAGAGAAGCTCCAATAAGAGGCTACATGCCTTTGTTGTTGCATGCAATCCACTTCATCTTGTCAGCAAATGTGACTTCTCTCCCAATGAGGTAAGTAAAAACTCGAACCTGATCAAAAAAGAAAGAAAAATAAAAAGACCCAGATTGACACCGAAAATCCACAGAACCAACCTGTCAAGAGATAACTTCTAGCTTTATTATTATTTTTGTTACTTATTTAATTGATTGGTACTAAGATATTAAGTACTTTATAATTTCTAAACCCTTAATGCTTCTCTCCTGTTTTCTCCTCTTGTCCCCCTCCCCTGTTTCCTCTGTATGGAGAGTAGAAAACTGAAACATTACAAAGGCTTGTGGTCTTTCAACTGATTAATGAGAAGCAGAGCTGGAAAGAGATTTATGACCCTTTGGTTTCCAAGCCTTTCCATGAATCCTTTCCTGCTCCACCTTCTATATTAGTGTCCTCTAGATCAATGGAGGCAATCATTCTCTTAGTTCTAGCCCATTCATAAACTAACCCTTCGATCGGGCCAGTTATACTTCTCAAATATCGTCTCGTAGTCCTCCACTGCTCCATCAGTGATCAGCATGATGGCTTGGTTACAAAGGCCTCCTTGTCCATCTTCTCGGAACTGTAAGGGCAAGGGGAGAGAGAAGGAAATGGAAAACCCAAAAGAACTATGTTCTCCTTATTCCTCTCCCTGATCCCTCCTTTATCCCCTCACCCCCACTCTATACACACACTACATAGTGCCTTAACCTGCATCAGGATCCTGAAGGCTTCACTCAGGGCCTTGTCCACAATCCCCACACCCTTGACCATCAGCTCTCCCACAAGCTGCTTGAAATGCTGTCAAAGGAAGAGAGAGAGAAAGAGAGAAACCATTCCAAAGTTCAATCATAAAGACACTATTTTACCTACTGTTAGCTTGCGTGATTGTTTAGAACAAATTGGTAGTGAGGCTATAATTTCACCAAAGATCAGTTATCTTCATTCTGATTTATGATCATACTCAACTAGCTGTTTCCCAAATACATACCCCTGGTTTTAAGAATGAGGAGTGAGGGTATGAATGGCTCATTACAAATGCTTCTCTAAGAAATAACCAGTCCGAGCCAGCATCTGCTCAGCCTTTAAGTCTTTTCAGATCAATGGTAGAAGCACTTGCTGTAATTATGGCCTATTATTGGGGGAATCTCTTGAAATATGAAAGGGTTCAATAATGGGTCCAAGTGAGGACCCAAGGTATAAGAAGGAGTAAAACTCAAGTATTATGCCTTCTAGTTCACTGTTTTCACTAGCAAATGTGTATGCAAACTTGCATTTGGGAATCAAGACAAAGCCCCATATATCAGGTAACCCAAAAAGTCTTTAAAATTTAAGATAGCACTAATACTTTTGGAACAACAAATATCATGTGCATATATACACATATACATGCACACATGACAATTTTTATTAGTTCATTTTGCCACAAGAAGTATCAAAATAAAATTAAGTTTAAATCCTATATAATCACTGATAATAGGATGTGTGACCTTCAAAATTGTATTTTACTTAATTTCTTTTTTTAAAAGTTGGTTTATGCATTTTTTTAAACCACAAACACTTTTCTTTTTCTTACCACCATAACCCTTTCTTGCTACAAAAAACAAAAAAGTAAAAAAAAAAATGACTTAAAGATTGTCTGGAAGAGTATGCAACATTCTGCATTTATAGTTCCTCCCATCCTTCTTTCAAGAAAAATAGTCAATAATTTCTCTCTATATACTCAACTAACATTTTAAAGAGTTTCTCTCAAGGGCCCAAATTAATTGGTTATAATTTCTCCTCCTTTTTTTTACCTTTAGATGCCCTTATTTAGCAATTCCTAGGATCCTGAGAGCTGGAATAGATCATAAATTACCACCTAGTCCAAACTTTACATTTTATAAATGAGGAATCTGATGGACAGAGACTTGCTTAAAGTCACACTAAGAGTGGCAGAAAAGGAATTAATTAGAATATGCTTCTTTTTGCATTCTAGTTGTGTTGGTTTTTTTTTGAACCTCCTTCTCCTTCTCTGTCTCCCTCAGATAGAACTGAAATGGTCCAAAAATCCAGAGCAGGAGAGAAAAGGGCTTACTCTTTATCTCTTATCCCTGACTAAGAGCTACTTAGATAATCCACAAACTGGATAATCAGTCCTTGAGTTCACTGAGATATTTAACAAGTATTGATTAGATGCTTACTATATGCTGGACATTACAAAATATGTATCATTTCATAGGGGGTGTGAATGCTTTCTCCACCCCTATCCTCCATGTACATACCCTCAAACTATAATTTCACAGAGAGTGTGGATGCTTTTTCTCTCCTCCTCCCCCCACATACAGAGTACACAGACCTCTAAGTCTCAGAGATGGTCTTTATGAGCTGTTGAGACCAAAAAATTCATTATCCTGAGGGATGAAGTCCTAGAACAAGAGAATCTGTCACTGTGCCCATACTCGGGACCTTTTCAAAAGCTTGGGGGCCCTTCTAAAGTTTGTGCTCCAATTTCACCACTTTCAGAATTTAGCTGGGGGAGATGTGAGATTAAATAAGACTCCTCAATCGCCTTCACAGAGTTCACATCCAGTAGATCAACTAGTATTATTATCAGTTGACTAATTTAATTAATAATTGACAGTACAATTCATCTTCTTTTCTTCTTCCCTGAAAAAGCATTTGCTATTTGCTTTGGACAAGCGGGAAGTTATTCTGCCAAAAGTAGTGCTGCATATAATTATATAAATTGGACATCCTTTCATCATATGAGAATAAAGGCAAATTCAAGAAAGAAGCAAATTCTCCACTAATTCAGCATCAAGGAGAAACTGTCTTTCCTGGTGTGGACACTGTGGGGAAGTGAGAAAGTTGTTTTAAACTCCATTTGGTTCATCGCCTGGCCTCTGACCCTGTTATTGCAATTCCTACTCTAGCTGTCTCCTTCTTTAATATTGAAACAGCAAGGACAGTCCCATCCATTAGGGATGGATAAGATGGATAAGAAATAGCTAACCTGAAGATGAGCCTTTCCTGTTATTAAGCCCCAGCAGGCCCGAGGCAATCAAAGGACACCACCTCCCCATTCCTACCCTGCCATCTCCCCCAGTACTAAAGTACCTCATGCCCAATTCACCCCTATCTAAACGGAAAGCTCTCTAAGCTTTGTCTTTTTGTTCCTTTGGAAAGTTTCTGCCAACTCAATAAATCCTTGTTGTTTCCCAAATTCATGGTTTGGGGTTCCATTATGGTTTTGGATTTAGGAATTTGGGTTTTGGTTCTGGTTTTGGTTCTGGATGGCCCCGACAATTTTACTCACAACACTCACCTCTCGATTGTCTCTGTCAGCCTGGACGAGGGTCCCTTTAAAACAAGGTTCCACATAATGAACATAATCATTGTACTGTAGCCAGTAGGAGGGAAAATTGTAGGGAAGAGGGAGAAAACGAAACAGGGTCAGTTTAGATAGTTAATGTCCACTGAAGTTTAGGCAGGAGGCCTGCAGGGTCACGCTTACCCAAGTAGAGCCTGTGGACTTCCGCGCCGTGGCTAGAAGCAGTAACCGGCACCTGTCAGACTTTGGTAGGGGTGCTCACCTGAGACCTGAACATTCTATCTCTATTTTTCTGCCATCATGGAAATTTGCCCTAATTGGGATGTTGTCCCACCTTGAAAATACTGAGAAAACTGACTCTTGCTCAGCAAATTCACTTGGTCTTCCTTGCAGTGACTTGAGAGGGGGCATGCTATAGCAAACAGATGGCTGGCTTTGGAATCAGAAAGACCTTAGTTCAGATGCTTACTCAGTCACTTTATGATGTTGGAGGAAATTATTTAACCTGTCAGTGTTCCTGGAAAATCTCTAAGACTATAAATTGCAGATGACTTGTTAATCTTCAATAATGGAGGAAATTCTCTACACTAATGAAATCACATAGCTGGACTGAAAGGGAAAGATAAACAAATTACTTGAGTAGCATTTAACACTACTGCTAAAGTGCCCTTCAATTAGCAATCACTTAGCATCATATGTTACCTACTAAAAGAGATATTGTGGTCATTTAGTCCGGTGATATTCAAGTCAAATAGAAATGGGGTCATTAAACCATACATGGGGACCCCTGAGTTACAGATTTACTTAGAAAACCATTTTTACATTATCTACACTCCCTTCCATTTTATTTATTTAAGCTTATCTATCTAAATATATTCCAATTACATTTTAATCTGGTTCTGCATGTGTCATCATTATTGATGATTCTTGTTTAGTCCAACCCTCCTCATTTTTCAGATATAGAAACTGAGAAATTTGTCTAAACTCACACCAATGCCAAGAATCTGGACTAGGTTACAA
This sequence comes from Antechinus flavipes, assembly GCF_016432865.1. NCBI lineage: Eukaryota > Metazoa > Chordata > Mammalia > Dasyuromorphia > Dasyuridae > Antechinus > Antechinus flavipes. Next base: position 197,831,617 of record NC_067402.1, read on the forward strand.
ACTCCAGTCCTCTGACTTCAAGTACAGAGCTCTGATTTTATATGCAATGTTCCAGTTATAACTATGTGGACTCAGGTGTAGTCGGCAGAATGTGACCTCTCCATTTCTGCTTCTGCCTAGGCTTGAGGATAGAACCCTCAGATATGTCCACCTTAGTGTTCGCTTTTGGTAGTCCTCAAAGGCTGGAGATGCTGCCTTAGTTAGCTAAAATGGCTCTGGGATAGTAGGACCATTCCTACCTCCCTGGTCCTCAAACTCTCCTTTTTCTCATCGCTACAAGGTTGAAGAATATCTTTTATCAATTAGGAAAAATAATGTGAATTAACTTCTTATATAATAAAAATTTAAGCACTTAGAGTTATTTTTAATCTTTTGGTCTAAGTCAGAAAAAGGTGATATTTAATTATTGTACAATGGGACAGCATTGATTTTGACTGGCAGCAATAAGGATAATATGAAACAAAGCTTCTTAAATTGTAGATTGTGACTCCATATGGGGTAATTGAATGTGGGAGTCATGAAATTATAATTAATTATCAGTAAATGCTTGATTTGTATATCTATTTTATATACCTACATACCTGGTGTTGCATAAAATTTTCTCAAGTGAAAAAGAGTCATGAATGGAAAAAGTTTAAGAAGCCTTGATATGAAGAATGCATTCTTCCCTCATATGCTGCTCTTCTAAGCAGAAAAAGGACAGGGACTGAGATGAGGGGAGACCAGTTGAATCTTGTGATAGGAGAAATATGTTCATTTATTTCTAGTGAATGGCAGAAATCTGCTAAGTGTATCCTTTTCATTTGTACTACATCTATAGAAATAGGGATACAATATAGTCATGAGATTAGGACTTAAGAATGATAGGAGTCTGAGGAGAATATAATATAGGGCTGATCAATAGAAAGATTTTGAAGTCAGCAAGATTTGATTTTGGCCCTCTCTTCCCTGACTAAATGCCCAATGTTTCCATGATACTAACAATAACTATTATTAGCATCTTTCTAATTAGTACTTAACTATTAGCATCTAACTAACCCTAATAATATGTATTATTAGTATAACAGAAACACAGGGTTTTTAGTGAATCAGTTTAAGGAGTGCTTTCTTCACTATTGCCCTTTTAAATGGAGGCAGTTAAATGGAGTTACTTGTGACTTGCCCAGAGTTACAAAGTTAGTAAGTATTTAAGGCTGAATTTGAACTTAGGTCCTCTTGTTTTATTAGCTGGTGCTTTATCCATTGTTTCACCCAGATGCATTGTTCACTATTTATCGCTCTTGGAAGGAGGTGGGATATGATGCTCCTGAGCTTCCTAGTAGTGTCCTATCTGGGGCTGACTTACTCTCAGAGGAAGATATCCTTCTCCAAATATTTCTATTCTTACTCCAACTGTTTGCTCTATCTTGTTGATATAAGTAATAATAAACAATGGTATTAATAAGTTAATGCCTTGTTCCTCCTGGGCAATGTATTTATATTTCATCAGAAGCCTTTTGCAGACTGCTTTTTCTCAGAGGATAGAATCTTGGTGCTTTCAGACATTATGGCAAGGTTTTCCAGTGACCTCTGTTAAAGGGATGGCTCTCTATCTGCAAGGCTCATCTAGGTCCCAGTCCCTCTCCTCATTCCTCTGCACACTTATCATAGCTTCTCTGTAACTCCTCCTCCCTTCATTTCCTTTTTTTTCTTTCTCTCTGAATGAAGATCCTCAAGCATGAGATCATTGGGAAGCTCTAGAACACAGACATCTTTGAGTTTTTGTCTCCTATGTGCTCTTATGCCAGGTTGATTAGACAAGATAAATGGTAAAGGAAAAAAGGGTAGGGATGGAAATTGTTTTAAAGATGGGAATCAGGGATCATTCTAAATTGGGAATATGGGGGACTCATTCTAGAGCACAAGGGACAAGAAATTGGGAATGAGCTAGGGTCTGTTGTAAAGGGTGTTAGGAAACACGTTAGAATAATTGGGTTCATACACGGTCCAGGATCATGGAGATACAGGACACTTCTAGAGTCAGTGGGGAGGGTTGTTCTATAATAGAGGGATATATTTACCGCAATGATGTTGACAAAGTCATTCTCCCCCAGGGTGTCCAAAATAGTAGAGATGGTATGCTTGGCGATGGCAATCTGCAGCCCCTTCATGCTACCACTCACATCCACCAGAATCACAATATCCTTGGGAGAAGTGGCAGCTTGAATGTACCTTTGGAAAGAAGGCAAAGGGGGGAAAGAAGAGGGAGGAGGGAGGAAAGGACACAGATGGGGAAACCAGAGCTCTATGAATCAGCTGAGGGCAAGAAGTGAGCCTTGCAGTGGGATGATTCAGTCTGGTTAGGGAAGAGTCCAACACAGACAGTGTAGCTGGAGGTTTTGGGCTGAAACCAAACCCTGTGAGTGAAGGGAGGCTACAGCAAGAAGAATCTCACTGGTGTAAGGAGACAGCTGGACAGGAATTCTGCCTCCTCTTCTTTCCCAGCTCAGACACCATTGGGATATAAGTTACTTAAGACTAAAATCTCTGATTCTTGCTTTTGTCTTTGACTCTCCAGAGTAGAGTTGACATTTGTTGCTTAAGGCTTGTTGACTGGTTGACCAAAGAGGAAGTTAAAACCCCAAGATAATCAGGGAAAAGCTGGAAGAGGGACAGAATTTCTCTCAGGAAACAAGATCTCACCATCCTCGGTTCCGGCAATCAAAGGTAATTACTCCACTTTCATCAGGGGTCCACTTTATACCTGGAGAGAGGAGAACTGGGGCTGTTTCATCTGCTCAAGACTCAGAACCATAGCTCTTACACTGACATTCATATCCATGATCTCCTTTATTTAATAATCACCAAACTCGTACAAGGACAGAGCATTTAAATGGCAATGGTTACTAGATGATATCCTCATGGAGTGTGACAATGAAGAAAGGAAAATGAAGACTTTTTCCTCCACTGCTACCTTTTCCCTCTTTCAACCAGCAAATACAGGATCCTGCATGGCCTGCTACATGATAAGCAAAGAACTAGAAAAGGAGGATTTGGGAATTCTGTGGACCCCCCAAATTTGGGAGCCTTATTTCTACTCAACTCATAGATTCCAAATATGAGCTCAGGACAGACTCACATAATTATAGGATTTAAAAAGTTGGAAGGGATCTCAGAGGCTCATACAAAAACGGGATTTATACTATGCTTTATCGACAAGTGGTCATCTAGCTTCTATATGAAGAACTTCAGTGAGGAGATACTCATTGCCTCCAAAGGCAGCTCATTCCATGGTGAATAGCTTTAATTGTTAGAAAGTGTTTAATCACATTAAGTCTAAATTTATTTGTACTTTCTACCTTTTTGCTCTCATTCCTTCCTTCTGGGGCAAAACATAACAATTCTAATTTTTCTTTCATATCATATCCCTTTTAATACTTGAAGGCAACTATCATGTCCCCCAAATCTTTTCTTTTTCAAATTAAGGTTCCCAGTTCCTTTGTCTGACACAAAATTCTTCATCATCTTGGCTGCCCTCCTTCTTAAAATGTGGTTTTCAAAGCTGATCACAATACTTCAGATATAATCTGGGCACTGTGGGACTATTGTTGTTCTAACTCAAGATAAAATTAACTTTTCAGGCTGCTATATCAATCTGTGGATTCATAAGGAGTTTGTACATTTGACAAAACACAACACTCATTCCTATTAAAAGCACTAGGGAGCACAGGAGTTTTCCCTAAAAAAATTTTAAAACCATCAGCAATATTATATGTAATGGAGATAATAGAAGCATTCCCCCAAAATCAGGGGTGAAACAAGATTGCCCATTATCACCACTACTATTCAATATTGTACTAGAAATGTAAACTTTAACAATAAGAAGAAGAAAAAAGAAATTGAAAGAATTAGAGTAGGTAATGAGAGAATAAAACTATAACTTTTTTGCAAATGATATGATGGCATACTTAAAGAATTCTAGATAATTGACTAAAAATCTACTAGAAACAATTTTTTTGAACTGAAGTCAAACTCACTTATAGTTCAGAAACTTTATTCTTTTTTTTATTGTATTGTTTCCCTCAAATAATGCTAATATCTACTCAAAAATGATGGTCCTTAATTTCAATAGATTTGACTATTCACATCCAGAGTGAGAAATATGAATGTGGATTGAAGCATTTATTTGTTTGTTGTTTCTTTCTTGTGTTTTTTTCCCTTTTGGTCTGACTTTTCTTATGTAACATGACAAACACAGAAAATATGTTTAAAAGGATTGCATAGGGACAGTTAATGGCACAGTGGATAGAGCACAGGCCCTGAAGTCAGGAGGACCTGAGTTCCAATCTGGCCTCAGACACTTAATACTTTCTGGCTGTGTGATCTCACTTAACCCCAATTGTATCAGCAAAAAAAAAAAAAAAAATTGCACATATTTAACCTATAACAAATTGTTTGCTGTCTTGGGGAGGGGGAAGGGGAAAGTAAGGGAGGGAGGGAGAAAAAATTTGGACCACAAAGTCTTACAAAAATCAATGTTGAAAACTATCTTTATGTGTATTTGGAAAAAAATGCTATTGAGAAAATATAAACAAAATAAAATGATGGGTTTTATTTTTTTATATGAATCTGTGATTTTACCAATGTAGAAAGCCTTTGGTGAGTAATTTTTTTCTACTAATACATAGGAATATATTTTTTTAGCGGTTTAAAGTTTTTGAGAGTTTTCTGAGAACAATAAAAATTTTTAATCATCCAATGTCAGTCATGTAGAAGATATAAAATCAACACAGATCTTCCTGACTAGCTTATGCATTATACTGGATAAATGGGGCAACAGAGTTCTAAGCTGGAAGTCCAGCTTCTGAAGTCAGGAGATTTCACTTTTTGTCCTGAGTTCAAATGTGACCTCAGACACTTACTCGTTGTGTGACCTCAGGCAAGTCGAGTCTTTCTGTTTGCCCCATTTCTCATCTGTAATATAAGCTGAGGAAGGAAATGGCAAACCATTCCATATGCCAAGAAAATCCCAAACAGAGTCATGAAGAGTTGGATACAACCAAAATGACTGAATGACAACAACAAAATCCATTATACTGTTCTGCCTCTCTCTAAGAAAATGAAACTTAACGGAAATAAACACAATTAGTGTTAAGAAATTTAAACAAATAAAGCATAAGAGAGGACCAATTTAACAGTAATCTATATAGAAAAGACTTTGGGATTTTGGTTAACTATAAGTTTAACTTGGTAATGATTGTTCTTTCCAAAGGCACCAATGATTAAATTGACAAATCTAAAGGTTTTTTTCCCTCAAATCTCATTCTTCTCAAATTCTTTGTGGCATTTGTTGTCACAGATCAACTTTTCTCCTGGGTGGCTTCCCTTCTATCAAGTTTCCCTGTTTCCCCATGAGCATAGAGGAACAGACCTCAGAGGTCACATAGTCCAATTCCTTAATTTTACAAATGAATAAAAAGTAAAATGACTTGTCCAAAGTCACACATACAGGTGGAAAATGGCATGTCTGGGGGTTGAATTAAGGTCCCGTAATTTTTAACCCGACACTGTGCCATGCTGGTGCTCCTTCCTTTCCATTTTTTCTTAAATGCCTGGCTGCCCTTCCTTAGATCATAACCACAGCCTGCCTCCTACCTGTGGGTGGACCCCAGAGCTCTATCTTGGGTCTTCTCTTTTTTCTCTATGTTCCATACCAACCTCATCAGCTTTTAGGAATTGTTAGAAGGAATATCTATGCAAATGTATAATCTTTCTCCTGAGATTTATTCTCACATCACCAAATGCCTAATGGACATTTCAAAAAGGATGTCCTGTAGGCATCTCAAATCCTACATTATTATTATTGGAATTCATTATGTTTTCTCCCTAAACACGCTCCTAATTTTTTTTTTTTATTACTATCAAGGGCACCATCATCCTCCCTCTCATTCTCCTTCTCTCCCCTCTCCATATTCAATCAGTTACTTAATCTTTTCATGTCTGTTCTCCTCAATCCCTCTTGGATATTACCCCTTTTCTCTTTTCCACTATCATAGTTTAGGCTTTTCTATAAACTCCAATGCTCCTTATTACTTTTGGATCACATCCTTATCCTACTTTCTAGCTATACTTATCATTCTCCTTTACACTCTATCGTCCAGTCTTACTTACAGTCCATCTCATTTCTTTATGCCTCTGAACGTCCTGTTTCTCCTACCTGGAATTCTGCCTAGGATTCTGACTCACAAAAGTCTCGGTTTTCTTTTAAGACTCAGCTCAAGCACTGTCTGCTGTGGGAGGGGTTTTCTGGTCCCTGTTCCCCCATACCTGCTACTGTCATTCCATTACTCCTTTGTATGAGAACTTAAATCTTTCTGATATCAATTTGCGTTGTCTCTCTCAATAAAATGTAATGTCCAGGAGGAAAGGAATTGTTACATTTTTGTCTTTGTATCTCCAGTACTTTATAATAGTGTCTGGTGCTTATTTTTAAAATATTAATTTTAAATTAAATAAATTAAATAAAATTAATTTATATTAGGCACTTAAAAATGCTAATGGATTGATTGACCCATTGTATGGCTACTGAAAGAGTTGATGCTTTCTTGGGCTAGATTAATAAAATATATTAATATTTTAATTTAATTAATTTAATAAAAATATTGTAACATGATTAAAGATCAATTATACTTTATCTCTGCCAAATCTTTCTAAATTGTGTTGAGTTCTGGCACTATCTTTTTAGGGGGAACATTTATGAAGTGTACTAAGGACAAAGGAAGCAATGAGGATGATGAAGGATCTAGAAGAATTTCATGTGAATAATGGTCATAAGAACTTAGAATCATAGATTTAGAGCTGAAAGAACTCGAGAGGCTATCTAGTTTAACCTCTTACATCTTACAGAAGGGGAAAATGAAGCTTCCCAAATTAAGTGGCTTTCCTGAAGTTATTCAGGCACAAACTTAGGGACAACATGACATTTTTTTTTTTTTTCTGACAGGATGACAAGGATTCAGTTTTCGGCTCCAAAGGGTCAAGGTTTTCTATTTATTGGGAAAATGAGATGGAATGCTTACAAAGTACTAAGTTTCTCATCAGCAGAAGTGTTCAAGATGAGGCTCAAAGACTGCTGTTTTGCTGTGGATAGGAGGATTCCTTTATTGATTAGAAGGTCAGACTAGATTTCTAACTTTCCTTTTAATTCTTACCAGCTACCGATTGACTATTCTGTTCAAAGCTAATGTTCAAGTGACTGTTCTGTTCTAAGAGTCTAGATCTTTGTGTTTTCAGTGTCCTTTCCATTTTTGCCATAATATTTAGGAAATTCCATTGGCCAAGTGTTTAAAACAAAGGTTTTAAAATGAACAAATATCGTGGTGTCAGAGGACTAGATATGGGGTAAAAATTGGGTTTCAATTCTGACATTCATGAGATGTGGGAAAACACAATTAGAGTTAAGAAATTTAATCAAAGCATGAGAGAGGACCGATTTAACAGTAATCCATATGGAAAAGACTTTGGGATTTTGGTTGACTATAAGTTTAACTTGGTAATGATTGCAACTGAGTCTCAGTTGTCTCTATTGCAAAATGGGATAAGAACATTTATTTCTACTATAAACTACAGTTATTCCTTCTACTTTAAGGTAACTAAGACAGGGTTGCCCCTGCAATCTGGAAAATCCATGTAAAATTTTTTTGGCTCTCCCTTTGTACCAGAGAAAAAGTCTGAAATTATTATGGGATTAAAAAATAAAATATGTTGGTATTATACAATACTAAAAATTATTTTATGCATTTTTGAGTTTCTAAACTTTTTCTGTATCATCTGCAGCTTTCCCCCAATTCCCCCAAATTCCCATTTCTTATGCCAACCTGTGAGAAAGTCATGATATGGAAGGGATAACATAGTATAGCTGCATATGCTTACAATACCTATTTCATAGAGCTTCATAGAGGATCACATGGGATAATGTAGGTAAAATGTGTTTTTTAAACTTTAAAGTGCTATATAAATATCAATTGTTGTGATAATTGTGGGCATCTCAATATGACTGGCACTGGGTAATGCTTTTTGTTGAGGATTGACATAGGTATGCTTGAATGCCGGGAATTTGTCTTTGTGCTCATGTTCCCATGACTTCAAAGAAGAATCTTTTCAGAGAATCATAAATTTAGAAAGCACATTTCCACCCCCTTTCCTTGCCTCACCATTTTCATACCTGGATAGAGCCTGAAGAATCCAGTTGAACTGCCAAAATACTGCCAAGTCAGTGTTGGATCTCTTTGGAAATTCTCCACAAAAATAGGGTTTAAGGCTTCTGACATGTAGACCCCATTCAAAATACTTGGATCTGAGGGACAAGATATAGAAAGAGCAATGTGACTCTAGGATACACTTCTGGGATCAGATTGGAGATAGGTTAATTAAATATATGTGATCAATTAATCAACAAATACTGTGTCTATTATTTTCTAGGCTCTTTGTTAGGTGTTAGAGAGAGAAAACAAAAAGTGAAACAATCCATACTCTGAAAGAGAACACAAAACTCATTTCCTCTAGTACATATAGCTCAGAGCCCCCACTTGACCCCTGTCAGGCTGTCCTCTGCCTTGTTTTGATTACATCTGGAGGGCTGTGTTCATTTCTGGACACCATGAATTAAGAAAGAATGCTGATGAGATCCAAGAAAAGGATAGCATCATAGGAATAGCAGATATAGGAACTGAGACTATTTAATCTGAAGAACAGATGTAGGGGGAAGAGAGGACATAATAATTGTCTTACAGCATCTGAAGGACCGATATGGGAAGGAGAAATTAGATTTGTTCTCTTTGGCGTCAGAATCAAGGTTGAAATTGAAAAGAATAAAATTTAGGTTTGATGTCAGAAAAATTTTCTTAATTAGAGCTATCCAAAAGTGGAATGAGCTTCCTTGTGAGGCAGTGGTTTTGTATGTTAAAAATGATTGTACATGTATAACGTATAACAGATTGCTCGCTTTCTTTTTGTACTCCTTTGGGGGAGGCAAGAAAAAAAAAACTGGAGCTCAAAGTCTTACAAAAATGAATGCTAGATATATTGGATTACTTGCCATCTAGGGAAGGGAGTCGGGGGGGAGGGAGGGAAAAAATTGAAACACAAGGTTTTGCAAGGGTGAATGTGAAAAATTATTTATGCATAAGTTTTGAAAATAAAAAGCTTTAATAATAATAAAACATTTAAAAAATGAATGTTAGGAGGCAGTGGTTTTCCCTCCTTGTTCTCCAAATAAATCACTTTTCTAGGGGATTCATCTTGAAGTGCATAGCTGAGATGGTTCTAATGTGGCTGCTCCTTGATAGGTGGGGAGAAGATTTTCTAAGAGGAAAAAGGAAAGATAAGTTAATGTTTCTGAAGAATTTGCTTCCTTCTCTCTAAGCTGATTTTTTGGAGGACACTCAAATTCAGAATGTTTTACTCTTACTAAGTCAAAAGATGAAGAGGATTAGTATCTCAGCCCAGTCAAACATGGAATAATCCAGGTTTGAGATAGGAAGAATAGGACAGAAAGCTCAGTTCTAATCCTAGTCTTAAAATAGGACAAAACCTTATTTTCCAGATCTATGTTAGGACAACATGACAAATTTTATTTTTTTAAAAATGTAGGGGGTAGGTAGGGGTATAATGAGATTATGTAAGTTTGTTGTTATGTCTGACTCTTCATGACCCCATCAGGCATCTTTTTTTCCTAGTAAATTTATTTATTTTTAATACACATTGCTTTATGAATCATGTTGAGAGAGAAAAATCAAAGCAAAAGGAAAAAATCATAGGATAAATAAAAAAAAAAACAGAAAAAGGAAGTGAACATAGTATGTGTTGCTTTACATTCAGTCTCCTTAGTTCTCTCTCTGGATGCAAATGATATTTTCTGCCCAAAGTCTATTGGGATTTCTTTGGATCACTGAACCACTGAGAAGAAACAAGTCTTCCATAGTCAATTATTGCACATTCTTGCCTTTACTATGTACAATGTATTCCTGCTTGTTTTGCTCAGCATCAGTTTGTGTAAATCTTTTTAGGCCTTTCTAAAATCAGCTTGTTCATTATTTTTTACAGAACAATAATATTCCATTATCTTCATGTACCACAACTTGTTCAGCTGTCCCCAGTTGATGGGCATCTATTCATTTTTTAATTCTTTGCCACCATAAGAAGAGCTGCTACAAAATATTTACATATTTCCTTTTCCCTCTTTTATAATTTCTTTGGGATATAGGCCCAGGAATGGCACTGCTGGATCAAAGGGTATGCAAGTTTTATAGCCCTTTGAACATAGTTCCAAATTGCTCTCCAGAATGATTGGATCATTTCACAATTCCATCAACAATGCATTAGTGTCCCCATCTGGGATCTTGGCAAAAATACTGGAATAGTTTGACATTTCCAGCTCATTTTACAGAGGAGGAAACTGAGGCAAACAGGGTTAAGTGACTTCCTAGGGTCACATAACTAGTAAATGTCTGAGCCTGGATTTGAATTCTAGTATTCCTGACTTCTGAACTAATCCTCAATCCACAGTGCCACCCAATTGCCTGACTAATGTAAGCTTAAAAATTTGCAAACCTTAAAGTGCTATATAAATGTGAGTTATTATGATCCTATTTTTGTATCCACTTTTTGATAGAATACAGATAGAAACAATCTGTTGAAAAGCCACTCTTTTGCTTTTACTCTTTTATATTTAATGATCTGTGGACCATAACAGTGCAAGATAAAATGACTATTTTGGAATTGAATAAGAGTATTGTGATTTAACTTCACCTTGCTGAGACTTGCTGAGAGCACAATCCAGTAGCAAAGAGGATGACAGAGATGACATGTATATTGCCCTATTTCCACAAGGCTTTTATTTTTCTGCTAGCTCTCTATATTTTGAAAGATTTAAATTCCATGTAGTTTAGAAATTGTGAGTATTTGTTACATCTGTTAAAAATGTTCTCTATTTTTATGACTCAATGTTATATCTGGTAGGCAGAAGCTCTGTCAATAATGATGCTCCAATTGCAGTATATTCTCAAGTATATTTTGGAGTTAGTATTTGTACCATGGTGCTTTATTGCCTTTTAGATTATAAAGGACAGAGAGCTCCAGATGTCTAATTCTAGTCACCTGGATATGTCTTTCCAGATATCTGGTAAATGCTAAATTTTTGCAACCTGCAGTGATGTATTGTGATTTCCTCCATTTCACTGCATAATTTATTTCAAACAAGAAGCTCAGACTCCTTAAGAATAACATTTCTATAATTTCTGGTGACATATTATTATTAAAAGAACTAGGAGGACTCATTTGTTAAAAATAGAATGAAGATGATGCCCAAGCTTAGTTCCATGAAAGGAGTTTTTAGTGAAGAGAAATGGAGAAGAGAGATTTTTCACAAAGATGTGCAAACTTTGCATTAAGTAATTAATTCAGGCAATTGCTCATTAATTAATTAATTCAGGTTACCTTTGTTGTAGACATTGGTGGGCAGCTGCACGTTACTGATAGATGTATTCACCCACAGATTGTTGAAGTGTTCATTGAGATCCAGAATAAATTCATCCCCAAGTTCTACATAATTGCCATTCTCATCTTTCTCATTGATGAGGACTGAGTTGTAATAATTAAACTAGAGATGAAAGGAAATAAGAAAAATTGAGAGGCCCAGACATAGGAAGAAATCCAGTATGAAAGAGGAAAAGGGAGAGAAATTATTTAGGACAGAGGATTCAAAGATGAAAGATCCTGAGGCTATGTTTACATATACAAAATGAAGTGGACAATTAACACCAAGTGATTAATGGACATTTATATTTATGTATTTCTTATACCATTTATAGTTATATTTATTATTAAATTACTCAGGAGTGTAACAAATGAAATTATTTAAAGGGGGAATGCAGAAAGGGAAGTGAGTCAATAGGAAAGGATTTTGGCTTGAATTACCAGATGACCTCAATTTTCCACTTTGCTTAATATATGTAGACACAGTCAGAGACAGAAATAAAGAGTCAGACACATTTCAGGGAGAGATATACAGACCTTTAAAGATAAAGAGTACATCAGTACTACCAGTTACTCATCAACTGACATGGCTCACTTTTCCCTTTTTAAGAAATAGAGCTTATTCTATCTGGGAATGACCTAAATGTGCTGCCTCAAATAGGACAATGGCCACAAACCCTTAACTGATTAAAAAAAAAAAAAAACCAGACCCCAGTTCTTTTTCCTTCTTATTCCCCTACCCACTAGACACTGTCATCAGAGGGAGCTCAAAGTGCTCCCCGTTAGAAGATTATAGCCTCAGTCAGGGTTGAATTTAGATATTTCTGAGACTACTTTTTTCCCCCAGCACTTAGCCTTGGTATTCCTGGGATTTGGGCCCTTAGCACTCCTTCTTACATCCCTAACCTAGAGCCAAAGTATGTAGGGTTATACCTTTCAAAATTACTTAAATTGGAATAATGCAGGTTCAGGAAAAACCTTGTAGACAAAATCCCTGACAAAAATATATTTAGAAATCATTCTATATCTATACCTATGACCTTGGTAGAGTTATTAGTTATATCTTTGGATACAGAGGGGACAATGAGGACCCAGCAGCACATGAGATTTGGAGCTCTGCTCTCCAACTCTCCAGACACCCCCAATTTGCATCTTACAGAAATGGGGGACTTACCACCAGGGAAGCGTTGTATTCATGGTTGAGGTCAGCTTCCTCAGCTGCTTCTACAAGTCTCTAAAGCACACAAAGACACAATATATGGAGATAATGAATTGGTGTTTAGACAAACTCTTACATTATTGGTTATAATTCCACTGTGTTCTGACTTGGTCATGGAGGAATAGTCAAGAAGGATGTTCATAGGCTGACATTGTTCAGAGGAAGGATATTGATAAAGAAACTCATATAATGCTTGGCTTAGCTTGTAGACCTAGTGAATATGATTGTTATATTCAAGTCTTTAAAAAGCTGTTGTAAAAGAGGGATTTGTTTTGTTCTGCTTGGTCCCAGAAGGCAGAATGAGGAATAGGAAACAAGCATTTATTTAATGCTTACTATATGCTAGTCACGGTGCCAAACACTCTACAAATATTATCTCATTCTATCCTCATACAACCTTGGGAAGTAGACACTATTATCATCTCATTTTATAATTAAAGACACTGAGGAAAAAAAAAAAGATCAAGTGACTTGCTCAGAGTCATACAGCTTTTAAGTGTCTGAAGCTGGATTTGAATGCAGGTCTTCTTGACTCTAGGTCTAGCACTTTGTTCACAGAGCTACTTTGCTGCCTTTTAATATATGAGGATTTTTTTTCTTTATAATTGATCAATTTGTTGAGGGTGAGCAGTGGGGAAAGAGGAAGAAGAGATAACAAATGCTTAAAAAATGAAGAAACAAAAAAACAGAAAAAAATGCAAGTCAAATGACTTCATACTAAAGAATCGATAGATCAAAGAATAAATCACAAAAACAGTGGATAATTTCATTAAAGAGAATAACAATAATGAGACAATATGCTAAAATTTGGGGGATACAGTCAAAGCAGTTCTTAGGGGGGAAATTTATTTCTCTAGATACTTTCTTCAATAAAAGAGAAAAAAGAACAAATCAATGAATTGGGTATACTGCTAAAAAAAATCACAAACCAACAATAGGAAAACCTGCAATTTGAAAAATCTCAATTAAATACCAAAATAAAAATTCTGATAATTGAGAAAGAAGTTAACAAAAATTGAAAACCCCCGTTTGCATTATTAAATCAAGAGTAGTTTAAAAAGAAACAACAATTAACAAAGAGAAAAACTATTAGCTAATTTGATTTACAAAAAAAGAAAACCAGATGACCAGATTCAAAAATAAAAAATAATGAATTTAAAACAAATGAAAAATTAAAGAAATGATTAGAAATTACTTTCTTCAATTATATGCCAACAACTTAATTGAAATAGATGAATATTTACAAAAGTATTAAGTGCATAGATTAACGGAAAGGGAAAAAGATAATTTTAATAACTCACTCTAGGTTTTCTGATCTCTTTGGGGTACAGATCTAGTAAGTATGCAATTTTATAGCACTTTGGGCATAATTCCAACTTGCTTTCTGGAATGGTTGGATCATTTCATAACTCAACAACAACCAGTGCATTAGTATGCCTACTGATTCTTGATATCCCCTAGAGTCATTAGTTTCCACTTGCCCAATTCCAATTTTTAAGGAATTATTTTCTTCAATTAGCTTTAGTAGTCCAATATTCTTTTTCATTATTATAGCTTTTTATTTACAAGATATATGCATGGGTAATGTTTCAGCATTGACAACTGCAAAACCTTTTTTCCAATTTTTCCCATCCTTCCCCCCACTTACTTCCAGAGATGACAGGTAGATCAATACGTGTTAAATATGTTAAAGTATATGTTAAATACAATATACGTATACATGTCCACACAGTTATTTTGCTGCACAAGAAGAATCGGACTTTGAAAAAGTGTACAACTAACCTGTGAAGGAAATCAAAAATGCAGGCAGACAAAAATAGAGGGATTGGGAATTCTATGTAATGGTTCATAGTCATCTCCTAGAGTTCTTTCCCTGGATGTAGCTGGCAGTTCATTACTGCTCCATTGGAACTGATTTGGTTCATCTCATTGCTGGTCCATGAGAATTGATCATCATATAGTATTGTTGTTGAAGTGTATAATGATCTCTTGGTCCTGCTCATTTCACTCAGCATCAGTTCATGTAAGTCTCTCCAGATCTTTCTGAAATCATCCTGTTGGTCATTTCTTACAGAACAATAATATTCCATAGCATTCATATGCCACAATTTATTCAGCCATTCTCCAATTGATGGGCATCCATTCATTTTCCAGTTTCTGGCCACTACAAAGAGGGCTGCCACAAACATTCTTGCACATGTGGGCCTCTTTCTCTTCTTTAAAATCGGGATATAAGCCCAGTAGTAACACTGCTGGATCAAAGGGTATGCACAATTTGATAACTTTTTGAGCATAATTCCAAATCGCTCTCCAGAATGGCTGGATGTATTCACAATTCCACCAACAATGCATCAGTGTCCTTGTTTTCCTACATCCCCTTAAACATTCTGCATTATCTTTCCTTGTCATTCTAGCCAATCTGACAGGTGTGTAGTGGTATCTCAGAGTTGTCTTAATTTGCATTTTTCTGATTAATAATGACTTGGAGCATCTTTTCACATGGCTAGAAATAGTTTCAATTTCTTCTTCTGAGAATTGTCGAGTCATATCCTTTGACCATTTATCAATTGGAGAATGGCTTGATTTCTTATAAATTAGAGTTAATTCCCTATGTATTTTGGAGATGAGGCCTTTATCAGAACCTTTAATAGTCCAATATCCTTAATGAATATTGATGCAAACATTTAAAATAAATATTAGCAAATAAATTATAGCAATAAAGCACAAAATAGACTGATTACTTTGCATTTTTTTAAAACCAGGAATACAGTATTAGTTCTATATTATGAAGAGTATCAATATAAGACATCCTTTTAACATGAATAACAAAAATCATATGATTTTATCAATAGATGATGGAAAAGCCTTTGACAAGACATAAAACAAATTCCTGTTTTTAAAATAGAAACCACAGGAATACATAAATCTTTCCAAAGACGTATATGATCAATTTAATATCAGGAGCCAACATTATATGTAAATTAGAGGCCTTTCCAATAAGAATTAGATCAAGATAAAGTAACAATGAATATTATTATTTATTATTCTATACAGTGCTTGAAGATGTAGAATATCAATAAGAAAAAAAAAACAAGGAGGAACAAAAGAACAATAATCTCAATAGAAAAAAATGTAAAAGACTCAAAAGGAAGTGATCTTTCTTCAAATGGAGGCATGGTTTGGGTATTCAAGACACATCATAAGTAAATCAGAAGAATAAGGTAGAAATTATCATTCAGGTCTAGAAATAAAGGAAGAGATTATGACTAAATAAAAGAAAGAGAAGAACACATAAGAAAAAAAGAACAATTTTGGTTACATAAAATTGAAAACTTTTTTTGTACAAACAAAACCAGTGAAGTTAAAATTAGAGGGAAAATACTGGGGGAAAAATCTTTGTACCAAATTTCATTGATAAAAGTATCATTTCCCGCAAATTAAGACAGCTCTGAGATACCACTACATACCTCTCAGATTGGCTAAGATGATGGGAAAAGACAATGATGAATGTTGGAGGGAATATGGGGAAATTGGGACACTGATGCATTGTTGGTGGAGTTGTGAATGGATCCAACCATTCTGGAGAGCAATTTGGAACTGTGCTCAAAAAGTTATCAAACTGTGCATACCCTTTGATCCAGCAGTGTTTCTACTGGGTTTATATCCCAAAGAAATACTAAAGAAGGGAAAAGGACCTACATGTGCAAAAATGCTTGTGGCAGCCCTTTTCATAGTGGCTAGAAATTGGAAATTGAATGGATGCCCATCAATTGAAGAATGGTTGAGCAAATTGTGGTATATGAATATTATAAAATATTATTGTTCTGTAGGAAATGACCAACAGGATGATTTCAGAGAGGCCTAGAGAGACTTACACGAACTGATGCTAAGTGAAATGAACAGGACCAGGAGATCATTATACACTTCAACAACAATTTTATATGAGGATCAATTCTAATGGACATAGTTATCTTCAACAATGAGAAGATCCAAATTAGGTCCCATTGATCAGTAATGAACAGAACCAGCTACACCCAGTGAAAGAATACTGGAAATGAGTGTGGACCACAACATAACATTTACACTTTTTCTGTTATTGTTTGCTTGCATTTTTGTTTTTCTTCCAGGTTATTTTTACCTTTTTTCTAAATCCGATTTTTTTTTTTTTTTTGGTGTATGTGTAGCAAGACAACTGTATAAATAGGTATATGTATATCGTATTTAACATATACTTTAACATATTTAACATGTATTAGACTACCTGCCATCTAAGGGAGGGAATGGAGGGAAGAAGGGGAAAAGTTGGAACAGAAGTTTTCACAAGGATCAATGTTGAAAAATTACCCATGCATATGTTTTGTCAATAAAAAGCTATAATTTTAAAAATAAATTTTAAAAAGTGTCATTTTCAAGATATCTAAGGAATTGTTTCAATTTTATTGGAATAAGATCTGTTTCTGAAGTGATAAATAGCTAAAGAATATGAATAACCAATTCTCAAAGGAAGACACCCAAGCTATCCACAATCATGTAAAAAAAAAAAAAAAGCTCCAAATCACCATTAATTAGAGAAATGCAAATTAAAGCAATTCTACTTTATATTTGTCATTTTGGGCAAATATGACTAAAAGGGAAAATGGCAATTGTAGGAGGAATTATGGGAAAAGATGCTCAATAATGCATTATTTGTTGGTAGAGTTGCAAATTACTTTGGCTATTCTGGAAAGCAATTTGGAACTATTCCCTCCAAATTACTAAATTATTCATACTCTTTGATCCAGAAGTACTACTACTAAATCTATACTTCAAAGAGATTAAAGAAATAGTGAAAGAATCTATATATATGTGTGTGTGTGTATATATGTGTGTGTGTATGTGTGTGTGTGTGTGTGTGTGTGTGTGTATATGTATATATATTTATAGCAGCTCTTTTTATGATGGCAAGGAACTAGAAATCATGGAGGTACCTATTACCTGAAAAGTGGGAATTGGCTGCTCATTGGCTCAATAGCAAGAGTGTTAGAAGTTAGGAAGACTTGAGCTAACGTGGAATCTTAGACATTCATTATTTGTGAGACTGAATTATTTAATCTTTCTTAGCCTCTCTTTCCCTCATCTGTAAAATGGAGATAATAACACCTGACTTACAGGATTGTTGTGAGGATCAAATGAAATAACATATGTAAAGTGGTTTGTAAATCTTAAAACACTATATAAATGCTAATGATTTAAAAATTATCATATAAAAATCTATTGTTTTAAGAAATGACAAAAGGAATTATTTTGAGAAAACTGGAAAGACTTGCATCAAATTAATGACGACGCATAGGGGACTAATGATAATTATGGTATCTTACCTCCTAACACAGAGGTGATGAATACAGAATGAAATTGATATGTTTGGATATGGCTAATGTGGGGGTTTATTTGGCTTAATTATGTAATATTTTTTATGGAAGGGTTTTGATTTTCTTCCTCTTCTTAAGGACAGGGGAGGTGGAGAAGAGAGGAAATGCTTGATAATTGAAAAATAAAATAAAATTAATGATAAAAACAAATATGGCTCAGACCACAGCTCAGAAAGAACAGCACAGTCTAGAGAAAGTCAACTGGGAATAAGAAGTCATGCTTGGAACATTCCAAGAAGTAATTAGTTATTTATCTTGTAACCTAGGGAGAAATTTCCATTCTTCTCTCTCCCCTTTTGAAAATAGGAGAAAGAAACAATATTGAATGAGCCCCTGAATTTATTAGTTGGATTTATTAGTTGGATAAAAGTACTTACTTTCAGGTTAATTCCTGAAATTCCTCTACGAGAAATATGGCTTTGAGATTGGTAACATTAGCCATTCAAGACCTTGTGACGTCTTCCTTGTGGGAACTCCCTCCACCAAAATAGCCCTACAGAATTATCTTAGAGTTTTACTGATATTGTTAACAATAGAGAGCGTTTCATAGTGCTTTAAGGTTTGAAAAGCACTTTACAAATTTATTTACAAATTCACAATGATCCTGGAAGGTCGATACTATTATTATCCCCATTTAAGTGACTGATTCATAGTATCATAGTTATCACAGCAATGGTACAGAGGTAGAATTTGAACCCAGGACCACTCTCAAGTCTAGCCTGTTGCCCAATATACACAAAGCCTCTCTAAGAGAAGTAATACAGTAATATAGTGACTCCACTTTAGGCTAGTGTGAAAGTGAATGATTATAGGTAAGATTTTGAAAATGTGACAGAGGTTCAAATGGAGAAGAGAATTTCAAATTTTGCTTGCTTTTTAATTTCATATGGAGCTGACCTTATTTTCAAACACTGGAGGAATATGATCTTATTATTGATCTTGGTGCAGGATGTATGTCTCTTGGGCTCTTTCTGTCAGGTCATTTTTTTCTGAATGCCTTCATGTTGGCACTGAGTCATGCACTATTGTTTATCCATATTTCTCCTATATTTAACTATTGTCTGTCCACTGCTCACTTGTTTCACTTCTATTTGTCTTATACTGTCTTATTCCACCTTGAGGGGAGAGGCTATGTCTACGTGATTTAGTTTTTACAATACCTACCAGAGGGCCAGGGAGACACTTAAGTGAATATGGTGCATTTGGAAGCTCTGAGAGCCCAAGGGGATTTACAGCTCTTATGCATCTTGACTGATTTGGTTTGAAGATAAAGTCATAAACATAGCTCTTGAAAACCGCCACCCTCCTCCAACCTCCACTCTCCTCAAACACTTGGGAGGTCATAAAAGGAAAGAGTTTTTGGTGAAAAAGATATTTTTTCTTTCTTTTTTTCTCTTTCCTTCCTCCCTTCCTACCTTCTTCTTTTCCTTCCTTCCTTCCTCCCTCCCTCCCTCCTTTTTTCTTTCTTTCTTTCTTTCTCTTTTTTAAACAAATTTTTGGTTACTTTACATTCATTTATTAATTTATCCAATAATCATCTATTGTATCTCATAGACCCTGAATGTGAGCTGATACCATTGGAAACCTTGGTGATAGAACAGGATAAACTTACAATACCTGTAGTAATTATTTTCTCATCTATATCTCAAAGAACTATTTTTCTGAGATATGAAAAGAATAGAGGGAAAAAAAAGCTAGGGAGAACTAAGGGTTTGCTAGCAGATCCTGTACTTGCTGATTATATTTGAGACAGTAATGGTAGGGACAAGACGAGGAGGAGGATGGGGCTGAAGGCATAGGAGACAGAAATTTCCAGCCAAATGTTAGTATTACCTTCACAGCCTCTACTTTCCTTCGCAGCATGCTTTCCATCTCCTCAGAGAACTTCTTCACAAGCTCTAAGCCATCCACCTCCTTAATCTTCAGACTGGACTCCACATCTTTGTACTTCTATCCAGAGGAAAGTCAAGAAGATGGTTGGAAATCAAGAATTCTTATGACAGATGGTGACACAATGTATAGAGTGATGGTCCTGAAGTCCAGAAGACTTGAGTCATCTCAGTTTTCTCAACTGGGGCTAGATAACATTTACTTTGCAGGGTTGTTGTCAGGATCAAATAAGATTTTTTTTTTAAAAGCACTTACCCTGGAACAGTAGTAGGCAATATATAAAATATATGCTTACTCTCAGTCATCACCATTCTATGGTTTTTTGGAAAACTGTCCTAATTGGGGATGTCTGGGCTCCAACTGGAAGCACCCACCTTGGTGACTAAGATTTAGATGTGCTCCCTAATTATTTTTCAGATTCTAGCAGTACAAAACCCTAAATTTAGCACTTAATTATATACATGCTATCCCTTACACTTGGAAGAAACTCTCCTCTCACTTTTGATCTGTAAAGTCCTCTTCCTTTCAGGTCTAAATCACACACTACCTCCTCCATGACCAAATTGGTTGGGCTATTTTTTCTGGTTTTATCCTTTGAACAATTCCTCAGGAAAGCTGAGAAGAGAGGTAAATTTAAACTAATGATTGTAGAATCATAAATTTAGAATTGTAAGAGACCTCGGAGATTAATGAATCTTGCCTGTCTCTGCATTTAATCATTCCATTTCCTCAGGCTATGTTAAATTGCAATTACGACTTTAAACACAAAAATATGGTTTAAAAAAGATTGAACCAGAATTTTTAAAAAAAGAGAAAATTACTTCTCCTGCTTCAGAGTTTTGAAAGCACTTTGTCGGAACCTCTCTTTTGCCCTTATCACATTCTATCTTGTACCATGCTCATTTGGGTTCAGCTTGCATTGATGAGTCCCCATTAGACTAAGTATACCTCAAGACCATTTTTTCATCTTTGTATCCTTAGTTCTTTGAGGTGGCATTCCAGAGAAGCTTGGAGTCAGGAAGATTTGTGTTCTAGTACTGACTCGACATTTATTAACAGGATCTATCTGGGCAATTCCATTAACCTTTCTGTGTTTCAAGGAGCACTCCAGGATTTATCTACTGTCATGATGGAGAGAGTTGATGAGATAGAAATTCTCTTTGTTTATGAAATTGCAGATCCTTTGGAGACAAATATCCCTAGTGCCCAGAACATTTAATACTTCTCTTGTCTATCATTCTTTAATTGCTTCATGTATGAAAAAAAATCTTATCTCCTAACAATGTTATAACATTCTAGAGGGCAAAGATTATCTTCTCAGTTTTTTAAGCTCTCTCACAATATACTATATTATAGGGGCAAGGATTAGACCCCTGATTTTACTGGTACAGGGAAGTCCTTAAAGAGAAACCTCATTCTATGAGGTAGATTACCACCTTTTTTTTTGTAACATAGTCTTAGAAAGTTGCCTAGTTAAGTGATTAATTGCCCAAGATTGCACAGTCAACATGTGTCAGAGGCATACTTAAATATAGGTTTTTCTGGCTGTGATTGATCATTGTTCTATCCAATATACCATGCTTTCTTTCTACATTGTACATTTTATATACAAACACACATATACACATATACACACATACATATATCTAAAGCTCAATAAACCTAAGCAAGTCAGCAAAAAAACCATGTAAAATCATTAATAACTTTAGTAAAATGGCAAGATTACAAAATAAATCCACAAAACCAACAGTATTTTAATATAGGAATATCAAAACCAATGAGAAAATAATAGAAAGAGAAGTTCCATTCAAAATAACTACAAATACACAAAATATTTGGGAGTTCACCTACAGTTACAAG
Source organism: Antechinus flavipes (assembly GCF_016432865.1). Classification (NCBI taxonomy): domain Eukaryota; kingdom Metazoa; phylum Chordata; class Mammalia; order Dasyuromorphia; family Dasyuridae; genus Antechinus; species Antechinus flavipes. The sequence goes on from NC_067402.1 coordinate 197,853,508, forward strand.
GGAAAGCAACTTAAATAATTGGATAGTCAGTGCTCATAGTTGGGATTTGCCAATAATATATAAAAATTATAATATTACCTAATTAATTTCCAGATTTAATTTAGAGGCCCTAAGACGCTACAGTGTTCTAAAGTGCCTTCTGAAACTATTAAAAAAATTAAATTATGTTTATTGAAGCTTCATATGTATATAAATATATATGTGTGTTATATGTATATGTATATAAAAGATCCTTCACTTTTTTGTGTCTTAGACCTCTTTGGAAGTCTGTTAAAATTTAGGGAACCCTTCTCAGAATAAAACTGCAAAAGAAACCAATCATACTGAAATACAATTGTCAAAATATTTGAAAAAACAAATGAAGTTCACAGACCCTAGGTTAAGAAACTTTCTAGAATTTCTCATTTGAAAATAATGCTAATTTGGTTTTTGATATATTAATATTGGCTTTTGATCTTTAAAAAATGTACAGAAAAGCATCTTAGAGATCATCTAATCTAATCCCATCACTTTTATGGATAAAAAACCTGGGGCCTAGAGGTATTAATGGCACACTTAGGATCACATAGGAAGTAAAAGAGCAGGGATTCAAACATAAACACAGATTTTTCAATGTACTTTCTACAACTTTCTGCTACTTCTATTTATATTCAGTATCAGTTCTTACTGGACTGTCCAAGAATAGAAATATGATTTAATAGAGATATGTATTTCTCAGGTAAACTAGCATTGCTGTAATTTAAGAGGATACTAACTTGGACAAAACGCATTGTATGCTTCCCAACTCTCTCTCCCTACCATGTAACAAAAAGGCATCCTGAAGGTGATTTGGGTGGAAGCAATTTTGAATGTTTTAATATCAAGTGGTCCATAACCATTGACTTCTTGCCCCAGAACTGCCTCACTGAATTACTATCCAGCAGTTATCAGCAAGCTAGAGTTGGCTTAGTATCCTAGGGGATACTGCTACCTTTTGGACTCAGAATTGTTAGCACATGAAAAATCTGGCTTTTTTTTTTTTTTTTTTTTAACACTCTGCCAGGGTGACAGAGTGTTTCCTTCAAGAAGATGTATCTTTAAAATCTTTTTTTTAAATGGCTTTTTATTTTTCCAAATACATGCAAAGATAGTTTTTTTAACATTCACCTTTGTAAAACCTTGTGTTCCAAATCTTGTAAGATCTTGAAAACCTCTTTATGGAAAATCATTCTCTCTGGAACAGATTGTCATGAATATAAACTCCCGAATCACAGGTCTTGCTGCTGCCAACAAAGCTTGTTCAGGAAGGACCCTAGATTCCCAGGAAAGAGTGGGAAGGTTCCCCTGTCATGTCATGCATGTTTTTGGTGAGGGTTTTTTGTAGTATTACTTAGAGACCAAAATTTCAAGTCTAAAGCTTTAATTTCCAAACATAGACTGGTATTAAGGTTAGCCAAAGTGTAGGCTATGATCATAGACAAGTCACTTCATTCTTGGAGCCTCCAAACAACAGAAGAGTAGAGTTATAGCACCTCAGAAACCACCGAGACTAATTGGCCAAGAGTTCTACGAATTCCCCAGCCTTCATCTAGAGATACCTCTCCCATCTTGTACTCAAAAGAATAATGATTTTCAAATCTGACTATAGAATTTTGCATTTTATCCCCACTAAAAATAATCTTTTTTTTTTTTTAATCCAAGGGGGTAAAACTAGGTGATTTCTAAAGTCCTTTCTAACTCCAAAACCTAGGATCCTACCAGCTCCTGACATGCCTTGAGAGCAGAGGATGATGTCTTACCAAGGACAGGGAACAGAGCTAGTCTTGCTCATGGTGTATAGTATAAGGGGACAATGTTGTGTGTATATTTATCATGTATTTATTTATTATTTTAAAAATTTTATATTTATATTATATTAAAAACATAACATGTTATATTGTATAATACTGGCAAGTCCCAATAATAAGCCCTGACTATCAAATTATTTAAGGTTTTTTTTTTCTTTTGTATCTGGAAGAGACCTTAACTTAGCATAGCACTAAATCTGGAAATTCATTTGGCTAATATTATAATTTTTATATAATGTATCTTTTCTATAATGTATGTTCTGAAATGTAATAGGAATTTCCCTTCACCTAAATAAAAATAAGACATCCCCTACTCAAGTATGAAATTCCATAATTAGAAATTAATTATTTTGATTCAAGAGAAAGCAATAAGGATTTTTATAATATCCACAATATGTCAGGTAATGTGCTAATAACTTTACAAATATTATCTTATTTGATCCTTCCTACAACAGCACTTGCAAAGTGGGTGCTATTATTGTCTCCATTTTAAAGTTAAAGAAACTGAGACAAACAGAAGGTAAGTGGCCTATCTAAGCTCATACAGATAATAAGTGTCTGAGGTCAGATTTTTTTTTTTTTAATTTCCACAACAGCCATATTGTAAAAAGAAAATGCGAGAAAAATAAAGTTAAAAAAATGTGCTTCAATTTGCATTTAGAGTTCATCAGTTATTTCTATGGAGATGGTTAGCATTTTCTATCACGAGTTGAGGTCATATTTGAACTCAGGTCTTGATTCCAAGCCCAGTACACCACCCAGCCACCATGTGCGTCTCTTTCACTGTGGGCTCTGCAGCCCTCACTGCCTACCCCATATGCCTTGAAGCCCTATGGGATTGTTATTTGGGAAAGGCAGACTCAAGAATGTGGATCTTGAGCCTTCTCATCCTAACAACTTTCACTCACTCTTTATGTATCTACTTTCCAGCACAATATCTTCATACCCACTTGATGAACTAGTGTTACTACCTTCTTTAGCAGAAGTGATCCAGAGTATTTTGTCACCAAGGCATAGAGGTCCCCACCAAATGTATCTGCCCAGAGCTTCACCCTGCCAAGGAAGAGGGACATATTCACATTCACATAAATATACTTTGCCATCCCTGAAAGAATGACCCACTTCAAGAAAGGGGACTAAAACTTCAGCCATAGTCTGCAGACAAGGCTCATATAGAGCAGGAGGGGAATAATACCAAAGGTACAAGACAATCTATTACAAAGTCCAGGTACTGGAAAATTAGAACATAGATGGCATCTAGTTGATGGGGCTAATATTAATAATAATAATAATAATAATCTTTCATCTCCCCAGCAAAGTGTTTTCCTCACAGTAGTAATGTGAGATAAATAATATTTTTTTTAAAATATCAGACTTGTGATTATACCAGTGTAGAATGTTCCCAGGACATCTGGGTGGCTCCGTGGATAGAGTGTTGGGTGTCAGGACGATTCCTCTTCTTGAGTTCAAATCCAGGCTCAGATAGTTATCAACTCTGTGACATTGGACAAGTCACTTAAGCTTATTTGCCTGAGCTTCCTGATCTATAAAATGAGTTGAAGAGGGAACTGAAAAACTACTTCACTATCTTTGCTAAGAAAACTTCAAATGGAGTCATAAAGGATTGGAAACAATTGAACAACAATAACAATAATGGAGCATTTCCAATATGGAAACTATCAATGACAGAAATTTTGAGATTGGCAATTAAAAAAAAAACTTATAGTCTTAAACGGTTGTATCAGACATTGAGATGTTAAATGAATTGCCCAAATACCTAGGAAGTGTTCAAGCCAAGATTCTATTATAATATGATTCTTTTGTTTGGTTTTAGATTCAGAGATGAGAATGGAAGTCCGGGGAAGGAGAGAAGGAAGGAAATGGAGATAATAAGAGGACAGTGTAGATTCATGGAATGTTAGAACTGAAAGGAACTTCAGACAGACTATAGTTCAATACTCATTCAGACCTAGAGAGAACAAGTTATGGATTCACAAAATTTCAGGACTGAAAGGGGCTTCAGAGATCAATCCAGTATAACTGATACCTGAGCAAGAATGTCCACTGTAGCATATCCAGCAAGAAGCTTTGAATTCAGAGGAATGATATGGATTTTGGATTGCACAAGAAAGGAGGTCAGTAACTGAACAAGAGTTTTTTGGGAGGAGGTGAGCCTTGGATAAAAAACAGGCTCAAGAATTCCTTTAGTCAGTTTTTTTTGGGGTGGCAGAGCCAAGATGGCAGAGAGGACATATGTTTCTTTCTGACCTACAACCTTCAGATTAATTAGCGAATCCAGCCTCTGAATTAATTCAGGATGGCAGAATCCACTAATATTGGGAGTGCAACAAATTGCCAGCAGAAGATAATTTTGAAGATTGCCAGAAAAGGTCTGTTTCAATTGGGCATGGAGAGAGGTGGGCCAAGAGCAAGCAGGCCAAGCACAGATGCCAGTGTAGACAGTTGGCAATAAAAAACAAAAAACAAAAAACAAACTTATAGTCTTAAACGGTTGTATTAGACAGTGAGATGTTAAATGAATTGCCCAAATACATAGGAAGTGTTCAAGCCAAGATTCTATTATAACTATATTGCCATAGTCTGTAGACAAGGCCACCGGGGTGGTGAGGGCTCCTCTACAGGGAGGAATCTACAGTAGTGTTGGCTACTCTGCCCTGGTTGCAAGTCAGTAGATCAGCAGAAAAGTTATAAAACATCCAATACAAACACAAAAGGTAGATAGTGAACCCCAAAATGCCAGAATCTCACAGGACCTGGCCATACCCACCCAGCTCTAGAAGTCAGTCAGCGCAGCCGCTTCTACTTGTAGAGGAAGCTTGGACAATCTTCCCTGCCCTAAAAACAGATCTCAACTTAAAAAAAAAAAACAGTAAAAAAAGCAAAAAGAACCCTGACAATAGATAGTTTTTATGGTAAAAGAGAAGAACAGATTTCAAACCCTGAGGAGACTAAAAACAGATTGTCTCCAGATGAAGCCCCAAAAGGTGATATGAATTGGTCCCCACACACAAGGCTCTCTTAGAAGAAATTATAAAATATCTTAAAAGAGAGCTGGAAGAAAAATGGGGAAAGGAAATAAGAGATTTACAAGAGGGTGTAGAAAAGAAAACACAGAAATTATCTGAAGAAAATGCATTACAAAATAGACTTAGTGAAATGAAAGCATATAATTCCTTAAAAATAGAGTTGATAAAATGGAAAAAGAAAACAATTCTCTGAAACACGGAATTTGAGAAATGGAAAAAGAAAATAGCTCCTTAAAAAACAGAATTTGTGAAATGGAAAAAAAAATCCATAGTCAAAACAACTTATTTAAAAATTCAATTGGACAAATACAAAAAGAACTAACAAAAGTGAAGAAAATAATTCACTAAAAATCAAAACTGAACAAATGGAAATGAATGATTCAATGAGACATCAAGAATCAGTCAAGCAAAACCAAAATTTGAAAAAATAGAAGAAAATGTAAAATACCTACTTGGGAAAACAATTGACCTGGAAAATAGATCTAGGAGAAACAATTTAAGGATGATTGGACTTCCTGAAAACCATGATGAAAAAAAGAGCCTCGACAGTATTTTTCAGGAAATCATCAAAGAGAACTGCCCAGATGTCACAGAATCAGAAAGGCAAAATTGCCATTAAAAGAATTCATCAAACACCTCCTGAAAGACCCCAAAATCAAAACTCCAAGAAATATCATGGCTAAATTTCAGAACTATCAGACCAAGTTAAAAATATTGCAAGCAGCCAGAAAAAAACGATTCAAATACTGAGGAGCCACAATAAGGATTACCCAGGACCTAGCAGCTTTCACCTTAAAGGATCAAGGGACCTGGAATCTGATATTCCAAATGACAAAGGATCTTGGAATGCAGCCAAGAACAAACTACCCTGCTAAACTGAACATTTTCTTTCAGGGAAGAAGATGGACATTCAATGAAACAGGTGAATTCCATTTATTTCTGATGAAAAGACCAGAGCTGAATAAAATTTTGATTTCCAAATATAGAACTAAAGAGAAGCATAGAAAGTAATAAGAAAAGAACTCTGGAACTGTATCTCTGTTATGGATATACATAGATAATGCATGTATAATTTGATTTTACTATTATAATATAAAAAATAAACTAGAGGTGGAAAGGAGATTATAATAGAAAAAGGGGAGAGTGAAGATAAAATGAGGGAAATTACATTCCATGAAGAAGCAAAGAAAACCTATTTTAATTGAAGGAAAGCAGGGAGGGGGGTGAACACTGTGTGAATCTTAGTCTCATCAGATTTGGCTCAAAGAATATTAGACATATTTGGTTTCACAGAGAAACTTCTCTCACCTTATGTGAAAGTGGAAGGGGAAAGGGGAAAAGAGAAAGGATAGGCTAATAGAAGGGAAAACAGAAATAGTGGGGGACAGATATAAGAAAGAGGGAGGGGCTCTAAAGAGGGAGGGCTGCTTGAGGCAAATGGTGCTCATAAGTACTGGGGAGGAGGGAAAGGGGAAAAGGAAAGAGAAAAGTATAATTAGGAGTAAATAAAATGGTGGGAAATACAGAGCTAGTAATTTTTACTGTAAATGTGAATGGGAAGAACTCTCCCATAAAGCAGAAGCAGATAGCAGACTGGATTAAAAGTCAGAATCCTACAATATCTTGTTTACAAGAAACACATTTAAAGCATAGTGATACATACAAAGTAAAGGTAAAAGGCTGGAGCAGAATCTACTATGCTTCAGGTGAAGTAAAAAAAGCAGGGGTAGCCATCCTGATCTCAGATCAAGTAAAAGCAAAAATGATCTAATTAAAAGAGATAAGGAAGGGCACTATATCTTGCTAAAGGGTACCATAGATAATGAAGCAATATCAATACTAAACATATATGTATCAAGTGATATAGCATGTAAATTCTTAAAGGAGAAGTTAAGAGAGCTGCAAGAAGAAATAGACAGCACAGCTATAATAGTGGGAGATCTCAATTTTGATCTCTCAAAATTATATAAATCAAACTACAAAATAAATAGGAAAGAAGTTAAGGAGGTAAAAATAGAATACTAGAAAAGTGAGGTATGATAGATCTTTGGAGAAAATTGAACGGAGACAGAAAGAAGTAGACTATTTTCTCAGCAGTTCATGGAACCTATACAAAAATTGACCATATATATATTAGGACATAAAGATCTCAAAATCAAATGCAGAAAGGCAGAAATAGTAAATGCATTTTTTTTCAGATCACAGTGCAATAAAAATTGCATTCAATAGAAGACCAGGGGAAAATAAAACCAAAAAACAATTGGAAACTAAATAATCTCATCCTAAAGAATGAATGGATGAAACAGCAAATAAGAGACACAATTAATAATTTCATCCAAGAGAATGACAATAATGAGACAACATACCAAAATTTGTAGGATGCAGCCAAAGCAGTAATTAGGGGAAATTTTATATCTCTAGATACTTATTTGCATAAAATAGAGAAAGAGAAGATCAATGAATTGGGCTTGCAACTAAAATACCTAGAAAAAGAACAAATTAAAACCACCGAATCAAATAACAAACTTGAAATTCTAAAAATAAAAGGAGAGATTAATAAAATTGAAAATAAAAAACTATTAAATTAATAAATAAAACTAAGAGTTGGTTTTATAAAAAAAAATCCAACAGAATAGATAAATCTTTAATTTGATTAGAAAAAGAAAAGAGGAAAATCAAATTGTTAGTCTCAAAAATGAAAAGGGAAAACATTCCACCAAATGAAGAGCTATAATAGTTAGGAGTTATTTTGTCCAACTTTATGCCAATAAATTTGATAACCTAAGTGAAATGGAGGAATACCTATAAAAATATAGATTGCCCAGATTAACAGAAGAGGAAATAAATTACTTAAATATGAATTCTACCAAACATTTAAAGAACAATTTACTTTAATGCTATATAAACTATTTGAAAAAATAGGGAATGAAGGAGTCCTATCAAATTCCTTTTATGACACAGACATAGTACTGATACCTAAACCAGATAGGATAAAAACAAAGAAAGAAAATTATAGACCAATCTCCCCAAAGAACATCAATGAAAAAATCTTAAATAAAATATTAGCAAAAAGATTACAGAAAATCATCTCCAGGATAATATACCATGACCAAGTAGGATTTATACCAGGAATGCAGGGTGGGTTCAATATTAGAAAAATTATTAGTATAATTGAACATAATAATAACCAAATTAACAAAAACCATATGATCATCTCAATAGATGCAGAGAAAGCATTTGATAAAATCCAACACCCATTACTATTAAAAACACTATAGAGTATAGGAATAAATGGACTTTTCCTTAAAATAGTCAGTAGCATCTATTTAAAACCATCAGTAAGCATCATAGGTAATGGTGGATAAACTGGAACCATTCCCAATAAAATCAGGAGTGAAACAAGGTTGCTCACTATCACCATTATTACTCAATATTGTATTAGAAACGCTAGCCTCGGCAATAAGAGATGAAAAAGAAATTAAAGGAATTAGAGTAGGTAATAAGGAAATCAAATTATCACTCTTTGCAGATGATATGATGGTACACTTATAAAAGGCCAGAGAATCTACTAAAAAGCTATTGGAAATAATCCACAACTTTAACAAAGTTGCAGGATGCAAAATAAATCCATATAAATCATCAGCATTTTTATATGTCACTTTCAAAATCCAACAGCAAGAGATACAAAGAAAAATTCCATTTAAAAATAATTGTCTATCGTATAGAATATTTGGGAACCTATCTGCCAAGGGAAAGTCAGGAACTATATGAGTAAAACTACAAAACAGTTTCCACACAAATAAAATCACATCTAAACAATTGGAAAAATATTAAGTGCTCTTGGATAGATCAAGCAAATATAATAAAGATGACAATACTACCTAAACTAATCTATTTATTTAGTACTATACCTATCAGACTCCTAAGAAACTATTTCAATGACCTAGAAAAAATAACAATAAAATTCATCTGGAAGAACAAAAGGTCAAGAATTTCAAGAGAACTAATGAAAAACAAAACAAATGAAGGTGGCCTCACTGTACCTGATCTACAACTATATTATAAAGCAGTGGTCACCAAAAACATTTGGTACTGGCTAAGAAATAGACTAGTTGGTAAGTGAAATAGATTAGGGTCACAGGACAAAATAGCCAATGACTATCACAATCTAGTATTTGACAAACCCAAAGACCCCAGCTTTTGGGATAAGAATTCATTATTTGACAAAAATTGCTGGGAAAATTGGAAAGTAGTATGGCAGAAGCTAGGCATTGAACCATACTTAACACCATAAACCAAGACAAGATCAAAATGGGTTCATGATCTAGGCATAAAGAACGAGATTATAAATAAATTAGAAGAACATAGGATCGTTTACCTCTCAGACCTGTGGAGGAGAAAAGAATTTGTGATTAAAGAAGTACTAGAGGTCATTATTGATCACAAAATAGAAAATTTCGATTATATTAAGTTAAAAAGCTTTTGTACAAATAAAACTAATGTGGACAGGATTAGAAGGGAAGCAATAAACTAGGAAAACATTTTTTATAGCTAAAAGTTCTGATAAAGGCCTTATCTCCAAAAGAGAATTGACTCTAATTTATAAGAAATCAAGTCATTCTCCAATTGATAAATGATCAAAGGATATGAACAGACAATTTTTGGATGAGGAAATGGAAACTATTTCTAATCATATGAAAAGGTGCTCCAAATGATTATTGATCAGAGAACTGCAAAGTAAAGCAACTCTGAAATAGCACTATACACCTGTCAGATTGGCTAAGATGACAGGAAAAGATAATGACGAATGTTGGAGGGGATATGGGAAAACTGGGACACTGATGCATTATTGGTGGAGTTGTGAATGGATCCAACCACTCTGGAGAGCAATTTGGAACTATACTCAAAAAGTCATCAAACTGTGCATACCCTTTGATCCAGCAGTGTTACTACTGGGCATATATCCCAAAGAGATATTTAAAAAGGGAAAGAGACTCATATATGCAAAAATGTTTGTGGCAGCCCTTTTTGTAGTGGCAAGAAACTGGAAATTGAGTGGAAGCCCAACAATTGGAGAATAGCTGAATAAATTATAGTATATGAATGTTATGGAATATTATTGTTCTATAAGAAATGACCAGCAGGATGAATATAGAGAGGCTTGGAGAGACATACATGAATTGATGCTAAGTGAAATGAGCAGAACCAGGAGATCATTATATACTTCAAAAACAATACTATATGATGATCAATTCTGATGGACGTGTCTCTCTTCAACAATGAGAGGATCCAAATCAGTTCCAATTGATCTGTAATGGACAGAAGTAGCTACACCCAGAGAAAGAACACTGGGAAATGAGTATGGACCACAACAAACATTTACACTCTTTCTGTTATTGTTTGCTTGTATTTTTGTTTTTTCTTCTCAGGTTATTTTTACCTTCTTTCTAAATCTGATCTTTCTTGTGCAACAAGATAACTGTATAAAAATGTATACATATATTGTATTTAACATATACTTTAATATATTTAACATGTATGGGACTACCTGACATTTAGGAGAGGGGATGGAGGGAAGGAGGGGAAAAGTTCAAACAGAAGTTTTTGCAAGGGTCAATGTTGAAAAATTATTCCTGCATATGTTTTGTGTATAAAAAGCTATAATAAAAAATTCACATAAAAAAAGAAAAGAAAAAGAAATAGAACAAGCTATTAATCAAATCCCTAAAAAATCTCTAAGGCCAGATGGATTTATATGTGAATTCTACCAAACATTTAAAGAACAATTAACTTCAATACTATATAAACTATTTGAAAAAATAGGGAAAGAAAGACTCCTATCAAATTCTTTTTATGACACAGACATGGTATTGATACCTAAACCAGATAAGATGAAAACAGAGAAAGAAATTTATAGACCAATTTCCCTAATGAATATTGATGCAAAAATCTTAAATAAAATATTAGCAAAGAGATTACAGAAAGTCATTCCCCAAGATAATACATCATGATCAAGTAGGATTTAGATTAGGAGTCCAGAGTTGGTTCAATATTAGGAAAACTATTAGAATAATTGACTATACCAATAACCAAACTAATAAGCCCCTAGATAAATGCACAATAGATGCAGAAAAAGCATTTGATAAAATCTAACATCCATTCCTATTAAAAACACTAGAGAGTATAGGCATAAATAGACTTTTCCTTAAAATAGCCAGTAGCATCTATTTAAAACCATCAGTAAGCATCATATGTAACAGGAATAAAACTGGAATCATTCCCAATAAGATCAGGGATTGCTCACCATCACTATCACTATTCAATATTGTACTAGAAATGCTAGCTTTGGCCATAAGAGAAGAAAAAGAGATTAAAGAAATTAGAGTAGGTAATGAGGAAACCAAATTATCACTCTTTGCAGATAATATGATGGTATACTTAGAAAACCCCAGAGAATCTACTAAAAAGCTATTAGAAATAATCCACAACTTTAGCTAAGTTGCAGGATACAAAATAAATCTATATAAGTCATCATCATTTTTATATGTCACTTACAAAATCCAACAGCAAGAGATACAAAGAGAAATTCCATTTTAAAATAACTGTCAATAGTATAAAACATTGGGGAATCTGTCTGCCAAGGGAAAGTCAGGAAATATATGAGCAAAATACAAAAACACTTTCCACACAAATAAAGTCAGATCTAAACAAGTGGAAAAATATCACATGCTCTTGGATAGGTCAAGAGAATATAATAAAGATGACAATACTACCTGAACTAATCTATTTATTTAGTGCTATGCCAATCAGACTTCCAAGAAACTATTTTAATGACCTAGAAAAAATCATAACAAAATTCATTTGGAAGAACAAAAGATCAAGAATTTTAAGGGAATTAATGAAAAAAAAATTACAAATGAAGGTGGCCTAATTGTACCAGATCTCAAACTATATTATAAAGCAGCAATCATCAAAACCATTTGGTACTGACTAAGAAATAGACTAGTTGATCAGTGGAATAGGTTAGGGTCATAGGACAAAATAGTCAATAACTATAACAATCTAGTGTTTGACAAACACAAAGATCCCTAGATTTTGGATAAGAACTCACTATTTGATAAAACTGCTAGGAAAATTGGAAACTAGTATCGCAAAAACTAGGCGTTGACTCACACCTAACACCATATACCAAAATAAGGTAGAAATGAGTTCATGATTTAGACATGAAGAATTATATAAACAAATTAGAAGAACATAGGATAGTTTACCTCTCAGATCTGTGGAGGAAAAAGGAATTTGTGATCAAAGAAGAATTGGAGATCATTACTGATCACAAAATAGATAACTTTGATTGTATTAAGTTTAAAAGTTTTTGTACAAACAAAACTAATGCAGACAAGATTAGAAGAGAAGCAATAAATTGGGAAAACATTTTTACATTCAAAGGTTCTGATAAAGGCCTCATTTCTAAAATATATAGAGAACTGACTCAAATTTACAAGAATTCAAACCATTCTCCAATTGATAAATGGTTAAAAGATGTGAACAGACAATTTTTGGATGAGGAAATGGAAACTATTTCTAATCATATGAAAAGGTGCTCCAAATGATTATTGATCAGAGAAATGCAAATTAAGACAACTCTGAGATACCATTACACACCTGTCAGACTGGCTAAGATGACAGAAAGAGAATAACGAATGTTGGAGGGGATGTGAGAAAAGTGGGACACTAATACATTGTTGGTGGAACTGTGAATGGATCCAACCATTCTGGAGAGGAATTTGGAACTATGCTCAAAAAGTTATCAAACTGTGTGTATCCTTTGGCTCAGCAGTGTTTCTACTAGGTTTATATCCCAAAGAGATCTTAAAGGAAGGAAAGGGACCAACATGTACAAAAATGTTTGTGGCAGTCCTCTTTGTAGTGGCAAGAAACTGTATGGATGCCCATCAATTGGAGAATTGCTAAATAAATTATAGTATATGAATGTTATGGAATATTATTGTTCTGTAAGAAACGACCAGCAGGGTGATTTCAGAGAGGCCTGGAGAGACTTATATGAACTGATGCTCAGTGAAATGAGCAGAACCAGGAGATCATTATACACAGCAACAAGACTATATGATGATCAATTCTGATGGATGAGGCTCTTCTGAACAATGAGATGATTCAAACCAATTCCAATTGTTCAGTGATGAAGAGAGCCATCTACACCCAGAGAGAGAACTGTGGGAACTGAGTGTGCTTCACAACATAGAATTTTCACTCTTTTTGTTATTGTTGTTCTTGCATTTTATCTTGCTTCTCTTTTTCTCTTGTGCAGCATCATAATTGTATAAATCTTTATACATATATTGGATTTAACATATATTTCTACCAAGTTTAACATAAAAAATAAAAGGTACCATAGATAATGGGAAAAAAGAATTCCTTTAGTCACAGCCCCAGGGAGTTTATTTGTTTCTTTTGCAATATATATTTGTTATAAGGGTAGGTTCTATTAGTGATGGTAAAAAGGGATGGGGGAGAGGTGGGAAAGTCATTGAGAAATAGGAATTAAAAAAGCAACACATCAATAAGACATTTTAAAAAAAGAGGGGGAAAAACCAATTAGTCCATTTTTCAGAACTATAATCAACTTAACCTGGTCCATAATCAAAGGAGGATAGTATGAGCTTTAAAAATATTGGGCTGTCACACTTGAAATGTAAGGATGGACTTCAAGGTAGGCATAAAGAAAGGCTGATTATAAAACTGGGTTTACCATTCCTTTAACAAGGGACAAGGTTAAATACAAATACTCCTGAGATTCTCATGCAAGTGAAGATAATTAATTCTATCTCTTCTTGAAAGCAGATTTTGTGAAGAAGTGGGAGAGCTCAAAGGCACTGCTACCTGAAGGGAAAACTTGGGGAGGGATATCAGGTAGAACAAACTGGTGTAGATGTCAGAAACCCAGATTCATTTTCAGACCACAAGGGACAAAATGGAGAGGAACTTTATTTTGGACTGTTAACCATAACTAAATTATTAAAATCATCCTAATCAGTAATTCAAGGTGCTTTGTGATTATAGAGATTAAATAGATAGGCAGATTAATAGATAATAATATCTATTAAATAGATAGATAGAATGTTGGCTACAGAGTTAGGGAGAGTGACATTCAACACCCACTTCTGACTGGCTGGCTGGCTCAGTGATCTAGACTCTAGAACTATAAATTGTAGAAGAGGGGCCAACTTGCAGAGATAGTAAGGTTTCATCACGGAGGAACTGCCTATGATGGTGAAATCTCAGGTCTGGTCCTCTGCTTCTAGGTGATTGTAGTTATTATGTGCTCTCTCCTTCATTATTAATAAGGACATCATTACTCCTGAACATCACTCTAAATGAGCTTAGGATGAGATAGATGTGTGTCATAGTAATATGGACTATTAGTCCTGAGGATTAGTTATACCTAAGACCATTTGTTGAGGAGGATTCCAAATATTTGCAGCAGTGACTCCCAAAACTGATGAAATTTTGAAGAAAGGGGGAGATTAGAGCACATGGAAGGAGGCTTTAAAACAGATTGGGGAAGAGGAACAAAGATTATACACAAACGTTTATATTGGGGAGCAATGGAAGATTAGATTTCAAGGTTTTTTTTTAGAAATCATCTAATAAAAATTTTCTATAAGCATAGAAATTGAGAGAATATAAGGGAATTGAGGGAATGTGAACAGAATTGATTTAGGAAGTTATACATTGATTAGGAAGAATAGACTAGAGGAACTCTCAGATTCTTCCTGACTGTAGGATTCTCTGAAAACAGAAATGGTTTCTTCCAAACTTACACAAGTTATCAATTACACAAGTTATAAATCCTGAAGTTGGGAATTACATAGAGGGTTATAGGGGAGATGGGGAGATGAATACTTACGTTTCCAGTGGTATCTTCTTTTGGCTTTGCGTGAAAGGCAAAAAAAGACTGATGAGCAAATAAAGAAAAACTACCCTCTTCTGCAAGAAGGTCCTGGTCACCAGCGCCAAAGGGGAGCGAATTCTGGATGAATCATCGTTTGGATAAAAATTCAAGATCCCAGGCATAGTGCTCCTGCCAACGTGACAGGAATGGAGAGCAGTGGGACCCATCTATCTAGGTCCACATTCTAGTATCCTTTTTTCTGCCCTTGTTTGCTAAGTGTACAAGACCCACCTTCTCTATCTGGCAATTGCTAAAGGTCTCGGTCTTTCTCAAATGTGATCCAGAGCAGTAAAGCTCACAGTAGTTAATCATAGGACAGAACAGTTTAGAGAGAGTAAAGATGCTCCTGCCTTCATTTGGCACTAGGTACCAAACAGTAGTGTGTAGGGGAGGGAAATAGCAGGGGTCAGTGAGCGAAGCTCAGTGATGACGAAAACCTCTTAATCCTCCACTCCAATCTGCTAATCCCCAAAGAAACAGCAGGGATGGGGGAAGGGTGAGATCACTCAGGATTGCCCTGATTTCAGGAGACAGAATTTCTTCCTTCAATCAGGGGTCAGAGCCAGACTTCCTAAAGGCTAGTTTAAAAGTCAGTCTCATTTCTGCAGAATAATCTCCTCCGACCAAGATCAACATTTCACCCCATCTTCACTCTGCCCTACCATGGATCCAAGACATTATCTAAATTTGTTTGTGGAGCTATAAACATGATTATTTATCTAAAACAAAAGGGATCATGATCCTAATGTCCTGGCATGCTTCTGAAGTAGTGATGAAGGAAAGAAAATTATTTGTACAAAATTAATGATTTGGGGATTAAAAGAAGTGATACAGATATCTGTTGTACAGATCTGGAAAAAGGAACCAAATGGAATTAATATTGCAGGGTGTGTCTTTTTGATTAATTCTTTGCTCTTTTTAAACTGACAAAAGAATTATATGATTTAAAATTGTTAAAGTAATTTAAGCTAATGTAAAACTTATATAAATAAGAATTGTAAAATGAAAGTATATAAGGGCAGCATGGCATGATGGAGAGGGAGATGACCTGCAATCATGAAAATCTCGGTTTAGTTTCTATCTCTAAACATCCTGGCCATTGGATTTGGAGCAATTCCAGTTGAGTAAGGAACTACTCAACTCTCTATGATTCTTCACTGTAGCGGGAAGGGTTGGGGTATTATTGCCATTATGTATTTGAAAAAGTTTCTTCACCAGCATTTTCCCATACCAATGCAATCACAGGTCCAAACCAAAAATTACATTCTTTGAAAGACATATAAATATTACAATGTCAATGCCCACTAAATAACCAGCAATGTAGCTTTAATATATATTTCAAACATGTTTAACATATATTGGACTACTTGCCACCTAGGGGAAATTGGAACACAAGGTTTTGCAAGGGCTAATGTTGAAGAATTATCCATGCGTGTATTTTGAAAAAAAAAAACTTTAATAAAAAAAATTAATCAGCAATGTAGAGGGGAAGTTTATTATCTTTGGAATTTATTTTGACTTTTGTTGATTATAGGAATGAAACTCTGGATCCTTCTCTTATTCAGGTAACCTATTTGCATGTTAGCAGGAGACTTCACCTAACTGTGAGATAATAGTTGTCATTTTTTTTTTGCTCTAAAACTCAGTCACCTCATTTGTGTGTAACAGAGCACTTAGACAATGTGAAATGAGGGTTCAGACCTGGAAGAACGAGCAACAGGAATATACACTTCATATATTCTTGTGTGTTTGGAGAGTTTGCTTTCAGATATGCAAAATGGAGAGCTCTGTCTTCCAGAACATGTGTGTGGATTTTGTGACTGTTGTCTGCTCACTTATTATATAATGAAAGATGCTTTCTAATTGCCTGTGGAATCTAACTCTGAATATAAAAGCTCCAAGATTGTAGCAAACCTTTGGGTAGGCTGGGGGGTAGTGCCAGGGGTCTACTCACCCCACTTAGGTCAAGATGAAGACGTGATTTGATTGTAATAGTTCAGGGGAAAAAGTGATAAGAATTTGAAGATATGTTAGTTATGTGAATAGAGGGAAGGGAAATGTTGAAAATGTGAGAAATGTTGCATTTTTAGACGTGGCAAATTTTGGAAAGTTATGAGATATGTGGGTTAAGGGACAGTTAAGAAGCTGGGATAATATTTTGGTTACAAACCTATGAAATTGGAAAAATATCAATGCCTTTGACATAGAGAGGTTTTTTTGGAAGGGGAAAATAGTTCTGTTTTGAACATGTTGATTTTGAGATGTCTGGGGCATGCATTTTGAAAATTATAGAATTATAGAATCCTTAGGAAGTCATCTTTATAGTCACTAAGTACATGTTACTTGGTTTAGACAAGAGGATCTTGTTAATTAAGTTCTTCCCTAAATTTCCCTTTTTCATCTACCACATTAGATGTTGTCATTTTCTTTATGGTCCTTTTGCCTGTGTTGATCATGAGCACAAGGTGAAATGACCAAATTTTTTTTGAAATTTTTTTTGTTGCCTTTGGGTAGAAATTTGTTCCATCAACTTCTTTAATTCATCTTTCTGAGAACTGAGCCATTTTTCCATTTCAATAAAAATTCTTTCTTTTCTGACTTCTTTTATAGAAAGGATATAAATATTCAAGGTTACTGAAAAGAGGACACAATCTAGTATAGAATTCTGGATCTGAATAGAAGTTGTGGGTTCATATCCTGGCTCTGTTACTTACTCTATCTACCACTGATGTGACTGTAGACCCTGGACAGTCACTTAACTCTGTTTGCCTGAGTTCCTCATTTGTAAAATGATTTGGAGAAAAAATGGCAAACTACTTCAGTATCTTTGCCAAGAAAATCCTAAATCAGACAACTAAAATGATTCAACAACAACAGCAACAATATGTGATTATGGACAAATTAGTAACTTAAAAAATTTCATCTTCTATTTTGTTTTGAATATAATTGAATGAGGAAAATATTAAATAAATAAAATAAAAGAGTAAAAAAAAAGAAAAGAAATTTCATCATCTATACAATGGTCTCTGTTTCCTTATCTGTAAAATGAAGATTTTGATTATATTACCTTTAGTTAATCTTAATCCCCTTCCAGGTATAAAGTTAAAGACTAGTATCATCGTCTCCCTTTTTGATTCACTGTTTCTGAACTGAATTGTCAAATTTATTCTCTCTATATTTTGGAGCTTTCAACTTTTTTTTCTGGAGCTTATCTATGGATTCCTTTTATTGGGATTTCATTTTCTATGTTCAGAAGTTTTGAAAAGTTCTCTTTTATTATTTTCTGCATTATGATGTCAAGGGATTTTATTTTCTTCTCCTGTCCTATTCTTCTGGGAGATCTATGATCCTTAGATTGCCTCTACATATCTCACTTTCAAGATCCATATGTTTTGCTTATATATTAAGCATAAAAATTTCTTTTAATGTTATTGTTTTTTGTTTTGTTTTGTTTTTCTTCTAGATTTTCCTTTACTTCTGTATATCAGCATTTCCAATTTATTATACTCTCATTTGTTTCTTTGGCTTAACTTGCATTTGCAGGCTCCAGTTTTTCTATTCTACCCATTATTTTACTGTTGTGTAAGAAATAAATGCTGTTCTGATAATCCTTATATATCTTTTGAACCACCACTCAGTAACAGGGTATTGTACATAACATAGTGAGACGGTAGAAAATGTTTTATCTTCGATTAATGATTTCTGTTTTGGAGAGGTTTGAGAGATCATGGGAATCAGGAAAAAAAAGTCTAGTTGTCAATCTTGTTGCACTGTCCATGCCACTTTATGGCTACATAAAACCATTTAAAAACTTCTTCTTTGGGATGTTGATCCTTTGAAGAATCTGGAGCTATTCCCACTGTAATATACATAAGAGGGGAAAGATATAAAGCCCTCTCTTTCCATCTATTGTATACCCATTGTGGTATTCCCCTCATGTCTCTATAGACAAAATCTTATATTTATACAGTTGGGTGTTGTACTACTTTAATCCAACCTGTAGACTGTACTTGGAAGCCTTGCCCCAGAGATCAGACAAACAGGATTATTCCCTATTTCCCTTACACATTCCATACTTTACTGCCTTGATATTTATGTTTCTCCCCATTCTTTGCCCACATTTTCCTAGCATTTCAATTCCCCCTTTCATCTCTTCTTCGAATCCTATTTTTCCTCACTTTTTACCACCTCCACCTCACTTTTAAAACCCAATTTATATCCTACCTTCTCTAGGAACATTTTTTCCTTTCTCAGATTTCACTTGTTTGCACCTTTTTTAATGTACTATTGACTCTTGTGGACTACAGATGACACTCTGTTTACAGCAATTGATTCTTGGATTACTATAATGATGCAAGTAGCCCAAGCTGGCTAATATACTGTCTTTTTTAATCTTACAGGGAAAAGAAAACATACGAGTAATCCAGTGAAGCAATAAAATATTTGATTAGCTTTGTACCAGATGGCCTCTGCTTGAGCCTCTAGCCAAGTGGTCTCTCCAAAGTTCCTTTTGGTACATATGGAGGATAGCCTTTTCATATGCTATATTATTACCTCTAGTACCAGAGGATGCTCAGTCTGAAAAGTGCCTGATTACCTTCAGCACAGCAGTAATACAAGCCACAAGCAGTGGTACTGGACAGATTAAATTCATGCTAGCTAGATTCAGAATTTAGCTAGAGGGTGATGTAGAATATTGTTCAAAATATTGCCAATGTGAAACATTCTTCTAGAGGTCCTACACCATCTAGAATCTCTTCTCTCATTACAAGCACATTCACAGAACACAGACACAACATATATGATCACTTTATTTATTAAATATAACAAAAAATGAAGGGAAATGTGTTAAACAGTTACTTGAAGTCCTCTGTCATTTCCTCAAACTCCTGCTTACCTTCTCAGTTCTTCAGGATCAGTTGAAGGATGCCTCAATTCCAATTACCTACAGATTGGGGAAAGGGAAGAAGGGGTAAAGAGTTTGTGTCTAGGACTTTGGCCGTAGAGCCAAATCTTTGATTAATGATTTCTGTTTTGGAGAGGTTTGAGAGGTCATGGGAATCAGGAAAAAAAAGTCTAGTCAATCTTGTTGCTCACATGATCCACAACTCCTTGGTTCACTGTCCATGCCACTTTATGACTACATAAAACCACTTAAAAACTTCTTTTTTTGGGATGTTGATCCTTTGAAGAATCTGGAGCTACTCCCATTGTAATATACATAATAGGGGAAAGATGTAGGGGAAGAGAATGTAGGGGAATGATGGGGAAGGAGATTGGCATCCTTGTCCTTGGTTCATCAGTCCAACAAATCCATAATAGCTGGCAATTTCAGGTTCTTAGGACCCTTTTCCTTTCGCCAGATCCAATATTTGCTTATGCTACAGGGTTTTGGTTATCTCCATGGTACTAGCAAGGAGAGGGTGCTTCTTCCCCTGGTACTGCTGGGAACAGTAGGTCCTACTGATCAAGTTTTGTAAGGAGCAGGAAGCATCATTCTCATCGCAGTGACACTATTCCCTGTCCCCAGCTTGGCTACCAGGAGTCTGCTTCATGGATAATAGAAGAAAAACATGAACATCAGACCCCAAGGCACAACTCAAAGACAGCATGGATCTGGAAACTTCACAAATGGCTGAATATGAATGTGATAGAATTTGTAGGAAGACATGAGGGAATAGATGATTTCAGACATGATCTTATGCAGAATAAAATAAACAGAACTAAAAGAAGAATTTATATGATAGCATCACTACTGTAAAAATTAATGATTTTGAAGACAAACTGATGAATAATAATTTATGTCTGTGTGTTGACATATATGTATACACACATGTGCATATAGAAATATATATGTTTTGTGTCGATATTTTTATTAATTAAATTTTAATATAAATTACTTCATGAGTCATGTTGGGAGAGAAAAATCAGAAAAAAAGGGAAAAACCATGGGAGAGAAGAAAAAAAAAACAGACAAAACAAGTGAACATAGAGTGTGTTGATTTCTATTCGGTCTCTATAGTTCTTTTTCTGGATATAGATGGCATTTTCTGTCTAAAATATATTGGGATTGCTTTGGATCACTGAACTATTGAGAAAAATCAAGTCTTTCATAGTTGATCATCACAAAATTCTTGCTGTTATTATGTACAATGTATTCCTGGTTTTGCTTGTTTCACTCAGGACTGATTCATGGAGATCTTTCTAGGCCTTTCTAAAATCAGTTTGTTCATTTTTTATAATACAATAATATTCCATTAACTTTATATGTCACAGCTTGTTTAGCCATTCCCCAATTGACGAGCATCTACTTATTTTCCAATTCTTTGCTACCAAAAAAAAGAGCTTCTACAAACCTCTTCCTCCTTTATGATTTCCTTGGGATACAGATCCAATAGTGACACTATTGGGTCAAAGGGTCTGCACAGTTTTATAGCCCTTTGGGCATAGTTCCAGATTATTCTCCAGAATGATTGGATCATTTTATAACTGCACCAACAATGCATTAGTGTCCCAGTTTTCCCATATCCTCTCCAAAATTTATCATTATCTTTTCCTGTCATCTTAGCCAATTGGAGAGGTGTGAGTGGTACCTCACAGTTGTTTTAATTCACATTTCTCTAATCAATAGTGATTTAGAACATTTTTTCATATGATTCTAGATGGCTTTAATTTCATCATCTGAAAATTGTTCATATCCTTTGACCATTTATCAACTGGGGAATGACTTGTATTCTTATAAATTTGACACAGTTCTTTATATATTTTAGAAACAAGACCTTTATTAGAAACACTGCCTGTAACATTTTTCCTATCTTTGTATTTCCCTTTTAATCTTGTTTCTATTAGTTTTGTTTGTGCAAACTCTTTTTAATTTGATGTAATCAAAGTTGTCCATTTTGCCTTTCATAATGTTCTCTAGTTCTTCTTTGATCATAAATTCCTCCCTTCTTCAAATATCTGATAGGCAAATTATCTCTTGCTCTCCTAATTTGTTTATGGTATCATCCTTTATCCCCAAATCATGTACCCATTTTGACTTTATTTTGGTTTGGAGTATGAGATGTAGGTCTATGTTGAGTTTCTGATATGTTATTTTTCAGTTTTCCCAGCAATTTTTGTCAATTAGTGAGTTCTTATTCCAGAAGTTGGAGTTTGGGAGTTTATCAAATATAGATTGCTATAGGCCTTGATTATTGTGTTTTGTGTATCTAATCTTTTCCACTGATCCACTTTCTCAGGAAAGAAATAAAAGGACTGATCCACTACTCTGTTTCTTAGCCATTACCAAATGGTTTTGATGACTGCTGCTTTATAATATAGTTTTAGGTTTGGTACTGCTAAATCACCAATCTTTTTTTTTTTTCCCCCTTCATTAATTTAATTTTTTTCCATTTTTTTAACCTATTTTTCCAAATAGTTTACATAATATTGGAATTTTTTGTTAAATGTTTGGTAGAATTCACTTGTGAAGCCATCTGGCCCTGGAGATTTTTTTCTTAGAGAATTCATTAGTGACTTGTACAATTTTCTAAAATGGGGCTATTTAAGTAATTTATTTCCTCTTCCATTAGCCTGGGCAATTTATATTTTTGTGAATATTCATCCATTACAGTTAGATTGTCGGATTTGTTGATATTAGTTGGGCAAAATAGCTCCTAATTATAGTCTTAATTTCTTTTTTATTCATGGTAAATTCACCCTTTTCATTTTGGATGCTGGTGATTTGTTTTTTTTCCCCTTTTCTAATCAAATTAACAAAGGGTTTATCCATTTTGTGGCTTCTTCATAAAACCAACTCTTGGTTTTACTAATTAGTTCAATAGTTTTCTTAGTTTCAATTTTATTGATCTTTCCTTTGAGTTTCAGAATTTCAAATTTCAAATTGAGTTCAGAGTTTTTAATTTGTTCTTTTTCTAGCTTTGTTTTAGTTGCATACCCAATTCAATGATTTCCTCTTTATTTTATTCATATAGCTCTTTAGAGATATAAAATTTCCACTACAGACTGCTTTGGTTGCATCCCATAGGTTTTGTTGTCTCATTATTGTCATTCTCTTGCCTGAAATTATGGATTGTTTCTGCTATTTGTTCTTTGATCCATAATTTTTTTAAGAATTAGATTATTTAATTTCAAATTGGTTTTTAGTCAATCTTTCCCTGGCCTTTTATTGAATATGACTTTTATTGCATTGTGGCCTGAAAAGGAAGCATTTATTATTTCTGCCTTTCTGCATTTGATTGTGAGGTTTTTGTACCCTAATACATGGTCAGTTTTTGTATAGGTACTATGTATTGCCAAGAAAAACGTGTCTTCCTTTCTATGTCTATTCAAATTTCTCAATTCAATATTCAATTATTATACCTAGGTTTTCTAAGATATTATTACCCATTGTGGTATATGAATGTTATGGAATATTATTGTTCTGTAAGAAATGACCAGCAGGATGAATACAGAGAGACTTGGAGATTCTTACATGAACTAATGCTAAGTGAAATGAGCAGAACCGGGAGATGATTATACACTTCAACAACAATACTGTATGAGCATGTATTCTGATGGAAGTGGATTTCTTTGACAAAGAGAGGATCTAATTCAGTTCCAATTGATAATGATAGAATCAGTCACACCCAGAGAAGGAACACTGGGAAATGAATATGGACTACTTGAATTTTTGTTTTTCTTCCCGTTATTTTTATTTTCTGAATCCAATTTTTCTTGTGCAACAAGAGAATTGTATGGATCTGCACACACATATTGTATCTAAGATATACTTTAACATGTTTAACGTATATGAGACTGCCTGCCATCTGGGATGGGGGGATGGAGGGAGGGAAGGGAAAAGTTGGAACAGAAGTGAGTGCAAGGGACAATGTTATAAAAATTACCCATACATATATTCTGTCAATAAAAAGCTATTTAAAAAAAAGACTCCTCTTAATAATAATAATAAAAAGATACTATTACTCTCCCTAGTTTCTTCTTTATTTTGTGGTTAGATTTATTTGATTGTGAGAGGGGAAGATTGAGGTCCCCCAATAATATAGTTTTGCTTTCTATTTCTTCCTGTATTTGACTTCATATATTCTCTAGGAATTTGTATGCTCTACTATTTGATGCATACACATTTAATATTGCTACTACTTCACTGTTTAAGGTATCCTTTATTCAGATGTATTTTCCTTCCTTATCTCTTTTAGAGCTATTTTATTTTTGCTTTATTTGAGATTAGAATTGCTACCCTTGCTTTTTTTTTTTTTTTTTTTTTTTACTTTAGCTGAAGCATAATAAATTCTGTTCCAGCCTTTTACCTTTACTCTGTGTCTCTCTTTGTCAAATGTGTTTATTATATACAACACATTGTAGTATTCTGTATTTTAATCTACTCTGCTATTCACTTTCATTTTATGGGAGAGTTCATCCCATTCACATTCACAGTTATGAAAAGGAACTTCTTGTTCCTTGGGGTTTTCCTTGTGGGATCTCTTTCAATGAGCATTTCCCCCTTTGTTTCTAGAATGTCAGGGTAGCTTTTCTTAATGATCTTTTGAAGAATGCTATCCAGGCTCTTTTTTAAGTCATGGCCTTCAGATAGATTAATAATTTTCAAATTGTATTTTCTGGATCTATTTTCCAGATCAACTGCTTTTCTAAAGAGGTATTTCACATTTTCTTCCACTTTTTCATTCTTTTTTATTTTACTGATTTTTCATGTCTCATGGAGTCAGCTTCCATTTGTCCTGATCTAGTTTTTAATATGCAATTTTCTTCAGTTAGTTTTTGTATCTCTTTTTTTATTTGGTTGATTATACTTTTGAAATTGTTGTTTTCTTCAATGTACTTTTTTGATTTGGCCAATTATATTTTATGTTTTATATTTTTTAAGGAATTGCCTTCCTTTTCCAAGTTGCTGACTCTACTGCATACCTTTTATTTCTTTTCTCATTTTTTCTTTTACCTCTCTTATTTGCCTTTTAAAGTCTTTCATGAACACTTTCAAAAAACTTCTTTGGGCTTGAGATCAATTCATGTCATTCTTTGAGATTTCCTCATCTGAGTTGGTGTTTTGGTCTAACCGGTCACCATAATAGCTTTCTATAGTCAAGGGTTTTGGTTTTTTTTTTTCTGTTTCTTGCTCATTTTTTTCCTTTCTTTTGGTATTTCCTCTTTTTTTTTTACTTTTAAGGTAGAGCTCTGCTCTTGGGGTAAAGGGGGCACTGCCCCAAACTTCACAGCTGAGCCTTGGCTGTGAGCACATGGTCTCCTTGTATTTGCAGGGGGAGCTTTGCCTGCTCTTTTCAGGAAATGACCTAGTTTTCCAAAGTTTGCCTTCTGAGCTGGGAATGGAGGCTGTCCTACTGATTTGTTCTCTCTATTGGGTCAGGACCAAAGATCTGCTGATCTACTGTGATTAAGATCCTCTCACTGGTTTCCCAGAGACTATCTGACTGGATTGAAAACCCTTTTCATCCCAGTGAGACTGACCTTTCTTGCAGTTTTTTCAGTCTACTTTCAACTGGAGGGTGATTCATTCTATCAGATTCTGTGCACAGGCTTGATTTCCTGTGGTTTTCAAGAGAACCTGGAAGAGCTCCAGTAGCCTCCTGCCTTCATTCCACCATCTTGGCTCCACCCTGGGGTATTTGTTACAAGAAATTTTTAAGGATATCTCTGTTAATTAAATAAAAGACTTTAAAAATAGAAAGTTCAGTGTAATAGAGAGAAGTGGAATGCTTCTTGTTCTTTTTTATGAGGTCATTATATTGTTAGTTTGTATGAACTGTTTTACTTTGTTATAAGAGAGCTATTATGGAGTGGGAGTATAATCTGACAATATTTGTAATATAAAGTCAGCAAGACTTAAAAAAAATCAAATTAGCTAATGGTTTCTCTATTTTTTTTTTGTAAAAAGAATCTATTTTATTTATCATTTTAATGTTTTTAAAAATACTTTATTTTCTTTAACTTTCAAAATTACTACTTTTATGTTTAATTAGGGCTTTGATTTTTAAAGGGCTTTTCTATTTAAAAAAAAAGTTACATGCTTAATTCATTGATGTGTTCTCTTTTTCTATTTATGAAAATATTTAGAGATAAAATACCCCTTAAGTACTGCATTGGCTGCATCCCAATAGTTTTAATATGTGTTTTTTTGTGGTCTCTTTAAAAAAAATAAAATTATTTATTGTTTCTATGATTTGTTCTTTGGCTCATACAAATTTTTTTTGGGGGGGGTAGGCAAGTGGCCTTAAGTGACTTGCCCAGGGTCACACAGCTAGGAAGTGATAAGAATCTGAAGTCAAATTTGAACTTATGTCCTTTTGACTTCAGGGCTGATGCTCTATCCACTGCCTCATCTAGCTGCCCTGGCCCATATATTCTTTTAAGATTTAATTAGTCTCCATTTAAATTTGAAGTCTTCTGCTTTTAGGCATTACTTTATGATTTTTTAATGCTTTAGGACATGGCCAATTTTTGCAATTCCATGTATATCCTTGCTTTTGATCTCTATTCAAGAGCCTTGACAGAGCTCTATCAAATCTAAGTTTTCTAAAATTCTATTGCTTTGTTTTCTGCTAGATTTTATCTAAGCCTGCAAGGGTTATATTGTGATCCTATCTATTATTATTATGTTCCTCCTTATACATTGATTAGCTTTAAATTTAGGTACTTAAGTGCTATGCCACTTGGTGTATATACTTTAAATATTGATAGTACTTTATTTTCTATAGGCTTTTAAACATAACTTTAACTCTTTTAACCATGTTTATTTTTGTTGTTGTTGTTGTCTTGCCTGACATTATGATTGCCAGCCTTGCTTTCTGGGGATTTGTCTAGATGAAATATCTTTGTCTAATTCTGATTTTGAATTTGTGTGAATTTTTCAAGTGTTTATTTCAAACAACATATAGTTGGATTGTTTTCTAATCTGGTCTGCTACTCTCTATTTTTAAAAATAAATTCTTTTCATTTACATTCAATCATGACTGTTATATGTTTCTCCACCATAACCTGTTATAATTTCTTCTTTGCTCTCACCTTCCTCTTTATAAAGAACAAAAAAGTGGTCAAAGAAAAGGAATTGTACTAGTATTAGTAAACTATAAAATGATGTGATTCCCCACTCTTTTGCCCTTCCTGTCCTTACCCAGACTATACTCTGAGCAGCGATTCTTATACTTTCTTTTTAATTTTTCCTTTGTGATTTGAATTAATGTTCCTCTTGCTTGTGACTATTCCCTTTTCAAATATACTCTACCTCTTAAACATCCCTTCCACATCACCATCTATTTCTGTTGAATTTAATGTATTTTTACATCAAAATCTTTGTGTATGTTAAACCTTCTTTGCTCAGATTTTCTGATATGAATAATATTCATGATATGCCTGTTTTCCCACCTTTTCCTCTAGTTTCCTTCTGATATACTTCAATTATGAAAATATTAAGTTCATCTCTTTTTAAAATTTCCTGTCTAGTATATTGTTTTTTCCTCCTTTTCTTTCTTAAAACCAACAAGACATAATAAATAAAACCTCATCTAGGCTCTGAATTTCTTTCTTTACTCTATAACCCTAAATGAAAGATAGGACACATCTCTTCTCCTGTTATTAGAATGGTTATGATCACCATGTAGCCCTTTCCTAACAGTCAAGTATAAAGTTTCAAGGTTCTCTTGACATCTTTGTTTGCATTTCAAAAATTTTACTCAATTTTGCTATTTAAACATTAAACATATTTGAAAGTCCTCTGTTTTGTTTAAAAGACTTTCTTTTTTCTACTCAATTTTTCAGAATGTTATTTTTGGATGTCATCTTTTTTATTTTGCCTGCTGGTATTTTAAATTGCAAGATTTTTTATCTTTTAATAATTGTAGAATAGTTCTATGTAATAGTGCCTTTGGTTCTTCAGTACTTCATGTCCCTTTTTCTGGCTACTTGCCATATTTTTTTTCCTTTGATTTCTAAGCCCTAGATTGTGGCTATAGCATATCTAATATCTTCAAATTGGGGATTTGTTCAGGAAGTAATCCCTTCTATTTTCTTCTCGTCCTGATTTTAAAAATCTCTTGCTACATTTTTTTTTTTTCTCCAGCCATACACATAGGTCTTTGTAGCTAATCCATTCTTCTCCTGGTACTTATTGTGAAATTCTTCTTCTCTCTCTCTCCTCCTCCCTCCCTCCTAACCCCCCAGTTCGCTTTTAATGGAAAAGAGGATTTTTAAACTTTTTTTTTGGATTAAGGATATTATCAGTCTCTTGACAGATTAGTAATAGTTTCAAGGTACACAAATAGACAAGCATGTTGGAAATATGTGGATTTGTTTTGCTTAAATATGCTTCAAACAAAGGTTTTTTCTCCTCTGTTTAATTTTGGGATTACTGGAAGAGGGGTAACAATAATAATACCAAAAAAGAAGGTTATTGAAACATTTTTAAAACAGAACAGAAAGCACAGGTTAGCCAAACAGTTTTTAAATTATGCATTAAATTTATTATGTACTTTGAAATTTCAAAATTCAATTTTATTTTCAGTTCGAAATTCTCACTTTCCATCCTGTCCATTTCCTACCAAATGAGGAAGATAAGGGGACACTAAGGGGAGTACAGAAAAATGATTACCAATATGTAAAATCATGCAAATGTTCAACAAAAAAGAAAGAAAATATGCTTCAATTTGTAGTCTGAATTCATTAGGTCTCTATCTGGAGGTGGATAGCATGTTTCAAGAATCATTTGGAACTGTGGTTGGTCATTGTGTTGACCAGTTAGTAAATCTTTCAAAGTTGACTATCTTTATTATATTGCTGTTATTGTATAAATTGTCCTCCCAATTCGGCTCACTTTTTATATCAGTTCATACAAATCTTCCAAGGTTTTTCTGAAATCATCCCTATTCTCAATTGAATTTTGGGACCATATTTGCAGAAGCTAGAGCTGAATCTTCTTCCTAGTAAAGTATATGTGTGTATGTACATATATGTCTAGATCTTTATATGTATAAATATATGAATACATATATGTTCACACATGTGCAATAACTATATATATATAAAACTTTATATATTGTGTGTTTTACAGACATTGATGAGAAGACATAGAAAGAACAGAAGTATACACATTTCCCCCAGTTCTCTGATATACATACTTTTTTCCCTATACAACCTTGGTTCCTAGGGAAAGCAGCCTCAGTCTCCAAAGCATTTGCCCCACCTACTTCACTTCTAAAGGCAGAACCCAGGGGCCAAGTTATTGATTACAGGGACTTGCCAACTTGGCTTTGAGATTAATTCATTGTGCCAGTGACTGTAAATTCCAGCCCAGTTTGCTCCTGGGTCTTTGAAGCTCACAATGTCATAGTATAGTCTGTTCTATCTCTAATACTTCTTCATTTGAAACAGAAAAGGATGGACTCAATAGGGACAGAAGCAATAATCCATGAATTCATGGCTTCATGTCCATTCAAATGGGGGAAATTAGACTGGACGTGAGCTCCCTCCTTCCTCACTTAGAAACCTGTAGCAGTCAAGTGTGAGAGAGGGGATGGGGGGTAACCTTCCACTGTAAAATATAGTGGTTCTTCTTCATTTAATACCTGGTCTCTGCTCTCTTATAAGTCTTGTGGACTGGAGTATAGAGTTGCTTTTTGTCCTTGGTTAGGATTGTGCGCCTTCCTTCCGAACAACCCCCAAATTTGTTAAATGCCTCCTTACTGTCGGAGCTTGAAATAGAGGGATAAGTTCCCTCTGTGGACCCTGTGGAAAAGGGGGAGAACTGAAGTATAGCCTTGGGTCCTATCAGGAAGTTTCATTTTTACAATTATGCCACCAGAGTTGACTGAAGTAGCAGGTGAGGTTTTAGAAGAGACTGCTGGAGCCTTAATGCTTGACTTGAGCAGCCACTTTACTTTGCTCCCACCTGCTCTCTGGGGTGGGTGGGAGATGGGAGGAGATGGGCTGGAGTTCCCAAGGAGGTCAGCTGGGCTTGCCCAGAATGCAGACTTAGCTATGGGAGACCACCACAGATCTGAGGCATTACAAGTTACACACAGCACGTGTGTGTGTGTGTGTGTGTGTGTGTGTATGTGTGTGTGTATGAACATGTTCTGCAGAGTTTCTGCAGAGTTTTCGAGTGTTTTGGGTTACCATGGCATCAGGACATCAGGGTAATACAACACAGAGATAAGACTCCTGTGAAGGAGACTAGTGGACAGTGAGACATTGCCCTAGGGAATTGCATATTATGAAAAGGCCTTAAAACCTGTAAAAGAATTGGGAAAGGGAAGTGCAGAAGTGAAAACTGTCCCTTTAATGGATTTTCTTCCTTTGCCCAAACATATTTTCCCAAGCTGCTACCTTGTTTAATGCACTTAAAATGCTCTGAGATTTTGCAAGGAAAAGCAGCGACTATATAAATAAATCCTGACTTCTAAAAGGTGGCAAATGCCCAAATTACTGGAAGAAGTCTGAAGACTGAGTGGTTGTAGAGGGAGATGTAATGACAGAGGGAACTGTGGTCTTGAGGTGGGCCCAAAGAACTTGGATCAAGGTAAAAAGCCAAGTCCTGGTTGGGGACAGAAGTCTTCAAAGTCTCCTTCAACGGGAATGGGAATTAGCACAGCTCTCTGATTCTGTAAACTACAAAAAGTAATTGAAATAAATAATTAGAGAGATTTGCAATGTTTATAGCTGAACTGTACCAATTTAATAAAAATAATGATTGTGGCAAATTCATCTACAGAGGCACAATACCAGATTATTGAAGTGGATACTTTATAGAATCTGATAAAATTATCAAACTCACATGGAAGAATAAAAGTCAAAACTTTTGCTATAAATAATGAAAAAAGAGGAATTTAAGGGACTTAGCATTATAAATGAAAAATCCTAAAATTACATTTCAAAGCAGTTATAATAAAACTATTTGGAACTGGCTAAAAAAGAGAGAAGTACATCAGTTGAATGGACTAGATAAACAATATCTGGAAGCAAATAAGTATGGAAGTCCAGTATTTGAAAAATCCCCAAAGACAAACCACCAAGAAGGGACTCTTTATTTGACAAAAAAACTTCTGGGAAAATGGAAAATAGGTTTAGTCCAACATTTTAAACTCTATACCACAATAAATTCCAAACAGATAAATGATTTAAATATAAAAGGTCATAGTATAAAAGAAATTAAAGAATGGAAGATTATATCTTTTACAACTATGATTAGGGAGAAAATTCATAACTAGACAGAGAATAAGGAACATTTATAAAAGACAAAGTAGAAAATTTCAATTACACAAAATTAGAAAGTTTTTTGTTTTTTGTTTATTACAAACAATTCTCTAGAATAGAAAGAAAAGGTTGGATTAGGAAAAATATTTTTGCATTTCTGACGAAATTCTGACATCCAAAATCTATAGGAAAGTGACATGAATTTATATGATTGAGTCATTTGTTTGATTAGAGGGGGAATCCCTAAAACATTATTTCTTCTCATTGTGACCTCCCTCCCTTCCACTCCTTATTTGATTCCCAGGCTATCATGTCTTCACTGGCCACGTTATTCTCCTTTCCCTATCTTGACCCCTTGGTCAAGTCAGTTTTAATAATATCTTGCACCCCTGATAAGCTTGCTTTCCATATATCCTATCACTAATACCTTGCTACATACCAATTTAGGATTAATCTACTACCTGTATCTTTACTTCTATTTTTAAAGTGCTGAACAGACCTGTGGGAAATTACCAACTATTTCTCTCTACCTCCCATAATGATCTATTCTCTCAGCTGAGGACCTCACTTCATGCTTCACCGAAAAAAAAAATTGAGACTATTTTTTGAGAGCTTCTTCTTTCCTCTTCCTCCTCAGATATTTTCCTCTGCTCCCTTCACTCATGTCTCAGAGAAAGATGCCTAGAAAATGATTAGGTTTCCCCATCCTTAAAAACAAACTAACAAAAAACTTTACTTGAAACTTTACTTGATCTAATCATACTTACTATTGTTTTTAACCTTTCTTCTTCCCTATGAAGCTGAATTCTTCTAAAAATTATCTCCAATAAATGGTTCCATTTCCTCTTCTATTCTTTTTTTTTTTTTTTAATCTACTGTAATCTGGCTATTGACTTTGTAAATCAACTGGAATCAGCATCTTCAAAGTTATTAATGGTATATTAATTGGCAAATCTCATAGCCTTTTCTCAATCTGGATCTTTGACTTCTTTAACATCTGACACTCTCAATGACCTTCTTCTTTTGGATATTTCCTCCTCTTCAGCATTTCCTGAATTCGCTTTCTCTTGCTGCTGCTTCTCTCTGTCCTTTACTCATATTGCTTTGCTGACTCTTCATCGGTCTCATGTCCACTAACCCTGGGTGATTAGTCCAAGATTCTGTCCTAATTATTTATTTCCCTTCTCTTTTCATTTATATTATCTCACCTGGTGATCTTTTCAGCTACCATAGTTTCAATTATCATCTCTATGAAGATGACTTTCAGATCTTTATTAAGCTCTATTTAGCTACAGTTACTTTCCCTGCCCCAAACTGCCTCTTGGATGTCTTGAACTAGATATTTTATAGGGATTGACTGCTCTTTCCCTCTTAGATGTTCTTTTCTCTTCTGGTCTTTCATATTACTGCTCTCTCATTTTCCTATGTAACTTTTTTCTTCAGTCTCCTTTAAGGTTAGCTCATCATCCACATCATATACCCCCAATTGTAGGTATATCCTAAGACTCCCAGGTTCCTTACTCTTCTGTGTACTTGTATACTTTCTTCTCCTTTAGAATATAAGCTCTTTATAAATAGAAATTGTTTTGCTCATTGTGCCTAGCACATAACAGATGCTTAATAAATACTTATTCATTATTGATTGATTATCCAAGGTCACATAGGTAGAAAGCATCAGAGAGAGCATTTGAACTGCCATACTGTGTTAATAGACAGATAAATGGTAAAATGATATGAATAAGGTTTTAAAAAAGAAATGGAAACTATCAATAACTATATGAAAAATTTAGTGAAGGTGATGAGAAGTGGGCATATTGTTAATGGAGGAGATGCTTTGGGAAAACAGGCACAATAATAAATTGATGGAGCTGTAATGTGAACCAAACATTCCAGAAAATGATTTAAAATAATGCACAAAACATTACCAAACTACTCATATTCTTTAACAATTCTACTACTGAGTTTATATGTCTAGAAAATCAATGACAGAAATAAAGGTCCCACATGTACCAAAACATTCATGACAGTATTATATGTAGTGAGAAAAAGCTAGAAACAGTTGAACTAAATGTGGTATATAAATAAAAGGCATAATCATTTCATTGTAGGAAATGATGAGCATGAATTCAGAGAAACATGGAAAATTTTGTGCAAACTTACAGAGAATGAAGAAAGCAGAACTAAAGAAAAAATAACATAGCTACAACAAAATAAATAAAATCAACATTTGAAGATAACAGAATTTAGATAAAATACAGGGGACAAGGTCGGTTCTGAATGGTTGATGTTTAAATAAACTTTCTTCCTTAGTAGAAGGTTTCATGTGCTATCAGTCCAATAACTTTTTAGACGGTTTTGATTATTTTTGAAAGAAAGGTGGGATGGGTTCTTTATTTGGAGGGGATGATTATTTCAAATAAAAAAAAAAAAAACATGAGAAAAAAGGATGAATACAAATGTGTGATGTGGCCCTAGTATATAGTGTCAAGAGTGCTAATTCTCAAAAAGAGCTGAGGCTGACAAGGAAATCTAAGGAAGGGGTGGAATTTTTAAAAATGCTATGTTAAAGAAAAGAGGATTGATTATCAAAGCAGAGATTGCACTGAGAAGGATGATGATCAACAGGGTAGCTAAGTCATATTTCAGTACTATTTTTCTCTGCCAAAGAGAGAGGATCTGTTATCATCCACATGACCTTGCCAAGTCACCTAATATATTTGGGCTCCTATTTCCTTATCAATGAGATGAGGGGATTAGGTTCCTGTAATTCTATGACACTATGTCATAGTGGGCTTGAAAGAACAAAGGTGCTGTTGCTCTTATTTCTGGCTTCTTTCTACTGTGTGATCATGGGCTAATCATCTGATCTCTCAGCAACATTTCTCCCTGTATGCCTAACCTCTACCCATTTCAGCAACACAACTCCCTAAAAAACAAACTAAAAGTTATATAAATTAGCTGCTGAAGGTCATCAGAAGAGAGAATTTGCATACTGGGGAATTTCTCTTTAGAGCCAGATTCCCCTTTTCCTCCAAAGATGTCTTTCTAAGAACTTTGTTTTTCTAATTTTCTCTTAGACTTTGCTTATAAGAAAAATCATTATTTCCATTTTATCGACACAAGAAGAAGTTCTGAGTCTTATGCAAACATGAGAAAGAAAACTCTTATCCTTAGTTATAGGACATGTACAAACCTGCTTCTGTTCTACACTTTCCTATATACGTGAGGGTACTATCATCCTTCCAAACACTCAGGCTTAGAATCTTGGAATCCTTTCCCTCACACCTTCTGTTGCCAAGTGTTATTGACCTGTATTTACAGTTCTGGCATCTGTTCCCTTCTCTCCACTCACATAACCATGAACTACTCTAATTCAGACTCTCACCTTCTCTTGCCTACACTATTGAAAAAATCTCCTAACCGGTTTTCCAATTTCAAATAAATCAAAAGCAGTTTCATTTAAAACTTAAAAGCATTTAATAAAATATTGAGAAAACCCACCAAGTAGTTCCATGTGATAGTGTCTGTTGATGTTATATTACAAATTTAATCTTTAAGAACCCATTATTCTAAAGTTGAAAAAGCAGGATGACTTCCCCCTGACCTGGGACTCAACATTTTTTTTCCCTAAAGGTGGCAAGTTTAGGTGAACTTGTACACTAAAGTAGGGATTATGTCCAACTCATATACTGTGTGTGTGTGTGTGTGTGTGGCAGGGGGTGGGGATACAGGAAGACAGAATGAGAATGTGTGTTATGTCTAGGAGATTAGGTATTGCTTAAAAATTAAGAGTTTCATGGATTTTTTTTTTTTTTTTGAGGCAATCATGGTTAGGTAATTGCCCAGAGTAACACAGCTAGTGTCTAAGATCGGCTTTGAACTCAGGTTCTCAGAACTCCAGGGCCAGTACTCCATCCATTGTCACTAGTTACCTCAGATATTTGTTAATAGAAGGGCTGGATCTGTTTGTCCATGGTGACTGCACCCTTTAGACCAACTTTCATCCACAAGAAATTAAAGAATTTTATAAGTACATCAGGATATCTCAATTCTCAGCTATCTCTCTCCAAGTCTTGGTTCCAGATCACATTTCATGCTGGACCAAGGCTGACAATCCAGCATGACACACATATCTGAGCCCAGTTCTTATAGGATAATTTAAAGGTATTTTCTTTGCCTTGATATGACCTATTCCATGGATAGAAGCATTTATAATCACATCTCTTAGAAGCCTAAGAGAAAGCTGAGCATTCATATCACTCCAAAGCCAGAAACTTCTTAGGGGGATAAAAAAGCAGAATCTTAGTTGGAGAGTCAATATCCCTCATTCCTTTGCTTCATTCCCAACAGAAAGAGGAACTCATTTCAAAGGTCATTTTAGAATATGGATATAAATGAATTTCCATGATAATCAACACTGGTTTGGGATTCCAACATTTTTTTTTTTTCTTTTTCTATAATTGGCAAATTTAGGTAAGCGAGCTTGAACTCTAAGCAAGGCTATGTTTAGATTATTTTGCATGATGCAGAGCACAGTACATATAGGACAAAATTCAATGGATTATGCTTTAACAATGGAGAAAAAGTTGCTGAATATATTTCACTTAATAGAGTCCAATAAAAAATTGAGGCCCTGAGGTACCTTTGAACGTCAATCCAATTTAAAATGCTATATTTACTTTGATCCCTCTCTTCATCCAGAAACAAAAAAGGAAGTTTGTTCTAGAGGTTGAAGAAATAATAGTTAATCTTAATCGTGACCAAAAGATGAATTTGTGGATATCAAAAATTTTTACGTTCACAACGAAGCCAATCAAGTTCCTGATTCTGTCTGAATCTTTTGGAAATAACAGAGTAATTCAGTTGTAAAAATGCTTTTTGTAGCGTTAAGAGCAGCACATAAGTAGTTATCAAAAGGGAATACAATTAATGCTGGTTTTCTTTCTTAGTGTCCAATGGGTAGGATTACAAGATCACTTGTTGGGAGGAACTTTAGAGGGGTCTGTGTGTGTCTAAAATATATATATATGAGTTGGACTAACAGCATAACATTGAACACATGGAGAATGATAGTACCAAAAAAGCTAATTTCTGATTCTTAACTTTGGGTACCCCAAATCTTTGTATATAACTGGGTGTATATGTGAGAGAGTTATCTAGACCAATCTCCATATCATCTGTAGAATGCAGAATCAGTCCAGAAGAGAGAAATAATCTTCCCATGATTATATAGACAGTAAATGGAAAAGCCAAGATTTGTATGTAGGTCAAAAGATTCCAAACTCAAGTGTTCCCTCTCTTGTACCACAGGAATAGTGATCTATCAGGAGAATAAATGTAGATTTTGGGAGGAAAAATATGCCCAGAATATAAAGTCTATTCAATAGTACAGCCTTCTATTTCCAATTAAAATGGTGCTTTACTCATAAATATGGAAAGCAAATAGATGGTATTGAGTATATAGTCATTTACTAGTTTGTCTTAGGTTACGTCAGTCCCTTTTTACAAACTCATAATACTTTCTTATCCATTATTTTAATTGTAGAAAGAGGCAGATATTACTATCTTTGTTGATGGAGATTAGAGAGGTAAAGTAGTTTGGTCAAAGGCATAGAAGCAATCCATTTTGTGTGTGTGTGTGTGTGTGTGTGTGTATGTGCACATGTGCGTGTCTCTTGACATAAAAGTATGTTTAGAGTAGACATTAATGAGCTTCTATTCCAGCCTTTCCAAAATGCCTGCCGTCCTAGAACATTAAGAACAATGTACAAAGTTTTCACCATCTTAAAAATGTTAAAGTCTATTGCACTGGACTATGGTGACTTTAGTAAATGAACATCTTAGTGCTTTAAATCCAAACCCAATTAGCTTGAAAGCAGAACAAGGTAAACATCTGTAAAGGGAACTGGGGTAATGGCAGAACTAGTAGTGATTCATCTTTGATACCTAACTTTGGGAACCCCAAATAAGATTTTTCAGTCTAAACTCTAAGCCCCAGAAAGCCAAGTTCTTGCCTGCTTTGCTAGATATAAGGAATGACCTCTTCATCACCTCCAGAACTTTAAAAAGAAAAAGTCTTTGGCCTAAATGAATCAGTGCTGACACTTTTAAAGTGATTCATCCCAGTAAAAGATGGAGAATTTATGATTTTAAAAACAGATCGCTGGAGTGCTGACCTAAAAAAGCCCAAGTACTGCACAGAATGTAGGTCTGACAAAGCTGGGCCCATGATCTTTTATCTTCACCTTGCATATAGGCATCTTTTAGGATAAGTTTTACAGTTAGTTTTTTGATTATAAAAAAAATTCTGCAGGCACATTTTATTTATACCCAACTTTTCTTTTCTTTTCTTTTTTAATGAGTTGAGTACCTAGTTCATGATGTTTCTCTCTAGTCTATTCCCTTTCCTCATCCTTGGAGAAGTCAATATTCACGTTAATGGTTCTTCTATCAACATTATCTCTCCATTTCTCAACCCTTCAACTTCAAAACCTCTTCCATTCTGCTTCAGGTACATGAAATATCATTTAGATCTAATAATTTCTTAGAATTTGTACCATTTTCAAGATCCAGACATCTATAAAATTCCATTTTAACCACAAGTCCTCATCCTTTCAATCTCTCTCTGTCTTTATATTAAACCTGTTTTCCATCCTTATTGTAAAACATTACTATTCTTCTAGTCTAATAACTGATTCTGGTTTTACTTGCTTCCATACCCATCCTTGATCCTTGTGATTTACCATTTTAATGATTTTTAGCCAATGCCTTGGAACATAATTTTTGCTGAGCTCCTCTGACTGTCCAGTAATCCTATTTTTTATCCTTATCAACCCCTTATTTTATTTCCAACAGCAACTTATTTTAACCCTTTTCAGATTTCCTTTTGTTATTTGCATGCACCCTTAGAACTTATTAGAAGTGACCCACCCTTCTAATTCACTGAGACAAAAGACATTCAATAGAAACTTCCTCAACTCTGCCATACTTTTTCCATCCCTCTTTCTTCAGTAAGCATGCAGTTAAGACAACCAGGTTTCAAAACCTCATTCTGCTACCTACTATCTATGGACCCTTCAGTGAGAACCTTACTTTCTCTTACATAGCCTAGAAGATTCTTTCTTGCTCTAATTCTATGGCCGATCTCATTCCTTCCTACCTCTTCTAAAAGTTTGGTTCATCAGGAATCTCTCCCTTAATTCTCACAGCTAATCACCAGGTCCTGATAATTCCATTTCCATAATATTTCTTAATCCTCTGATTCCACCCCCTTTTTAGG
Source organism: Antechinus flavipes (assembly GCF_016432865.1). NCBI lineage: Eukaryota > Metazoa > Chordata > Mammalia > Dasyuromorphia > Dasyuridae > Antechinus > Antechinus flavipes. The sequence goes on from NC_067402.1 coordinate 197,891,851, forward strand.
TCTTCAATGCTGCCCACATTATTGAAATATTATCATTTCACTTATCAAATGAGATGATAAAAATAACTTTGTAAACCTTGGAGACATTTGTGTTAGTTCTTGTCAAGAATCCGTTTATATGTCTTCCCACTTCCACTCTAGTCTGATCCCAATATCATTTACAGAATAATTTTTCTTGCATATAAATTATGTAACTCTGCTAAAAAATCAATGACTCATTATGCATCCTGAGTTTCTTTTTTTGACATTGAAAGCCCTCTACAAGTTGGACCCACCCTATCATTATAGTACCCTTCATGCATGGTAGAGTTCAGCTAAACAAGACAACTTTCTGTTTCTTGAATTGAATTCTTATACATCCAAGGATTTGATCAGCTTATATGTTAAGCAACCTGGCTGTGGGTCTCTATGACTATCTCTTAGTTTATGCATCTACAATATGGAGTTTTTAAATACCTTCTCCATATTACTTTTTGCATGGAATGTCCTCTTTCTTTCCCATCATCATCTCACAGGCACCTATTGACTCTCTAAAACCCATCTCCTTAGAAAGTTTTCTTTTATTCTCCTCCTTCTTCTCCCTGCCATTGGCAAAATCTTCCTTAGATCTCACATAGCCTTTTATAATTTTAAAAATATACTTATGCTAGAGTGTATATTTGAGTGTATTAGTGAATAATGCCTCAGCTAAACTGTAAGCTCCTAAAAGATAGGGACTATATCTTAGCTAAACTTGACATTGTCTCCAGTACCCAGGAAATTGCACAGCAAGGGCATATTAAAAGTTTGTTGACTGAGATTGAAGCACAAAGGCTAGGAAAATTAGGTGGAAAAGGGATATCAAAATGAGATCACTGGAAGTAAATGAAGATATGCTATAATAATCTATAAAAAAGAATGCTGGACTAGACTAAATACAGCTGACTGTAGGTCTGTGTCTTAGTATCTACATTCAGGAAATAGGTTTTATCATATGTTCTCATCAGCATCCTTGCAGGAAATAGTAGAGGTACATAAGTTGGTACATATTCATGCAATCAATTAATTAATCAACAAATTATGAACTCAACATTGTGTAAGATAGCAAAGCATTATAATATAGAATCCGATCTCCATTAATTTGCATTTTGGGCATCTCAGAAGAACAACAGCACCTGACATTTATGCAATGCATTTATGTTTACAGAATGTTTTACATTCAATACCCATTAGAGCCTCACAGCAATTCAAGTAAGTACTCTGGTACTATCTATCCTGGATTATTACCTTTATTTCACAGATAAGAAAACTAAGGCTCAGAAAGATATATTAAAATTCAGGCAATATGGTTAATATTATTATTGCTGATTGCCAAATAAAGGTCCAGGACTTCAAGCCTAAATAGTTAGGAACCCTAATATCCTTTTTTCCTTTTATCATCTGTAAGATGTTAAAGTGTTGTTGTTGTTGTGCAGTAATACTTAAAGATTATTTCACAATTTTAGAAGAAAACAGTCTACAAATGCAAATTTTATTACTGATGACTAAAAGAGACCAATTTTTCTGACACTCGGTGGGCTTAAACAAAACAAGAAAAGCTCTCTCAACTTCTTCAAGAATGAGTTCCTAATCTCTGTAGAAATAAAAATAATTTTGTTACATGGTTTAGTTAGAGAAGTGGTTCTTAATCTTTTTTGTGTCATGGATCCCATGGCAGAATGGTGAAGCTATGAACCTTTTCTCACAATAATGTTTTTAAATACATAAATAAAATACAAAAGATTACAAAGGAAAGCAATTATATGAAACACAGTTATCAAAATGTATTTTTAAAAAGTTCATAAGCCACAACTAATAAGCCTTGGTTTATTTTGTTTCATTCCTAAAACCATCATCAACTTTTTATTCTAAGAAACTAAGGAAAAGATTTAGAAAATTCCACTGTCTCTTTCTCAATTGGTTTAAAAAATGACAATGTTTGTCTGGAACCATAAACAAGCCTATTTTGCTTTATAGACACCTCAGAAATGGTGAGAGCTGGAAAAAAAAAAAAAAAAAAAGGTATTGCTGAAAATTTAGTCCAGAAAGGTTTTCTAAATACCATTTTGTTTAAAAGGAAATAATTTTCTTTCAAAATCTGCTGGACTTTCAAAATGCTCTTGGATCCTTTCAAAGGAAAGATTTATTAGGTCAGACCATTACTTCCAGAGTTCATTAGGGTCAATCTGTGGAATAACACTGCCACCTAGTGGCAGGCCCCTCTAACACACGCGATATGAAAAGGGTGTGAGCAATGACATATATAGTGGCTATACACCCTCCATGTGGAAATACTATTTGATGAATAATTAGATCTACAAATAAAAAGGAAATCAAACTTAAAGACCAACCCTTCCTATAGAGAGACATATTCTAACATCGGCTTCATATTGGGAAAAAAATTAACATGTAAACTGAATAAAAGATATTTCCTACCTACTCATTTCTTTGTATAGGGTGTACTACATTATGCAATGAAAAAAACTGACTGTTCATAAAAAGTCCAGGACATTTTATTTCATAATAGTATACACTCTTTAAAAAATGCAGAAACATTTTAATATAATAACACTTGACATTAGGAGAACCTTGTTTCACTGGAATTCCAAAAGTCTCTTGGAAATCATCAGTTAAAAAACGTTTTCTTTTTACATAGTAGTCTTTTTCATGGATGCTTGCGTGACACTGAAGAGATAAGCTTCATAGATTATATTTAAGAAATTGTCATCATTCTGGAAAACAAAAATCACAAGACATAATGGAATATGATACAGTTTCTAGGGACGAAAAAGCTTCTCCATTTGGGGGCTGAATAGACTTGGGTTTCAAAAAGAGAAAATACTACTCTGGCACTCATTTCTAGACACCAAGGGGCTCATCTCTCTATCTGTCTCTCTTATCAAGCTAGAAGTTTTAATTGCATAAGTAAATGCTAAAGTGCACTAAAAGACCAGACTAGGCAGTTAGATTCTCACTGTCAGCATGTAGGGTGACAAATAATAAGAGAATGTACAATTGCATGGCAACATTAGAGTAATTCATTAAAAACTTCAGTTTGTTGCATGAAATAGATGGACGAGCTGAGATGAAATGACTATGGTCAACAAGTAGAGAATCTGGGAACTGTTGGTGGTCACTGAAGGTCCCCCCATAATTCACATGTCAGGTTCTTTTAACAGTCCATATTCATAATATGGCATATATAATTTGTTTCTGGCAAGAATCATTAATTTAGCTTTGGCATCCTCAATGATGTCTTCTCAAAAATAGTACTAACTTTTCCATTCATTCAGCAAAACAGATATGGATGCAGGAGTTTGATTGTGGATCTTTTGCCCACCTGAGGGATGTCTCTAGTCTAAGTCAGAGGTTCTCTTTAAGTTTTCATTTTGGAGCCGCTTTCCCTTTTCGGTCCCTTTGGCAACTCTAACATTTAACACCACTCCAAAACAAAAAAGTGTGGCAGTTTCCATGCAATTAAGCAGAGCAATAATTTTCAGTTTTTCTGATTTAGAAAATTAATAGGTAATCACTTGTCCATCTAACTCAAAGAAATAAGGAGAGGGGAGGTGCTAACAGTAGAGGGAGGCAGGGGAAAGGGGCAGAGGTACCTGAAAGAGAATGAAACGAGACTGAGTATTTTGTTAGATGCCAGAAAGATGTTGCACTTATGCACTATACCCAGTACTGTGATAATCTTCCTTAAGAGATCTCAAACATTTTAGGCTTCTTGGGTTCTACAATGAGATGTTCTTTAGGCTAATGTGATCTCAATGGAGTGAATCAAAATGGCATTTAAATAATTTTATTTCAAAGTTAATTTTCATTATTTATCTTTCATTTTAAAAATATGGTTGTCAATGGAAATTTCCCTTCCTACATTCTTACAAGTTCCTCATGAATAAATTACACAACAGGATAAGGTTTTTAACTTGATATTTAATAGTCTACAAAGTATAATTAACCCCTTAGCATCTAATTAGTTATAAAATTACATTTCTATTACTGCACTCAGCTTCAATCTTTTTTATTTATTTATTTTAGAGCCCACATTTTCTAATCTTCTCTAAAATGTTCCTGTGTCTTTCCAGTCATTAGATAAAGATCATTAGAAAAATAAAATATCTTGCCTTTTTAGTAAGAAAGGACAAATATAGCAATCAGGATCAAGTCCCCTAAGAATCATTTGGCATTTAGATAAATTACTACAACAAACAATATACTAACATTATCTAAAGATCTCATATGAGCTATCTAAATGTGAAATCAGTGGTCAAAAGTATTCAATTGCCCAAGTCTAAATCTATCATCTTAGTTTCCTAATTCTTTTGATAATGTAGCTATTCTTCCAGTGACCCAGGTTCAAAACCTGAGGAAAGTTTCATTATTCCTTTTCTCCTATAAGTTTCACAACTAAAATTTCAAATCCACTTGGTTCTGCCTATTGAAGTATCTTGTAACTGTTCCTGCTCTGCATTCATGTAGCTACCATTCTGGTGCAGTTTTCAAATGTCACTTCTCTTGACCTAAGTCTCTCCTCTCCACAAAGCTACCAAAATAATCTTCTTGATGAACAGGTTCCACTTTTTCCTGTTTAAAAATCTCTATTGGCTCCTGACTGCCTGTGGGATAAAATACAAACTCTTCAATCCAGCTCCAACCAGTCTTATTTCACATTACTGTATATCTTTATATACTTTCTTTTCCAAGCACACTGGAATAACAGCTCTTTTTGCAAACTGATTCTATCAAGTAATACATCTGTGTATTCAAGTAGTCAGTGTATCATTCTATATCTGGAATACTCTCTATCCCTCATCTTCTTCATTTTAAAATGCTTCTCTTTCTTCAAAGCTCAGGTAAGGGGCCATTTACTCCTTCAATGATCATCCACTGTTCAAATTTTCCTATAGTACTTAGGAGTTCTTATTTGCCCTATTCCATTTTATAATATGCTTATTGTATATGTGTTATAATTCTCCAACTATCAAATAGTAAGCTAAAAGCTTTAAGGGAGAGGTATTTAGTATTTGTATCCTTGGCATCTAGTTGTACAATTAAGTAGTTAATAAATGTCTGTTAAGTTGATGGAATTGTTCTTGAAAATTATTTGGCATTATTTGAAAAAGGTTACTAAAGTATTTATATCCTTTGATCCAGCTATCCCATTGACTGAGTTTATACCTCAAGGTCAATGACAGAAAGAAAGTCCCATATGAACTAAACTATTCATGACAACATTACTTATAATAACAGAAATCTGGAATAAATGATGTTTTCAACAATCAGGAAGTATTTGAACAAAGTGTGGCATATGAAGGTAATGGAATATCAGCATGAGCACTTGATAATCTTCCTAATGATTCTCAATTAAAGAGTGCACAGAAAAATGAATGTTACCAATGCTCACCAAGGTAAAAGATGAATAAATCAAAGTGAATTTTTTCTTGTTGTGATATATGACATTTATCTGCTTCATATTTTAATTTTCACAGCCTTTAATTTGCTGGTTACTTTTCCTTTCCCTTATTTTCTTTGGCTATTCTTTTTACTTTTCCTCCTATTTCATAAATTATAGAAATATATGCAGTAAATTTAAAATATTGAAATAACCCTTTTGTTTTTCCCACAATGTTCTATAAAAGAAATTAATGATGTCTAGAGGTGGTGGGGAGAATGGAGAACCTACACAAATAGAAAAGGGATTACCTATCCATGGCAATGTTCTCCAGATGCTCCTGTTTCCAGATAACATTGTGCTGATTGCATCAAACCCCAGACCACCACAGGGCTTCCTCAATGAGATCCACAGTCATTCAGAAGAGACTGGCCTAGTCATCCATACTGGAAAAATAAAGTGGATGAAGAAAGCATATTGCCCAGATGATGACATGCAATTGGATGGCCATTCTATTGAATTAGTCCATTAGTATATCTACCTTGGACAAATGGGAAGTCATCTAGCCACAGAAATGAATAGGAGGAAGAAAACAGGTTGGGTCACATTTGGGAAAATGTATAGCATTTCCACTGATCCCAAGCTGCTTGTAACTCCAAATTCATCTCTATTATCATCAATATGGATTTGGAGTAAGAAGTCAAGGGTTCAAATAATGGCTCAGTCACCTATGACTAATACTGTTATTTCACATTTCATACTCAGTGTTCTTATTTGTATAATATGGGGATTGGAGGAACTCCAAGGTCCCTCCTAGCTCTCTTGATAACCCTATGACTCCATGTACTATAAGAGAAAATGAAGACTTGAGAGAAACATAGGAAGGCTTTTATAAACTGATGCAGAACAAAGAGAACAATGACTATAATAAAGGATAGAGACACTAAAATCAAATATAATGGCCTATATGGATTTCAGATGACTGAGATTAAAACATTCTGTTCTCCTTTCTATGAAGAAATGGTAAACTATAAATGGGAAGCTACATGTCCTGTCAATCACAGCTGTACATATATGACATTTTTTTTTAAATAAGATGACATCAGGAGAGTAAATGATTTATTGAGAAGTAAATGAAGTGTCAAAACAAAATGTATCAAGATTTTTTTAAACAAATTGAGTATTTTGGGGGAGGGGGAGAGAGAAGGAGGCTTGTTGCTAATAGTTGTTGGATCAGTTGTTTGTATGATGACATAAAAAAATCATACATATACACATAACCTCGAATAGATAATAGACAAAGGGTTGTTGTCAGTGAAGTTCCTTATTATCTTTTATGGCATCATTCACTAGGTTCAAAATAGGCCACAAATTGCACATTTAGAAGTGTAAAGAAAAGTTAAAGAAAGCAATCTAGATTCCTTTGCTTTGTGTGGCTATTTCTTTTTCCTTTCCTTATACCTCAAAGGTTGTAGAAACAAATGAAGTAAATTTAAAATATTGGAATAATCCTCTTTTCTTTCCTACAACTTTTTATAAAAGAATGTCTAAAGGTATTTGGGAGATAAAATAACAAAATACTGTCCTACCCTTATGTTTGTCATGAATAGCACATAGGAATTTGGGAAGAAAGTCTGTAAGTCACTTACCTATAAGCAAAATAGGTTAAAAAAAATAATTTTCACAAGGCTTTATAAGGGATTTGACTCACTCCATTTAGGATCACACTAGTCTAAGGAAGCCTCCAGGGTATAGAGGCTCATTTACTTGTTTCTTATCAAGCCAATAACCTTCCACAACCCTTAGTTTACTATTTGTAAAATATATTCAAGCCTCATTTGTTTCCTATTATGAACTCTTTGTAAAGTACCTTTTAAATGGGAATCATGTTAATAACTATCTTCTGGGTCAACCTCAATATGTTTTTGTACTTTTTTGAAGGCTTTCATCATTCCTTATAATCTAAAATATTCTTCATAAATTGGGGGTACCCCAAGGCAATAAAAATTATAAATACTGGCACATATCTCTACGAAGAATATCATCTTCTGGGTCTGAGAAGTGATTAAAAAGTTGTCTTATTTCCAAAGAATTGCTAAGTAAATTTTGACTAATTCCATTTTATGTCTTGGGTAAAAGAAAACTTAAATCTCACAATTAATATGGTTAAGGTGCTTTAAGTATTAGAAAGAGGGCAGAAGATTTGCCCTCTCTTACCTGGATGAGATGCAGAAGTGTTTCCTGAAGTTGTAGTTTGGTCAGCAAGTTGTTGTTAATCACAGAAGCCTCTGGGTTCTGGATAGGTAGAAGGAGGCTGGTGCCAGCTGAACTGGGTTCTTTGCTTCCTAGTGGTAACAACTCACTTTCACTAACCTTGGGTGAGGAAGGTATAGGCTGAGTGAATACCATAGGGGACATCAGCAGGGAAGGAGCCACAGTAGCAGGAATGCGTTGAGGTGAGATGACCTGCTTATGCCAAAACAGATACACAGGAATTAGGAAATGTACTCAATGACACTCACAGAGCGAAGACAAAGAGTTCTTTGGCCTCCACGGGTCTTTAACAAAAGATTCTACCTGTTCTTTGCTCAAGGCGGCTAGGTAGTACACTGATTAGAGTACTGGGCTTGGAGCTTCCCATTTCAAATTTAGCCCTAGGTACTTATTAGTGATCTGACTCTGGGCAAATCAATTACCTTGTCTACCAGTTTCTTAACTGTAAAATGAGCTGGAGAAGGAAAAGGCAACCCACTCCAGTATTTTTGCCAGGAAAACTCTAAATGGGGTTTGAGAGAATCAGAAATGAAGAATCAGACATAAATGAACAACAATAAATTCTTTGCTCACTATACAACAATGATATATTTGGCAGTGTGAAATAAGTAGAATATGCTGGACCTGGAATTATGGAGACCTTGATTCAAATCCCATTTCCTTGTTTGTGACTGTCACAAAATATTTCACCCTTCTGAACTTCAGTTTCTTATCTGTAAATATGTGAGTAATAATGGAGTATTTAACCTATGAGTGATAAATATCAAATGAGATAATGTTTAAAGAAACACTTTATAAACCTTGATGTCAGTTATATCATTGTTAATCATACTGTAAGTCACACAAAGTGCCTTATGGTATATATAAACTTCTAACAATATTAAGATTTAAGGAATCATCAATAAGCTTTTAAAATTTAATTATAAATTTCACTTCTGCATTTTAACATCTCTCCAACTCTGCACCTGCACAGCAGAACCTTTAACTCAATCTATTTACCTGAAAAAGAGGGGTCTGTTTTTCTGCATTCGATGTCTTGTCAATCCAGGATTCCAAGGGTTTCAGAGTCCTAGCATTCTGAGTAACTACAGGAAACTTAGCAGCTAAGGCAGGTCTGGTAGATGCATGCAACTGTTGCTCTTGCTGTACAATCTGGAGCTTTTTCAGCAACTCTTGAGGAGAGATCACTCCAGAACTGCTTGTTTGGTTGCCAGAGAGGGGGAGGGTTTGCCTTGAAACTTTAGATTCTTCTTTTCTTAGAGTCTGAGAGGGAAGAGAACCATTGAAGTACACCAGCTGGGGCTGGTTCATACCCTTTATCTGTGCTGCAGGGGCTGCAGGAGTAGAAGTCCTGCTGAAAACTGGTGCAGCTGAACTAGCAGGTGCTGTTGTTCTCGATTCTATCTTGCTCGCTGTTCCAGGGGTACCCTGAAGTTTCTCTAAAAGGCTCTGAGCTCCACATGTATTTTGTGCTCTGTGAGATGTCTCAGTGCTATGTGGGGTCACTGGTTGGAAAAGACCAGTGAAAGCTTCTCCTGCAGGGTGAATGCTGCCATTTTCACACAGTCGGGTTTCAGGCAGCTCTGACACTGGATGGAGATCAGTGCCCCGGACCATGAGTTTCTGAATGGCTGGACAAAGCTGCTTCTCTGGGGTTGGTGAATTTCTTTTGGGTTCTTCATAGGACAAGGAACGTACTACCCCTTGTCTCATGGGAGGTTTTTCTTGCTGCTGCTGCTGCGGTGGTAATGGCAGTTGTGATTTCTGCTCTGTAACTTCCTGATAAGCAGTTTTATCTGGTTTTCCAAAGAGTGTAGTTAAGGATAAGTGTTGTGGTTCAGGATCTAAGTTCTATAGAAAAAAAGGAATTATTAAGAAGAGTTATTTGGGTAATTGTGAAAAAGATTTCCAGTTCTTCTATCTAATTGAAAAGATTTAGGGGGGAAAAGGGCTTTATTTTACCATAAGACAATAAATGTCAACGAGGAAATAATAATGTAAATAGTAAATTCCTACAAAGCTTTGAGAGGGAGATGAGAAAGCTATAAGCATATTTAGGAACTCCAGAATTCCTAAAATAACCAGAAACTCTTTTTCTTCAATAATCTAGTGGATCTGTGAATTTAGAAATCTTAAATAACCCCTCTAATCACTGTAAATCACAATTTCTCTAATGTCTTAGGCCAATGGTTTTAAGTATGAATTTAAAGATGAAAACATTTTGTAGACTTTCATTTGATGACAGTTGTGATAAAAAAAATTACCTATGAATTTAGTAATTCTTTTAGTGAATCTTCATTTTTATAATCACAATAGTATAAGAAGTGACCAACACAGAGAATTCTTAAGTTTGCTATTGACATATACCATCTCATTTGAGTCTCATCTATGAGGGAGATCATCTCCTTATTTTGGTAAGTTCAGAGAAATTAAATGACTTCCCCATAGTCATAAAGCTTCTAAATGTTACTTATGCTAAGTCATGCTGCCTCAGCATTAGCATACATTTAACAAATAAATAAATAAAGGTGCAATCCAAGATTTAATTAGTCTATAAAAGGATGAGAGATAACAAGAAGTCACTTAGCCTCTCAGTGAGACCAATTATCTAAAACTTTAAATAACAAAGAAGATACAGACTTGCACTGGCAGAGAAAGCTCCCTCATCTAGGAGTTCTTTACACCAATGAAATCATAGAGTCACTCCCCTTCCCTGCAAAGAATATACTTCCTTTTTGATTTTATGAATCAGATTTTTGTTGAAGCTAAAGCTAGATCAAAATTATGGTTCTTGGTGCTCACATTATGATTTATGAATCTCTTACAATAACTATATGGCCTCCTGAGGTCCTATGAATAAATGCCTTGGCAGATGATCTTGATGAGATGCCACAGTTATTGCCCTTCAATGAAGCTGTGATGAACCTCTTAAGCTGGTCCTTCACATGAAAGTCATTTAGAAAATATTTATAATTTTGTAAAGTGCTTAGTACGATGCCTGGTACACAGTAGGTGCTTAAGAATGCTTGTTCCCTCCTTTTTCTTCTTTGCTACTTGAAACCTTACTGGTTCATTAGGGCTTATCAGACCTTTACACTTCATTAGCAGACCTTCAAGATAGCACCACAAGATACCAGAAAATTTTAGTGGACAACTTTTAGTTTCAAACAATGATCCTTTTTATAATTCACAAATAGTTTTTAAAATATCCTGGCTAGCCTACAATGAGAATATTATGACATTGTTCATCTCACTCTCTCTCCCTCCCTCCTTTTCTACTGCTTCCCATATCACTAAGGTAAGAATATAGAAGCTTCAACTACAGAAGCATCAACTTCAAACACAATTCTACCAAATGAATTTGCTAATTGCTAAATATTCTTTATTGTTACTTGCTCTTCTTTCCTATGTTTTTTCTCTTAAAAAAACTGTTTTTCATTATTGATATATTATTTCCATCCTATTTAAAGGGATAGAAAAGAGAGAGACAATTAATTATAAAATCATTTTAGATTATGAGATTCTTGAGGGCACAAATTATGTTTATGGTTTGTCAAAGTCTACAGCAATATTTGTCTATGTAATGACAGATGAGTAATGTTAAATACTTCATTGACTGAAGATCTTATAATATTCTTAAGCAAACAATTTCAGAGGCTACCCAATCTGCTACTCACATCAATATCTGACTGGTTTGAATAGATTATTTATCCTTCTCTATATTAAAGAATGAATAAAGGTTCATGGAAGCCTCAAGGTGACAGTTCTGTTGCTACTACCTTTGCAACTAATGCAAATTACATTTTGAGAAAGTCTGTTCTAGGACTTTTTGATTTAAAAATGTAGTAAACATTCAAAATGGAAAGATCTTTCACTATACTTATATGTTAATTTTGTGTTTACCTACAAGATATTTTTAATATGAAAATATTTTAATGGACTAATTTTTCTTACTTCAAACCATTCTTGTAAAGTCTTAGTTTTGGGTCTTGACCATTCTCTTGGTACAAATATTATGTGAGTACAGAGTATTCTAGAGTTGCCCAGTTTAGGAAATAGATGAAATAGTGTACCTGGCCTTGTTGAGGGACACGCTGATGATGTCCTTCATTAGGCTTCACTGGAATTGGCTTTATCAGATTGGGGTTATCATAGATGGCAGATGAACTGGTTATCTGTTTTGGCTCAGAACAGGTTTTACACTGAAATGGAAGCAACACATTTTGGTGTTAAGTAATCTGTAGTCTTTCTGAAAGATTATCTATACTTCATTCTCAAACCTATCAACTATGAAACTGAAAAAAAAAAGTTCTTGAAGAGAAGACATTATCAAATCTATGACCATAATAAAAATAGAAAAATAACATTAAAATTTCTTCAACTTTTCAATTTAGTACCCTGATAGCTTGGAAGTATAAGGGCAAGCCACGACTATATTATTTCCAGGATCAACAGACTTAGTCCTTAGGGGCTCTTAGGTACTTAAATCCCACAAGAATTTTTAAAAATATATGTGTACAAAAAATTATATATATGTATATACATATATACACACACACATGCACACACATACATACAGGCACTGACAATTTTATTTGTAATACATAGATTCATGCTTTCATTTAATTGTTAAGCAATGATGAAAATCATTCATAAAGTAACATGTATCTTTTTATGAGAAAACTATCTCTGTCTGGATTGAAATGGATTTTCTTTATTAAAAAACAAAAAAACAAACTATTAAAAGTGTATAACTAGTTTCATTAGTAAAATAGTAAAGACTTTGTGTGTCCCAAGAGCCAAGAAATTATTAGGCTGATTCGAGTCAGTGATTTTAAAACAACTTAACATGACAACTTTTTGTAAAAAATAAAGTTTTTTAAAAAATAAAAGTATTTTAATAGCTTGCTAAAAATAAGAATTTCTGAGATAAGGCTATAAGTTCAATGTGCTAAATTAATATCATATTTTAACCATTTTATATAACTGCTATCAGTAGGATTCATGATATATAAAACACAACAATATTCTCCTTAATTAAAATACCAAATGAAACTGAAAATAAAATTCTACCTTTTGGACTAACACAGTAACAACAGCAGCCCTCAACTCAAATTTCTATTATGTAATCCAGTTTTGGGCCAAATTATGTTTTATAATGTACCTGTTCTAAGCTTTTCCTTCTTTTCTTTCTTTCTCACTTTCTCTCTTTCTTCCTTTCTTTTCTTCTTCCTCCCTCTTTTCACACATTACAATTATTAAAAAGAGATCCAGAAATTGCTATGGGAGCTCAATGATTAAATCACCAGTATCACTTAGATGCTCCTTCTAAGGTTTTAGAACCAAAAGCAATCAGAATGCTAAAGGTACGAGAAGGCCTATACTTCAGCACTGGAAACAGGTAGTATATCACTTGGGTGTGCATTTTGGAGGAAGTCTACAGAGCTGGTACCAAGATAAAATTTAGTCTGGCCAGGAAACTTGGTTAATTGCCCAAATTGAGACCACATGTCTCAATTGTCATTCCTAGATTCTCAGTGTATGGAGTAATAAGCTATAGAAGCAAAAGCTTTGCCTTAGCTTTGTCATTATAGAAATTAAGACTAGGGTTCTGATCCAAGGTCAATAAAAGCTCATTGTCTCATTTATTCACAATTTTAGTAAGAGAACATTTTTTCTTACTTATTGTGGATTTGGGCTGGTCCCAGAGTAGTTTCAGTACTATATAAGACATTTGTATGTCACTTAATAGTAAACAAAAAGGAGGTTCTCTTAGGCACAGTCAGAATGGATATTTAATAAGTTTCTGCCACTTAATTCAGAGGCAGAAACATAAGTGGTCTGTAGGGTAGGATGTGAAAACTTGAAGGATCTTAGGACTTCTGCTAAATTTTAAAAGCCTAGTCTCCAGGTTGGTAGATCTTTTTAAGTGATCAGAAAGTTATATAGACATACCCTGAGACCATGAAGAAGATAAATCAAAAGTTAGAAGACATTAACCTTCAGTTTAATCAAGTCTTAGGGAAGTTTCCTTGTCTTTTAGGGAAAGAGCTAGCCAATCTACTTGGGGGGAGGGAAGGAGACTGGCAGATATTAATCCTATCAACATCTGATTCCCCAGTGATTGATGGACATTAATCCTATCCCCAAAAAAGACTTTTTAACTTTTAAATGACTTTAGGGTTATTTAGGATTAGCCAAATTTGAAAGAAGAGAGGAAAAGCATTATTGATGGAAAAAAAGAAGAAAAAACAATCCTAAAATTAAAAAGACCACAAACAAACAAATGAATAAAAAATTGAATGATCTTCTGAGCAAAAGGAGAAGAGAAAGAAGAGTTTTGCCTTAACCTCTCCAGATGGACTCAAACCTGGTTCTTCCAGTGAGTGATATCAAACCTCTGTTGCTTACAATGAATTTCCTGATATAAGAGGGTAATCATAAACAAGTGATAGAGTTGGACCATCAGGATCTCAACATATCCCTGGCATGGTCACCTATTCATTATCACAGATTTGTAGTAAAAATCTGTAGTAAAATAACTAAGAGGTCATGAGTATCTTGCATGCAGTCTGTCCAAGGATCTGAGCTTTCACAACCTCACTATTACCTGGTTCAGGACCTCTTCCTCTCTAGGAGCCCTAGAGATACTAAATCTTTGCTTTTTTAGAAGATTCTGCTAAATAGTTGCCCTCTTCTTCCACAGAGACTGAATGTAGAGAGGCCCTTCCATGATCTGCCCACTTTGTGAGAGGTATCATCTTGCATCTACTCATAAAAGGCAACTTTTGGAAAAGAGTGATAATATAATCTTGTGTCATATGTTCAGTAGCCTGGTAGCATATAAAATAATTGTTTTGTTTCCTATTAAATTTTTTTTTTTCAATTAACTAGTATTTCTTTCCCTCATCCCTAACTCCACAATAGAAACATTAAAAAAGTAAAGCAAAATCTTTATAATAAATATGCAAGTTTAAGTCAAATTTCCATACAGACCAAGTCTAATACACACAACATATATTTGTATATGCACGCATGTCTCCTCCTGCATCTTGAGTCTATCAACTTTTTATTATGAGGCAGATGTCATGCAATATCTCCAATCCTCTGAAATGTGATTGGTCATTTGCATTGATTAGTCTTAAGTTGTTCAAAGCTGTTTGTTTATACAATGTTAACATATAAATTGTTCTCCTGGTTTCGTTTATCTTCTTTTGCATCACTTCACACAAATTTTCAAAGTTTCTCTGAACCTATTCTTTTTATCACAATAGTACTCCTATACATTCATATATTACAATTTGTTCAGCTACACTTCGGTTGTTGAACATTCCCTTAAGTGCCAGTTCTTTGTCATTACAAAAGTAGTTACTAAAATTTTTGTCATATACTTTTCTTCTTTCTTTGAACTCTCTGGGTTATAGAGTTATTGGATCAAAGGGGCATAGTTCCAAATTGCAAGCCAGAGGAGCTGGACCAATTTATAAATCCATGAACAATATATTTCAGTGGACCTATTTTCCTGCAGCTTCTCCAACATTTGTCATTTTCTATTTTTTCAACTTTCCAATCTGTTGGATTAGATGTGCCACTTTAGAAGTTATTTAGTATGCACTTCTCTAATTATTTGGAGCATTATTTTCAAATTGATTATTATTACTTGGATTTTTTCCTTTGGAAACAATTTATTCTTATTCTTTAACCATATGTAAATAAGATTAGTTCCACAGAGATCTTGGAAATGATCTTTATCAAATATACTTGCTATAAAATTTCCCCTCAGTTAAATGTTTACCTTCTAATTTTAGCAATACTGGTTTTGTTTGTGCAAAATATTTTGAATTTTATATAATCAAAATTCTCTTCTATGATCCTTTTTAATCCTTTGCTTAGTCACAAACTCTTCCTTTTATCCATAAACTCCAAAAGTCACTTTTTTCTTGCTCCTCTAATTTGTTTATAATGTGATCTTTTATTATAAGATCACATTATAAAGAAGGTCATATATACATTTAGAGGTTATCTTGACATATAGTTTGATGTACTGGTCTAAACCTAATTTATGCCATGTGCTTTTCAGTTTTCCCAGCAATTTTTATCAAATAGTAATCATCTTAGGAGCAAGAGTTTTTGGGTTTATCAAACATGTTTCTGTGTGTGTTATACCTAATTTATTTCACTGACTTTAAAAGCATGAAATTATTTACATAATTACGCATTGTAGAATAGAAATATGGCACTATTATGCTTCTTTCCTTCTCTCCTCTTTCCCCAATAATTTTCCTTGAAAATCTTGATCTTTTGTTCTTTCAGATGAATTTTGTTATTACTTTTCTAGCTATATAAAATAATCCTTTGATAATGATTGGTATAGTGCTGAATAAAGTAGTACTACTATTTTAATTATACTGGCTCAGTCCACACATCAACAATTACTCCAATTAACAAGGTCTGTCTTTATTTACATAAAAAAATGTTCTGTAGTTGTATTCATGTAGTTCCTGTATGTTTTGCAATGGGAAGACAATCTCTTTATCTTTTCCAGCCAAGTTGTATATGTAGAAGTGGAAATGACTTATTCAATATTTTGCTACTCTGCTAAACTTATTGTTTTAATTTTTAGTTTACTGCCTAGGGTTCTCAATAACACAACCATCTGCAAGAAGTGATAATTTTGGTTTTTTTCTTTGCCCATTCTTTCCCCCTCAACTTCTTTTAGTTGCTTTATTGCTATAACTTACATTTTTAGCCCTACATGAAATAGTAAGGTGGATACTGAATATTCTTGTTTTATCCCTGGTCATGTTGGAAAGACCTCCCCCCAATTTATCTTGATTATATATTATGACAGTTTATGGTTTTGAATAGATACTACTTATCATACTAAGGAAAGATGTTTATTTTTAATGTTTTCTAGTATTTTTTAACAGGAATAGTTGTTTTATCTTGTCAAAAGTTTTTGAATGCATCACTGACATAATCATATGATTATCTGATTTTTAAAAAGAGTATAGAAAAAATGTTCATTATCAGTATTACTATTTCATACAAGGCTAAAAAATTCTAGCTATCTTTTGGATAAAGTTAATATTTAGTTTCCAATTAAATTTAACATTTTTGTCAGCAGTCCTTTATTAAATATATTTTTATTGCATCATGGTTAGTAAAAGATGTTTGATTTTTCTGCAATTAAAGTTTTTATGTCTTAATACTTTGTCAATTTTTGTAAATCTATCATGCAGAACTGAAAAATATGTACACTCCTTTCTATACCTACCAGAGACCCATATTATCTAACTTTTCTAAAATTCCATATAGGTCCTTAATATTTTTTTTTCTTTCTTAGATTTGTCTAGATCTGAAAGAGATATTCCATTCTTATAGTTTTATTGCACAATTTTTTTCCCTGTAACTCATTAGTTTTTTCCTTTAGATAAAATGCTATTCAGAGTGTGTGTGTGTGTGTGTGTGTGTGTGCATAATATTAACATTAATTAATTTATTGTCTATGGCACTTTTCCACATAATAAATTTCCCCATTTTTCTCTTTTAATCAAGTTTATTTTTCCTATTGCCTTGAGGTCATGATCATTACCAATTATAAAACATGCTAAATCATACCATTTTTTTTCTCCTTTTCTTTCTTAGCATATTTTCTTTTCTTTTAAGATCATAACATAACAAAACCATTCCTAAGACAACTGTCTTATTTATTTGGTGACATTAGGAAACTGAGATGACATTTGTTATTATCTTCCCCAGTTAGAATGTTAGTAACATTTAACAATTGTCTGCTCTTACCTTTTTATGTTTCTCCTGACTACTGTGTTCATATTTCAAAATTTCCACTTAGTCTTTGTATTTTCATCAATTGTATACTCAGTTTTGCTGGGTAAGTTATTTTTGGATGGAATCTTATTCCAAACTCTTTGCTCTTTTAATATGGTACCTGCTAAATCTTGTGTGATCCAGAGTAGACCCTCAGTACTTGAACTTCTTTCTGAATGCATATAATAACTTTTCCTTCACCTGGAAGAATTAAATTTCGGATGTGACATTCCTGGTAATTTTTTTTTTCAGGGATTACTCTCAGGTATTACCAGAGTGATTCTTTCCATTTTACCTCTTGAAATAGGATATATAGGTTTTTTAATTAGGAATGCTTTTCAGTTATTTCAATGATTTTAAAATGATCTCTCTTTATTTGTTCTCCAGGTCAGCTGCTGTTTTTCTTTTGAGACAATTTATATTTTCTTCTGTTTCTTAATCTTTTGACTTTAATATTTCTTTTTGTCTGAAAGAATTAACTCCTATTTGATCTGTACTAATTTTTGAAGAGTAGATTACTTGAATAAGGTTTTTTACTTCTTACTATGCTATTAATTCTCTTTACAAATCTTTCCTCCAAAGCTCTCATTTCTTTCCAATTATTTCATTTTTAGCTGCAACACTCTTCCCTAAGACTTTTAACAACTGAATTCTTCATTAACAGATCACCATATCTCCCTCTCTGCCTTTTCATCTTGTGCATTTTAGTTCTTTTCTATTTCAAGGATAATCTCTCACTATGCCCTCACTCTCACTATGTCACCAACTTATCTCCTTTTCTAGTCATATACACCCTTGATGATACCTTTTATGTACCTTCTCCCATAAAAATTTTCACTGATAATATGTTGCTATTTACTTATGTCAACCAAGTATTATTCCATTTATCTTTGGGTTATTTGGTATTTTGATTCTTCTCAGATTGTGTTGTTCCATGTCTCACTGCCATATAGCATTACATTTAAATTTAGGGACACTTGAAGTTATCTAATTCAACCCTCTCATTTTATAAATGGGGAAACTTGAGGCCCAGATAATTTAATTGACTTGTCCTACATTAGCAACTAATGGTCTGCACAACCAGTTTTTGAATTTGGATCCCCTGACTACAAGACCATACTATTAGAAAAAAGATGGGCTTGGGATCATTAAAAATGTTAAGCCATTTTCCAAATGTCAAATAATGGAATTTTTTTTCCTCTTCAATTTTTGTACTAAGCATATAACAGCTGTCTAAAAAGGATATACTAATTCAAGAGTATAATCTTACTGCACATCATGCAAGGTACAATATGATTTCCTTATCCATATTATTTTTTACAATATGTTTGGGCTAATCTTTTCTGATTATTGATATTGTTAATGATGAGGAGGAAGATAACAGCTCACTGAGGCATCTCTGTGGTATTTTAGAGATTGATAAAATCAACACAATCTTTTAAGGAAATAGAGGCATCTTGAAAATCTTGCTAGGGATAAGTAATTTCTTTTCTGTTTCTATTTAGTTTTCTGTTTACTCTTCCTACCTCTTCCAATTCTACCTATTTCATGGGGGGAGGGGAGAAGTGGAGAAGTGGAGTTAGAAGGTTGTGGGGATGAAGAAGAGGATTATCTCAACATTTTAAATTTTTGTATGTTTTGATAAATTCTGAGGCCCTGGGAAAGGAAAAAAGAATAGCTAAGGAAAGGAAAAGAAAGAAGATTAGAATGAGGGTTATAAAAGATGAGAGAACATAAAACAAACAAACAAAAATACCCCGTATGTGTCACAAACAGGAAAAACTCACCTTGGTATATTCATCTTTGGCCTTGGTGAGCATTCGTAAGATATCAACTTCCTTGCCCTCTCCTGAATTGAGGATCATTGGGGAGATTCCTGCTCTAGCCCCCTGACGTGCTTTCAGTTGCTCATATTGAGTCAGGCTAGAAAGTGAGGGGTATAGAAGTAAATAGAAGGAAAAACTAGAAAATAAAAACTGGTATAGTAAAAATAACACTGAATTGGAAGTCAGAGGGCCTGGGTTGGAATCCTAACTCTTACTACTTTGACAAGTTACTGCCTTTCTGGGCATCAGGCTCCTCATACTTAAAATAAGGTGGTTGTCACAAACTTCTAAGGTCCCTCTAAGCTCTCTTTATATCAAATTACAGGCTGAAATTATTATTAAAAAAAAAAACACTTTTAAAAAGGTAGTTTTAAAAATACCTCTTTTAATTACTTTCAACTGCTTATCTTTAGAGATAAGACTAATTAGGAATCCAAAGAAGTAGAAAGAATGAAACTTAAATCCTAGGTACACAGACTGCATATCCAAGTCATAACAAAAGTAATGGGGACTCTAAAGTTCTTCTCAAGGCAGCATCTGCAAATTCAGAAGACCCCTAAAGACATTGCAAAGGAAAGTTCCTTACACTGAATTTGGAGTAAAAAAACTGGGCTGATTTCTAATTTAGCTACTGAAGTAATCACCTTGGGGAAGCCTTAACTCCATATAGCTGAATCCCAACTGGGCCATTCAAAATAGGGAAGAGTTCTTTTTATTTTTGGGGAAGAGGGTAGGAGAAAAAGGGAGAAGGGTAAACCTAATCACATAAAAACAAGTCCAGACAAGTCCAAACTGCTAATGCCCTGAAGCTACATAATCCTGAAAAAGATATTTTTACTTTGCAGTGATTTGGATCTTGAAGTAGGCCCTATCATGCTGAATAACTGCTTACTCCCCTAAAATTAATGAAGCCTGTAAGTCACACTAGGAATAGAGTTCCTTACAATTTTGCTAGTAAATAGCCCCCAAATTGCTAGGTTAGAAAAGAGAACAGCATCAAGGTCAATGACTGAGGCCTGGGAGAGAAGGCAAGCTAAATCTTATCAGCTCCAGGGCACATGGCTACCCCGATCTGATGCAAAACCCTGCTAAGCACACAGGCTGACATTTCTTTTCTAGACACACCCCCAAGAGAGCTTCAGATGCTAGGGGAGTTTTGTCTGACTCGAAATCTGTAATCTGAAATCTGTCTTCTAAAACTGTTTCTACGTCCTTTCTGAAAGCTAAGTCAGTTTATATTCAACCTGAGATTCCTATGTTTCATTTTCTGGGAATACTAGATCTTGTCTCTTGGTCCTGCAGCAGCTCCAGGCATTACTGAGCTAGTACTGAAGGTGCTTAACTTACACATGGCCTAGAAGAAGGACCAATTCCAATTAATTTGAATTCCATGGCAGACAGACAAGACCAAGGATTTTACTGAGGAACTTTAGCCTGACAAAAAGTTAGGAATCTACAAAAACCAAACATTAACTAATTACTAGTGATTTTTTTACCTGAATTATTGGTAATTAGAGCAGAATACTTATATGTGTCAAATACTGCTATTATAAAACTACTACACAGTTTACAAAAGCATGAATTCTGAAACAGTCTATATTATATTTCAGCTAGTTAATTAAAATGAACAATTACAAGCTAGTTCTTCAGGAATTAATGGTTATTAATGAAAAGGAAACTTTTGTATTTGAACATAATGTATTCAAAAATACATTATGCCTTTTAGACACATTTTAGTAACCACATTTGCTCTGTCATTCCAGTGTGATCAGCAATGAACAAAGTCATCTTTGATAATGTAGTCATGAGCAAACTCATTTCATTCTGAGGCTGTTATTTATTCATCACTCTGAATAGCTTAGAAAAAATTGTTGCCTCAGAGTAAACAGATCAGAGAGTTTGAGAACTGACTGAAGGAGTAACCAATGGAAAAGTAGGCAGTAATAAGTCTCATTAGGGTTAATCAGTAGAATTAATCTTGAAGAATAATAAAGGCTCAACCAAAGTAGAACTGAGCATATTTGGTTGCACATTCAGAGTCTTACTAGGGCAGGGACAAGACAGGACTTGTGGGGTTTTTTGGCACTAGAAACTCTCTTTAAATTGCACTATCAAACACACTGCTTTTCTTCAACTTACAGCATGATGGTAGCAGACAGCAGGGCTGTGAAACTCAAATAGGACTGCATAATGACTTAGAAAATTACGAAGTATATTATCTTATTGTTGTATTATATTTATATTTAATTATATTATATATAGTATTATATATTATATTATTTTTGTCTCACATGTCTCAGACATAGCCAGAAACTTTGATACTTCTAGCCTAGAGCTTAAAGAGTTAAGTGATTTGGCTTTATCCTACAGCTAATAAGTGTCAAAGGCAAAACTTGTATCCCAATCTTTCTGGTTACAAGGCCAACTCTCTGTATGCATGCTACCTCTCATGGGCACTATTACTATTGTTTTTTTTTTTTGTTTGTTTTTTTTTAAAGAACTAACAGCAATGTTAGCATGAAATTGTACAATGATCAGTAATATAAATAATTCCTAAGAGATGAAAAAGAAAAAACTGCATTTAGCATATGCACAAAAAAAAACCTTAAAATCTACCAAAAAGTGGAAAATAGATGGGAATATCTGGCAGAGGAATAGGAAAATCAAACTCAGTTCAGAAAATGGAGAAAAGATCCCAGAAATGTAAACCTTTCAGTATTTCTCTTGTTCTGCCTCTTTTCTTACTAATATGCTTGTTTTCTACAGCCAAAAAAACCTAACAACAATTACATTTATAAAGAGAAAAATCACTATTTCACTACAAAAGATACACTCTTATTTGAGATTCATTTACATTTTACATCATTCCTGAAAAAAACAGACTCAAGCTTCTATGTTACATAAAACTAAATGTAGAAGGTAGACATTTATGGCTGTTTTTTGGTAAAATTCCTAATGTTAAGCTTTTTTAATGTTAAGTATCAGTATTTAATTTCTCAATCATTATAAAGTATTTCCAAAGAGGAATATTCCATTAACATTAAAATGTATTTATATATGTGTATTTGTATGTGTGTGTGTATGTGTGTGTGTGTGTGTATCTATGTACATGTACATATAAATAAAAACAGTAACTTATTACTACTTACCTTTTCATGAGCTCTGCAATTCTTTGGCATTCTTCCTTATCATAAAACCAAATTCCATAAATGGACACTACAAAAACACAAATATAAATCATGAGCAACTTGTCAACCACAAAATAGTGGGAAGTTCCTTTTCTCTTTTTCATGAATGAAAATAATCATAGAAATCAGAAGCTTAAAAAAAATAAGCCTTGAATTTGGGTGTAAATCCACAGAGAAATCTGCAATGACTAGGAATATATAGATTTAAATGATGATTCAAAACCTATAAAGCATTTTATTTACTTGAAAATATAGTGATTACTATTGATCAGAGAAATGCAAATTAAGACAACTCTGAGATATCACTACACACCTGTCAGATTGGCTAAGATGACAGGAAAAAATAATGATGAATGTTGGAGGGGATGCGGGAAAACGGGGACACTGATGCATTGTTGGTGGAGTTGTGAACGAATCCAGCCATTCTGGAGAGCGATCTGGAATTATGCCCAAAAAGTTATCAAACTGTGCATACCCTTTGATCCAGCAGTGTTTCTATTGGGCTTATACCCCAAAGAGATACTAAAAAAGGGAAGGGGATCTGTATGTGCCAAAATGTTTGTAGCAGCCCTGTTTGTAGTGGCTAGAAACTGGAAAATGAATGGATGCCCATCAATTGGAGAATGGCTGGGTAAATTGTGGTATATGAATGTTATGGAATATTATTGCTCTGTAAGGAACGACCAGCAGGATGAATACAGAGAGGCTTGGAGAGACCTACATGGACTGATGCTAAGTGAGATGAGCAGAACCAGGAGATCATTATACACTTCGACAACGATATTGTATGAGGATGTATTCTGATGGAAGTGGATTTCTCTGACAAAGAGACTTAACTGAGTTTCATTGGAGAAATGATGGACAGAAACAGCTACACCCAAAGAAGGAATACTGGAAAATGAATGTGAACTATTTGCAGTTTTGATTTTCTTCCCGAGTTATTTTTACCTTCTGAATCCAATTCTCCCTGTGCAACAAGAGAACTGTTCGGTTCTGCAAATATGTATTGTATCTAGGATATACTGCAACATATTTAACATATATAGGACTGCTTGCCATCCTGGGGGGGGGGGAGGAGGGAGGGAGGGGAAAAAACGAAACATAAGTGATTGCAAGGGATAATGTCGTGTAAAAATTATCCTGGCATGGATTCTGTCAATACAAAGTTATTATTAAATAAAATAAAATTTAAAAAAAAAAAGAAAATATAGTGATTAAAAGGATGTCTTTAAAACAGTAAATGCTCAAAAAGTGTTTCTTGAGTAAATAAAAATAAGATTAAGAAATTAGAATTCTAAGATTCTTGACTTTATATCTCTGTTTTACAATGTTGGGACAAGCATCTTTATTTTGTGTTTAGAAAAACTTTTAGAAACTATTCCCAAGAAAGGTTTTTTTTTTCCTTTCCAATTAAAATACTAGCAAAAATAGGCATAGCAGGAAAGTGCAAAAAAAAAAAAAAAAAAAAGAAACTTAAAATAATCAGCTAATTACTATTTAATATACATCTCTTAAGGTGAGTTTATTATATGAGAAAATTTACAAGATAAAAACAGTTACTGGGGTTTTTTATGCATTTGAAAGTAAATTCCAAACTTTTTCATTTGTTCAACTACATCTTCTTAATAAACACAAGACTGAAACATTTTCAAAATACAGTTCAAATATCTAATTGAAAGATCTCATTGTATGAATTAAGGAAATATAAAGATCACAAACACTTTTTCCTAAAGCAAAGGGATTTATAAAATAACATTATAGGTTGCATTAGAACATTCTCCCCAGTAGTATGATTTTTTTAAACATTTTTTAAAAATTGATATTTTCTTTCTATGGCCTTTTTCAAAAGTAAAGGACCATCCCACTATCCTCATCACTACCATCAGCAATTTCCCCTTCCTTTAGTCTGCAACCTCTGTAAAAAAAAGAAAAAGAGAAACAAAACTCTTGCAATAATTATGCATAGTCAATCAAAATAAATTCCTATTTTGACTATGTCTAAAAATTAGTATCTCTTTCTTTAAATCTCTCTGGCATGTTGGTGATCTATATATCCTTGGTTTTTGGTTGCCATCATCTCTCCCTGTCTGCATTATGTTTTCCCTCCCTAAGCTTTGGCTTTCTGTTTTTACAAACTCTCTTCAAAAAAGAACCGATGACATTTGTTTTTGTTCTAAAAGGGAAAATGCACCTTTTCATATGTAGAAAAATCAATGGGGATGTCACAAAATTTTAAAGAGCCTTATCAGCAAATCAGTGTCTTTCTTTATAACAGATCTCATTTATTTTTAGTTTCTCTTTTCTTAAAAACTGACTGACTTCCTATCTTTGAAATCAGTTTGCCCAACTGTGAATGATGATGGAATGGAATAGGTTAGCCCTCAAGTCTTAGACAACGAACTACTTTCACCAAGTCCTTAGGTGCCATTCTAAAATCTACTTTCTATGTCTAATCTCTAGGGACTTATGGTCTTAAAGAATACTCCTTCGGATACCCCAAAGAGATACTAAAAAAGGGAAAGGGACCTGTATGTGCCAAAATGTTTGTAGCAGCCCTGTTTGTAGTGGCTAGAAACTGGAAAATAAATGGATGCCCATCAATTGGAGAATGGCTGGGTAAATTGTGGTATATGAATGTTATGGAATATTATTGCTCTGTAAGGAATGACCAGCAGGATGAATACAGAGAGGCTTGGAGAGACCTACATGGACTGATGCTAAGTGAGATGAGCAGAACCAGGAGATCATTATACACTTCGACAACGATATTGTATGAGGATGTGTTCTGATGGAAGTGGATTTCTCTGACAAAGAGACTTAACTGAGTTTCATTGGATAAATGATGGACAGAAACAGCTACACCCAAAGAAGGAATACTGGGAAATGAATGTGAACTATTTGATTTTTGATTTTCTTCCCGAGTTATTTTTACCTTCTGAATCCAATTCTCCCTGTGCAGCGGGAGAACTGTTCGGTTCTGCAAATATGTATTGTATCTAGGATATACTGCAACATATTTAACATATATAGGACTGCTTGCCATCTTGGGGGGGGGGGAGGAGGGAGGGAGGGGAAAAAACGAAACATAAGTGATTGCAAGGGATAATGCTGTGTAAAAATTATCCTGGCATGGATTCTGTCAATATAAAGTTATTATTAAATAAAATTAAAAAAAAAAAAAAAAAGAATACTCCTTCGGGATCATTCCCTTCTCTATAAAAGAGACCGGGAGGGAAGGGGGAAAGTAGAACCTTGTTCTTGTCCCTGATAACCAGATGTTAAAGACCCTTACTTTCTAGTCTCTCTCTAATATTCTTCTTTCTGTGTTACAGGTTTTAAGCAGCTTATAGTCATCTCTGGAAACTGTTTCTTGGATATAACCCTTGGCTCAAAGAGTCATTTATATGGAACATTCTCCTATTAGTAGAGATTGATTATTCCATGCCCCATACCTGTATAGGTCCTGAATTGGTGAGAGTTAGAGAAAGGGGGAGATCCAGGATTTGAGAGATTCCAGCTATTCTCATTTATAAAATGGAGATAACAGCACTTATCTCCCTAAGTTGTTATGAAGATCAAATGAGATAATAAGTATAAAGTGCCTGGCACAAAGTAGGTGCTATATAAATGTTAACTATTACTTATCAGTTATTTGTCAGAAAAGGAGGCTCGGGCACATCAGTGAGAGTGCAACATCTGGAATCAGGAAGACCCGAGTTAAATTTGGTGTCAGCCATGTACTATCTATGTTTCCCTGGGTAAGTCAGTTAATCCTGTTTGTCTCAGTTTCCTCATCTGTAAAAGGAGTCAGAGAAGGAAATGACAAATCTCTTTAGTATCTTTGCCAAGAAAACCCCAAATAAAATCGTGAAAAGTTGAACAGGACTGAAATGATTGAACAAGAAACAATGAATTGACTCACAGTTAAGCAAATAAATCTGGGAGAATAATTTAAACAAGGACAATACTATATTGGAAGAGGACTCCAAAAGACTTAAGAATTCTGATTAAAGCACTGACCACCCCCAACAGAGGATGAAGCATCTGCTTCCTGGCTGCAAGGAGAGGTATTCACGAGTAAAACAAAACACATTTCTGAACAAGGTCACTGTGGAGATTAATTTTGCTTCATTAGATCTATTTGTTACAAGGTTCCTCCCTTGTCAGTTAATTGGGAAGCATGGATTGGAAGAATTATCTACACTGATTCTCTCCCTACAAAACTCATACCAAGAGGGATAGTATAACATATTTTAAATGCATATAAGAGAACAAGGGGAAGTGAAGGCAACAGTTTTAAAAGTAAGTTTTTTGTTTGTTTGTTTTACATAAAAAGCATGGGTATAAAATGAGAGATTTACATTTTCATGTGGAATCCTCTTTTTGGGTTCCTGGAAATGCTCATTTTTGATGTTTAAAATGAAAACAAAAGTTTGTTAGACCGGTTTCTAATACATTCTGCTATTTTTGGGTTTGTTTTATGGATGAGTTTATTACATTTACAGCCTATTCTACATTAAAAAAATACTAAATGAAATGAGAATTTCCACATATATTGTGGAAAAGGAGAAAACTGCTAGAAACTATGAATCTCTACTATGTACAGTTTGCCTATTAAAGTCTAACAACAAATTTGACATATAATATCAAAGCTATACTGCTTGTCTGTGGCTCCTTGCCTTTCTTCTTTTTTCTTCTCTTTTGAAAGAGTGGGTGAAGACAGAATCCTATCTTTAATACTCCTTTGCCTTCTCTGAAATTGAAAGTAAAAAAGAAAGAAAAAAAACAATAAAAAAAAAGAAAAAAACTTGTTACAAATACATATAGACAAGGGGGGAAAAAAACTCCCATACTGGTCATGCCTATATTTACTTTGTCTCTTTCTTTTAATCAAATCTACTTTTTGCTATTTCCTTCTTCCTCCTCTTCCATCATCATCATAATACTCATCATCTTTATATAGTGCTAAATATCCTACAATTATCATTTGATCCTCAAAATGACCTTGAGGTAGGTGCTATTATTATGCTCATTTTGTAGTTGAGGAAATTGAGGCAAACAGAAATTAAGTGATCTTTCTAGAGTTGCATAATTAGTAACTATCTGAGGTTGGATTTGACTCTAGACCTAGAATTCTATCTATTTCATGACACAGCTTCCCACTCTGTTCAAAGTTATTTATTATTTGATTTTTTTTCTTCCGGAGTTTTAATTTCACTTATAATTTTATTTTTTAATTTCTTGTCTATAATTTCTTTGAGGACAAACCATTACTTTCTCTGAGGCCTTGCTTACAGTAGTTATAGAGTTATTTACTTTTGGCTTATCTTTTGGACAACTCCTGACCAATAATATTTCTCCATAGTGTTTTGGATCTTCTGTTTACTCTTATCTTTATTTTCAGTTGCTGATTTGAGACTTTGTGCCAGGGTTTAACTCTATACATCTCTCCCCCAAAACTCTTGAATAATCAGACTTTACTAATTCCAGATCTCAATTTCCTGAAGTTCTGCCATTGACTTCCATCTCTTCTTATGTGTCTATTTTTATCTTTAACTCCAAGCTTGAGTGTTTTCAAATGAACTTCTGGCTAACTGTAGGCATCTGTGTTTAGATGCCAGCTCTGAGGCTTCTGACCCCATTTCCTGTCCTCATCCACTTCTGACCCCAGAAATTCCCTATCAGAATTTTCTAGGCTTCTTGCTTCCTAAAACAGGGTGCTAAAATGTTTTAGGTAGGAAAGGAAAAATTTTGTCAAGAGTAGACAGATTTCCCATATAACTGCTACTGATTTTTATGGTAATAGAGTCTCAGTATTGCTGGCTCCTATTCCAGGACCCAAGGTTTTTAACCTTTCTTCAAGCTTTCTCTGGCCATTCTCATATTCAACATCACTAAGAATAGAGAGTTGAAAATTTCAATAGTCCTTTAAGCATCAGAATGCTAGGAGTCTTTGCACCTCACTAATTTGCCTTCTTGCTGACTTCTCTGATGGAAGGGTCTTGCAGGTTTCTGTATTTCTTTTTGTACAGTCCTGTGCCATATGAGAGAGAGCCTATTGTTGCTTCATTTTTGGCTTTCTTACTCATTGAATATAGTCCCCTTTTAAGATTTTTGCTAGAGTACAAGTTGAAGAACAAGTACTCCATATAATCTTTTATGCTTCCATTTTAAATCTCCATCCGCTTCCTTTTGATGTCATCTCCTTCTTTAGGTCTTATGATTCTCTTCTGATCTCTCTGAATTCTTTTTTAGTTTCTTATCCTCCTTCCCTTTCCCTTCCTTCACTTCTCCACCTTAAGATTTTATTCCTGGTCCTTTGATCAACTCTCTACATTCTTTCTTTAGTGATCTCTATACAACCAGAGCATCAATTATCAATTGATACCTAAATTTTTATGCCTACTCTCAAGTTCTCCCTAAAATTCCGTTAACATAGTTGTAACCACATGTTATCTATTGTTACGTGGATATTGTGCCTTCACCTCAACCAGAGTTACCTACACTACTACACACTACTCACAGTGTAGGTGTGTATGGGGAATGCTGGACTTGGAAGTTAGGAAGATATAGTTTCAAATACTGCCTCAGGCACTTACTACCTGTAGACCTTAAACAACTCACTTAACCTTTTAGTGCTACAATTTCCTCATCTGTGAAATGAGGGAGTTGGCCTGTCAGGTCCCTTCAAGCTCTAAATCTATGATGATCCTATGGACAAAGTTAAAAGTGATCATCTTCCCTATAAAACCTTACTTTCCTTTTTTTGTTGATTTTTATATAGACTTGTAATCTCTATCTTCTTTAGCTTTCCCTTTTTACTATTACCACTCTACCCCTCCTTCCAGTCCAATTAGTTACCCAAGTCCTATTGATTCTATTTTAGCAATATCTCTTAGATTACTCCTCTCGACTCAAATGGCTAGCATACAAGGTCAGGCTTTCATTCTTCTGAAATGTATTATAAAAACCTTTTAACTGCACTTTCTTCTTCCCTCACCAAAAGAATCCTTTATATTGCTACCCAAGTAATATTCCCTGAGATTTTCATATTATATAAATTTCCTAATCAAAACTCTTCAAGGATTCCCAAGTATATACTGATTAAAATAAAAACTACTCACCCAGTCTTCAAAAGGCTTACAATAACCTGGGTGCAATTAAATATTGGTTGATTGGCTCCAAACTATCTTTCCATTGATTTCATATTCTTTCTTCTTCAACTATACATTTATTCTAGAAAACTGGAATATTTTATGCTCCCTTTCCCCCAATTCTTGGCTCTTTGCCTATGTTATCTCCCAAGCCCAGAAAGGACCACAAATTTTTTCTTCTCCATCGACTGGAGTCCCTCCCTTCCTTCAAGGTCCAAATTAGGAGATGCTTCCAGTATGAAGCCTTCTCCAATCCTCCATCTAAAAGTGATCTTAGTCTTACTCTTAATACCCTTTCCTTTGAATAAATTATTTGTACACAAGTCTTCATCCTTGCTCCTCACCTTTATCTATTAGTCTGTAATCTCCTAGAAGGACAAGGGCAGCAAGAGTAAAGGTCAAGCCACTTAACCTTGTTTGTCTCAGTTTTCTTATCTCTAAAATGAACTGGAGAAGGAAATGGCAAGCAAACCACTCTATTGTCAAGAAAACCCCAAAATAAAATCATGAAAAGTCAGACACAACTAAGAATTACTGAACAACCAAAAAAAAAAAAAAAAGATCTCTATTACACTTCTCTTTGTAGTCCTGGGACCAGCCTAATGCTTTGCAAGTGGAGGATTGTATTGAACTGAACTGAATTATAAGTTTTAGACTTCTATCTGTGGCATCTGACATGAGGTCTTCATCAGGGGAAGGTGCCAAGAAAACTGTTAATATCCACCATTAAGGCAATTTGACATTGTCAGTACTCAATATAATTAATGCTGATTTGGGAAAGGAAAGTGCTAGGAAAACATCTTTAAAATGTCAAAAAGTAAAGAAGGGAAAACAGAATTCCTGGAAATTATTTTAGGACATAGAAGAACTTTTTCTACATCAGGAAACATTTTCTGGCACACACACACACACACACACACACACCCACTCACACCCACATACACACGCACACACACACAGCTTTAAAATTGGAACGAAATAATCTGTCCTATAAGTTGTGAGTAAAATTTAACATGAACATCAAGTTTAAGTATCAGGAAACAGTAACCCAAACTACTGGCCGGTGCTAAGCAATGACACATATTACAATAAAAAATTTTAAAAAAGTGAAATGACTCAGGATTAGCCTCCCAAATAATATCTTTATGACTTTAGGAAAATCCCAACAGGACCAAGGTAGTGAATTTCATTAATGTTTAAAAAAATGCAACTGTAGCTTTCTGTCAATGTCTCCACACCTCTAGACAAACTTACTGCTCTTCCCCTCTAGAGGTTATATGAAATTAACTAGTGGTGGTGTATAAAAACCAGAACTCCTCATGCCTCTGGAAGGTGAGGAGCTGACAGGATGACAAAGACCATGATATCGTACTTCGATCCAAGTTTTCTTTGGATAAAACTGATCTGACTTTAGCCAGGCAGTGTTCACTACAACAAAGAAGGGAAGAGACTATGCTGTAACAGGATAAGAATAATCTTTTAGTCTTTTAGTTTTAATTTTTTTAAATCATTATTTAAGAAGAGTTTTGATAGCAGAAAAATGGCAATCTTGACAGAAACATAAAGAGAGTGATCATGGAAACTTCTGAAGATTAAGATGTGACAGAACAGTCGTTTATGTTTTTCAATTTTAAATTCAAAAAAGTTGTAAAACAGGACTTATTTTTCTAAAATCCCAACAAAGCAACCACTAATACAGGATATTTGGACATTTATAATGCTTCAAGCCTTTGTTAAATCAACAACTCCTGCATATCAGGCACTACCTAGTCACCTTCCAGCTGAAGCAGAGGGGAAGTTTAAGGGCACTTTGGTGCATGAAGCTCAACTCAACTGTTTCTACATTTCACATGAAGGTAAGAAACTTAATAACACAAAGAGTAAGAAAGACATGCTGAAATGTATTACAATGTATCTAAGTGATAAATATATAAATAGTGTGAGTTACATTCAATCATGATATGGATATTTCTTTGGCATTTACCTTGGTATCTAACCCAGACTTTCAATAATACTGACATTTGAAGTCTGAGGTGCTACTATCTAATGAAGTTCTACCTACAAACATTTGCCTCTGTAAACATATTATGTTTATAGAAATTCTTAGGATGAAGGTGTTAAGTAGGCAGCCTGAACAGGTAATATAATATTAAACATCTACTTAAATTAAAACATTACTTCTATTTCTCTTTTCATTATTAGGTAAAAAAGACGGAAATTTTAGAATGTCTTCAGAACAATTTTAGAATTAGTTTTCAAGTGATAATTTATATATAACAAATCAGTTATGACTAGGATGGTGATTTTGTTGTTGTTTTTCAATTTCTTCTGTTGAAAAGATAAAAATACTCAATTTCAAGATGTTAAAAGCACATGCAATTGATTTTTAAAGATCA
The DNA here is from genome assembly GCF_016432865.1 of Antechinus flavipes. NCBI lineage: Eukaryota > Metazoa > Chordata > Mammalia > Dasyuromorphia > Dasyuridae > Antechinus > Antechinus flavipes. The sequence goes on from NC_067402.1 coordinate 197,923,933, forward strand.
TGTAATCAAAAACTCTCATCTGCTCCTTTGTAGGGACACCATTTAATTGAAAAGTTCTTGGAAATTTACTTATATAGTATATACTCCTTAAAAGTATTTCTACGTAATAAGATCTTTTAAAACAATTTTGTATTCCTATCACATAGTATAATGCTTGACACATTTTAAGAGCTAACTGCTCCATATTTTATATACCTTTCTTTCAGTTCTCAATCTCTAAAATGAGTCTTTAGAGTGGTTTGTTAATTATCTTTAAAAGGAATGGTGCTGCTTACATAATTTTAAAGAATAGGAGTATATTCCTTTGTACTAAGGCAATGGATAAAATATACATACTGGAATCAGAAAAACTTTTATAGGATTTCACAGGTTTTCTTTATTTTGTAATGCTCTTTTCTTTTTTGACACATTGCCATAAGCAACAGGAAAAAAGGATTCTTGGTTGGCATGAGTTATATTTTTATGGTTCCTTTTTCTTAAAACTAGGATTTTCAAAACTGAGAACATGAAAATTAAATTTAAGATCTCCTAGGCTTTTGAAATAGCAATCAGGAAAATGTTTTAAAAGCTCTCTTTTTTTTTTTTTTTTCATGAGGAAACATGTAAGCAGGACATTTCAAAAAAAAGAACAAGAAATGCTAAGTCATGGATATAATACCCACATTTGTCTGTCTATCTATCTAATACCATTATCCCCAAAAGTTACAAAGTGTTTTAGAAAGTTCACAATAGTCAGTGGAATGGAGAGTCACATTTTCAAATGAATTTAACTTACTTAAACTTGACTATTTACATGATTTGTCATCTTGAAGGTCACTTGTATTACTTCTAAAAAAAAGAAGAAAACCTAAATAAGCTTCTATTAATCTTTCTCTGCCTTCTTGCTACATATGCCTATCTTATCTCTTAAAGGATGTCTGGAATTCCCAGTGTTGGCAGTACATTTGCAGCAGTAAATGCTGAGGTCAACTGTTAGATTGCCCATGCACTGACAGCCATAGATGGGAAATGAAGGCTGTGCTTGGCTGCTGGCATGCTGGATTCATATTACCAGCCCATTCTGAATTGTATTGAGTGCTTTCCCTTCAGCACATTTTCACTAATGCCTTTAATGTATTGTTCTTTCATTCCTCTTCTGTCTTAGTCTTACTGACCAAACAGGGGCATAATCTAATAAGATGTAAAACCTTTACTGGCCAGTGGCAAGCAACATAGCACTCTTATCTTTGGTCTCCTGGTCTGTTTCTTTTCATATGACATAGAGTTTTACTATGTCTCACAAATCAACATTCCCATGATCTTGAAATATCACAAGGTTAACAACAGATGTGTTGTTGTTTTAAGGATAATTCATATCTATGAAAACTTTATTTAGAAAAAGTGGTAGAGAAGTTGAATATATAGTTTAAAGAAAAGAGCAACTTTCCCTTTCTAAAATTGACTCTCAAAAAAAGTAAGTATAAGAACAAAACTACCAACTCAGGTATTTTTACTAATTTGGATAAATCAGCATCTACTCTAACCTCTAAAATATAATATTTTCAAAATGAAATATGGACTTATTAAACATAAATGTGGACCAAATATAATCATGTCGCTAAGCCTCCCTATTTCATATAAACAGTCTTGGTCCTAAAAAAGTGAAAACTTAGTCTGACAATATTCTCAAGTTTAGGAGACTAGATTCTTCATCCTTCAATATCTCTATACTCAAATTTTCTAGGAAAGTTCCAATTATGGAAGAGTATACAGCACTACTCTTGAAATTTAAGAAATGGGATATAGTAGATTAGATAAAAAGCAATCCATCTACCTTTTTATTTAAATTATTTTACTTTAGCCATAAACATTGATCATTTTGACTAAAAAATCATTCATATATAGAAATATCTCTTGGTATGCTAATAACTCATAAATATTGCTTTAAATTTTACAAAATAGTTTTCTGAACAATAGTCCCAAGACAGATGTTGCAAATGCTATTATTATTTCCTTTTTTCTAGGGACACTAAGAGAAAAGACTCTCAAAACTAAAATCTAAATGTAACTTTAGACTCAAATACAACAAATACTGAAATGAATTGTTATGAAGATTAACAGAGAGTGAATTATTTTATAGTCTTTTAATTTCAAAATGGAGCTTTATAAAAATTGTCAAAATAAGGAGGCTAACAAACACAGAAGGGAACTAGTTCAAAAGGCAAACAGTTACTCTTTTTCTTTTAGTTTGAAAAAGTTTGAGATACACAAATATCAGAAACCAAAAAGTGATCTACTGATCTAAATACTAACTTAGCAGTTAATTGTAATAGCAGTAGTGTAGTAGCAGATGGAAGATTCTTTTGAATATTTATTGAACATTATCATGGTATCTCAAAATTGGAAGGAACCAATCTAGTCCAACCCAAGAATACTTTGTTAAAAAAAATATCAAGAAACGGTCAATTAGGCTGTTTCAGATCTTCAGTGAGGGAGAACAGTTAATTCATTCCACTTCTGGACAGCTCTAGGCATTAGAGATTTTTTTTTTTTAAACTACAAACCAATCTTAGATTTTACTCATGCATGGTTCATAGTTCTGTCCTTTAGATCAAACAGAAAAGGTTTAGATCCTCTCTATGTGACAATTCTTCATATCTAAAGACTCAGGTTCATTCTTAAAGCACCTAAAGTATTTTCTTCTACAGCCTAAATATTCCCAATTCAGTTTCTTTAATCAATCTATTCAATTCAATAAGCTTTAAATACCTATGAACAGCCTATGCAAAAAACATGGAGAGATAGGAAGTTGTATATGTAAACAAAAGCAGTCTAGTTTGACTAGAATGAAGAGTATGTAAAGGAGAGTAATGTCCAATAAACTTGGAAAAGTGGGCTTATATGGAATGATCTCAAGGTACTTTTCTATTTCAGCCGTACTTTTCGGAGTATTTTTCTCCCTAAGGTGTGGTATCCAAAATTATAAAATACAAAGCTTTAGGGAACACAATCCTAGTCTGACTTGGGCATATTATAGAGATCTATATCTTTCTAATTCTAAACATAAAGCTCTTAGTGTCTTGTATACAGTATTTAATTTAAAGTAGGTATTTAATAAATGCAACTGAGTTAATTTGAATTCATTATGCCAAGTGTCACTGAAGTTGAAATTGCCAAACTTAGTACCAAATCAATAAGCATTTATTAAATGTTTCCTAGTACCAGACACCATGCTATGTTCTGAGAGAAATTTGATTCAAATCCTGCATCAGATACTAGCTGTGTGACTCTGGGCAAGTAACTTAATTTTTCTTTGCCTGTTTTTATAATTTGTAAAATGAGGGATTTGGGCTCACTAGTATATCAAGTTTCTTCCAGTTCCAGTTCTAAATCTATCCCTAAGCATTTATGTATGTGATATTTTTGAAATGTGAAAGGAGAAAATAAAAAATTAATCTTGTACATAAAACATATATTCATTAGAAAGCTTCAACAATATCTCAAAGTATCACATGATCTGGAATCTATTCTATTCTACATGAAAATAGAAATGCAAATTCAAAGGAGAGAATTGAAATTATTTAGAAAACTTGAAACTGGTGAATGGAAACAGTAAAGAAATTTTTTTTTTTTTTTTTTTTAGTGTAGACTGAATTTATTAAGTACTTATTAGAAGAATTTAAATTCAATGAATTAAAGGTAAAAATGTCAACAAACCTCCCATACTAAAATAAAGTCAAAATAGATACATGATTTGGGCATAAAGGATAATACCATTAACAAATTAGGAAAACAAGGCATAATTTATCTATCAGAACTTTGGAGAAGGGAGGATTTTATAACCAAAGAAGTAAAGAATATTATAAAAGGTAAACTGGACAACTTTGATTATATTAAATTAATAAGGTTTTGCACAAACAAAACCAATACAAACAAGATCAAGAGGGATGTACAAAGCTGAGGAAAAAATCTTTATAGCCATTGTTTATAGTTGTTTCCCCAACTGATAAGTGGTAAAAGGATATGAATAATTTTCCAATGATGAAATTAAAGCCAGTTATAGTTATATGAAAAAATATTTTAAATCATTATTGATTAGGGAAATGCAAATTAAAACAACTCTGAGATACCACTTCACATCACTCAGATTGGCTAAAATGATAGTAAAAGATAGTGATAAATGTTGGAGGGAATGTGGGAAAACTAGGACACTAATACATTGTTGGTGGAGCTATGAAATGATCCAACCATCCTGGAGAGCAATCTGGAATTATATGCCCAAAGGGCTATAAAATTATGCAGCAGTACAATTACTGGGTCTGTATCCCAAGGAAATCATAAAGGTGGGAAAAAGGACCCATATGGGCAAAAATGTTTATAGCAGCTCTTTTTTGTGGTATCAAAGAATTGGGAAATGAGTAGACGCCCATCAATTGGGGAAAGGCTGAACAAGTCATGATACATGAAGGTAATAGAATATTATTGTTCTATAAAAAATAATGAACAAGTTGATTTTAAAAAGACATAGAAAGATTTCTATGAACTGATGCTGAGCAGAACCAGGAAGACATTGTACACAGCATCAGCAAGAATGTGCGGTGATCAATTATGAAAGACCTGACTCTTCTCAGTGGTTCAATGATCCAAAGTAATTCCAAAAGACTTTGGACATAAAATGCCAACTGCATCCAGAAAAAGAATGAAGGATACTGAGCGCAAATCAACACATGCTAAGTTCACTTCTTTTTTTCTGTTTTTTTTTTTTTTAATCTTTCCCAGGGTTTTTCCCTTTTGCTCTGATTTTTCTCTCCCAATATAATACATAAAGCAATGTGTTAAAAATAAATAACAAAAACCAAAAAAAAAAAAAAAAAGCACATAGCTTTCCAAATGATAAAATCAATATGTTTTAGTCAAGCAAATCCAATTTCTTAAATAGAAATTTTCCTCAAGCAAGCCTAAACTTTCTTTGCCTTCTGGAATTTCATATTCCAAATCCTCCACTCCTTTAAAGTAGAAGCTCCTATAACTTGTATGATCCTACTTCCACATTAATTGAATTATTTCTTTCTTAACAGAATTTTCTCCTTGAACATGGAATATTAGAATTTGGATGGTTCTAAGATATCTGGGCAGTTTTCCTTTGTGGTTTCTTGATATATATTTAATGTCTTTTGTCTTCTCTCTTTCTCTCTTTCTCTCTCTTCCCTCCTTCCTCCCCCCCAACTCCTGTTTTTTCATCTTCCAGGTAGTCCAATAATCTTAAATTATTTCTCAGTATTTTCCAAATCATCACCACCATCACCACCACTACTGTCTCCTCCTCCTCCTTTCTTCTTCTTTGATTTTGTTTTAGTATTTCTTGATGTCATGGAATCATTAGTGTCTATCTTGCCAATTTTGATTTTTAAGGAGTTATTTTCGCTAGTATTTTTTCTGAGTCCTTTATTAAAATGTTCTGTTTTCAATTTCTTTTTTGCATTTGTTTCTTTCTCCCCATTTTTTTCTCTACTGCTCTTAAGATTTTTTTTTTCTTTTGCTCCTTTTTAAATCTCTTTTGGGAATTCTTATTGTACCCAATCTGCACTTTTTTTTTTTTTTTTTAAAGTTTGCTTGTAGATGTTTTTGAGTCATTTTCTTCTAAGTTTGTAGGTGGAGCTTCCCTATCATGATCAATGATGTTAGGATTCTATGATTTTTGGCATTGGGGTTTTCTTTTTCTTTTCAACAAAGTTGTATTCACAGTTAAGTGAATTAATAAGTACTTAATAAGTGTTTAACTAATATAGCAATGGAGTAACAATAATGACAAAAAAATAAAGTAAAAATCTGTTGACTTGGATATTTAAGTTTTCTTATCTTTTTAAAATTAAAATATTTAAGACTGATTTACAATGATGGGAAAGGAGTGAGGTTTTTATAGGGACAACCTTTGCTTAAATATTCAAATGCATCCATGGTCTCATCAATTCAGGAATTTCCTCCAATGATGCAGATCACATTCTATTCCAAACCTATTCATTCTGTACCTGTTGTCCATGTCCTTCCAAAAGTTCAATCCAGGAGATCTACCCAGTATGTTACATATTGAAGGCCTTTTTTATTTTCTCCCAAGGTGCCAGTGAAGTATCCTAGCCATTCACTTACCATATGTCCATACCATCTTTTCTTTCATACAATTCTTGGATTATTTACATCTACTTTTCTTTAGAATTCTTCATGAATTACATGATACACCTTGGACACATTTACTTTAAAGCTTTCTTTAAAGTTTTCTAAGTCTAGTTGCCATAGAGTAACACCAATACAATGTGTTGAAAAGACGTTGCTATTTAATAGTTTTTCAGTTTTGTCTGACTCTTTGTGAACCCATTTTGGCATTTTCTTGGCAAAGATACTGGGGTGATTCACCATTTCCTTTTCTAGCTCATTTGACAGATAAGGAAATGAGGCAAAAGATGACTTGCCCAGGGTCACATGGGTAGTAAGTGGGTGAGGCCACATCTGAACTCGGGAAGATGAGTCTTCCTGATTTCAGGCCTACCTGCAGTACTACCTAGGCTTCTGCTAATGTGGGGAAAGTGCTTTGAAATTTTTCAAAAGCAATCTAGGCAATTTTCTTCTTTCTTTTCAACACTACGCTCAGCTCATTATCCAACTATTTTGTATACTCCCACAGGGTATCTATTTAGATGTGTGGTGAAACCTAATGTGTATGTGGACAAGTCAAATTCTTTTGAGTCATTACCAATCTCTTCTAGGAGGCTCTGCCATGTCTTGAGGTTTAATGTAATCAATACAATGTTATTCACAGACAGAAGCATTTGGAGGAGTTCTTTATATTTTGAGAATCCTGCTTCAATCAACAAGCATTTATTAAGTACTGAATATGTGTCAGGTACCTGGCTTAGCACTAATATGGATTCTACCATTCACCTCTTCAATCACAGCTGAAAATAACTTGGGAGCACATATCTACTGGTTTTATGCCTCACCTAATGTTTATTATCACAGGTTGAATAAAGAGTTATTTTTGTTATTATAGTTTCCAGGGAATCTTGAATTATCTTGATATATAGATGAGAGAATTTTGTAAAAAAGCTTGTAAGGTGGATTTTGTTATATTAAACTGAATGTTTTATAGTCAACAAATAATAAATACAATGGGATATTATATACTCTATATCTTTCTTTCAACTATGAAATGATAAAAATGTCCACTATTAAATATCATTTACAAAGGTCTGCTTGTTCCTGACTGAAGACCTTATCAAGGATGCTTTCAATTCATATATAGATGATTCTCATTAAGATTTTGTATAGATAGGTTAGTAGGCAAAAAGATTGATAATAGTGAGATTTTCCTAACACCTAGTTTTTTAATATTTATTTTTTTAAAAATTTATTTATTACACTGAATACAAAATAAGAAAAAAGAATAGAAAAAAAAAAAGGAAAATTAAAATAAGCAAAATGAAACAAAACAATATTGTCATGTACCCAGCAGAATATCAGAGAGGCTTCAAAATATGTAACAATAAATTTCTATTTCAAAAAAGCATATATAACAAAAGAAATTATATTCACAAGTGTCCATTTTTTCTTTGCTTCTTTGGTAGGTTATTCCTCTGTTCTCTACTGTGCACTTAAAAAACTTTTATTCTTTTTTTCCCCTTTTCCCAATCTCCCCAAAGCAGGCTACAGTTAAGCATAAACACACATACCCGCACATATACATATTTATACATATCTATACATAAACATTCACACCCACCCAGACACACACATATACATATACCTATATATACACATACATAGAGCTGCATGTATACCTAAGATATATTCAGATACATATATGCACACACATTTACCCATAAGAAAACATGCATCTAAAACAATATTAATATGGTTGATATATTTCTCTCTTGATTGAATTAAAACCAAAGCAGAACACTGTCATGAACTCAGCAGAATATTAGAGAAGCTTCAAAATAAATAACAATAAATTTCCATTTCAAGAAAGCATATATAACAAAAGAAATTATATTCATGAGTGTCCATTTTTTCTTTGCTTCCTTGTAGGTTATTTCTTTGTTCTCTGCTGCACACTTAAACTTTTATTCTTTTTTTTTTTTCCTTTCCATTCCCCCCAACCTCCCCAAAGCAGGATACATTTAAGCATAGATACACACACACATACACATACAGACATGTATACTTGCACACACATATTTATACATATACATATATACACATACATAGAGCTATATGTATACCTAAGATATACTCAGATACATATATGCACACATTTACCACATGTAAACATGCATCTAAAACAATATTAATATGGTTGACATATAATGTAGATTTCTCTTGATTGAATCTTTGACTTTGTCTAAGATCGATGATTACTAGCCTAACTTTTCCCCTAATAATTCCTTATCTTTGTTACAGTGTTTATGTATATCTCTTATTTCCTCTCCCTACAATTTTACTTTAATTCTGCTCTTTAACTTGCCTTGCTACTACTTATTCTCTGCCCCCACTAATGGATCCCTCCCTTGTCTTCTTCCCCTACTCTTTTCCTTCCCTCTTTATCCCTTACCCATTTATCCTTAGTCTTCTCCCCCTTTATTGCCCCATAGATTTTAGAGGGTGATATACCCTTCATAATTTATAAATGTAGTATTTCTTATTTAACCCATTCCTGATACAAGTAGGTTTTTAGCACTCTTTTCCCCTCTAATATTGGTATTGGTCCTCCTCTGCACTTCATTTGTTACTATTTTTATCCTTTCCTAGATACTGCTTTTTAGAATTAGGTCATACTCAACTCTGTCCCAATATTTCTTTTGAGTTACCCAATTACTGATGTCAATCTTAAATGTATTGTCCATGTTGAGTTGCTTGAACTTATATGGTGAAATTTCTGTTAAGGTAAGGTTTCATTGAGATGAAAGTCATGAAAATCTGCAAGTTTATTGAATGTTCACATTTTATTTTTTGTTCAATATTATGGATAATTTTTGGCTACAGATCTAATTCTTTTGATTGCTGGTTATTCCAGGACCTGTGGCCTTTTATTGTGGCAGCTGATAAATTCTATACAATTCTAATTATCACTCCAACATATTTGACTTTTTTGTTTGTTGTTTCTTACAAAATTTTCTTTTTGATTTAAGGGTTCTAAAATTTGGCGATAATATTCCTATGTGCTTTCCATAAAGGATTTCTTGAGACAGTGATGAGTGGATTTTTTCTATTTCTACTTCCTCTCCAGGACAATTATCCTGGATTAATTCTTGTATTATGGTGTCAAGGTTCTTTTTTTGGTCACAGCTTTCAGGTAGTAAAATTATTCTTATATATTTTCACGATCTGTTCTCTAAATCTGTATTTTTCCTTATATTTCACATTGTTCTATTTTTACATTCTTTATATTCTGTTTTATTATTTCTTGGTGTCATAATGTCACTGGCTTCCCTTTGTCCAATTCTAATTTTCTTTTTTAAAAAAATTGTTTTTTTTTCTAGTTATACATGCATATTAACTTTTAAAATACACATTTCTTTATGAATAATATTGGAAGAAAACAAAAGGGAAAAATCATGAGAAGAAAAAAAAAGTGAACATAGCATGTTTTGATTTGCATTCGATTTCCATAGTCCTCTTTCTGGATGAAGATGGCATTTTCTATCCAAAGTTTATTGGGATTGCCTTGGATCAATGGACAACTGAGAAGAACCAAATCTTTCATAGTTGATTGTTGGACAATCTTGCTGTTATTGTGTACAATGTATTCCTGGTTCTGCTTGTTCCTCTCAGAAACAGTTCATATAAATCTTTCCAAGCCTTTCTAAAATCAGCTTATTTATCATTTTTTTAAAAAAAGAATTATAATATTCCATTACTTTATAACCCAATTCTAATTTTCAATGTAATCAAAATTCTCTATTTTGTCATCAATGATGATCTCTAGTTCTTCTTTGGTCACAAATTCCTTCCTCTTCCACAAGTCTGAGAGGTAAACTATCATATGTTCCTCTAATTTATTTATGATCTCATTCTTTATGCCTAAATCATGGACCCATTTTGATCTTATCTTGCTGTACAGTGTTAAGTTTGGGTCCATGCCTAATTTCTGCCATATTAATTTCCAGTTTTCCCAGCAGTTTTTGTCAAATAATGAATTCTTATCCCAAAAGTTGGGATCTTTGGTTTGTCAAATACTAGATTGCTATAGTTATTGACTATTTTGTCTTGTGAACCTAACCTATTCCACTGATCAACTAATCTATTTCTTAACCAATATCAAATGGTTTTGGTGACTGCTGCTTTATAATATAGTTTTAGGTCAGGTACAGCTAGGCCACCTTCGTTTGATTTTTTTTTTTTCAATTCCCTTGAAATTCTCGACCTTTTGTTATTCCATATGAATTTTGTTGTTATTTTTTCTAGGTCATTAAAATAGTTTCTTGAGAGTCTCATTGGTATAGCACTAAATAAACAGATTAGTTTAGAGAGTACTGTCATCTTTGTTATATTCGCTTGGCCTCTCCAAGACTTGATATTTTTCCAATTACTTAAATCTGACTTTATTTGTGTGGAAAGTGTTTTGTAATTTTGCTCATATAATTCCTGACTTTCCTTTGGTAGATTCCCAAATATTTTATGCTATCGACAGTTATTTTGAATGGAATTTCTCTTTGTATATCTTGCTGTTGGATTTTGTTGGTGATGTATAAAAATGCTGAGGATTTATGTGGATTTATTTTGTATCCTGCAACTTTGCTAAAGTTATGAATTATTTCTAATAGCTTTTTAGTAGAATCTCTGGGGTTCTCTAAGTACACCATCATATCATCTGCAAAGAGTGATAGTTTGGTTTCCTCATTACCTACTCTAATTCCTTTAATCTCTTTCTCAACTCTTATTGATGAGGCTAGCGTTTCTAATACAATATTGACTAATAATGGTGATAGTAGGCAACCTTGTTTCACTCCTGATCTTACTGGGAAAGGTTCCAGTTTTTCCCCATTGCATATGATGCTTACTAATGGTTTTAAATATATGCTCCAGACAATTTTAAGTAAAAGTCCATTTATTCCTATCCTCTCAAGTGTTTTTATTAGGAACGGATGTTGGATTTTACCAAATGCTTTTTCTGCATCTATTGAGATGATCATATGGTTTTTGTTAGTTTGGTTATTGATATAGTCAATTATGCTAATAGTTTTCCTAATATTGAACCAGCTCTAGTATAAATCCTACTTGGTCATAGTGTATTATCCTGGGGATGATTTTTTTGTAATCTTTTATTTAAGATTTTAGCATCAATATTCATTTGGGAGATTGGTCTATACCAATTCTAATTTTCAAATAATTATTTTGTCCTTTAAAGCTCTATCTCCTTTTCTACTTGGTTAACTTGTTTTTTCATCATCTTGCTTTTCTTGGATGGTTTTTGTTTTTTAAAATCTTTTCTGAGTTCTTCTATAAGTTCTCTTTGGGCAGGGAGCCATTTAACCTTATTCTATGGGGTAAAAGAAGCTTTCTTTCAATTCACTGTTCTCCTCTGAAGATGAACCTTAGTCTTCCTGATTCCCATAGTAAGTTTTTGATTAGGTTCTTTCTTTTTTGTCTGTTGTAAGCACCTTTAATCTTGGAGTGGGAGGGATGGTGCCTCTAACTTCACTTCAGCTCTCCCGTCTGACCTGGAACTCCAAACTCAAAATTCCATCCTCCTGCAAGTGTCTGCAGACAGGAGTGTTCCAGTCCAACTGCCCCTGTACTCACTGAGCTGGTTCCTTCTGGGCCTTGTCTCAGCAGCAAAGCTGGGCTTGGAATTTCTGATCAAGTTGAGGTTTGCTCAATTTTCCTGGACTCAGACCCATGCTGTCTGGGAGGTGAAAGTTTTTGTGGTTTGGGTTGAAGCTCCAGTCAAACCCAGCTAGCCCCAGGACTCCCATTTGCTGTTTATATGGAGCTAGACCAGAAGTGTTTGCACTCCACACTGATTAATCCCAGGATAGTAGTCTTTGTTTTTTTTTTTTTTTTTTTCCTTCAGGTTATCCCAGGAAAACCCCTGTTCTGTCGTAAGTCTTTTTGATATTTTGCCAGTCTATGTTCACCCTGAGGCACAAATTTGTTCTGTTTGTGAGGGAAATCTGGAGAGCTTGAAATTTTCTGACCTACTCTGTCATGTTTCCATTATCCTCTATCTATTGTTTAATAAGAAAAATCCAATATTTTTCTCCCCCATATCTTTTGAATTCTCTATTTTAGATACCTTGTATATCAATCCTTCAAGGCCCTCGTAATCTTGTCCCCTCTACAATGGATTTCTCTAATTGTCTAGTGATGTCTTGGTTTTCTTTAATGCATTTTTCCTTCTGAAGGCATTTGAGGATTTTGATGCTAAAGTCTTAGTGGTTCTACTAGCCTAATAGAGCTTGCTATTAGAACTTCTGCAAATTATTTTTATTTTTCTTCTGCTTGTTGTCCTTTCTGTTTTTATCTTTGGCCCTTGGTGCAGAGCTAGAAGCATACCTTGCAAGGCTTTGTTTAGACTGTATTTGCCCTGAAGTGATTCTTTCTCTCACAATCTCCCACTATTGTCTCTTTTATATTCTATACAAGTTTATATTCTAACCTGTGGTGTTTTTTTGGCATCCATCTGACTCTTGTTAAGTCAAATGTTTATTGACTTAGGTCCTTTATTTGTTTATATTTTTCATTTGTTTATTTATTTATATGTATTTATTTATTTATTGACTAAAGTCCTTTCTGTTTTGTTTTGGTTTTGTGGGATTTTTTTTTGGGGGGGGAGTTCCTTAGTAGCAATTGATTTATGCTAGTTTAGTTCTGGATGAAATTATTATAGATTGCAACAATATCATTTCTGCTGTCCATTTCCCTTTGAAAAAATTTTTTCCTCATTGCTATTCTTCTTGTATATTATAAATTCAGATTTTAGTTTTGGTGAATTGATAGTCTGACATTTCAAAGAGTAAATTCAAAATAATCCCTACATTTACGGTAAAACTTCTTCTGTCAAAGTACAATCACTTTTATTCTTTATATTATTTAATAACTTATATGTCCAGGGCCTATCAAATCTTTTTTAAAGAAAGCATTTATGTTATAATCTTTCTTCTTTCTCACATTTCTCTCCTTTCCCATATATTTCTCTATATTCTCACTTTTTCCTACCTTTGCATTGAAGTCACAAAGTTTCAGAGTATGTGCCTTTTTGACTTGAAGCATCTTATCAAATTCTTCACAGAATTTCTTTATCACTTCATCTTTATCAATTGACATTATAAGTTTCAATTATTTCTATAATGGTCTTTTTACAAAATTTCATCTATGAGTTTATGTCCCATGAAATAATGGTTTCAGGGGGAAAAAAATGAACAACTTTTTTGTCTTAAAAATAACCTAGCTAATCACAAAGATATCTATCACCAATAGTTTGGTTACATGATAAAGAATTTTTTGGTTGTGGAAAAACCTGTAAAATAAAGAAAAAGTTTTTAAAAAGCTGTTGGTTCTATATGGCTCACATATCTATAGTGATCGTAAACAGAACAGTATGGAAGTGAGGGGCAATAGAGGCTAAGAATCACATAGTTTATAAGATTTTCAATAAACTTTAATTAGGCTGTTGGTACTCTTGATGAGAGAGCTTTGTCCAATGACCAAGGAGTGAAGATCCTATTAGAGGAGCTGAATTCTATCAATTCTGACAAGTAAAGTCAAGCAGGAAGTTACAGATAAGTGAAAGGATGGCTTATAGGTATTCTTTGGAAGAAAAGAGAGGAGTTAGTAGAGTGAGTATCATTGAAAGTTATAAGAAATATCATGCTCATTATGTATTGTTAAATCTTTAGATTTTTTTGACTAATAAAAAGTATTATTAATAAGTCTAAGTGAAGACACAAAATAATGTACAACCATACCTGTATTGTTAGTAGTTCTGTCTGCTATTCCTCCCTTTTCCTGGTTCATATCTCATAAATTATTTGAAACATGTGTACTAACAATACTATTTTCATAACCTTTATTAATCTAGATAGAAGAGAATTAACACTAACATGTAAACATATATATTTACATATGGGTGGCCAATGTCAACTCTGTATGTATGCATACACATGCACATTTGTGTATTCTTAAGTTACTCCAACAGTTTTTTGACATCATTTTATCTCAAATGAGTCTTACTCAGGAAAACTCCAAATCCAGTCATATAGTCTTAAACTACAAAATGACCAGATACTCAAATAATAAAAGCTTGCTCCTTTTAAAATAAGAAATTTACTCAAATTAAAATTAGACTTTTTAGCATTTAAGTCAGAAAATTTACGTCAAGTGCTCAATCATCTGGCACAGTAATTTCCTAAAATACTGTAGTAAATTATGAATACATGATCACTGAAGTTTCTAAGAACTTAACTATTTTTTGGCAGTTGTCTAGTCAATGAAGCCAACTCAACCTGACAGACCGAACAAAAAACAGTCCAAAGTTTTGAGTTTGGGTCCTGCTGCTATATACTGATAACTATCTCACATGGCTGGAGAGAAAGCAATAGTACTGGTGGTCAGGACAACCACAATTCAAATCATGTCTCAAACACTTAAGGGCTGTGATCTGATTAAGGTTTTTGAGCTCTCCATGCTGGAATTTCTTCATCTGTTAAATGAGGAAACTGGTCTTCTGATATCACTTCTAGAACTAAGTTTAAGGTCCTCTAAAGGTAGTTAGTTGCAAACTGGACAGAATGTTAAGTTTGGAATTAGAAAGACCTGAGTTCAAATTCAGCCTCAGAAAACACACTAGCTTTGTTACCCTGGAAAATATATTTCATTTGCCTGCTCAGTTTTTTCATCTATAAAATGGAGATTACAGCATTTATCTTCCAGAACAACTGTAAGGAACAAAAGACATAATATTTGTAAAAAGTGCTTAGCATAGTAAAAGTATATAACACCTATAAACCTGTATATACATAGTAAAGGTGCCATGTAAATATGTATTCTCTTTTTCTCTCCTTCTACCAATAGAGATTAGCAATTATTCTGAAAGTTAAGTCTTAGAGATCTGCCTAAGAAAACAAAAGGTTAAGAGATTCATCTAGTTGACAGAGCTGATTTGAATCGAGTTATTCCTGACTTTGAGGCTCTCTATCCAATGTTATAATCTTATTTTCTACTTTGTACTAAATAAAATCCAAGGGAAGGACATTACTATTGAAGATATCCCAGAAGTTTTTGAAAAAGATGTAGCATTTAAATTAGGCTTTAAACAACAGATAGAAATTTAAGGGCTCTTCTGGTCAGGATGAACTAAATGGCAGCTGAGTAACCTAATTCTCAGACTAGCAAAGACCAAAAAAGTGCCATAGGTCAATAATGATTAAGAAATATCTTCATCCTGCCAAGTTGCCACAAAGGAACACTGGAACCTTTCGAAAATAAGTATGAGATTTTACCAGGGAAATTCAGACAAATGCAGTGTCAAGTCAAAGATGAGTGCCTTTGGACATCTGGAACCTCAAGTGGCACTGTGAACCAAGATATTTTTTGTACCTATGCTGCTCTCTCTGATCTCTTTGGGATATAGACCTAGCAGTGGTATGATTAGGTCAGAAAATATTCACAATTAAGTAATTTTGGGGGCAAAGCTCCAAATTTCTTTCCAGAATGGCTAGAACAGTTTTATAGCTCTATTAATTTTGTATTAATGTATGCGTTTTTCCCCACAGTCCTTTGAATGTTTGTTATTTTCCTTTTTTGTCAATTTTATCAATATGATAGCTATGACATAAAACTTCAGTTGTTTTCATTTGCATTTCTTTAATTATTAGGTATCTGGAATATGTTTTATATGACTATTGACAGGCTGGATTTCTTCCTCTGAAAATTGTCTGATCATAACTTTTGCCAAATATTGACCAAATATCTTTTGATCATATCCTTTGATCAGTTAAGGAATGCCTTTTCTTCTTATAAATTTGAATCACTCCAAATATATCATGGAAATGATAACTTTGTGAGAGAAACATGCTATAAAGATTTTTATTACCAGTTACCTGTTTCCCTTTAAATTATAGCCAAATTGGTTTTCTCTGTACACAAATTTTTACATTTTATTTAACAAAAACCATCCATTTAATCTTTTATGATTTTCTATATTCTTTGGTCACAGACACTTCCCTATCCATAGTTCTGTTAAAGACTATTGTCTTTGCTCCTCTAATTTTAGGTTACTATATCTAAATCATATATCAATTTGGAACTTATCTTAGTATCCAATGAGAGATGTTGATCTATTAATGAATGAATGAAAAAAGGCATTTGTTAAATATTTATTAAGTGTAAAGTATTGTGGTAAGCAGATTGAGAGATACAGAAAAACAAGGTAGTTCCTTTCTTCAAGAAGTTTATAATCTAATGGGAAAAACAACAGAAGGTTTCAGTTGCAAGTCAAATGAAAAAGATCTATTATCCTTAAAGTGCTTTAGAAAGGCAAATAATAATGCCTCCTCTTAAATATCATTTCCACTGATAAAATCTTATGAAGTTTCACAATGAACTATTTAGCAATGTCAAAGACTTAAGTGGTAATATTTTTTTCCCTAGGTCTTCAGTAACTTTGGCTATAGCACATGAAAGAGAAATCACTAGATTGTTTCTCTCCAAAGGTTGCTTTTTAGAGCACTGTTTGTTAGCAGTAAAGCATTTTGAAATTTACTACTTTGTAATATAGTTTGAAATTTGTTAATTTAAGCCTCCTTCTTAATTTTATTTATTGTTTCCCTTGAGATTCTTGACTTTTTGTTCATCCAGGTGAATTACATCTTTAAAAATTTTATTACTTATTTATTTTAGTCTGATTAGTACATCATGATTAAGTAAATTGATTTAGATCGTACTGACATTTTTATCATATTGGCTCAATCTACCTATTTTTATAAAGAGTACTTTGTACTTGTATTCACATAGTTTCTGTTTCCTATAATTCCTGGCAAGTAGATTCCCAAGTAGTTTATATATTCTTACAGTTATTTTTTTTGTTCCTTTTGAATTTTTTTCTCTAAACTATATCAAGTATTTGAAAGAAATTCTGAAATGCAAACACAAGAGTAAAGAGAAACCTAACAAGGTGAACTTGAGAAACAGAAAGGGACTGTATGAAGAGAAGGTACAGATGATAAAAGTCAGGAAGATCTTGGTTCAAATCTGGCCTCAGATTATTTCTTATCCATATGACCCTGGTCAAGTCACTTCACCCTGTTTGCCCTAAGTTTCTTCATCTGTAAAGGAAATGACAAACTGCTCTACTTTTTGCCAAGAAAATCCCCCTAAGTGATCACCAAGTGTCAGACATGATGAAAAGAGCTAAACAACACCATCATGAAGAAATGTTTGTATTCTCATACCTCAAACTTCTAATGTCTTCCAAGTGTCATAGAAGTAATTAAAAGTAAATCATACAGTGGAAGGATGGTTTTGTTCTGCTGTAATGATTTTTAAATAGAAACAAAGAGGATGAGAAAACAAAGACACAAAGGAAGGAGAAGAAGTGATCTGGGAACTCGAACCACAGAGAAAGAACTTAAAATACATTCTGTTCGGTGAGGAAATAGGTAGGGAGAAGAGAAGGGAAATGACTCCGAGAAAGGGGAGAACCTAGATGGAATATGTCACAAGCAAAATGGCCCCTCACTTTGGAAAGTTGGTTACAATTAAAAGGTTTTTTTGACTTGATCATATTCTCTAGAGAAACCTTTACTTTGCCCCCCCTGTATGTTCTGTCTTTGAGATCAACATGTTTTATATGTATGGAAATCATGTTATTGCTTGATGTTTTTCCTCTTCCAGAGTAGGCTTCATTTCTGTTTATTTGCATTTGCAATGAATTATTCTTAGTTAGACCTGGCACCATAGAGTCCATGTTTTCTACTCTGCCAATCATATATTGTCGCATAGGCCATATAGCCTATTTTCACAATTCTTATTTCTCTTTTAAACCATGTAAGAACATTATGCTGTTGTTTATTGATTTCTTGGAAATCCACAGGGTTGTCAGCTCCATCAAGTCCCAATTAATTTTCTTTTGCAAAATTTATTTATAAATATTTGGACTCTCCCTCATCTGGATGCCATTTGCTTGTATCTTATTAAAATCTTTCCTATTGGTGTATCTGCTATTTTCAAAGTCTTCAACTGAGTTTTTTTTTCTTGAGGGCTTTGGTAATTTGTCTTTTTTTCATTCAACTGAACTCCTCCTCCAGTTTGATTATGATTTCCCTGGAGATTAGAATTTACAACAGTTTCACCCTCTTCTTGAAGGTCTGTATAATTCATATTTCCATAGCTTCAACCACTGACCCAGGTGACTTCTGTGGGACAGAATTCAAGTCAGCTGAATTCTGGGTCCTTTCCTAAGCATCAGTGAACTGTAATAAGGTCAAACACAGAAGCATCTTATCCTGGTTTTCTCTACTTCTGTTTGTCAGTTCTTTTTGCTGAGCTCATTGATAACCTAATCAGAATAAGTTTCTGCCTTTTAGTTTTTTGAGGCACTGAGAGGAAGATGGGTTGAGTTAAGTTCTGTTGCAAGCCTGCACAGCCTACCAAAGCATGGTGGGTGATGGAGGAGAGGATAATGAACAAGTATGTTAGGGGTTAAGGATTAACATTCTCTGATATTAGTTCATCAAGTTTTTACCTCAGTAAAGGTTCTTGGTGTCCTAGATCATGGAGAAATTGTTTTATCTCTTGTGTATAATTCCTATTTTGGACATGTTTGAGAAGTCATGAGGATCACAGAACATGTCTAGTTCTCCTTCTTATTTGGTCATCTGACCCAAAAAGGGCAAATTAAAAGGAAAGAAAAAAGTGTTAAATATTGTTGATCAGAGATTAGAGGCAGGGAAGAACAAAGGGTTTTGTAAAAAGTAGTGTTGAAAGAAACTCTTCTCTCGTTACTTTCTTTGTAAAAAGGAGGGTAGGAAGAAGGAAAGACATAGAAGTATGAGAATAGAATGGAAGGAAATAGATATTAAAGGAATGAAATCATCTATATAATGGAAGCAGGCAGTAGAATGGATTAAGAAAGCCAAATCAATCAATATATTACTTATAAGAAAAAGTCCTTGAATTAAACAGAATTAAAAGAGAGGAGAAGAATACGTAATACTTCAAGTGACCTAAAAAAAAAAAAAAAAAAAAAGCCTAAATAGCAACCGTGATTTGAGACAAGAACCAGGAAAACTAAACAAGATTGAGATAAATCATATTGACAAATTACATTATATTTGAAAGCACTATATACAATAAAATAATATCAATACAAAATATAAATGTGTTAAATGGAATAGCAATTAATGTACTAAAAGAAAAAAATTACAGAAAAAGTAGACAATGTGAAAGAAATTTGAATGGACCTCTTTTAGACAGATAAATATAGAAAATAAGATAAAAACAAGAAAAAGTTAAGATCCTGAAAAAGATTTTATTAAAGTTAGATATGATAGCTCTCTAACAATTACTAAATGGGAACAGAAATGAAGATGTATATTTCTCATTACTATGTGACACATTTACAAAAACTGATTGTATATTAGAACCAAATAAAACCTAACAAAAATCTATTATTAACAGAAATGTTAAACCATACTTTACTGACCACACCCAATAAAATTATATTCAATGAAGAGTCTTTGAAGACAGGATTAAAAATTAAATTTGTGAATCAAAGAATAAACCATAGAAACAGAAAATTTCATCAAAGAAAATGGAAAGGAAACAATATACCAAAACTTTTGGGATGTGGCCAAAGTAGTCCTCGAGAGACTGTATATTCTAGATTCTCTAAAAACATTCTGGGGATTAGAGATGTACAACTCATACTCATATATAGATTTTCCCACTCAATGTAGAAATCAAGAAAGGATACTCCAGAATCCTAAAGAAATCCTATGAGAGATACAACTAGGTAGGCAGATAGCTAAGTGCAGAGGGCAGGACATACTATCTAGACCCCCACACACCTTTAGGATAATCCCTGTATGAGCTCAGCACTACCAAACCCAGCTTAGCCCAGTCTGAACCTTCTTTGAATGGAGCTAGCAGAAGAGTAACTTTCTGAATAGACTCAGTATGGCACTTTCTGCCCAGCTAGAAAGGGCATGATGCTTTCTCAAAATCCTTAGGGCATTTCAAATTCTAGGCAAATGCTCTAGGGAAACAGAGCCTGAAGCCAGCCTTAAGACTATTAGGGAAAGCAACTAAAGGAAGCTCTAGGCATGGTCCAGAAACTCCATAGGCACAATTCAAGGAACTGTGGGAGGAATGCAAACTTCAGCCCGAACAGTCCCTGAAATTGATAGTGGAAACCCAGCACAACAGTATTCCTAAGAGTACCATCAGGGGAAGAACCTCTGCTTTTCTTGCCACAGAGAGATTCTGTAACAAGAGGGAGACTCCAGACCCAGTCCTGGAAATCCCTGAAAAAAGGTTGATCTAGAATGGAACACTAAACGAAGGAATCGTTTATTTAGATTCCAAGCTTAACCAAAAAGAAGGTCTCCCATATTCCATTCCACACATCCCAGGGTCCAACCATTGGTCTTTGTGCTGGCTTCTCAATACGCAGCATTCCATCTCCCATTTCAAGCCTGCATATATCACCCCTCACTTTTTCTTGGAAGTAAAAATTCCCTTCACAGTTTGGGACATGTACTACCTTCTTCATGAGGCCTTTTCTAATTGGCCAGATGTTACTGGCTTACCTTTCCCCAAATTGCCTCATCTATTCTCTACCAATTTATGTATGGTTATTATTTCCTCAAGTTTAAATGCAAATTCCTTGAGAACAGAGACTATTTCCACTTTGGTCTTTATATCCTCAGGGTCTAGCACAGTTCCTGACACATAGTAGAAACTTATTAAATTCATATTGACTAGATTGATTAAATTCATAATGATTAGAGTTGCTGGTGAGGGGGGTCCTCCATTGATGATGCTACGAAGTTTATCTAAAGTACTGAGTGATATGTCTAGGGTCACAAAGTTAGTATGTGTCATGTGATACTTGAACCCAGATTTTTCTGACTTCAAAATATAGCTATCTATTGTCATACTGCCTCTTGGGAATTTCCTAAGGGGCTTTTAAAATATGAAATGTTTGGACATACATACCAAAACATTTGAAAGAACATTTTTTGTGGTAGCAAAGAACTGGAAGCAAAGTAAATGCCTGTTGATTAAAGAATGGCTAAATAAATTGTAGCATATAAATGTAATGGGATATTACTGTGCAATAAGAAATGAATATGATGAATTCAGCAGAAACATAGAGACTTATATGCACTGATGTAAAGTGAAGAAGAGCCAAGAAAAAACTTACATAATGATAACAAAATAAATGGAAAGAACTATCATGTTAGTAATTGATAATGAATGTTGCAAAATGTAAAAGAATAAGATTGGCCCCAAAGAAGAGATATTAAAAAACTCTCCCCAACTTCTTAGCAGAAGGTAGGGGGATTGACAGGTATGGAACATGTCATATCAGATTTTTGGTATATTGATCAGATTTCTGTGTTTTTTTTCATCTTCTTTACAAGTGTGAAAAGGAAAAGAAAATGAATAACAAAATCCAAATATCTGGATTTATATTTTTAAATAAATGTTTACTGATAGCTTTTGTTTTTAAATCACCTAAATTTCTCTCTAGCCCTTCCTTTCTTTCTCCAAGAAGATTTTTTTAAAGAAAAAGAGGAAGATTTTTAAAAAATTAGCAAATTTTTAATATTCCTTCAAGATTTGTACTAAATTTGAAATGCTAATCTCCTTATTCCTTATTTCTCAGGAATTCAAGTAAACATACTTAAATGACTTCTATTCAGTGGTGCAGATCCTATCTAGTGAGAAAAATATTCCAAGGGAAAATGTTTAAGCCAGGTATTTGTAGTCACTATTCACTTTCATGCCCTTATAATAACACTAAGCAACCTAGAAAAATGCAATAAATTCTCAATTATCTATAAGCAGATTATTATTATTAATATAGTCTCGATTTTTTTTTCTAATATGACTAATCAGATTAGATGACAAAATCCTGTCCTGAAAAATTTTGAGATCTTTTTATTTTTATTCCTCCATGTAGCATGCAGGACACAGAAGGTCTTTAAAGCCAAAACACTTTAATTAACTCCACTATCAAGTTGAAGGGTAAACTAGACAGCTCAATTCATGTTGTTGCTTTGTATTTATTTATGAAGTGGTACTACTTCGGCATGTAGTAGGGAACAGAACAGAATTCTAAGCAAAGGATACTCTACGGAAAGCTATATTAGCTTGTTTTTAAGTCAAGTCTACAATATAATGACATTACTTCTAAAGTATCAAGTCCTACATCAAGCAACAATAAGGGATAAATCCATAAATATCTAGGAATAGAGACTAGATCTGTATTTTCATGAATACAGAGAATTATAAATAAGGAAACTCTCAGAAGGTCAACCCCTTCTCTGGAACTTAATGTCTTAGTATTTTGGGAACAATGAGAGATTAATGAATGAGAGACTTTCTCAGAGACTCATAAGCTATTTATATCAGAGGCAGAGTTTGAACCCTGGCTTAAAGGCTATTTGTCTATTCACTATATCACACTGATTCTATACAGAAATATAAAATTGTAAAGCCAAATAGAAACAATTTTTGGATTAGCAAATTTATTATTAAAGTGATATAGGGTAACTAATACTATACTTTCAAGTACTCAATAGTTTAAAAAAAAGACAAGAGCCTGGGCTTAAGGATGAAGGATAGTTAAAAAATATATTTATTGGCTATTAGGTTAAAAAAAAAACCCTACTTGCAAAGTTATTAAACATGTAAATATTTATAAATAACATATAAATGAGTATCACATATGTGTGTTTGTGTATGTGTGTATGTGACATACATACACATGCACATATATTTTCTTATTCTTTGTAAATGGCTTGGCTACTGATTTATAATTTTTCTTCTGAGCTGCCCAATGGTCAAAGATAGCTTGTTAGAAGAGATACAAGAATATATTGAGAACAGGAAAAAAAAAGAAAGATTTTTTTTGGTAGGTAGGAGATAATTATTTGAACTAAAATTTGACCAGATTTATGCAGTTAATTAATTCTGCTTTGATGATATGATAGTGTTAAAAAAATTCTTAATTATTAAAAGAAACAAAAACCCCCTTCGGTTTTGTTTTCACTTCCCATATGTTTCAAAGACAGCATTCTATCAATGCAGTGACGCTTGGTAGTGATACATCAGATAGAGTATCACCTGCTAAAACCAGTAACTCCATTTTCTGTTATAACTATGTGTAGTTCTGTTTCATAAGCAAGAATTAATCTGGTTCAGATTAGATTTAAGTTAATTAGGTCTCCAAAACCATCACAGGATAAAGTGATATAACTGCAGGAAACTTATATCATAATATTTAAAATGTCTTCTTGGATATTCCTTCAAGAAAGAAGTTATTCCCTTAATTAAGCCTGTAGTAAGAAATCAGACCTGTACCTAAGATTATCAATTTAGAAGCTGCGTGGAAGATGATTTGAGAGAGAATAGGAGAAAGCTCAACCAAGATGCTACCACAGTAGGTAATGATAGGAAGTGATGAAAAGCTGATTAGAGTGATGGCTGAATGAGCAGAAAGAAGTGGGAAGGTACGGGAGATAAGGAGAATATAGAATTATCAAATCTTAATAAATGATTAGAAATGGGGGTATGTGAGAAAATAAGGAGGTGAGGCTAGCTTATTGCTTATTGATTCAGTGAATCTTTGTGACTGTCCTTGTCAACAAATCTTGTATGATTTTAACATATGCATGACAGATTCCTTGTTAGAGAACTTTTGTTTTACTTGCTGAGTCAAATGCTTTAAAAATATATATACTTTATTATTTTGTAATTGATAAACACAATGTGGTCTATATAGTTGTAAGTAAGGATGGGTCTTGCTATGGAAAAATGTTTATTAAAGGCTACCTGTTTCTATCTGATATTTTCATTGAGGATAACTTGATACATATATATCACATTCTAATAATGATCTATAAAGATGAGGGGGAAAAATAGGTATGCATTTCTTAAGCTAATCAATGTTGAGCAGGCAAACCACTGACATAAAGCAACAAAGTTTTTCATAGTACGATTTAAAACACACACTACAATGTCAAAAGAAACAATTCCCTAAGGTATTGAGATTGTTACTCACATCTGGCATTCCTGTATAGAAGAAAAGGATCCTGAAGTTGGAAATCCAGGTCTTTTGTGATGGGTTCAGTCCTGTTTTCCATGCTCAGCCTATTCATAATGGTGAATCCATGCTTGGGAGAAGCTGATCTGAAAATCATCAGAAGAAAAAGTTGTTCTAAATTTATTATAGAGTAGCTAGACAGTGCAGTGGATAGAGCACCAGCGTTGATGTCAGGAGGCCCCGAGTTCAAATCTGGTCTCATACACTTAAAACTTCCTAGCTATGTGACCCTGGGCAAGTCACTTAACCACAATTGCCTCAGGGGAAAATTATTATAGTGCAGTTTTACTTTGGCAAGTCACAACCTTTCTGATTCTATTCATGTAATTTAATTAGAGATCGAGAGAAATTGGAGGGTAGGGGAGAAGAACGAGGTAAGGTAATAGATAGAGCACTAATCCTGGAATCAGGAGGATTTAGTTCCAATCCAGCCTCACACATTTGACTTACTAGCTGTGTGACCTTGGGCAAGTCAGTTATTTCCAATTACCTTGCAAAAACAAAGAAATAAAAACCATAGATCAAGTGTTCTTAACTTTTGTGTATGGAGCCTCTGATTATCTGGCGAAATCTATGGACCCCTTCTCAGAATTGTTTTTAAATGCATAAAATAATATATATAAGATTACAAAGAGTATCAATTATTTTGAAAAAATGATGTCATTTTCCCTATTCAACTGTAAAGACCATTAAAATCTATTCACAGACCCTAAGAGGTCCATGGATGCCAAGGTAAATTACTTGTGCCTTAGATTAACTTTTTTTCCTTTATCAATATTTCTTTGACCAGATATAAGTGACATTTCTTAATTCTTGGTGTTTATATCCTAATACATCTGGAATATAGTGCTTATTTTTATGCCATTTATTTGTTAATTAATATTTTCCCTTGAAAATAATCTCACATAAATTTTATATGTGTATGTTCTATTATTTTCCCATTAATATAAAATTTTTATGAAAATAATCCTCACATAGTTTCACATATAATCCTCTTTTCTATTCCTCTATATGAAATGCTAATGTTAGTTAAATTCATAATAGAAAAGGAGAATGTTAATATTTATGGACAAATTTGAGGGCATAATTGATGAAGATGTGAGAAAGGAGCAGAAAAGTTTTCTTATGTGATATTTTACAATAAACTACTTTATCTACATAACACTGACTGAAAGAGATAGGAAATACCAGATTTTATTGCGCTTACTTTTGCTATGAGGCTTCTCTTAAGCACATGTCAATTTTATACAAGATTCCTTATAACTATACGATAAAAATATCCTTATTTAATAATAACCTTCTGATCTTCAAGTACAAATAAGGGAATCATATGTTCACCAAAGCATTAAAATCCCAAAGTGATTGGGGTGATCTACTACAGAAGCCAAGTAAAAGTGATTCCAGATGCTATTGTGTACAGATAATATTTTGCAAATGAAACACAAAAAATCCTGGACAAAGTCAAAAACCACTCAAAAAAGTTTAAGTTAACTAGCTACACAGGAATAACCAAATAGCTGAATACAGGCAGGTCCTGATCAGTGCACATCAAGAATTCCTCTGAAATGGTTGCATTATTTGAATTCATACTGTATATTTCCATTGAACTATAATATTATATAACTATAACTTCAAGTAGTGCAAATTCAAATACATGTAATCTATACAGGGGATTTCTCATTTGCACTAATCAAGCTGCAAATGTCTATCGTTCAGATTATGAAATGCAGTTCGAATTACAATTTATAGCGTATGTCTTTCAATATGTGTATATGTGTATTTACTACACAATCATTGCAAATAGAAAACGAATTGGGCTCAGAATTAAAAAGGAAGTAGAGAAAAGGATGAACTGCTTTTCAAGAACTGGTTCATATTTTTAATATCAATACCAGCACTGACTCATGAAATGCCACAATTACCAAAATGAAATCGAGTAA
This sequence comes from Antechinus flavipes, assembly GCF_016432865.1. NCBI lineage: Eukaryota > Metazoa > Chordata > Mammalia > Dasyuromorphia > Dasyuridae > Antechinus > Antechinus flavipes. Next base: position 197,950,177 of record NC_067402.1, read on the forward strand.
CATTCAAAGAGTAATAGAAAGGAGCATAGTAGCTATGAGTAAGCTGAGCACTATAAAAGGAAAATAGAATTAAAATGTCATGAAAATGTTTTAAAGAAAAAGAACACTGACTGGAAAAGGTAAAAATGAGAGAAAACCAAAAGATAACCTATGAACTCATTATTATCCTTATGATGTTAGAATATGGAAAGTTCTCAACACACTACCTGCTAGTGAACATACGGAAGGACATTGATATGCAGAATATGTAGGAATCATTTGGGGTACAAGGGTACCCCATCAGTAAGATCACAAAATAGTTAAGATCACAAACAAGAGTTGTTTCTTAAATACACTGTCTTTTTTGTACCCTCAAGAATGCTTAGCATAATTATCTTGAAGATAATAATCACTAAATTACGTTATCTATAGGTTGGTTTGTTACCATAACGGTATCATTTAAGTGCTTGATTAAAATTGGAAGATGTGAAATTTCTTTGAGGAAAAATATACAAGAAGTTACTGTGTGTGCCAAGAGGCATTATAAAATTAAAACATAAATAATCCAATCCAAATATCTTTAGGAACTAAATTTCCCACAATTTAAAATAAAGGAAAATCTGAGTTGCTTGAAAAGGTGATTATACAAGTTTTTTTCTTTCAATCAAAGGTATTTAATTTTAAGAAGAGATTCAAATTAAACAGAACTCAAGCTTTAATTAACTATATATTCATTTTTTTATCCCTTGTTGGGATTCCATGTGGACCTTTTGGTTACAAGTAAAAACACCTCAAGATTACAGTGTGAAGCTGAAACAATAGAAATTAGCCATGATATCAAATTCTACAAAATTATTAGCCAAAAAAAAAAGAGGTTTTAGTCACTAACAAATGAGCCATTAGCTTAATATTTGAAAAACACCTCTAGCAATTCTATCTTATCTAAGAAAAAAGTTTAGCATTTTATATCATTATACACTTTGCCCCAAAAGGCTCTCACTTTAATAATGACGTAAATTGACCTCAGTTTTCTAGAGGCATCAACTTTACTAATGGTTATCTCTACATATTCTGCATTATAAAAAAGAAATCACAAAATGAAATAACAAAGAGCAAGAAAAAGATTAAAGAATTAAATTAGCTCCCTCCCATAAGAGGTAGAATTTGATTTCTTCAGGCATTTGAAAAATAGCAAAATGTTTTCTCTTTAGAAGAAACTTAAATTTTTTTTTCTTCAACTTAAACACATTTTCTTTCTTTCCCTTTTCCACACCTCAAAAGAAAAAAAAATCTTATAACAACAATGCATGGTAGAGCAAAACTGATTCACATACTGGCCATGAGTTCATCTAGTGAGTAGCATGCTTCATCACCAATCCTCTGGAATCATGGATGGACATGACACTAATCCTCAAAGTTATTCACCTTTACAAAATTGTGTTAGCATATACAGTTTTCATCTTGCTCTATATACTTTGCTTTGCATCAATTCATACAAGCATTCCCAGATTTCTATGAAATCATCCTTTTTATAATGTCTTATGGCACAATAGTAATTCATTATAATCACATTGCAGAATCTGTTCAGAGTTCCTCAATTAAAAGATACTTCCTTAGTTTCTAATTCTTTGACATATTACAACAGCTATAGATGGTTTTGTACATTTGTGTTATTTTCTTCTTTTTTATTTGGCAATTAAGAGATAACTGGAGAAAAAAAGATATAATTGGTCAATACAGTTGAACAATGAGGCCAGAAACTATATAACAGAGGTCATAGGAGAGCAAAATGAAATGAAGATGACTCAAAAGATTTTTTCTCAAGGAGTTGAGCCACAACAAAGAGAAAAAGATATAGGACTATAGCCTGTGGAATGTTTGGAACAATAACGTTTTTTTAAGGATGGGGAACATATTGGCATGTTTGTGAAGGAGCCAGTTAATAAAGTAAAGACAGAATAATTATAGGAATAGGGGAATAATGATGGAGGCAATTTGCTGGAAAGGTTAGGATAGAATGAGATCAACAACTCATGCCTTGTTTGTTTTACTTGGGTCCCCCCCCCCTCCCCCCAACCTCTTAACCTAAGACTGGATTGAAAGAGGAGATAGTGGAGATTTAAAGATGTCTGAATGATGGTGATGCAGAAGAGAGAGAGTCCTCAACATATGGGATCAGTTATTTATTTATTTTTTTTTATGTACTGTATGAGGAAGATTCTAAGGTAAAAGGGTGAGTGGAAATGATGTGGAAGGTTTGAGGAAAGAAAAGGTTTGGAATAGTTGCTATGGAAAGTAGAACTAAGCAAACTGATTTGACAAAAGAAAAAGGACTTGCTGAAATGAAGATTGTATAGTGCTGAACTGACTTACCAAGGTAGAGACTAAAAAGGGAAGAGAATGTAGTCAGTGTAAGGGTGATGATCTAGGAGAGAATTAAGGGGTATAGAGAATGAAAATTATGATGAAGAACAATTAGGGGTCAGAAAAACCTAAAAGGGAGAGAGGTATACAGGAGGTGATGTTCAATGTTGTTAAATGTTGCAGAACAGTAAAATCTGAGATAAGTTCCTTAGATTTGTGATTAATAGATTGTTAGTAATTTTGGAAAATGCATTTCCAATTGAATAGTAAGGTCAGAAACAAGACGGTAAAGAGTTTAGAAAAGAGCAAGTAGAGAGGAAACAAAGACGCCAAGTATAGATGACTTCCTCAAAGAATATAGATGAGATGAGGAGAGATAGGATGATGGATAATGAGTATGGGAGGAACAACAGAGACTCTATGAAGAATGGGTGAGACAAAGGACCATTTATAGGGAACAAGGAGGGAGCCAATAGATAGAGATTAAAGATTAGAGATGGAATATGGGTAATACTACAGGCAACCTGTTGGAGAAGACAGCAAATATATGTGTATATATATATACAGAGAGAGAGAGAGACAAACAGAGAGACACACAGAGGCAGAGACAGAGATAGACACACAGAGAGACAGAGAAAGACAGAGAGAAAGAGAGAGAGAGTGAGGGGGGTGGGGGTTGGCTAGGAGAAAAGTCACCTCTTCATTTGATACAGTAGAGGAAGAGGTATTAAGAAAAGATGTCTAACATATTAATTTCTATATTTTTGTGTGTGTGAAAGCTTTATAATGCATATAATTATTAGTTGGACAGTATAGGTATATACAATTAATCTTCACTATTAATGGATTCTATAATTGCAGATTCTCCTATTTGCTAAAATTTGTAACATCCAAATCAGTATTCATGGTACTTTCTGCTTTATTTATGGACATATACAGAATAGCAAAAAATGTGATTTACATGGCATATGTGTGTCCAACTGAGGTCAAACGAGGCAAAAACATTCTCTGTGTTCTTGTTTCAACTTTGGTACTATAAACAAGTATCCTTTTTCATGGTATATTTAGTGCTACTACTATTTTTGTCTTTTTGTGTTACGTTTGGCTGTTTAGAGATTTTGCTGTCTATTGTCCCTACGCACAAGAAGGCTGTGATGTACCTTTAGGTGAAAATAAATGTTAGCTAAACTTTGTTTAGGCATGAGTTTCAGTGCTCTTGTCTTTGAGTTCAAAATTAATGAATTAACAATATAGTACATCCAGAAAAAGGAAGAGGAAATTCGCCAATCTGTATATGAGGCAGCTCTGGAAAGTGATAATATAAATGTTGTGACCCGAGACTTCCAAGAATTTCAATGGATTTCTCCTGGGATCAATGATTCAGGATTCAATATTTCAGTGTTCAAGGAAATTTAATAGAAAATAACTACCATGAAATATGAGAATTAACTGCAATTTATAAATAAGTAAACAAACATGCTCTAAATTATTTTTACTGATAAGTGTTTGGAGACCATTAACCTAGAAAATCCAAACCCTTTAGATTTTCCTCTAAGATTATCCATAATCTGATCTCTACCTGTTTTTCTTGTCTTTTCCCCATCTATTTTCCAACAGGAAACCACTGTTGCAACTAAATTCACCATTTCTGAATATATACCTATGTTCCTATTCTACCTCTTGTCAATCTTCCTAACAAAAATGTTTTCTCCCTACCTCTCAATTTATATAAGTTTTACACATCCCTCAAGGTATAACTTAAATCCTACCAACCCTCAATGATTTCTTCATCCACTGAACTCTATAAAACTTACTTTAGACTGTGAGGTTCAAAAGAAATAACTTATATGAAAGTCTTTAAAAACTTTCAATCACCATATGAAGTGAACTATTACTACTGCTGTTTTCTATATTACTCATCTAAAAATGCTATCTTTTATTCTTAATTTATCTTTTCATATACATAGATTGCTCTACCCTTCCTAGTTTGTAAGATCCTTAAAAGTACAGAACAGATCAATCAATTCAATCCAATAAACAAACATTTAAATATCTTCACTGCATGCAAAGAACTTTTCTAGGAGAGAGAGACAGAGACAGAGAGAACGACAACAGAATTTAGCTCAGATACAGTCTGCCCTCATAGAATTTATAGTATAATAAGTGGGTGACACATACAAAAATAATACAAAATCATATAAAAAATGCTATGTGAACTCCAAAGAGGGGGAAGATCATAATAAGTAAGAGAATAAGTGAAGTCTTCCTGAAAAAGGTGGCATAAAATTTGGATTGTAAAAGAACGGGTAAAGATATCACAAGGATAGACTCGGTCAGATTTGGCTTATGATTATATGAAGACAAACTCAAAATTAACAATGTAGTTTTGGGAGATTGGGTGAAAAGTGGTCACCACTCATATCAAAGTAAGAAGGGACAAGTTTAAGTAAAATATATTGAGGTCCATTTTGGACATGATTTTAAAAAAACTATGTTTTATACATTGTCTTTGTACTTTGCCACCTAGGGGAATGAATGCCTGTATATTATAAGAGATCATAAGCTGGCTGTCTGCTGATGAATTTTATCTACAACATTTCATAACTACAATAATACATGTCTCCTTTCCATTCTCATTGCCACTACCCAGATTCAGCTATGTGTGAGTGTATGTATATGTGTATGTGTATCTATGATGGATGCATATAATGATCTGTCAATGATTTTCACAACGTTACCTCAGCAACATTTTAGGTGAAAGAATTAATGCTAAATGGCATTTGCCTAAATCCACTCTAATTAAACCTCTTTCCATCCATAGTAATTTTTAAAAGCTTGTCCAATTCTAATGATACTATTCTGAAAAACAAGATCTTTTTAATTAAAAAAAAATAGGGAGATCTTCCTTTTAAAATACCAAATATGGACAACAATCTTCCTAATGGTAATAATTATTACTGAGCAGTACAAACTCTTATTAATTGTAAATCCTACATCCTTAATGTAACATATTTTAACATTTATTTAATGTTTTGTTTTTAAAACTGCCAAAAGGGTGAAATTTTAACTATTTAAAATATAATGGTTACATACTTAATAACAAGCTTATATTGAGATTTAAATTTTATTTCAAAAGTATTATTTCACCAACATAGATATCATCAATCAATTAAAAAGCATTTATGAAGTAAGCTGAGACAGAGTCAAGATGGCAAAGGTTAGCATTTTTGCTTAACTCTTCCAACACATTTTCTCCACAACTCTTTAGAAAATGCATCAAACTAAATTCTGGTCATATAAGCAAAAGAAAAAGGTCAGAGTGAATCATTTTTTCTAGTCAGACAGAACTAGACAGCACTGTCTAGGCAGACAGAAAGGGACCATGAGGGAGTCAAGGCTGGCCAGAAGTACAGCATGGTGGTCCCAGGTCAAAAAGAAAATATTGCAAGGAACCTAAAAGAAAAAATTCAAGTACTATGGAATCACAGTAAGGATCATATAAGATTTAGTAGCTATTATTAAAAAAGAATGGAAAACTTGGAATATGATATGCCAAAAGGCAAATGATCTAGAATCAGAATGAAGAATAACTATCCAGCAAAAGTGAGTTAATTCTAGAGGGAAATAGATATTTAATGAAATAAAGATCAGAGATAAATGGAAAATTTGACATTCAAACAGTGAACTCAAGAATATCATTAAAAGTAAGCATGAGTGAGAAATCACAAGAACTGCTTATATATCAGAACTTTATTATATCAATGTTTTTAGAAGGAGTCTGGATATAATTCTTTTATGATTAGATGATCTCAAACTAGATGGGAAAGGAAGAGGAATACACTGGGAGAGGAGGAAGGGGGAAAATTATTTCTCATAAATGGTGAGCAAAGTAAAGCTTGTATGCCAGTGAGAAAAGGAATGGACAACATTTGGACCCCACTTTCATCTGAACTTCAAGGAGGAAGAATACATATAGTTGGATACAGAAATTCATTTTACCCAAGAGAAAAGTAGAAGGGGAAAGTATTAAAAGAAAAGGCAGGGGAAAGAAAAAGAGAAAGAAGATTAAGAGAGAAATGATCAGGTCATTTCTCACTTATGCATGGTGCCTTCAGAGAAAATGACCATATATTATGGTATAAACATCTTACAGAAAGCAGAAGTATTAAATGCATTTTTCTGACTATAATGCAATAAAAGCCCTTGGAGGCATAGATTAAAAATTAATTGAAAACTAAATAACTTAATTCTAAAGAATGGGTAGGCCAAAGAACAAATCACAGAAAGAATTTTTTAAAAGTCCACTAAAGATAATAATAATAAAGAGCAGTTATGTGGGAAAATGGATAGAGCCCTGGCTCTGGAGTCAGGAGGACCTGAATTCAAATGTGACCTCTTGACACTTATTGTGTGACCTTGAGCAAGTCAGGTAACCATGATCGCTTCACCAAAAAACAAAATAAAATAAAATAAAAGCAAAAAAAAAATTATGATGACAATAATGAGTCAACTTACCAAAATTTGTGGGATATAACCAAAACAGTAATTGAGGGAAATGTATAACTTGAAACAGTTATTTCAATAAGATAAAGAAAGAACAGACAAACAAATTAGGCATACAACTAAAAGTTAGAAAACCAACAAATTAAAACCCTTCAATAAAACAACAGAATAGGCACACTGACATTCGAAGGAGAATCAAATTGAAAATAAAAAAAACCCATTGAACTAATTAGTAAAACTAGAAGCTGGTTATCTGGAAAAAGAAAAGGAAACAATAGGTATTTGTCTAAAAAAAGAAGAAAACAAAATTATTAATATCAAATTTTTTAAAAAAGTAAATTCACAAGTAATTATGATGAAATAAAAGCAATTATTAGATTGTTAGGAGTTATGTCATCCAAATATATGCCAAAAAAAGGAGAATCTTAATGGAACAGATCAACATTTATAGAAATTATCCAGATGAACAGAGTGGGAAATAAAATAAAAATAAATAAGCCTGTCTTAGAAAGAAAAAAAAAAACCTGAACAAGTTATAAATGAATTGCTTATGGGAAAAATATCCAAACAAACCATTGGAGCAAACTCTGTCAACCATTTAATAAACTACTAATTCTAATACCACCACCATACAAACTCAAAAAACAAGAAGGAATACTACCAAATTCCTTCTATGATCCAAATATGATCTTGTTACCTAAACCAGAGAGTCAAAACGGAAAAAGAAATCTTCAGATCAATTTTCCTAATGAATATTGATGAAAAAAATAACCCTAAATACTTATGAGCAGATTACTGAACTATATATCAAATATCATACATTATGACCAGGTTGGATTTATGCCAAGAATATAGGCATAATTTAATATTAGAAAAGCTATAAGCATAATTGACCACATTAAAAACAAAAACATTATTCCAGAAAACATAGAAACAGATTTTGACAATATATAATATCCATTCTTGTTTTAAAAAAAGAGAAAGTTTGGAATTTATCTTAAACCAAAAGTAAGTATACTTTATAATATGAATAATCTAGAAGCCTTTCCAATATGATCAGAGGTAAAGCAAGGATGGTCAGTTATCCCTATTCCTATTCACCATTGCACTAGAAATGCTAGACATAACAATGAGAAAAGAAAAAAATATTGAGAGAAAAAGCATAGGCAATAAGGAAACAAAACTATCATTACTGCCAATGATATGATGGTTTACTTAGAAAAACCTAAAGAGCCAACCAAAAAACTAATCAAAACAACTAACTTCAGCAAAATTACAGGATATGAAATAAACACACAAATTATCAACATTTCTACATATTCTAACAACATTCAGCAGAAAGATATAGAAGAAAATTTACATTCAAAATAACTACAGACAGTAAAAGTTTAGTAAAAGTTAGACTATGGAGTCTAACTGCTAAGGCAGTCTTCACCCAAAAAAAGGCAGATTTAAACTATTAAAGACATATTAATTGCTTCTGGGTAGGTTGAGGCAGCTGGCTGGCATAGTGGATAAAGTAACAGGCCTGGAACCAAGAAAACCTGAGTTCAAATGCAGTCTTAGACATTTATTAGATGTGTGATATTGAACAAGACACTTAATGTTTGCTTCAATTTCCTCATCTGCAAAATGAGCAGGAGAAAATGGCAAACCATTTCTCTATCTCTGCCAAGAAAACCCCAAAAGGAGTTAGGAAGAGTTGGACATAAGTGAAAATACAACAAAGGCTGAGCCAATAAAATAAAAACAAAAATGATACCTTAATTAATTTATTCAGTACCAAAGAAATCAAATTACCAAAGAATTATTTTAAATAGAAAAATCATCTGAAGGAACAAAAAAGGGAATTATCCCACTCCTGTTAATCTACAACAGGATTCTATATCCTACCTTATCGTATGCTACCCTTTTCCCCACTTTAACCCCACTCACCTTCTATACTTCATCTTATTCTTTTATCCCTTGCCCATACCTTGTTCTAGTACCATAACTCTCCATACTTCTCTATAGCCCACTTTATCCCTGGCCCTTTGATCTACATACCTTGTCCCACTGCTATCAATCTACATATTCTTCTATACTCCACCTTTTCCTATTCCTTCCCCCTCTTATTTCTTTATAGATTTTGGATGATGCTATATTCTTCACACACACACACACACACACATACACACACACACACACACACACAATGTTCCTTATTTAACTCATTCCCGATGCAAGTAGGTTTTCAGAACTATGAGCCCTCCTTCCACCTCTGTCAATTCTTCCTTTTTACCTCATTTGTATAACATAATTACTATTTTTACCTTTTCCTAAATAGTTTTGCTCTTTAGAATTAGATCATACTCAACTCTATCCCAATATTTCTTTTGAGCTATCCAATTACTGACATCAATTTTAAACATATGATATCCACATTTCCATGTAAAAAAACGTAAATAATTTTTTCATGTCGAGTTCCCTGAAAATGGCTCTTACTAAATTTATTAAATTTTCTTTTAAGTTCAGGTTTGGTTGAAAGTCCTGAAAATTTGCAAGTCTGTTGAATTCCCAGTTCTTATATGTAATTTTTCTATTAGGTTAAGGTATGGTTGAAAGTCCAGAAAGTCTGCAAGTTTGTTGAATGTCTGGTTTTTTCATTCAATACAAAGGATAATTTTGCTGGATATATATTTTTAGCTATACACACCATTCTTTTGATTTCTAGCATACATCATTCCAGGACCTTTTTATTGTGGCTGCTGATAAATCCTATACAGTTCTAAATATAGCTCCAATATATCTGAATTTTTTGTTTGTTTCCTGCAAAATACTTTTTTTGATCAGAAGATTTTGAAATTTGGTGATAATATTCCTAGGTGTTTTTCAGAAAGGATCACTTTGAGGTGGTGATCAGTGGATGTTTTCTGTTTCTATTTTCCCATCATCTTCTAACACTACAGGACAATTTTCTTGCATATAATGTCAAGGTTTTTTTTTGTTTTTTTTTTTGTTTTTTTTTTGGTCACAGCTTTCAGGTAAACCAATTGTTTTTATGTTTTCCTCTTCTTGATCTATTTTCCAGATCTGTTGTTTTTCTTATGTTTCACATTCTGTTCTACTTTTTCATTCTTTATGTTTTGTTTTGTTGTTTTTTGGTCTTTTATACCTTCATTGACTTCCCCTTGCCCAATTCTAATTTTTAAAGAATTATTTTCTTCTTTAAGGTTCTATATTTACTTTTCTAGTTGGTTAGTGGATTGCTTTGTTTTCCATAATCTTCTTGTTTTTCTTGAACAGTTTTATTTTTGTTTTGTTTTTCCTCAATCTCTCTCACTTGATTTTTTTAAATTAATGCCTTTTATTTTTAAAATATATGCATGGATAATTCTGAACATTCATTCTTGCAAAACCTTGTGTTCCAAAATTTTTTCCTCCCTCTGATGGCAAATAATCCAATATATATTAAACATGTGCAATTCTTCTATACATATTTCCACAAACGGCATGCTTCACAAGAAAAATCAGATCAAAAAGGAAAAAAATAAGAAAGAAAACAAAATGCAAGCAAATGAAGAAGTGGTGAAAATATTATGTTGTTCACACTCGGTTCCCACAGACCTCTCTCTGGGTGTAGATGGTGCTCTTCATCCCAAAACCATTGAAACTGGCTTGAATCACCTCATTGTTGAAAAGAATCATGTCTATCAGAATTGATCATTGTATAGTCTTGTTGTTATCATGTATAATGATCTCCTGGTTCTGCTCACTTCACTTAGCATCAGTTCATGTAAGTCTCTCTAGGCTTCTCTGAAATCATCCTGCTGATCATTTCGTATATTACAATAATATTCTATAACATTCATATACCACAATTTATTCAGCCATTCCCCAACCAAATGACATTCATTCAGTTTCCAGTTTCTTGCCACTACAAACAGGGCTGCCACAAACATTTTTGCACATGTGGGTCTCTTTCCCTCCTTTATGATCTCTTTGGCATATAAGCCCAGTGGAGACAATGCTGGATCAAAGGTTATGCATAGTTTGATAGACCTTTAGGCATAGTTCCAAATTGCTCTCCAGAATGGTTGAATCAGTTCACAACTGCATCAACAATATATTAGTATTCCAGTTTTCCCAATCCCTTCCAACATTCGTCATTATCTTTTCCTGTCATCTTCGGCAATCTGAGAGGTGTGTAGTCTCACTTGATTCTTAAAGTTTTTTTTGAGTTCTTCTACAAATTCTTATTGGGCAGGTAGCCATTTAATGTTACTCTTTGGGGTAGAAAAAAACTTTTTAAAAATTCGGAGCTCTCCTCTGAAGATGAATCTCAGTTTTCACTATTTTCCATAGTAAGTTTCTGTGGTTGGGTTCTTTCTTCTTTGCCAGTTCATTTTTTTTTTTTTTTTTGGAGGGGGATGTGGGGGTATAGTACTTCTAGCTTCACTTCAGTCCTCCTCTCTGATCTGGGAGTAAAAGCTCCACTCTCCTGCAAGTGCCCACAGCCAGCAATGTCCCTAACCCACTGCCTCTGCATTCACTGGGTGATGGTTTCTTCTCACCCAGAGTGATGTCTCAGCAGCACAATTGGGCCTGGCATTCCTAATCAGTAGAAGTTCTTTTGGTCTTCACAGACTGAGATTTCCAATTTTCCTTTGCTGTCTGGGTGGTAAAGTTCCTGTGGTTCCTGCTGAGGCTCTAGTAAAACCCACCTAGTCTCAGGATTTTTCATTTGCTGTTTCTGTGAGCTAACCTGGAGTTGTTTCCACTTCACAATACCTAACCTCTTCCTGGGGTCTTTCTTCAGGTTGTCTCAGATTGTCCTAGGAGGACCCCAATTCTACCTCAAGTCTTCTTTGTTTTTCACCAGTTATGTTCACTCTCAGGTGCAAATGTGATCTGTTTGTGGGAGAAATTTGGGGAGCTCGAAATTTTCCTGTCTATTCTGCTATCTTCCCAGAATATCTCTCTCCTTCAGTATTTACATGAAGATCAGAAAAATGTTGCTGGAACTGTAATTTGAGCTCAGAAAATATATCTACTGTTGATCTGTGTGAGAATGAAGATTATTTTAACATAAGACAAAATGGGATATATATAAAAGGCAGCCCAATGTTACTAGTGATTCAAACATCAGTTGTCACAAATTCACTTTACCACAGTATAAGTTTTGCTTATATTGTTCTGCTTTGAAAATTTAGTCTGTCAGAGTATTTTTTATGTGGCTACTAAGAGCTTTGATTTCTTCTGAAAACTACCTGTTAATATCCTTTGTTGATTTATCAACTGAAGAATGGCTCTTATTTTCTTTTCAGTTCCCTATTAATTTATCAATTACCTACCTATCTTTTACCCAGAATTCTTTAAATTTTGCTTTTCTCAAATACAACCATGTGCAATATTCCTATTTTTCTCCATCACAAAATTCTAGCAGAGAACAGTTTCCTCAATGTTACCTTCATTTTCACCTCTTCAGTACGAGAAAAGAATTTTGTTCATCAGTTTTTCTAACGTTGAGGGACTGTTAAAGCAAGCCAGGCAAGTTGCTTTGCAGAGAAGAAGCATTGTCAAGCACATATTCAAATGATCAAAATTCTTATGACTATTCTATCATATCTCTGTTCCAGGCTTGTGAGTTATTTTCCAAACTCAATCATTTCTTCTTTCTATGTAGTTTATCATATGCTTCCATAATAATATTGTTTCTGCCTCTATTATCTTTATTTAAATGTGTTCCAACATGCTTTCGTTCCTCTGGATTTCCTCATACAAGCATATTTTCTACTGTGCTATCCTATTCCTCTGCTGTTTTATCTATTCTGTTCTTTTAGAATTACATATAGATTCCTAGAGCCACATTCCATTTTGTAGGTCTCATTTTACATGTTATCGATGAAATCAAATTGTCCTCCTTGTGTGAGGAGCTCTAGTTTAACTTATTTATTGATTTATTTTTTTGCCCATAATTTTTGTATTTGTAAGAAGACAGCTGAGATTATGAGTTTAATTACAGGCTCCTTTTTGGATGTTTTCTTCTGTTAAGTTGTAGATACCTTTACTGCTATTTTACTCATATTGTATATACTCTTTATGAATAGTAAGTCAACAAATATTTATTTAATATCTTTAATATTTAATATCAACAAAAATTTATTTAATATCAGGTGCCAGAACTGTGCTAAGCACTGGGGATATAAAAAAAGTTGAAACACAGTCTGTTTTCAAAAAAATTGCATTTTAATAGTAGAGACAATATGAAAACAACTCTTTACAAACAAAATATACACAGAATATAGGAGATAACCAAAGGGAAAGCATTAGCAGTGAGAGGATCAGAAAAGATTTCTTATCAAAAGTAATAGTAATTGGGAAGGCAGGGAGATCAGGAGGTAGAAATGAGGAGGCAAAGAATGATGAGCAGGGAGGAAAAGCCAATGAAAATACAAAAAGTCAGGAGAAAGAGCATCTTATATGGGGAACAGTATTGAAGTCAGTGTCACTGGACTACAGAGAACATGAAGAAGAGTAAGTTGTATGAATAGTAGAAAGGTAAGAAGTACTGGAAAGGAGGACAAATTTGGTAAGGAAGAATTGATATTTACTGAATAGGAGGGTAACAAATCAGATCTAACTTTAAAAAGCTGAGTGGATAATGAATTAGAGTAAGGAGAGAATTGGGCAGAGACCCCAGGTAGAAAGCTACTACAATAAGGCAGGCACAAAGTGATGAGACTATGCCACAATATCAGCAGTGTCAGAGAAGAAAAAAAAGGGGGGAGGAAAAATATACAAGAGATAGTATAAAAGTAAAAATGACAGGACTTGGCAACACATAAGATGGTACATAAGAGAGTGAAGAGCTAAGAATGACACCCCAGGCTATGAACCTGGGTACCTTGACAGATAACAGAAAAATTTGGAGGGAAAGAAGACTGATACAATTTTGGACCTGCTGAATTCAAGCTGGCTATGACACATCCAGTTCAGGATGTCCAAGAGACATTTGAGAGATGCAAGACTTGATGGAGGTCATGAGAGATATTAAAGCTCAAGAAATAAATCTAGGAATCATCAGCACAGAGATGACAATTGAAATCCAAGGGAGTTAGTAAGATCAGCAAGTGAAACAGTACAGAAGGAAGGAAAAAGGGCACAGAACAAAAACGTCTTAGGGAATACCCAGTTAAGAAGCATGATCTGGATGAAAGTCAAGAAGGGACACTTATTAAGAGTAATTGAAAGAAGAATCAGGAGATGGTCAGTTCTGTATTATATAGACTGGTAGATACTTGTAGGTATTTCTTTCCTCTCTCTTTTTAATTTAAAGTCATTCTGATTAGATTTTCAATTTTCCATGAACATAGCTTTTTATCATCCTTAATTTTTTTTCCTTCTCTTCCATGTGAAAACTTCAAACTAAATTTTCATTCTTTTTTGAAATAAATTGACACTCAGAGAGGTGACAATATTAAATGGAATCATTCTGCCTAAAAGAATCCTGTTTTAAATACTGTCAGTTTTCTATGTAAAAGTATAATTATTCCTACCTTGTGTAAACAAACAGGGTTCCTTCTACATCAGTCTTCTCCTGCAAAAAACATACAACAAAATATAAATATATTCTCTCCATTTAAGCAAAGAGTCATGTATTTAGAGATTATAATTTTATTATGAAATAGAATAAGCAGGTCTGATATCCAGTATGAAGATTAATCAACAAATATATTTATTAAGCAACTCCTATATGCAGATACTTACTAACGGCTGGGGATACAAAACCAAAATGAAAGTCTCTGCTTTTGAGGAGCTTGCAGTCTAGCCAGAGAAGATCATATGTACATTATCTATAGGTATATACAAAATAGATATAAGATAATTTGGAAAGCAAAAAAGCCAATAGCCGAGGAAGGGGAGTCAAGAAAAGCTTCTTATAGAAAGTGGAAAAGTAGACTAGGTGCAAGTTGTAAAAGGCATTAAAAGTCAAGAACGTTTACGAATGATTTTAGAGGTGATAAGGAGTTATTAGAGTTTGAATAGGAGAGTGATATGGGCAGAATGATGGGAAAATAACTTTGGCAGCTCAGTAGAAAATGGATTGGAATAGGAAGAGACTTGAGTTAGAAATAGTAATTTGGAGTCCACTGTGATAATGTAAGCAAGAGTTAATAAGAACTTGAACCAGGGTGGTAGCTATGAGATTAGAAATAAGATGGCTTATTTGAGGGATGCTGTGAGTATAGAAACAGATGTAGTGACTAAAGAGATATCATGGGTGGGTGAGATCAAGAAATAAAGGTTGATAAATCTGTAATGGATCAAATATTAGTAATAGAAACACAGGAAAAATTACTCTTAGAAAGCATAGGAAAGCAGATTTCCTGCCACAATCATAATATTGGCGATTTATTATTTGGAGTCAATAATTTTCCTTTTATCAATCATAAAATAAATTATCATTAGCTTTCTTCACTAAATATAGAAATAATAATTCAACTTTAACTGAAATTCTTTTCCATGGATTCATTAGGAAAAAGGTGATTAAAAATGTATTGCCCCTTCTTCTCTACACTGGATATATTATAAAAAGCTATAAAAACCACTGCTGTATTTCTTTTGCTATCCACTTATTTCCAATGTACATTTTTCTACTGGCAAATCCTATTCCCTGGGAGAACTAATAACCTTCTAATACCTCTTCTTGATTTTTTAGATGAATGAAACCTTCCCCCCAAATTAAACATCTATATTCAATCTAGCATGCTTATTATGTTCAGAATACATTCTAAAACCAAGGAGCCTTTGAAATAAAATTTGACACAAATAATCCTCAAACTAAAACTACAGTTTAGAATTGTGGATGAAAATGTTATGGGGAAGTTATCAAATTAATATTCATGGATTATTTCAGCTAAGCTCAATCCTTCTCACTTCCCCAAAGACAGTAAAGCCTGAATTTCAAATATATAGAAACTAACCAGAAAACTGAGTTAATGAAATTATCTCCAAAAACCTTAAAAATAAAATTTAAATGAAAAAACAAACAACTTTCCAATATGATTAATAAAAGAGTGTTATAAAAACATAAGAATAAGGTACTTGTTTATACAATTAGGAATTAAATAGCTAAAATTTGGAATTTAAAAGCAATTTAATTTGTTAAGCATTTAAGCAGTTTACTTGTAATATTCTATTAAAATAAATACTAAAATCCAATCAATTAATTTCTGATTATGTTTTCCAATTTTTTTCATTTCACAAATGCCTACAAACTTGCTAACAAATCAGCATCACATTCTTTATCCCTTTCCTTTCATATCCTCCAAACACATAATTTTGGGTCATGTGAATACATATAAGCCACTTTTCTTTCACTCTCTTCAGAACCATCATAGTCCCCACTTTATAGATAAAGAATTTATCTTTATAGATTAAGAATATGCAATGCAAAAGGAATGGCAAAGATCAGGTCCTTTTCAAGATGCTTTTCAGGTCCTTAAATATCCATTACCATTTGATATGGAAATAACAAATTAGCTTAAAAGTTTCCATACAACTAATCCATAGCTCTTTTGTTTTGAGATTTTTAGTATTTCAAGATCCTAAGAAACTAATTAAAACTTTTCAAAATGTCATTCCTCCTTGTTTTCTGTCCCCCCCTCTCCAAATAAAATAATCCCATGATATTTCATCATTAACATTATGACCATTATCATTTGGAACTTGGCTATTCTGTACTTTTGGAAAGAACTACAAATAAAGCCATTACAATATTTTATGTTGCATTTGAAATATTTTCTTAACACTACTGAAATAATTTTAATATTTCTCTTCAGTCATTTTCATCTAATTCTCAATTTTAAGCAAATGAAGATATTCTAAGGAGCTTGAAAAGAGAAGCCAATTACTTCTCAAATTATGTATATACATTACCAAATACTTCTAATTGTTATTTTTAATACTGCATGAGTATAAATTGCAAGTACACACTTGCATATTTGGGAACCTTAAGATGTTGCTGCAGAATATGCAATTCAGAACTTTATAAATACTAAAAATTCAAATAGTCCTTTTTTTTCATGCTGTAAACATAATCAGCGGGCTCAGGAGTTCAGCATTACACTTTAATTATATCATTTTGGATAAAACATTCCAATAGTTCTGATCTTTCCTTGTTATAATTAATAATTATAATCTAGGCATTATAATGCTAACTTTGCTTCACCATTGTATTTTGGAAAATAAGATTACATTTCTAAAGCAGTTTTTAAAGTGCTCTGAGCTCTCAAGCTAAAAAAATTTAAAGAAATAATAGAAATATCGGTTTTAATCTTTCTTTGGAGAAAACTCATGGCTCTTAAGAAATAATAATCTTTTCTAAAAATAAAATAATTGTTTTTTCCAGAACCTACATAAAAATACATATATTCTGGAAATATATAAAATTCAGGGCACTCAAGTAACATTTAGCAAGTGATTGTTCCACTAATGTAAATATTTCCCAGAGCTGAGCACAGTGCCTGGAATTGTGTTAGATTCTTCATGACTCCAAATTTTCTTGGCAACTGGAGTGGTTTGCCATTTCCTTCTCCAGCTCATTTTACAGATGAGGAAACTGAGGGAGGGATGAAGGGACTTAATTAGGATCACACAGCTAAGTGATCTGAGGCCAGTTTTGAACTCTGGATGCTGTCTTCCAGATTCTAGATTCAAGATTCTATGCACTATGGCGCCACCTAGCTGCCGCATGCCTGGAATACAGCAGGCACCTAATATTTATTGATTGATTATTGGTTAAAATGATCTCATTGCTTCCTAATGTCTCTTTTATCCCCCTAGAAAAGTACCTAACTACTATTGAGTCATCCAGTTATTTTCCTAAAAATAATTATTTATATCCATTATATAGCCAATGTGGTGGTGCTATGTCTAAAGCAAATCAGAACACTAGATAACAAATAGAATTAAGTTTAGAATGAGACCCTGTAAAATTAAATGTCAGAACTACAGTTCCCAGGTCAAAAAATATTTCCTCAGTTACAATATCTAGCTTTAGATATCTTACCGTGAAAGCACTGAAACAAGATGTTTATATGTGTAGACAAACCAAGATTTTTAAATGTCTTCATTTACTTTTTATGAAAAAAAAATTCATTTAAAAAATTTATACTTATTTGACAAGCATTTATATACTTCCTATGTGTAACACAATAGTAAGAGTTAAAATTCTAATTATGGTTCTTCTGGCAACATTCTCTTTCTCATGTTGTTATTCTACATTATAAATATAACTAAGAATTTAACTGGCTTGATATATATAAAGTATGAGTAATATAAAACTGTTTCAGTAGCAAAGATGGGTGACTTGCCAGGTTGGATAAGACTATTTTATTACTACATACCTGTGGTTTTTTTTTTTTTTTTTCCTCTCTACAGAAAGAGGAAAATAACTAATTTACATCACTCAGATTTTTACAGATTTGAAGAGGTAATTGTGGGTTACTTAGATAAAAGATCTTTTGGAAATGCAAATAGCAATTCTACTCAGGTTTAAAAGACATCTGCAGAAGATAAAATTCTTTTAGTGAACTTTTGTGAACTTCATGCCAAGAGAAAATATTTTGTTTAAAACAAAATTCTGTACCATTTAGGAATAGTTTATCTTTGTTTCGGTAAATCTATGATTCCATGTTAAAATAAGGCATCTAATTTTTTAATTGAACTTTATTATAAAAGTTAAATTATGTTAAAATACTAAGCAGTTCTAAATAAAAATAATGAATTTGTATTGTTTTGCAAACTACTGAGATTTATCAAATATCAAGACTAAAAATATCTAAGACTTTTCACATAATTTCAGCTTATGTCAATAGTCATTGCTCAAATGATTAGACATTGCAGTATCAGAGTGATTACATTATTTCTCTAAGCAATAGGACTACTCCTAACAGAAAATGATCAGAACCGGGGAAAAAGTCATCACTGCATACCATTCAATGCTGCATAGATATTTGTGTGATGCGGCTTTCTTGGCAACTCTGAGCAAATCTTGCCCTAAATATCCTGTTCCAGTAATGATATTATATTTTAAAGGGAGGGTAGGAAATTCTATGTTTATAACAATGTCCAAGCATTCATCTACTTCTTGAAGGGAACTTCATTCTTTATTCATACTTCCTACCCAATTCCTACTTCTTTTCTCAGCTTGTTTAGTTAGGTCAGTCCTCATTTATTTTAAATACAGCAAAAACTGTCCCTCTGGCCTTCCACCTGCCTTCCTGCAAACTTTCTTTCTTCTGTATCTCTCAAATATTTTCTCTATATTTTTCCTAGCTTCATACTTAAAAGGTTCAAAGGCTCCACAGTGGCAGAAATCGATGACAGCAGTGACAACTGTTATGTATTCCCATTGATCATATACTCAGATCATTTTACAGCTGAACTAATTTTTTTCTTTTAGTTGCAAGGGTTTTGAATACTTTAAAAGAATGAACATTTGCTATGTGAATTTCGTATTACTTGACTGTGATCTGTTCTTGAAGGTGATTTGTTCAAAAAACAGAAAAATGCAACTTTGTGTTTCAACAAATGACGCAATATCTCATTCACTTAAGGAATACTTGGCACTCACACCATTCAATTCCAAAATGAAAAAAACATACCAATTATCTTATTTAGATACCCTAGCATTAATAACTCCTCCACTTCAAATATCCAACTTTCTCGCTCTCTTAAGTCTTATTCTGTCTTTTTATTCCCACCTTCACTCTTCTACCTAGAAATACTTGCTTCATAATGGAAGAGCACTGACCTTAGACTCAGAAGATGGCAACTACTGTCTTAGGCAAAAGTAGATTGATTATATGCTGGAGGACAAGGATGGAAGAATCTCAGAATCAGAAGGGACCTCTTCCATAATTAAAAATGAAAAAAACAAACAAACACAAAAACTTCTCTACACCATATCCATGAAAGAAACTGACAAGAGAAATTCATTTTTCCAATTTGTTAAGATTCCTAAATAATTAATTTGGATTCATTTTACTTTATCCAACTGTTGAGCATTTAATGACTTTAACCCCTGTTCTATTGTACTGGTTCACTATTTTAAACAGAAATAAAGTTCATTTTTCTAAATCACATCCATCAAGTGATCATCCAGTCTTTAAGACATTAAATCAAGGGAATCAACTCCTTTCCCTTATATACACAGAATACCATTGCAGTTTTGGATAGCTCTCTTGTTACACCTCTTCCATCTTAAATTGGTGAGGTGGGATTTTTGTGATTCAAATGGAAGACTTCACATTTATCTCTATCCAATTTTGTCTTATTACATTCAGCTGTATTATCTAGACCTGGGCTTTTCAAACTTTTTCCACTTATGACCCCTCTTCCCTGGAGAAATTCCTGTGACCTCCAGGCATATATATACATAAAATAGCTATATAAATCAAACATATACTACTAATATATCATAATTTCATGACCCCCCACAATGTTATGAAATGGGGTCACAAACCACAGTTTAAGAAGCTGGGCTCTACATCACCAAATCCTTTCTGAATCCCAAATCTCATCTAGTGGGTATAATTCTCAGTTTTGTGTTACTTGAAAATCTGCCTTTATCTGAGTCAGAGATAAACAATTTAAAGCACAGAACCAAGGGTGGATCCCTGAACCACAGGAATATTATAAAATTGAAGCCTTTATTCAAATCAGTGATGAACAATTTAAAGTGCAGAACCAAGGACATAGCATTGGAGCACTGGTACATCATCCATGTCTTTATCCAAGCTAGTAATCAATAATTTAAAGCACAGAACCAAAAGACAGATCCTTGGAGCACTGGTATATCATCCAAATCTTTGTCCAAGCCAGTGATCAACATTCAAAGCACTAAACCAAGGACAGATCAGGCATATCATTCATACCTTTATCCAAGTCAACGATCAACAATTTAAAGAACAAAACCAAGGACAGATCCCTGGAGCACTGGCCTACTATCAACAATTGCCCAGAACCAAGGACAGATCCCTGAAGCACTTCACTAAAGACTTTCCAAGTGGACCACAAAATCAGACCATGCCTGGAACACAAGCCTTCACCTTTTCCACAAGAGCATGAGATAGTATGTGAAATGTTACGAAATCTAAGTAATTACATAGCAAAAGAATCTTGCCTTAACTAGCTGGTTGATAACCTAGTACATCAATTTAACAAACAGTGACCTATTGTAAGCTTTAGTATAATGCAGGGGCTTAGCTGACTTGTACTAAGCTAATGCATCTGATCGTTCTACCAACTCTGTTGAGGAAAGTGAGGTTCAGAGTTTAGGCGGCTTGCCAAGGGTCACCCCGCTAGTAAGTGCTCCTCTCGTTAGCCCCCGCTCTCAGATCTTGCCGGTTTCAAGCCCTAGCCCGCTTTCTTCGGGTCGGGTTCCACCTGTCGGCTTCCTGGCTGCATCAAACTTCTAGCAAGTTTGGTTTCTCCTGACCCTAGAAACAGACACAATCTCAAGACAATTCTCCCCCAGTTGAATCCTTCCCCAGCACCTCCTTCTAGGCTGCAAACGGTGCGTTTTGTCTTTGTATCCCCAAAGGAGCCTATCACAGGGGCATGCCCTCAGTTGGCACTCAATGTTTTAAAAGTTAATTTAAAAAACCTGGCAAGGAGCGTTCGCTCTGCCGGTACGCGCTTGGCTGCCATCAAACTGTTTCTAGGGGTCTCCGCCTCGGGTCCCGTCCTGCCAGTGTGGGGGTCTGCCGCCCCGCCTCTCCCCCATCCAGGTCTGAAAGTGTGTGTGTGTGTGTGTGTGTGTGTGTGTGTGTGTGTGTGTGTGTGTGTGTCTTTCCCCCCGTCTCGTCCCCGCTCACCTCGCCCCCCAGGTGGAGGTCGACGGCTGGTTCCCTTCCCTACGCCCCCCTCGCCCGCCAGCCTCGGACCTCCGGTCCCAGCGGGAGTCCCGGTCCCGGTCCGGGCCGCGCAGGCCCAGCCCCTCCCCCCAGCCCGAATCGGCCTCGGCCGCCCCGTCGCGGCCTCACGCACCCACTCGTTGGCCCGATGGCCGAAAGTGTATAGGGCCACCTGGCTGGCCACATCCACTATGCGGTTGATATAGGGGTCGTGGCGCTGCAGGGCCGCCAAACTGATGTCCCGTCCCTTGCCCACTAGGCCACCAGCAGCAACCGCCGCCATCTTCCCTCCCTCCCGGACATCAACACGGTGGACCGGACAGACGCGGCTAATCGAGCGCCGAGAAGCGCGAACTTCCCCGCATCTAAAAAGAGAGAGAGGAAACCAGGCCCTCGCTACACGGCTCCAGGGCAGGCGAAGCGAGCAGGGGGTCCTTCCTCTTCTCACCGATTCCCGCGGCAGACATCGCTAATCGACACCGGCTTGTTTTCCTCTGGAGATTTTGTATCCATGGGCAACAGCGGGTCTAGACTCGGCCACATCTTTCATCTCTCCTTTAGCCTGCAGGTTCAGTTCCATGTTCACTGTGGCTTCCTTCTTTCACTTTTAAAAGGCCTTTGCCAGAAGCTAGTTAGGACCACAGTAATTAAGGCTTTTAGGACTATTTCAACTCAAAACTTAAAGACGATTATGAGTTCTTTTTCTGTTGCCAAACGTATCTTTCATGCATCATTGTAAAAATCAAAGCAGAATTGTTCCCACCTTTTCATTGACCTTTTTATCCTTCCTTCCTTCCTTCCTTCCTTCCTTCCTTCCTTCCTTCCTTCCTTCCTTCCTTCCTTCCTTCCTTCCTTTCTTCCCCTTCCTTCCTTCCTTCCTTCCTTCCTTCCTTCCTTCCTTCCTTCCTTCCTTCCTTCCTTCCTTCCTTCCTTCCTTCCTTCCTTCTTCCCCTTCCTTCCTTCCTTCCTTCCTTTCTTCCTTCCTTCTTCCTTCCTTCCTTCCTTCCTTCCTTCCTTCCTTCCTTCCTTCCTTCCTTCCTTCTTCCTTCCTTCTTCCTTCCTTTCTTCCCCTTCCTTCCTTCCTTCCTTCCTTCCTTCCTTCCTTCCTTCCTTCCTTCCTTCCTTCCTTCCTTCCTTCCTTTTCTTTTTTCATTGACCTTATTTTTCATTAATCTCCAATCAAACTACACAGCTGAGTTCCCTGGACCTCTTCTTCTTCCCAAATCAGTTTTCAAACTACAAACAATTGCTGTTTCCCCACTCAAAGTAAATTCATTTGCTCCAACATTTGTCACCTTCATGTCTCCAGTGCACTTCTTACCTCTGTCTTACAAATTTTTTATCCTTGAGGCCTCATCCCAGTTGCCACCTTTCCCATGAAGTTATCATTCCTTGAGGACCTTGAAGAGTTATTTATGTTCTTTCTTCAATTTCCCAAGGGCACTCTTGATAAGTTGAGGGAACTCTTGATGGATTGAATATCAGTGAAAAAGGACTTATTTCCATTCTTAAAGTGCAACTTTAAGAGAGAACTTTGAGAAAAACTGCTCAGGAAGCTTGGTGGACTAGAGATATAATTCTTTCTCTATATGTCTTTTGAAAACTGGTGGAGAGATCATCCAGGCTTAGAAATCTTGCATCTTGCTTGCCCTCCCCTCCAACTAGACTGCTGGTGATGTTGGCATATTTCTCATTCTACTTTCTTTAGAAGTGGTCCAAACTTCAGATCATAGCTCGCTCTAAAAAATATCTAGCCTAGATGAACAAATCTGGGTTCCAAATGAAAGCTGCTTTCCTCCTATCACTTTCCAAGAGAGGGATTTTCTTTATCTTAAACTCACCTCCTCAGCCACTTGTCATAAAATTCTATCACAAATCTTGCCCGGTTAAGCC
This sequence comes from Antechinus flavipes, assembly GCF_016432865.1. Lineage (NCBI taxonomy): Eukaryota > Metazoa > Chordata > Mammalia > Dasyuromorphia > Dasyuridae > Antechinus > Antechinus flavipes. The sequence goes on from NC_067402.1 coordinate 197,973,819, forward strand.
TCAGCCTTAGATCACTCCCATTATTCGCTGCCTTTACTTAGACAACTGGTGAAAATCACAAAACTTGAAATCATGCTGCCTGATTCTACTACAAATACCTCAACTGGGTCCTCACTGCTATCAGGCAATCCTTTTGCACTTCCCTGATTAACACACTATTCGAATCACCACAGTGGCTCTTTCTTTTCAGCTCTTTTAAAAACCACTCATGATTTCTTTGCTACTCCCCATCATTGCCCCCATTCTCTTAGTTTTAAAAATTGTCTTTCATAAAAAAATAGAGTCTTTCACTGAGATTAGTTCCTTTTTCTCCCATCTTTCTCATCTCACATTTCCCAGATACCTTCTGCCATTATCTCCTCTACTTCTGCCACTGTCTGTCTCACATGATGAGGTGACCCCTCTTCTTGCCAAGGTAAACTCTTATTAGATGTCCAATTTCATTTTATCTCCTCCAGTATATTTTCCCCTCTATCACTTCCATTTCTCCCTTATCTTTTATCTCTCTCTGGTTTCTGGCTGCTTCCTTAGTATCTACAAACTTATTGTTCTCTTTTCTTCCTATTATGGTTGAACTTGATAAGGCAGTTAAGATGTCTCCTCTATCTCTTCTATTTCCTTATCTATCTATAATCTGCTTTCTGATAATAATCATTCCACTGAAACTTCTCTTTCCAAAGTAATCAATAATCTCTTGGCTGTCAAATCCATTGATTTTTCATTTTTCTTGATCTCTCTGCAGTCATTTACATTGTTGGTCACTCTCTTCTCTTTCATTCTTCTTTTTTTTTTCCCTTCTTTTTTTCCTACCATTCTGAGTGTCACTTCCCTATTTTCCTTGCTGGATCTTCACCCAGGTCTTGCCTGTTAACCATGGATATTCTCTGGGTCTCTGAATGAGAATGGGCCCCTTGAATACATAACATAACTAAAATTTCATGAGGGGACCCCTGCCCATTCATAGAATGATCCAAAGGGAGTGCCAAAATCATGTCACCCTACATAAGAGGGCATATAGTTAAAAAAAAAAAAAAAACCAAGCAATTAAAAATAAGTAAACTCAGAATGTCACATATGGAACTTAAAAAAAATTTTTTTAATCACTAGAGATTGATTGGAATCAGCTTCTTAGGTCTTAGATAAGCTCCTCTGAGTGAAATAATGCTGCTAGGCCCAAGAGGAAGAAAGTCTCTCACTTTGTCCACCAAGGAGCTCCTTTCAGCTCTGAACTCTTGCATGCAGACAGGGTTCAATTTTGGGGGGAGCTTGGTTTCTACAGAGAGGTACCAGGTTATTTTTTTCCTCACACTTTCTGGCTTTTTTACTCCCCCACACCGAAGCCCTAGGAAAAACTATTTAAATCTTAGTTTTTTACATGCTTAGGGTCTTGCCAAAAGGAGGGGAGGATTACCTAAACACATATGTGCTTTAGCAGCCATATGTTCACAATTTGCCATTTCTGCCAAGATGGGGGAACAGTGTTTCTTCCTTAGCCATACATGGGAAACAAAGGGAAGAAGAGTTACTTGACCATTGTTGGAGTGAAGGAAAAGAAATCACCGCTTTTTAAGATTTACTGAATCAGTGGTTCTTTCCTGGAAGTTGCCAGGTGAATTCAGCTCATGCTCCATAGGGCCCAGCCTCTACCATCCAGATGCATAATGCAAATATTCATGTCTTCAGACCACTCTGGAAGTACATATGTTTGCCTGCTTTAATAGTTAACACTATCTTAAGTGAAGCATTTCCAGCAGATGGAGTATTGGTATTTCTGCTATATTTTACCTTCCTGTGGTACACAAACTTGAACGTGTACCCACTCACTTGGCTATTCTTGCATAATGGGCCAGGCTACCATCATAGGCCATGCTGCCTCTTTTTTTAGAGTCATAGAAGCAAATCTGTAGGGCCAGTGCACTGATCCAAACAAAACTATTCCCAGAACTAATTGTCCAGAATTTCAAAGATTCTGCTAGGACTACATAACTAATGTAGACATGTCAAAATACAAAGCTCCTACAGTTTATTACCTTAGTTCATACTCCTTTACTTTGTTATGTCTCTCTCTTTGCACAATATGGATAATGGGTTGAGTATTGGGGGTGTTAATATTTTTTATTATTACTGTTATTATTACTGCTACTAGTTCTACTATTACTGTGATTTTTTTTTTTTTTTATTATCCCTTTCCTTGGCAGATAGTGAACACTTAAAAGTTTATTGATGGGTTTATTGTTATTATTATGAGAATAATATATACATATATTAAAACATCTTTGATAATTGTATTAATGGAATAAGAAGTCTTTCTATAATCAATTTTCCATATTGAACTTTTCTCTCATATTCTCGACTCAAAGCTTAGTACAATGCCTGGTTCATGGCAAATACTTATTAATTTAACTTGACTTAAAAGATGTAGAAAATCAGAATCCCAAAGATTTTTTTTGTTTGTTGATTTAAAAAAAATTGATACAGTAATACAAAATGTTGCCTCTACTAATAAAGATTAGTATTGTCTCTGTAATTTGTTTTAGAAAGGTGTTAAGGGTCCTGAAAAAAATTGTGACTTGCCCAGGATCATGTATCAAGAGTATGACTTAAACACAAGTCTTCCTGCTTCCCCGAATAATTCTGCATTGATAAACTAAAGATTTATCAAAATTGTGCACAATTCCTTGAAATATTTGAAAACAAGATAAATTGTGCAATAACATTCTGATCATTAACAGTAGGAAAAGCATAAACTAGGGTGATGTGCTTGCCAAAGTCATTTCTCATTGTCACAAAGGAAATAGCACAAAATTTGAGAAAAGAAGGGATTCATAATAGATAATGATGTCTTCCTGATGCTTCTATTTCTGGATGGCATTGTGCTCATTTTATCCTGCTAAGAAATATAGTTGAGCCTTATGGATGAGATCCGTGACCACTCAAAAGAATTAACTTGACTATCCATATGTAATGTCCGAGCTAGCTTTCTGGAGGATCTCTGGATGAGCTTTGATCTTTAGGTGGAGAAATGATAAAAGGCAGGACAGCCACCATGAGGCTGATCAAAGATGGAGTCCGGAGTCTGGAATCTGTAGTCTCCAGTCTTCTTTGTGTCTGTGGCTGAGAGAGTCTTCTGTGAATGTGATTCCCTTAAATACCTCAGTACAATTACATCACTACAGCACATACTGAGCATGCGCCATTACATCACCATATCCTATCTGGAAGGTGTCCTTGATTCAAGTGAGATAATGGTTCTCTAAACATATACTTAATGATCTGGTAATGTAATGGTTGCACATGGTCAGTTGATGTAATGATACTGAAGTATTTAAGGGCTGGAAGGACTCAGAAGGAGCCTCTAAGACATAAACACAGAGGATGCTCTCAGTCACAGACACAGAGAAGACTGGAGACTCCAGATTCCAGACTCCAGACTCTTATCTCTGACCATCTTTGTGAGTCTCCTGCCTCTTTCACTCCTCCACTAAGACAAGTACTTGGGCCGATCTGGAGGTCCTCTAGAAAGCTAGTTCAGACATTACATTCATACACAAGAAATCAAGTGGATGAAGAATGCCTATTGTCTAAAACAATGGATGTAGAGCCTTCTCTCCTTTTCCTCATTTCCTTGTTGAATGAAATGTATTTGTTCCCATCTATGTCTATGCTTGTATTCTTCTCTCCCTTGATCAATTCAAATGAGACTAAGATTCAAGTGTAAACTAATCCCTACCCTCTTGTTTGTAAAGATGTCTACTTTCACAGTCTAATTATATACCATAACCTACCTTCCTCTTCTTTCCCTTCCTTCAATTATAAATTCCTCTTCTCTCTTTTTTTTCCATTTAAAAAAAGATTATCAAGATATAACAGAATTAATTCTAGGTTTTCTGTCTAGATTCCTTCTATGATTCCTGTTGATGTTAGGGCTCAGAAGAAATACATATATCATCTCATATTAGAATATAATCAATATTTGGTTATTGCTCAGTCATTTGTAACTCTGTGTCCTCATTTGTAGTTCTCTTAGTAAAGATACTGGGGTAGTTTGCTTTTCTTTCTCCTTTAAGTAATATATATATATATATATATATATATATATATATATGTGTGTGTGTGTGTGTGTGTGTGTGTGTGTGTGTGTGTGTGTGTATGTGTATATATATATATGTGTGTGTATATATGTGTATATATATTTTGTATATATATATGTGTGTATATATGTGTATATATATATATCCTCCCCCCACCATTTACTTTTCTGTTTTTCTCTTGAATCCTATTATTGTAGATTAAAATTTCTATTTAGTTCTGATTTTTTAAATAGAAATGATTGAAAGTCTATTACTTCATTGAAACTCTATCACCTCCCCTGAAAGATGATGCTGAATCTCGCTGGATAGTTAATTCTTGGTTGTAATTCCAGGTTCTTTGCCTTCCTGAATATGGTATTCCAGGCCCTCCAAACATTTATTATAGAAGCTGTCAGATCCTGGATAATCCTGACTGTTGTTCCGTGACATTTGAATTGTTTTTGTCTGGCAGCTTGCATTATTTTCCCCTTGAGATTGTAATTTGGGAGTTTTACAACAATGTTCATTGGGGCTTTCCTTGTGGTATCTCTTTCCAAAGGTGATTGATGGATTCTTGCAATCAGTATTTCACCCTCTGTTTCTAGAACATTGAGGCAATTTTCCTTAATGAGTTATTGTAGAATGCTATTCAGGGTCCGTTTTTGGTCATGGCCTTCAGGTAGGCCAATAATTTTTAAATAGCCCCTTCTGGATCTATTTTCCAGGCTAGCTGTTTTTCCAAGGTATTTCACATTTTTCCCCATTTTTTCATTCTTTTTAATTTGTTTGATTGATTCTTGCTTTCTCACAAGTCATTAGCCTCCATTTGCCCTGTTCTAGTTTTTAATGTGTTATTTTCTTCAGTTAGCTTTTTTATATCTTTTTTCATTTAGATAATTCTACTGTTTAAAGAGTTGTTTTCTCCAGACAATTTTTTTCTTTCTTTTTCCAAGCTGCTGACTCTCATGCATACCTTTCATTTCTTTTCTCATTTTTTCTTCTACTTCTATTATTTGCCTTTTAAGGTCTTTTATGAGCATTTCCAAGAAGCCTCTTTTGCCTTGAGACTAATTTTATATCACCCTTTGAGATTTCGTCTGTGGACCTTCTCTCCTTGTCACCATAGTAGCTTTCTAAGATCAAGGTTCTTTTCTATTTTTTGCTCATTTCTTTCCTATTCTTTTGGTATTTCCTCTTTTTTTATTTTTTAATGTTGAGCTCTGCTCCTCAGGTATAGGGGGCACTGTCCCAAGCTTCCTGTGTAGCTCTGACCCTTGGTTTTGAGCATAAAAGCTCCTTGTATTTTTAAGGGATAGCTTTGCCTGCTCTGTGCAGGAAACATCCTGATTTCTCAGAGTCTGCCTTCTGAGGTGGGACTGTAAGCTGTCCCACTGATTTGCTTCTCTACTGAGCCAGGACTGAGGATCTTAGTTGCTGATTTGCTGTGATTAAGACCCACCGGCTTTCCCAGAATCTGTCTGGGCTGAATACCCTTTTCACCCCAGTGAGACTGATCTTTCTTAAAGTCTGTCTTTTCTATCTTGAGCTGGAGAGTGGTTTCACTCCATCAGACTCTTTAAAGACTTGGTTTCAGGTTTTGAGAGAAACTAAGAGAACTTGAGCAGCTTCCTGGTTTCACTCTGCCATGTTGGCTCCCACCATTTCCTTCTCTAGCTCCTTTTACAGAAGAGGAAACTGAGCCAAACAGTGTTAAGTTATTTGCCCAGGGTCACACAGCTGGTAAGTGTCTAAACCTGGATTTGACTCCAGGATCAGTACTTACATCTAGCTGCACTAAGAATAAAACAATAAAACAGAGCAATTTATACTTGCTTAATTCTTTATGATCATGTTTTCCCTTTTCTGGTTCTTTTAACTCCTATGTTTGAACTTCAAAGTAGGTGCACAGCTCTGTTTTTTTCATCAGATATTATTGGAAGTCCTTTATTTCATTTTTTTTCTTTTATGGAAGGATGCTCAAATTTACTGGGTAAGCTATTTTTAATTGTAAACTTATATCTTTTGCTCTCTTGAGTACTGTATTCCAAGGGCTCCAGAGATACTTACAAATTTGGGTGTAATACTGAGTATGATGACTAGGTACCTGAATTCTTTCTTTCTGACTGCTTTCAGTATTTTTCCTTTAACCTAGAAGATCTGAATTTTGATTATAATGTTCCTAGGAATTTTTATTTTTGGCTTTTCTTCAGGAAGTAACTGGTAGATTCTATTTTCTTCTTTGCCCTCTTATTCTAAAAGATTGTTTTTAAAATTCCTCCAAATGGGTTGCCTATTACATGAACTGATGCTAAGTGAAGTGAGCAGAACCAGGAGATCATTATACATGGCAACAAGATTATATAACAGTCAGTTCTGATGAATGTGGCTCTTTTCTAACAAGATGATTCAGACTGGTTCCAATGGTCTTATGATGAAGAGAACTATCTACATCCAGAAAGAGGACTGTGGGAACAGTGTGGATACAACATAATATTTTCACTCTTTTTGTTGTTTGCTTACATTTTGTTTTCTTTCTCATTTTTTTCCTTTTTGATCTGATTTTTCTTGTATGGCATGATAATTATAGAAATATATATAGAAGAATCGCACATGTTTAACGTACATTGGATTATTTGACATCTAGGGGAGGAAGTGGAAGGAAGGGGAGAAATTTGGAACACAAAGTTTTGCAAGAGTCATTGTTGAAAATTATCTATGCATATGTTTTGAAAATAAAAAAAACTTTTATAAAATAAGAAAAAAATGGGTGGTCTAGACTTTTTTTGGTTATGGTTTTCAAATGGTATAATGATTCTTAATTTTTTTTCCCTTAATCTGTTTCACTGGTCAATTATTTTTGCTATTCTAAATTACATTTTCCTTATATTTTCAGTTTTTTGACTTTGTTTTAGCACTTTTTTATATTTCATGGAATTATTGACTTCAATTTAGTCTATTCTAAATTTCTGGAAATTTGCTACCCACTTTAGTTTTGTTACATTTTTTTTGCCAAACTGTTAACTGACACATCCCAATTATTTTATTTATTTATTTATTTATTTATTTTCCACTTCTTTAACATGCTCATTTCATTTATTGATGAGAGAAAAAGAGAAAGTGTGAGAGAGAAGAGAGAGGAGAAAGAGGGGGGCATAATTGTGAGTAAAGTATGCAGGAGAGAGGAAGGATGGAATCAAAGATTCAAGCTATGGAATTGTTGAGAAGTACATGTTTTTTTCAGAGATTGGAGTAGAAGGAAGAATGAAGAAGGGAGATAATGCCAAGGGGTTTTGAGATATAAAAAAAGGGGAAAAGAGGGACTTTGTTGTAAATTGCTTCTATTTTCTCAATAAAATCTGAGGTGGGTGAAATGGAAACAGAGAAGGTAGAGTAGGAAGCTTGAGAGAAGAAGAAAATGTCTAGAACACCCTTTTTGGGGAGTATGATAAACAACTAGAGAAGAATAAAGGGATTGCCTTAATGTAAGAAACTAGTCAAAAGGTGTTTTTTTTTTTGGGGGGGGGAGAGAATGAGAGATATCCAGACCTCTCTCTGATCTCACTGATGTGGTGTGGTCTTGTGTGGTGGTGGTGGTGGTGATGGTGATGGTGATGGTGATGGTGATGGTGATGGTGTGTGTGTGTGTGTGTGTGTGTGTGTGTGTGTGTGTGTATGTGTGTGTTCCTAGTGAGGAAATTCCCTCTACCCAATGCAGTTCAGCAACTGTTATACAATTATTAAGATTAGAAAAATATAATTTATACTGGACCTCATCAGTCATTATGGTTATGTGACTTCCTCAGGATTACCAATTGCATGTGTGTAGGAACAGAGGAGACAAATGGTAAGAAAATCCAGGTCTGGGATTTGGAAAGGAATAAGATGTTAAGATAAGGAGGTAAAGGATTTGACCTTAGAAAAGAGTGTATAATAGAATAGGTTATTAATGGGTCTAAGATCGGGAAGGGAGAAAAGTCAAGCATCATCAGAGCTGAATTGCCTGAGAATTAATGAAATATGAAGGGACTAGAAATCAAGGTGCACATGAAAAAATAGATTTAGAAGGAGTGAAACATCTGGGAAGAGGCAATAACTCGTGGGAAATAGAGGGTAAGAAAACCATGAAATATTAGGATATGGGAGACATCTATTGCATCCTTCCTATTTTACAGATAAAAAAACTAAGGCATGGGAGGTTAATGACTTTCTTAAGGTCATACAGATAGTAAGCATAAAAGACAGAATTTGAATGCAGACAATCTTATTCCAGAGTTAGTGATCTTTCTATTATACTATGCTGCCACTTATCATCCAAAAAAGACACTCTCCAGGCTCCCTAGATGATGATTTACATGAAGGACACTTGTTCTGCAGGTATAGGTTACTCGTCATAATGAGTGTCATGTTTTGTTGAAAATTTACCACACATCTGCTGATGGATTTGTGTGTTTTTCCTCCTAGCTATTATTATTTATATGGGTAGTTATGCTAATTGTTTTGAAATGTTGAACAATCTGTTCATTCCTTTTATAAATACAATTTGTTCATAATGAATATTTTTGAATATATTGCTGTGGTATGCTAAATGTATTTAAAATGTTTTCTCTTGGAAATTCAATTTTCTCCCCTTCCAAGTTGAATAATGATTTATTGATTGGACTAATTCTGAAAAAAAAAATCACTTCAATAGTCTTAATTTTTAATTTTAATTTTTTTCTTGAATTAAAAAGTCTTCTTTCATGTTTGTTTTGAGAGTGTTAATTTGTTGATCTAATAAGTTTTTTTAAATAATAGATTTTTATTTTCAAAATATATGCAAAGAGTTTTTAACATTCACTCTTGCAAAACTTTGTGTTTCAAATTTTTTCTCCCTCCCTTCACCCGTATCTCCTCCCATGGACAGCAAGTTAACAATATATGTTTTTTTTTTTAATAACTTTTTATTAAAAATGGACAGAATCCATGCCGGGGTAATTTTTTACAGCATTATCCCTTGCACTCACTTATGTTCCGAACAATATATATTAAATATGCACTTCTTCAATACATATTTCCACATTCATCTGGATGTGGATGCACATCCACAAGATCCACAAGATCTTGCACAAGAAAAATCATATCAAAAGAGGAAAAAAATGAGAAAGAAAACAAAAAGCAAGCAAACAACAAAAAAAGGTGAAAATACTTTGTTGTGATCCATATTCAGTCTCCACAGTTCTCTCTCTCTCTCAGTGCGGAAGGCTCTCTCCATAACAAGTCTACTGGAATTGCCCTGAATCACCTCATTGTTGAAAAGAGCCCATTAGTCATCACATAATTTTGTTGTTATTGTGTATGATGTTCTCTTGCTTCTACTTACTTCACTTAACATCAGTTCATGTAAATCTCTCCAGGCCTTTCTAACCTCATCCTGTTGTTCATTTCTTATGGAATAATACTATTTCCTAATATTCATATATCATAAGTTATTCAGCCATTCTCCAACTGACAAGCATCTACTCAGTTTCCAGTTCCTTACCACTACAAAAGAGCTGTTACAAAAATTTTTGCATATGTGGGTCCTTTTCCTTTTTTTTATAATTTCTTTGGGATACAAGCCCAGTAGAGACACTGCCCAGTAGAGACAAAGCTGAGTTTACACAGCTTGATAGCTCTTTGGGCATAATTCTGTATTATGTACATACATAATTATGTATTATGTATTGATCTACAAAATGGTTGGATCAGTTCACAATGATGTATTAGCATCCCAGTTTTCTCACTTTCCCTCCAATATTTATCATTATCTTTTCCTGTCATCTTAACCAATCTGAGAGGTGTGTAGTGGTACTTCAGAATTGTCTTAATTTGCATTTCTCTGATCAATAGTGATTTAGAGCACTTTTTCATATGACTAGAAATGGTTTTCCATTTCTTCATATGAAAGTTGTCTGTTCATATCTTTTGACCATTTATCAACTGGAGAATGGCTTGCATTCCTATAAATTTGAATCAATTTTCTCTATATTTTAGAAATGAGGCTATTATCAGAACCAGTGGATGTAATTTTTCCCTCAGTTTTCTGCTTTCCTTCTAATCTTATCTACATTGGTTTTTGTTTATACAAAATTTAAAAATTTTAAAAATTTAATATAATTTAAATGATCCATTTTGCATTTCATAATGTACTCTAGTTCTTCCTTGGCCACAAATTCCTTCCTTCTTTACAGATCTGAGAGGTAGACTATCCTTTGTTCTTCTAATTTGCTTATAATATCACTCTTTATGTCTAAATCATGAACACATTTCAACCATACCTTGGTATATGGTATTAGGTGTTGGTCAATGTAGTTTTTGCCATATTAATTTTCCAATTTTCCCAGCAATTTTTATCAAATAGTAATTTCTTATCCCAGAAGCTGAGGTCTTTGTGTTTATCAAACACTAGATTACTATAGTCATTAATTATTGTGTCTTGTGAACCTAACCCATTCCACTGATCAACTACTCTATTTCTTAGTCAGTACCAAATGATTTTGATGACTGCTGCTTTATAATACAGTTTTAGGTCTGGTACAGCTAGGGCATTTTTTCCATTTGCATTTTTTCCATTAATTTATTTGAAATTCTTGACCTTTTGTTCTTCCAGATGAACTTTGTAATTATTTTTTTCTAGCTCTGCAAAGTAATTTTTTGGGAGTTTGATTGGTATGACACTGAATAAGTAGATTAATTTAGGTACAATTGTCATTTTTATTATATTAGCTTGGCCTACTCAGGAGCACTTGATATTTTCCCAAATGATTAAATCTGACTTTATTTGTGTAGAAAGTGTACTGTAATTGTGTTCTTATAGTTGATGACTTTGTCTTGTCAGGTAGACTCCCCAATAGTTTATATTATCTATAGCTATTTTAAATGGAATTTTTCTTTGTATCCCTTGATGCTGGCCTTTTTTGGTAACATATAGAAATACTAAAGATTTATGTGGATTTGTTTTGCATCCTGCAACTTTGCTAAAGTTGTTAATTATTTCTAGTAGGTTATTAGTTGATTCTCCAGGATTCTCTAAGTATACTATCATATCATCTGCAAAGAGAGATAATTTGGTTTCCTCATTACCTACTCTAGTTCCTTTAATTTCTTTTTTTTCTCTTAAAGCTAACATTTCTAAAACAATATTGAATAGTAATGATGATGGTGTGCAATCTTGTTTCCCCCCTGATCTTATTGGGAATACTTATCCCCATTACATATGATACTTGCTGATGGTTTTAAGTAGATGCTACTAGTCATTTTAAGGAAAACTCCATTTATTGCTATGCTCTCTAGTGTTTTTTAATAGGAATGAATTGGATTTTGTCAAATGCTTTTTCTGCATCTATTGAGGTAATTGTATGATTTCTGTTAATTTGATTATTGACTATTATAATAGTCAATTATGCTAACAGTTTTCCTAATATTGAATCAAGCCTGCATTCCTGGGATTTATACCCAGGTGTGTTATCCTTGGTGATAACTTGCTGTAATTTATTTGCTAATATTTTATTTATGATTTTTGCATCAATATTCATTAGTAATATTGATCTATAATTTTCTTTCTCTCTTTTAACCCTACCTGCTTTAGGTATCAGTAACATGTCTATGTCGGAAAAGGAATTTGATAAGACTCTTTCTTTCCCTGTTTTTCCAAATAGTTTGCATAGTATTGGAATTAATCATTCTTTAAATGTTTGGTAGAATTCACTTGTAAATTTATCTGACCTTGAAGATTTTTCCTTAGGGAGCTGATTAATAGCTTGTTAATTTTTTTTTCTAAAATGTAATTTATTTCCTCCTCTATTAATCTGGGCAATCTATATCTTTGTAAGTATTCATCCATTTCACTTAGATTATCAGATTTATTGGCATACAGTTAGGCAAAATAGTGCCTAATTATTGCTCTAATTTCCTCTTCATTGGTGGAAAGTGCACCCTTTTCATTTTTGATACAAACAATTTGATTTTCTCTTTTCCTTTTTCTAATCAAATTAATTACAGGTTATAGGTTAACCTAAAGGAATAGGTTATTAACAGGTCCAAGACTGGGAAGGAAGAAAAGCCAAGCATCATTAGAGCTGAATTGCCTGGGAAATAATGAAATATGAAGGGACTAGAAATCAAGTGAGCATGAAAAAATAGATTTAGAAGGACTGAAACATCTGAGAAGAGGCAATAACTCGTGGGAAATAGAGGCTAAGTTCACTTTTTCATTTTTGATACTAGCAATTTTATTTTCTTTCTTTTTTCTAATCAAATTAACTAAAAGTGTATCTATTCTGTTGGAGCTTTCATAGAACCAACTCTTAGTTTTGTTTATTCAATAGTTTTCTTACTTTCAATTTTGTTAATCTCCCCTTTTATTTTCAGAATTTCAAATTTGGTATTTACTTGGGGGTTTTTAATTTGTTCTTTTTTTTTTTTTTTTTTTTTTTTTTTAGCTTTTTTTAGTTGCATGCTCAATTCATTGATGTTCTCTTTCTCTCTTTTATGTAAGTAAGCATCTAGAGATATAAAACTTTAAGAACTGCTTTGTGTACATCCCATAAATTTTGGTATGTTGTCTCATTATTGTCATTCTCTTGGATGAAATTATCAATTGTGTCTATGATTTGTTGTTTCACCCACTCATTCTTTTGGATTAGATTATTTAGTTTCCAATTAATTTTTGGTCCTGATTTAATTTTTTTTAAAGCAATCTTTTTTTTTCTTCTTACATCAATATTTCAAAAACATTCTTTTTCCTCTGAGGACTATTTTAGGTACATGCCCCAAATTTTGATATGTTGACTCGAAATTATTCTTGTTAGGATAATTATTGTTTTTCCTATTTGTTCTTTATTTATTAGGATGTTATTACTAAATCTCCATTTAAGTCTATAACTTTTGCTCTTAATGCCTTTAATAGTTATTATTTTAATTAGGTATATGTCACTACTTTTTTTTTTTTACATTTTTTATGTAACATTATCAACTTGTAAGTAATGTTGGAAATATGTATGTGTATGGTAGATAGTATGGTAACTATCAAAGCTCTTTTAATTTTTTTCTATATTCTGTTCTATACTCTAAGAGAGGAATATTAATGCTTCTTAAAATAATTGTGCTACTATTACTGTAATTCAGCCATTTCTTTAGAAATTTGATTCTGACATTTGGTGCATATATTTTTGAGCATAATGAAATCTACCTATTTATTTCTCTTTACATAACCAGTTTCTACGATTGCTTTATTTAAAGAAATGATTTCAAGGCCTGTATTTTAAAATTGCCTGAAGTATGGTCCATTTTTTCTAATACTTTATTTCCATTTACTCTCTATGATTTGTGTATTATAAATTATTAATTTTGATTTTCATAGCCAAATATAAACTACATTTTGCATGGATTAGAATTTTAAAATATTGCTTTTCAGCATAGACTGATTTAGTATAAAGTTACTTTATTTCCAGGGGCTTTGCTAATTGAGATATTATCATATCTAAAAACTATGTATCTGAGTTATTTTATATGTTAAGTACATATATTCCATTTAGTTAATTGCATTAGTGTTATGGTAATATAAATGGTGGAAAACAAGCAAGTAAGCAAAAAAATACAAACTTACTCTTAGGTCAAACTAGTGTATATAAGAAACCAAACCAAATTATACCTCTTCATATAAAATGTGGGTACTAAGATAATTAAGGACTCTTCATGAAGTCAGAACACTGAAGAATGTAAATCTATCCAACAAGAGAGAGTACTTCTTTTTCTTATTATAGTAAATTCTGTCACTGTTGAAATGAGCCATTAATAAACTAACCCTTGAAAACTAAGCATGTCATATGTTCTTTGTTTTTGCTGACTAGGGAGATAAAGTGGACCTTAACTCAGATACTATTACTTTAGATGAACTATATATTTCAAATGTCAATGATGGTTTACTTGGCAGACTAAGTGGAGGTAACAAAATAACTATGTATGAAAAAATCTAACTATTTATTCCTGTTACAACCCACTGCATTTGTTTTTTACTTTATGATCTTTTTTTCCTATTAACTTTTTAAACTGACATACCAAGACTCAAAGGAGACCAAATATTAAATATTGTGCTGAAGTAAAACTGTCTTGTTTTAACTCTAATAATCTATTAGTATTTTATCTGCCGGTAAATTTCTAATGATACAAAAGAGGAAAAAGTACTACTTCAGGAAATATTTCTCATTCTTATCTACTCTGCCCACTAAACATATTCCACGTTTTTCAAACCAACCAAGCAATCAGTAACATTTACTGAACACCTATATGAGCTACCTCTACAAAAGAGTTACTCTTAATTTGGAAATGTTCCTTATTTGTTGAAAGCTATGTCAATAGAATTCAAACCCTGGAAGGTACTGCTGGAAAGTTTTTAAGGCCAGATTTTTCTTTGAGGATCAGCCTAACTAATGTAAGCAGGTTTATCAACAAAAGGATGGTCAGCAGGTGATTCATTTTTTTCTCACCATAGCAATGCATGATGACATTCCACTAAGGTATGTGAAAGAGAAAAAAAATTTTGTCAGTGTTAGAACTACTGATCCCATAAAATGAAGAATCTTTGGAATCTCAATAATCTCAATCCCTGATGCTGATGCATAGAAATATAAGATAGCATCTTTGCCCTCAAAGTACTTATTCAAATAACTGCTTTAAAGAGTGGGCAAACAAGGGGAGGGAGGCTCCTCTAGCAGGTATTGCTTCTGGAAACAAGTCTGTCCTAAGCTTCTATGCCTTTGCCTGGAATGCTGGGTGAATGTGCCCCAAAGGATTGTATACATGAAAAAATAGAGAATAAAAAGTACTTAATTAAGTGCTAAATTTCGTGGTAGAGTTTTTAAGTTCTATATTCAGAGAAGAGGAAGAAATAAGGGCTAAAATAATCTGAGGAAGTAATATTCATCACAATAAAATTCTGGTATAGCAAAAGATCTGAACATATTTGCTCTCCATGACAAAAGATTTAACTTTTATTTATTACTTCAATATAACTTGTGGAACCAATATTTTTGGACTTGGCACATAAGGGATTCCTTTAATGACAAGAAGGTTTTTGAAAATAATTTTTGCTGGTGGGTTTTTCCTGGGAATAGATATGCTTCCAATTATCCTAAATTCTAGTTTTCATCTTGGTCACATGGTCCAACTTTTTTCTTTTCTGAATGACATTCTATTTTTTCCCCTTGTTGTCCCCATAACTAAACTTTTGGTATTACTAAAGCTCAAGAGAGGAGAATCATCCCCAATTTTAATAAACCAATAAAGGACATCTTTGCTATTCCAAGAATTGCCTTACATTCACATAATAAATTAGTAGAAAAGGCAGGTTTATAGCTTCTTTTTTCACCTCCATAAGTAACCACTAGTTTGTACACTCTCAATTTTGTGACTGAGGTCAAAGGCTATAATTCATGATGTGATTTGGAATCTTTTGTAGTCTTCCTCACTATTTCTAAGGTTCATTATGGCTTGTTTGGAGGTCATTAGCTATGCATCTCATGATGGAACCTCTATCTAATCCTTTCTGTTTTATCAGACCATATAAGAAACATTTTAAGTCCAATAGCAAAAGCATTTAATGCATGATGTGTAATCTGCCTTTTGAGAGCCCAAAATTCCACATTTGTGCACCCAATGCAGCCTTCAGAGTTTTCCCTCTGACATCTATTGTTGTGCATCCTGGGATTGCTGTTTCACCAGAAATGTTTGAGATAAGCTCTGGAGGCTATGTGTGTATGTATATGACTGTTGCTGTGCTTTTTAAGGTAGTTTACAGATGTAAATAAACTAAGAGAATCAAGCAGTAAAAATACTCTCAGCAACCATAAACCAATGGATACTGGCTCATATGTCTCTCTAGATGTGATCAGGGTGCATGAATGAATAAATGAAAAAAGCATTTATTAAGTACTTAGAATGTGCAAAACACTCTGATGAGTGCTAAGGATACAAACAGAAAAGCAAAAACCTGTTCTTAAGGATCTCACTTTTTAATAGGGAATGGGACAAATTATACAGGAGGTTTTAATTGCAAAAAAGAAGGATTTCATGGTCTTTAGGGGAGCGTAACAAAACAAATTGTAATGTGTTTTCTTTCATGTCATTTCCATTAACAAAACCATATTGGGTTTTGATTTTGAACTAGTTGATAATGCCAAAAATTTTGGCAGTAAGAATTTCTTTTTCTAGGTTTTTAGTAACTGTGCCTACTGAGAAGGTGGAAACTGTAGTACATGCAGAAGAAATTGCCAGATTGGATTTCCACAAAGGTAGCTTCTGGGGACAATGTAGGGGACCAGGCTGGAAGCAAAGCAAGTGATCAAGGGTCAGAGGAAACAGAGTAATGCTGCTAATTCTGGAGCACTTGAGTTGGGGTCCTAGGCTGTCTCTTGACAGAATCTGAAGGGAAGTAGTAACTGAAGTGCTTTGCCCAGGCTGGCAACATGTTGCTTTCCGTTTCTCTCTTTTCCAGGGTGCCTTGCTAATCCTACCCTCCAGAGGTACTCGATATTGGATGATAGTGGGAATGGTGGATCTTCTCTCTTCTAGTATTATTCCCTTTGATAATGACTACAAGGACTAAGCAGGAAGTAAGGCTAGTGGTCTGAACTGCTGCTATTCCCAGAACTCTGGTCATTTAGTTGCAGAAGGTCAGCAAGTGATCTTGGAAATAAATATATAAATGCCAAAATAAATAATATATATTAGCTATATAATATGTTATAATATTATATCATACATAATTAACAATCAATTACATATATTACACATATATTATAATATGATCTGGTAAAACAGAAAGGATTGGAGAGAGGTCCCATCATGAGAAACATAGCTAATGACCTCTAAAACAAGGTATAATGAGCAATCATAAATTAACAATTAATTATTAATAATATTATATGATAAATTATATTATAATTAATATATTATAGCCCAAATGTATATTTGTTATACATTATTATATTATAGCCATAATAAGTTGCCATAAGAAAACTTATGAGAAGTGGGTCAATTTTATCTCTGCTTTAAGGTAATCAAGGTAATGAAACTGTAAATCTATCTCTTCTCCTCTCCATTCTTGATCAACGTGAAGATCTGCTGCAGGCTAGAATATGCAAAAAAAACAAAACAAAACAACAACTTAGCTCTAAAGTTATTAGGATTCTGTCTCAACTCCTCATTTTTCCTGGTGTCCCTGGGCTCCAACAGCAATACTTGTCTCATTCCAACTGTAAGCTGGGTTCTGTGCTTCCTGCTCAGGAATTACCTAGCCAGGATTTTTTGAATGATGAACCTTGTGGTCTTTTCACTGTGTCCAACCCAAACTCATGCTTGCTTCTTCCATTTCTAAATGTACTGCTTTTTCCATCTTTCTTCTTTTTACCCTGTCTTTTATTGTGTCCTATGACTTTGGCAGCCCCCCCTTTTTATTTCCTCACCCCACCATCGCATAGAACACTTACCACCAATCAGTCTTCACCTGATAATGTTACCACACTGCAGTCAGCCTGGGCATCTTCAGTTAATCAGCAAACATTTGAAAGTACCTACTATATGTCAGGTATGGTGCAAATGCTGGGGATATAACAAGAGGCAAAAGTCATTCCTTGCTCTCAAGGAGTTTGCAATCTAGGAGGATACACCTTGTAAACAGTTGGAAAATGGAAATAAGAGGGGTTGGGAAAAGCTTCCTGAAGAAGGTGAGAATTTACTTGGGAATAAAATTCAAAGGTCCTACCTACCACCCTTTGTATATAAGAATGCTGCATAAACTTAGCAATAATCTATCCCTATGCAATAGTTTAATGTTGCTGTGGAAATCTTAGTTATTTGCAGCTACTCTTAATACATTTGGCAATTGGGAAGGCAGCATAAGAATAAATAAAACAGGAGCTTTTTCAATTTTATCCTTTTGTAACTTCTTTTCACCCAAGAAATTTTTGAGAGCCCAAGTATATAAATATAAATCAAACATTTATTGATAAAAACCTATAATTAGTTATGTGACCCCATATGGAGTCATGACCCACAGTTTAAGAAGCTTTGATTAGAAAATGGGATTTCCTATTTCCATTCTAATCTCATAAACTCAGCATATTAAAGCTAGAAGGAGACTCTCTTGGGGATCATCTCATACAGTCCCATTTTTTTGTATCTAGTTTATACACAATATTTAATCGTATAATTCACAGAGTTTTAGAGTTGTGAAAGACCTCAGAGGTCATTATTCCAACCCAGAGCTGAACAGAAATCTCCTCTAAAACATTTCTGTCAAATAATCACTCAGCTTTTGCTGAGGCCATCATGTGACTGTAACTCCATCCCATTCTAAGGCAGTTCATGTTACTTCTGGATGGTTTGATTTGTTACAAAACTTTTCCTGAACTTAAATTTAGTTCTTGGAATCTCCTTCTCCCCTTCTTCCCATTCTTCCTGGTTCTGCTGAAGAGGAGCAAAATATATTCCTGCTACATGACAATCCTTCAAATTCTTGAAGACAGCTACCATGTCAATTTTGATCTGTGTTAATGGGTTCAAAACATCCCCATGACCTGATGTGTAGAGTACTCAAGGTTAATTTGCTTCCAAAGGCTTTTTAAAAAAAGAATATACTTAGATGGAAAGAATTTAATCTAGATATTTCTAAGTAGCTGCTGCTGCTTTACCAGATAGCACTGATTCTAGGACAGTACTAATTCCTGTGATTATGGAAGCCAGTTCTAGTAGTTTGTTCCACCCAGTTCTTGATGTCTATTAAAACTGGATAATCTGTTTAAATAGGGACTCTAAACCAGGGCTTCTTAAATTTTTCCCATTAACAACTCCTTTTCACCCCAAAATTTTTTACCTGACTCTGGGTATATAGGTATATAAATTGGGTAAACAAAGAAAAGATTGACTGATAGAAAATCATAATTTTGTGAACCACACATTCAGTTACATGACCTTACATGCAGTTGTGATCCACAGTTTAAGAAGCTTTGGTCTAGACCAAGGATTGTTCATACCCCTCCTTACTTCCTATAGAGTATCCCATTAGTTCTGTTTTTTGTTTCTTTTTCTTTATTTCTACATTGTCTCTTGGTGATAACATAAGCCTCATAGATATATAATTTTCACCTCTATGCAAATGACTATTACATTTATATATCTAGCCCCACTGTCTCCTGAATTCTAGCCTCTATTAACAACTGGTTATCCTATAGGCATCTCATTCTTAAAGTTTCCAAAACAAAACTCCAAAACTAAAAATTTATCTTTCCCTTCAAATCCAGCTCTTATCCTAATCTTTTAATTCCTTTTGAGTGTATCTCCATCTTTCCAGTCATTCAGTTCTCAAAACTGGAATCATCCTTAGCTTGCCATTCTCCTTCACCCCATCTATCCAAGCAGTTTCCAAGTCTTATCAATTCTTCCTCCACAAAAATCTTTGCATCTGTTCCCCCCCCCTTTTTTTTTTTACATAGGATCACAACTATAGTCCAGGCCCTTCCTATATATATCATTTGATTAGTAGCCTCTTAATTGGTTTCCCTGCCTCCCAGTCCCTTACCTCTCCTATGTAATTTATCACATAGCTTCAAAGTGATATTACTAAAACATAATTATGAACCTCATAATTATAATATAAATATATAATAGCTCTCTATTATCTTTTTTTATCTAATAATATCTGAGTATTTTCCTCAGAATAAAATATCCCAAAATTATGATATATCATCAGTAAATGTTTGATTTATATGCCTATATACTTGGGGTCTCATAAAAATTTCTTGGGTGAACAAGAGTCTCAAGAGAAGAAAATTTAAGAAGTCCTCTAATAGGACAAATTTTTTTTTCATTTTTATATCACCAGTATAGGATGAGTCATATTTGTTGGTCAGTCATTTCTGACTCTTCATGACTCCATTTGGGGTTTACCTGACATATATACTGGAGTGATTTTCCACTTTCTTTGCTAGATCATTTGACAGAGGAGAAAATGGAGGCAAACAGGGTTAAGTGATTTGCCCAGGGTCACACAGCTAGTAAATGTCTGAGATCAGATTTGAACTCAGAAAGATAAGTCTTCCTGAGTCTAGGACTGGCCCTTTATCCACTCTGCTACAACGTCACATAGAAATACTTAATAAATCCTCATTGGCTGAGTGACTGAGGGAATTTGACCTGAGCTTAGTCTAAACTGGATGGGATTTCCTGAGTAGTGTTTCTCTGTTCTGGGTCAATTATTAGCCATGTACTAGGGTTGGATGATTTATGTAGGCTAGAAGAGACTGTAATGGCAACCCAGACTAGACTTATTTCCAGAATAATATTCCTAGCTATATCCCTCTTCCCTGAGGGCTGAACTTGGAATCAAGCAGATCTGAGTTCAAATGCAGTTGTAGTTCCTTAATAGTTATGTGAACTTGACCAAGTCTCTTGACCTCTATCTATATTAGTTTCCTCATTTTTAATATGAGAACAATAATATTACCTGCCTTTTAGGGTTATTGTGAGGATAAAATAAGAATATTTACAGGCACTTTTAAAACTTTGAAAACATCATAGAAATGTTAATAATAATAATAAATTATTCTCTGGACTAAAGACACTCAGAACTGATACAAGAGTCCAAATGGTGTCAAACTAGGTCAGACTACAGTGGAATTTCTTGTTTCTGTATAACCTTGCATCTCTTAATTCAATCTAAGATAGCATTAGCTCAACTATCACATTTGTGTTGACTCATACTGAGCTTTTAGTTGATTAAAGTTATATCTGTGTATGTATTTCATCCCTTAACTAACCTAAACTTTATGAGAACAGGACCCTTACTTAATTTAAATTTTGTATTTCCTCCATTGCCTAACATAGTGGTCTATATAAATATAGATGCTTTTAAAATGCTTTTTAAAAAACTGAATTGAAATGAATTGAATTGATTTAAGTTGAGTCATCGAGACCAAACTCCTCATTTTGTATTCAATCCACTGCTGGAGAAATTATGACAAAAACCCACCTCTTTCCTTTCTCTACACAATGGATGTAATAGTATTTAGCTTTCAGGAATGGTCTAAGTACTGCTAAGATAACTGGTAAAATTCTTTGAAATCCTTGAGTTATTCAATATAATTATAAAACATGAAGTTTTCATATCATGTTTGGTTGAATAAAGGTTATGTTTTTTCCAAAGGGATAATGACTGAAGATAGAATTGTTTTCTTCCCTTTCTTTCTTCTTCCTTACCCTCTATCCTCCACCCCAACCCTGGTAATTTGAAGATGAAAGGGCAGGGAATTTTTCACATTTCCTGTAGGTAAATAGATCATACTGCTCCAATGCTTTAACCTTCCCTGTCATTGTGTAGCTGCCAATGTGTAGTTGCCATGACTCCAGCCAGCCTGTGTCAGGTTTGTGCTTGCAGGATTGTTAACTTGGAGGGCTTTTATTTTTTAATATTTTCTTTAAAATTCAAAATATGGAAATTGTTGTTTGATTTAGCTCTATGCCATTGAAAATTATACAGGCTTAACAAAAGAGAAAATATATGATACATACCGCAACAACAGACTTTTAATACAAATAGTTGAAGATCTTTTGATACATAAATAAACCCAGGACACAGAACTTCCTGGTGAAATATGCATCAAGTTCTATTATGCCCATTTTGTTGAAAAATTGAAACAAAAAAAGGTGCTGTGCCCTCATTTCATCATACCTAGAATTCTGAAATAAGAGAAAATGAAGTGAATAAAAGGTGTCCTATTTTTTGTGTCCTCTCTTTTCTATTTACATCCACCCCATCATTCCAAATCTTATATCTCTTACCAGTCCATCTAGGTCCATATCAGCACTAGAGATATAGCATCAGAGCTGAGGCAAGTGACTACTAGGAATTTTAGTTCAACCCTCATTTCTCCCCTGTTGTGGTTTAAAAATTTCCAGGAATACTAGATAGGTTTTTCAGTCAAATTCTGGAATTGGGTTTTTTCTAGGGAAAGAGTAGATGCTGTATTGTGTATGAGACTACCAAGGTCCATTTCCTTCCACCAGTGGTAAATTTGATCTGAAACTGGTTCCAGGACCAAAACTTTGCTTGGGAACTCTTTAAACTAAGTAAGATCCTCTCAAACCACTCTGAATTACAGTTGATTTCCTTGCTTTAGCAGAACTATCCCATTGTGAAGAACATGTCTGTAACAGAAAAAGCACTAAATTACCAAGTTAATAGGGATACAGAACACAAAGACCTCTATCTGGCTTAATTTTCTCCTGTAATAGACCATGGAGTCTCTTTATCTATAATAAAGTACTAGACTTGGAAATCCCATCTGAGTTTGAATCCTGCTTTTAAATCCCAACTTAATCAGTCCCTTAACTTCTTTGATTCTCTATTTCATCACTACTTATTTCACAAGGCTGTTGTGAGAAAACTTTGATTTTGTTCTTGTTCAGTTGTACTTGACTCTTTGAACTATTACATAAATGTGTTATTATTATCATGTCATTCTCTTTCATATAAATCACTATGAGTCAATTGCAGAGAAAATTAAGTAAAAATTTCAGGTCTAGTTAACTATTTATAGACTATTACTCTATGATTTCCTTCCAAAAAAATTCTTCAAGATCAATAGAATGTTCTTATTAATCAAAACGTATGCTTCTCACGAAACCAAACAATCCACTTATCAATTTTTTTCTATTTTACAAAGGAAAGCTATGTCCTTTTCAGTTCCTGCATTCTCCACCCACTGTTCCTCCTTCAGTCTTTAGGCCAAGCAACTCAAGCCTAATACCTCTACCATATGGCAGTTCTTTTATCACACTTATTCAATGACAAATGAGAGTCCAATGTTATTCCTGTCTTCCCCAGGATCTGCTGAGTCTATAAGGTAGCTAACTATGGGCCAGCATGATTATTTGTCTTTTTTCTTCAACTGGGCCAGTTCTAAGGAGAATATGCAAAGTCTGTGATGTTGATAAATTTTGTAGGCAGAGAAAATTTAGAATTAGAAGGGATCTGAAACACTTGACTCTAAACCTTTTTCTCTCAATAATATTTTGTTTTTCCAAATACAAATACAAGATAATTTTCAACCATTGTTTTCTAAGACTGTGTTCTAAATTTTTTTCTCTCCCTCCCCTCCCCCTCTTCCCAAACAACAAGCAATCTGATATAGTCTAATCCTTTATTTTACTGTTGAAACAAACAGAAGGTTCAGAGACCAGCTCAAGGTTGTACAAGCAGTTAGCAGTAATAGTAATAGATCTAGAACCCAAGGCAACTGACTTCTAGCTCAGTTGTACAGAAAATTATAGGATTTACAATTCGAAGTCATCCTAGAATAATGTAATAAAGCTGTTTCATTTTGAAGATGAGGAAAAGAGGCTTAGAGATAGGAAGTAAAAATCAATTAGGCAGTAATGGCAGAACTGGCTTCTAAACCCAAATGCAATGAATGTTCTTTCCGTTATACCTTCCATTACAGTCATATAATTATCATTGACGGTATAAAGGAAAGTGCAGGAGGAGATTAGGTGTCTTTGGTATATGGTAACAATAACACCATCAGCTAGCATTTTTATAGTTCCAACCATGCATCAGGCTCTTGGCTAAGTGCTTTAAAATATTATCTAATTTGATTGTCACAACTACTTTGGGAGTTATTATTATCTCCATAATATAGTTGAGGAAACAGAAGTAAAGTGACTTGTTCAAGATCATGCAGGTGTCTGCTCTCTTTGTTCTGTGGCTCTAATGTTTTCCCATATTTTTCTAAATTTATCATAAGATATGACCATTTAAAAAAAACCATCTCCTGCAAGGGACTGAGATGAGAGATCATGAGGGCCCACCCTCTCTAGATCTTTAGACACTGCCAACTACTGTCTCACTGCACCCTGGGGATGATCAATAGTTTCCATCTGCCCAGGAGTTGAGTCTTCCTCTATGAATTATTTTTGTCAGTTACCATATGAACCTCTGGGACACTTGCTTTTTAACTGATTAATATTGTGGTTTGTGGAAAAATAAGTTTACTAATATACTCTTAATGAAGCTATAAATGATTCAGCATTTCTGAAAAATATTTTGGAATTATATAAAAGAGACACAAAAGAGTATATACAATATGACCTGATGATTTCTCCATTGGGCACACACTATAGTATGAGTGATATATCTGCTATAATCTCATTGGAAATCATGACAATGGGCTCCACCAAATAGCTGAAAACTCATTACATGGGCTCTACCTTTAAAAGCAATCAAACTGGTCTCAAGCTTTGATTGAGCAAGAGTATTAAGGCTTGAATCATTGCTATAATTTCTCAGTCATGTAAGTCATTAAGAAAAAATCATCATGCAAATATTTAGAGTTCAAACTTTAAGTTCTACTAATGGGTTTTGTTTTTACATTGCAAACATTTACATATTATCCTACTTCATGAGAGAACTCCTGTAAGTTAGTAAAAATAAAATTAATAATATAGTGCCTCCATATGAAAATATATGCAATATTTTATGAGTGTAGTACCCTCTTCCCATTTCTTAAAAAATAAACTTAACAGAAATCTATTTTCTCTCCTTCTCATTCTCTTCTCCATTGGGGAAAAATGAAAATTATTATTTACTTATGTTTAATATTCACATGCTACAATTTGTTTAATCATTCCCCAACTGTTGAGCATCCCTTCAGTTTCTAATTCCTTGCTACCACAAAAGAGCTGTTGTAAATATTTTGTACATATAGATCTTTTTCCTTTGATCTTATTAGGATACAGATCTAAAAGTGGTCTAAGCATACTAAGCATAGTTTTATAGCCCTTTGGGCATAGAATCAGATTATTCTCCAGAATAGTTGAATTCTCCACCAATAATTCATTAATGAACCTATTTTTCCTTAACTCTTCAAGTATTTGTCATTTCTGATAGGTGTGAGGTATTACCTCAGAGTTGTGGCTCATGATTATGGTCATGTCAATGTAATTTACTCATACTTATGCCATCTGTTTATTTGAACTCCTGTTCTAATAATGATAAAATTCTTAGAAGTTACATGTATCATCATCCTATATAAGAATATAAACATTTTAATGCTATTAAATTCTTTATTATTATTCTTTCACATTTACCTTTTTATCCTTCTACTGAGTCTGTTGTTTATATGTTATATTTGTCTATTCAATTCTGTTTTTTTTCCTACTGAGTCTGTTGTTTATATGTTATATTTGTCTATTCAATTCTGTTTTTTTTTTTTTCAGTAGCAATACTTAGAAGTCCTCTATTTCATTAATTATCCATTTTTCCCTCTAAAAGATTCTCTTCAGTTTTGTTGAATAGGTTATTTTTAGTTGTAATTTTAGCTTCTTTGCCTTCCAGAATATCATATTCCAAGACCTTTTCTCCTTTTGAGTAGAAGCTGCTAAATCTTGTGTCATCCTGATTGTGACTACACGTATTTGAATGGTCTCTTTTGGTTATCTTCCTTAAGATTCTGGATTACCTTTTTTAATTGATTGACTTTCTTTTCATAAATTCTTATTTTTCTTGTATTTAAAAAAGTTTTTTCCTCCCAATCTTTGTCATTTGATTTTTAAAGTCTTTTTTTTGAGTTTTCTATAACTATTTAATGTTACTCTTTAAGGAAGGAAAAGCTTTTTTTTTTTGTTTCAGTATCCTCCTCCAAAGATGAACTCAGGTATTTTCTATTCCCACAGCAACTTTCTATGGTTGTACTCTTTCTACTCACTTTTAAAAAATTTACTTATAGCAGATTGTTAGTGTAATCACCTCTAGTCCTGGAATATAGTCTCAGGTTCTCCTTTAGTTCTTCCCTTTGGCCTGGAACTGGAAACTTAAGAATTCTATCCTTCTATAAGTGCTGATAGCCAGCAGTGTCCCTACCCTACTACTACTACTACTACTACTACTACTACTCCTCCACCTCCTCCTCCTCCTCCTCCTACTACTACCATTACTACTACTACTACTATTACTACTACTACTACTACTACTACTACTACCCTACTACTACCTTACTACTACTCATCAGGTTGTCAGCATAGCTGGGTTTGATATATATCAGCACAGTTTCCCTCAATCTTCCCAGGATCAGACCAACCAACTCCCCACCCTGTCCCTAAGGTGAAAATTCCTGTAGTTGAAGCCCAAGGTTAGCTCCCAAGCCAGGGAGCCCTAAGACTTTCTGCTTGCTGTTTCAGCACAACTAATCTAGAGATGTTTACACTTCACAAGCTCCAAATCTGGTATCTTTCTTTAGATATCCTATTGTCCTAGGAGGACCACTGTTCTGTCCCAACTCTAATTTGCTTTTAACTGCCCTATATTTGCTCTGAGGGGCTATTTTGTCTTGTTTTGGAGAGAAATCTGGAGAGATTAGAGTTTTCTGATCTTTGCCATCTTCCCATAATCGCCTCTGGGTAAAATTTATACCTACATTTTTTCTAGAGTTGTTATTCTTGATGGGAGATATTAAATTTCTTTCTATCTTGGGGATATCTGTGATCATTTAAGCAAGAGCCTCTACCCAAATTCCATATCCAGAGGAGAAGTTATTCACTCCCTTTCTTTCCTGACAGGCAAATAAGTGGAGGCTTAAAATTCCTGAGTGAGTTAAATAGAGAAAGGAGTATAGAGAGGGAAGTCTTCATCTTTATTACAATAGAAGTTTGAATCTTTAGTCATTTTGTAGGTAAGTGATGAAGGAAAAGAGTAGAGAGAGAGATTTTAGGATAAAGGAGAAGCATAGAGAAGAATGGAGGCCATGGTTCTATATAAACAGTTAATTATCAAATGATATCACTTAAGTTGTTTTATAAACCTTCAAGAGCTATATATATATAATTTCTAATTATTATATTATGTATAAGCTAAGAAATAGCTTTTTAGGAATATTTCACAAGAATGTGGTTGATGTCATAAATAGCCAAATTGGGTTATTTGTCTTAATGAACCTTAACCAATTCTTTTGGATAGAAAAATCAGTTCAATTTGGTTGACCAGGACATA
Organism: Antechinus flavipes; assembly: GCF_016432865.1. Taxonomy (NCBI): domain Eukaryota; kingdom Metazoa; phylum Chordata; class Mammalia; order Dasyuromorphia; family Dasyuridae; genus Antechinus; species Antechinus flavipes. The sequence goes on from NC_067402.1 coordinate 198,000,945, forward strand.
AGGATACAGACTTTGGTACTAAATGATACTCAAGATGCACATAGGAACAGGACTTTTGTGGTAAATCAAAATATACTGAATTTTTTCTTTTACTATGCTTAATTTCCTAGATTTTATTCATAGACAGATACATATAGACCCACAGAAGATGGACATGTAACCAAAACCTTATCTAAAAAATAAAACTTTTGAAAATATCTTCCTATTCTTTCTGATGTTAAATATTAGTTTAATACTGACAATATTTAACATTATCTAATGGGAAAATGAAGTGTGTTTTACAGCTTCTATCTATTGGATGGGGTTGTAGCTAAATAATAATACACATGGGAAAAGTGGAATATTGAAGCTGAGTGACACACTCAAGATGGCAAAGCTACAGTTTATGAGGTCAATAGTTTAATAGACTGACATTTAACTTGCAGATCAAATTTGTTTTATTTTTTATGTTTGCATTCCTAGTGAAAAGTACAGTGCCTACCCATTGTACACTTAAAAATGCTTGTTAATTAATCTATCAATTCACTGAGAGAATCAGAAAATCTCAGAATTACAGGATACCTGAAAGTTTATCCATTTCAACCTCATTATCCCTAAATGGTTGCCTGGTTTCTTTTGAAATATCCATAGTCACGAGGAACTCACTAATTATTGCAGGAATAGGAAAAATTCTGTCCAAAGTTTGTGAAAATATTTGTTAAGGTAACCACAGATGATAATAAGCTAAAAGCTGGCCACAACAACCTTCCATGGCTTGAGTTCTAGAAGTTGATAATTTTGTATGGCCCACAAATTATATGTCCAAATGACCAAAAAGGTTCTCTACCTCTGGCTTCTTGGATATCTTGATTATCCTCTAAACATCTCAACATCTTCGAAGCAAAAATTATTATCTTTCTCTTTGAGTCTTCCTTTCTTCTGAATTGCTTTATTACTATCAAGTCCATCACAGTCATTTTAAATCTCCAGGTTTGAAACCTTGGTGTTGCCTTTGACTCATCATTCTCATTCACTCCACATTTCCAAAGAGTTATCAAATCCTGTCACTTCTGCCTTCACAACATCTCTTGTATAAGCCCTCTTCTCTCCACTTCCATAGTCACCACTTGGTACAGGTCCTCTCTACTCCATACTAGTCTCTTCTCACACTATTCTATCTTCTATTCAGCTGCAAAAATAATTTTTCTAGAGTATAGGGTTTTACCAGGTTATCCTCAAATTCTCCAGGATCTGGAGACATTGAAAGCTCTGACTCTTTCCAATTTTTCCTCTTTTCTTGAACTTCAGTCTCCCCTGTACTATTTGATCCAATTGTATTGGTCGATTTTTTGTTCCTCAGACATAGCACTCTACTTCCTGTCAACATGTAGTTGTATTGGCTTTCCTCCCCATTCCTAAATGTTTTCCTTCACCTCTACTTCTTTAAAAGTACATTTCTTGAGAGTTAGGACTGCTTTTGCCTTTCTTTGTATCACCATCATTTAGTAGAGTACCTAGCATATAGTAATCATTCAGTAAATACTTGTTGACTTTCGCAATATACTTCATTTTGTAACAGCTCTAATTCTTAGTCATTCTTTCTTATGTTGAGTTGAAACCTCCATACAATACCTATCTATGGACCTTAGTTCTTCCCTCTAGAGCCGATATAAGCCCTCTTACTTAACATATCACTTCAAATATTTGAATGTAGTTATCGTGTATTATAGATGGTACAATATACTACAGCCTGCCAGATCTAAAGTCAGAGAGACTCATCTTCATGAGATCAAATCTGGTCTTAGACAATTACTAGTTGTGTGACTCTGGGCAAGAAACTTACCCCTGCTTGCCTTAGTTTCCTCATCTGTAAAATGAGCTGGAGAAGGAAATGACAAACCATTTCAGTATCTTTGCCAAGTAATCCCCAAATAGGGATACAAACAGTTGGACATAATTGCAATGACTCAATGACAAATCATTACCTTAAGTTTTCTCTAGGAAAAACATGGTTTCTAAACTCCTTATTGATTTGTTCCCTTAATGAATTTTGTCCAATTTACCAATAATCTTCCTAATATGTAATGCTAAGAGACAAACATTCCATTTTTGTTATCACCAAGACAGAGTACAGTGGGACTATTTTCTACTGTGTTCTGGACATTATGTTTCTATTAGTGCAATCTAAGATAATGCTTGTATTTTTGTCAGCCACTTAATGCTATTTACTTGTCCTGAGCCTAAAGTTGATTAAATCTCTATTTTTTCCCCCTACATGAACTTTGATCCTTATTTGAATTCTGTGCTAGAGTACTATAGTCAGGTTTTTTTGGTGCAATTAATTATAATACAATAAATACAGAAGAAGTTTGTTTTTCCTACACATTTCACTCAATTATAGAACTCTGAAACTGTAATCTTCTTTGGAAAACGGACATGGAAAATGTGCCTGTTGCCTATTCATATTTTTATTAAGGATACTTCCCAGCACAAATAATAGGCAATTCTCATAAGAATTTTAGAGAGAAAGAAAAAAAATTAGAAATGTTATGTCAGTTGTTTTTTGGAAGGTAATAATACTGCCTAGGGTCTTTTCTATTTTTTGGTAATCCTCTGGTTTTTGAATGAATGTTGCTTGATCCTTGAATTCCTTTAGAATTATGCTCTTACATGGATTTATTCTGGATGTATTTGATCCAGTTCAGATGCTCCTACTGATTACATCTAAGGAAGTGGCGTTGCCATTTCCCCAAATACTGTGTAGGTTCTGAAGTGTTAGCTCATGCCTAAGTGTGGACATCCAATATCATGGATGATGAAAAAATAAATTTTTGAGAAACACTGGTGAATCTATTCAATTAAACACTGATATGTTCACCTTTTTGAAGTTTTACCTAGACAGTAAAAGCCATTGGAATGAAAGAGCTTCATTGGATCTCATGCCCCACTTTCTTTAGAGTCTACAAAAGTTTTTACCTCCTCATTTTCTTACATCATCCTCCCCTGTAGTGTTTTGCAACAGAGTTTGGATTTTAAATTGATGTTGTTCTTGTATTTCCTATCTTTCAGCTTAACTTGAAGGCTATTTGAAAGCTGACCTGATTTCTGAGCTTTTTTTGGCATTCTTATTATGGCAAATATGTTATTCCTTTTTTTTTATTTCTTTAAAGTATTTATTGATGCAATTTGTCCTTTATACTACAGTCATTTCCCTATATACCTGTCTTCCCCTACCATTTTTTGGTAATAAAGAAAAAGTTTATCAAATTAACAGACACAGAGACTGCAAGAGCCAGTGTATGCTGCATTCAGCATCAATAGCACCTGCCCCTTCCTGTAAAATAAGAAGTATGTTTTATTATCATAATAAGTGTTTTAAATTTAAACATATTAGTTAAACGTCTCCAGGAAATAGTAATGAGTGAATACATTATCTTGTAAGCTGAATGGGAGCCTTTGTCATGAAGAGAGAAAGGAAAGGAATTAGCACTTATCAAGCACAGACTACATGTCAGGCACTGTGGCAAGTATTTTACAAATATTTAATTTGATCCTTAAAACAACCCTATGAGGTAGATGTTTTTATTATCTCCATTTTACATTTAAGGAAATAGAGACAGACAAATTAAGTGACTTACTCAAAGTCACACAACTAGGAAGCAAGCCTCTGAGACTACATGTGAACTAAATTCTTCCAGACTTCAGGACCAGAGCTCTATTTATTGACCAATATAGCTAGTTTGATGGCATATATTTCTAATGATTTCTGAAGGTGATTGAAGTTTCAAGATAATTTGCATAATTAGGTGCTATTTACAAGGAGTGGCATTGAGGAACAAAGAGAAAGAGATACAAATGTTTAGCTCTAATCTAATAGAGACTTAATGGTAGGTACCAGTCATGAGGGGGTAGTTGCATTCTAAGGAGGAAAAGAGGTGAACAAATTCATTAGTCCTCACTCATCTAGGACTAAGTACTTTGGACTTTTGTACAGAGCTTCCTTGAGTGACCCATTTGTGCTTTATTAAAGAGCAATTATGGGGCTGTTTTATAATGAAGTTCAATTGTGTTCCGTATTACCTCACTTTCAGAAATAATAATACTTTTCTGAGTAAGCAGTGGAAGACAGTTAATAATGCCAAAGCATAGTAGCAGAGGATGAGGCAGAACTTTGTAGATTTAGGTAGAAGAATTTGCAACTGCAACATAAAGGAGAAAGTATTGAGGTGAAAACTCTTCTCTACTGTGGATAGTGAATTTTTCTAAGAAGTTCATTCACTTGCTCACTGATGAGTATGCAAGATATTTTGCCTATTTTGTCTGGGCGGGATGAGAGGGCATGAGGAGGCACTGAGGATGAACACATTGCTTGATTTCCCCTGTAATTTATTTTGCTATTCTATCTGAATTGCTATTCAATGTTATTATTTTAATATGTCTGTCTGGTTAGTTGATAGAGAATGCACTTTGAGGGAGGCTTAAACTAAATATTATTCAAATAGCAATGTGGTTCTATATTTGACTGGGATACCAGTTACACTTTTATCTATTTCCCACTGGAAATTTACCTATTGAACTGAGCTGGATTATTCACAACAACTAAATTCTGTCTAGTATGAAGAAAGAATTCTTTTTCTCTGTTCTTTAATAAATCCTAGTATAGCAGGCATTTCCCATAACACATAACATGGTTCACATATGAATAATATCCACTTCATTAACTCGATTTCTTCCAATTTGAATCTTCCATTTGGGGCCAGCATATTTCTGGCCTAAAATATTTAGAATAGCTAGCAGGATTTGGTAAGATTGACAATGTAATTTTTGCTTACCATGTTGAAGGGAAGATAGATCTCCAGATATTTTTCCTTACTTATTGTTAAATAGTATAGAAATTATTAGGAATGTGTTATAAATTCCACCAATTGGTTAAGTTTAGAGCCCCTGAAAAGCCAGAGAATGTAGCCTTATGAATCCAATGGGAGAGGGAATAACTGGATAAAAACATTGTATGCTTCGCTGTTTCCTGGTTGTTGTTAATTGTTATTGAAAAACTGACTGCTGAATCGATTGGAGTGAGACTGAATGAGACCTAGATAGCCATGAATGTACAGAAGACAGAGGATCAATTGGTGGGAGTCAAAAGTGGGATAGAGACTACTGTGAGTAGCATTGTATCCTGACCCTCATTTAACTTTGTTAGCTCAGGTAATAGAGCTATTAGAGATGGAGTTTGGGAGGAGACCATGACTAACAGAGGGATGACTTTCCCTGTACTACCTCTTCCCATTAATCTTGATTCTTACACCATACTTTTTTAAAGTAACTTTTTATTTTTTCAAATACATGCAAAGATAATTTCCAATATTCATCTTTGCAAAAACTTGTGTTCCAATTTTTTCCCCTTCCTCCCTCTTCTAGACAGCAAGCAATCCAGATTAAACATGTTTAGCAGCATACTCTAAGGATATATGGATAGGGTGGCTTTCTATTATATTAAACATTCTTATTAGCTGCTGACTTCTCAAATGATTCTACCTAAAAGAATAAAAGATAGGAAGATTTGCCTAGTTGGAATTCATGGAGGGAGATTTGGAGACAAGAGGCAGATTGACAGTTAGCAGATGACAGTTTCACACCTTCTTTAGGGAAAATCAGGAGAAGAAGAAAGGGTCAGTAAGCCTTTGGCACCCATATCTCTCATGCCTCTGTCAACTTCCTTGTAATCTGATTTTATGAAATTTAAATCAAGGATGGAATCAAGTTTTTCAAATCCATGTAGTTTTTTACCATTGGACCAAACAGTGGTGACAAACTATTGGATAGGCCTTTTAAATTTGGACGTAGAAAGAAAAGTCACCTTACTTGACTTAGGCATGGAAACTTTCAGGTGGTAAAGAGTTTTGAGAAGTCACTACATAGGGGCAAATCCTTTTTTGGCAAAAGTGGGAGGATAATGGGCTGTACATGATTTCATCATAAATATAAATTATACTAAATATCTAGTGAAGATAGATTTGATGAGTTTAAGTGGTACTGGTTAGGGCTTTGCTTGGTACCCAGGCACATACCAGGATAATTGATGAAAATACCTTAGATATTCCTGAGGGTAGCTGTCCAGTTACTCCAGCACTTCAATTCGAAGATTTAGATACTTATCTCTCTAGTGTTTGGTTTGTGTATTATCCACTGTGTTGAACATTCACTATGCTTAGGGGTTCCTAGGCTTTAGGAAATGGAGCACTTTTCTTGTTGGGCTAGGATTTGGGCCCTCTCAGTGACCTTGGAGAAATATAAAAGAAGCAAATGGTCATCATTTGTATGGACTCTTAGGTAGTTGTGGTCTCACTGGATGGGTGGGAGTCTGGAATTTCAAAGGTTAGACTACCAAAAGGCACAATCAATAGCAGAATTTTTCTAATCTTGCTCACTTCTTGTATTCTATGGGCCAAGTTAGTGCTTATCAATACCTGGTTCTACCTCAGCTGAATGGAATAACATTGTAGACAGACTCCTTCCTTATGGCCTTCTTGCTTCAATTTATTTAAACAAAACACATTTTTCTTGCCTCAGGCATCATGCTGAATTGAGCTAAATTCCATAACATCATTTACTGTTTTTATTTGATTTATAACCTTTAGACAATAGTGGGTCTCAATGACAACTGGAATAGACTTTTCAAAAACCAGCTTCATTTGCTGACTCCTGCCTTCACAAAATGGACTGATTTTTTTCTATTTGCCCTTAATCACTATTAGTTCCCTAACGGGAGTGAATTTCCAGACAAGTGTCTTTTTAATTTCAGTCAGGGAAATGAAAGTGTTGATGGTGAAGGTATATAACACTGTTCAACAAGACCTCAGGACAACTTTAGAAAGAAACATTTTCATCTTTAGTCTGGCTTTGTTGAGAGCCACGAACCTAGCTACTGAAAGCAAAGGATATAGGTACTTTCTCCCTTTGAAAAATGTGGGGCATTCCTTTCAACTTTTGAATGGTTTGGAAACACAGTCTTCTTGAATACCAGCTGCAGAGGGAAGGGATGATAAGCCCTTTCTATATGGGAACAAATATCTTGTGCAAATTGGGTTGAGTGGGAGAAATGAGATGTTGTGTCCAACTGGGAAATAGGATCCCAAGAGAACCTGGAAATCTTCATTTTAAGAGAAGAAAGGATCATTTCATAGAACTAGGAGTGGATGTTTCAGTGAAGGAGAGGTGGTAACCAAGGAAATAAAGAATGGTGATAAAACAAGTGGAAAAGAAATACTATTTCAGGCCAAGAAATGAAGTGCAAGTCAATGATGAGCTTCTCTAATCAGCATTTTGCTATTCTTTTGAAACAAAGACACACTACAAGATTTGGTTTTGATAGATGACTTTTGATCTCTGGTTGCTGTTTTCTTGGATTTTTTTTCCAATTAGCTTTTCACTCTGTTGGAACCTTTTGACCTGTTTATGACCTTGGTGACAACATAACTTTTCCAATTTAGGGATAAGGTTATGTTTTTGGCTATGATTGCTTTTCTAATTTGTTTTCTTGGTAGAGAGAATTTTAGAATTTCCTAATAACAGTGAAATCACATGTCCTGTCTCTAGTCCTTTTTGCTTAGATTGTGGGTGATTTGCTATTTTCCTTGGGTATTTTATTTGTTTATATAGAGAACCTAGCTTTCAGTTATTTACCATTAGTCATAAAAAGTGGTGTCATTCCTGATGTGGACACTCCTCCTCCTCCTCCTCTTCCTCCTCCTCCTCTTCCTTCTCCTCCTCCTCCTCCTCCTCCTTCTCCTCCTTCTCCTCCTCCTCCTCCTCCTTCCTCCTCCTCCTCCTCTTCCTCCTCTTCCTCCTCCTTCTCCTCCTCCTTCTCCTCTTCCTCCTCCTCCTCCTCTTCCTCCTCTTCCTTCTTCTTCTCCTCCTTTTTCTCCTCTTCTTCCTCCTCTTTCTCCTCCTCCTCCTCCTCTTCCTTCTTCTCCTCCTTTTTCTCCTCCTCTTCCTTCTTCTTCTCCTCCTTTTTCTCCTCTTCTTCCTCCTCTTTCTCCTCCTCCTCCTCCTCCTCCTCATCCTCCTCCTCTTCCTCTTCCTCATTCTCCTTATCTTTCCTTTTCCCCTATGGTTGTGTAGAGAGATGTCAGTCACTTTGTGGGACTGCAGCTGTGAGGGTGGGAAGGGAGGAGGGGGGATTTGGATAGTGGTAGTAGTAGTCTTACAGTAGGGATAGACCTTGAACAAGAACTTTTCATATAGATTCATGGAGGCTAGTGAGGGAAAGAACACTGAGTGACAGAAGTCGACTATCAAAATTTTTAAATATTAGACTTCTGTGAGGGAGAGAATTGTGGAAAGATAGTAGAATAAGACAGTAAATTATTTGGCTTTGCCAAATTCCCCCTTTTCCAAGTAACTTAAAATAATGCCTCAAAATAAATATTAAAGTGACAGAAATAATTACAAGCTGGGGTAAAGCAGTTGTCCAGTCTAAGATAAATTGGGAAGATATTAGGAAAGATATGACTGCGTGGCATGGTGTCTGACCTGAGTGAAGTACAGATACTGCCAGGCAAATTCCACTGAGTCAACAAACAGCAAACTACGGAGACAGCTGGTGGTAGTCTTGGTATGGGGAACTTTTGTCCCACTGACATTGTTGGGATCCACCCGATGATCAGAGAAGATTGTGGGCAGATGTATGCTGGTTGGTAGAGTAATGAGTGTAGACTGAGTGCAGTCATAGAGGGGAGGGGGCCCTGCTGGTTGTGGTCACTGGCAGCATAATAGTCTCTGGCTTTGGTTCTGGGGCAGAGGGCTTACATGTGTAGCCTCTTGAGGGAACATAAGGAGCAAGAGCTTTTGCACTTACAGTAGTGGTGGTGGAGGCCTTGATCCTGGCTCAGGGGTGGAAAGAAACACCTGAAGTCACTCATAAACCAAGGAGTGAGCCTAAGGAGCAATGACCACACCTGGCCTTGGATTGTAAATCTTGAAAGAATCAAAAAGTTAAAGATTCCCCTGAGGCTGAAAGTGTCATCCCCATAACCTTGGAAGCAAAGCCCAACTCTAATATAAAGTAAACAACCAAGGAATAGGCCACTTAAGAACAGGAGCAAATCACAGTGAAAAAACCTGACTATAGATAGCAACTAGAAAGATAGAAAAGATCAGCATTCAAATTCAGAAGGAAGATAATGAAGTCAAAACAGCTACTGGTAAAGCTTCCAAAAAATGTAAAATGTAGGAAACCCCAAAAGAATTCTTGGGAAGCTTAAAAAAAGATTTTAAAGATCAAGTAAGAAAGAAAGAAAAATTTTTTGAAGAAAAATTGAGGAAAATAATGAGTAATGCAAGAAAATTATGAAAAGAAAGATTAAAAAAAACTTACTGAAGAAAATGATTCCTTAACCATTCTGGAGGGCAATTTGGAATTATGCCCAAAGGGCTGTAAATCTATGTATACCCTTTGATCCAGCAATACCACTATAAGATCTATACCACAAAGAGATCATAAGAAAGGAAAAAAGGATCCACATGAACAAAAATATTTATAGCAGTTCTTTTGTGGTAGCAAAAAATTGGAAATTGAAGGACTTCCATCAATTGGGGAATGGCTGAGCAATTTGTGATATAGACTAATGCAATTCTATTTTTCCATAACAAATGATGAGCAGGAAGAGTTAAAAAAAAATCTGAAAAAAACTTACATGAACTCATGCTGAATAAAGTGAGCAGAACCAGGAGAACATTGTACACAGAAACAGTAAAATCACAGTGCAACTGTGATAGACTTAGCTCTTCTCAGCAATACAATGATTGAAGAAAATTACAAGAGTCAATGGAAAAATGTTATCCCCATGAGAAAGAACTATGGAGTTAAATGCAGATTGAAGCATACTGTTTTCATTGTTTTTATTTGTTTTTTTTCTTTCTCATGGTTTATCCCTTTTGTTCTGATTCTGTTTTTGCAACATGACTAAGTGGAAATAAGTTTAACATGATGGTACATGTATAACCTTTATCAGATTGCTAGCTGTCTTGGGTTCTTTCAATATCTACAATCCAAGGCCAAGTGTGATATTGCTCCTTAGGCTCACACATTGGTTTATGAGTGACAGCAAATAAATCAATATATGTTAAACATGTTCAATTCTTCTATACATATTTCCACAATTATGTTGCACAAGAAATATCTTTTAGCTTTTTCTTTCTTTTTTATTAAAGCTTTTCATTTTTCAAAACGCATGCATGGACAATTCTTCAACATTAGCCCTTGCAAACACCTTTGTTCCAGTTTTCCCCCTCTTTTCTCATGCCCTCTCCTAGATGGCAAGTAGTCCAGTATATGTTATGGTAGAAATATATGTTAAATCCAATATATGTAAACATATTTATACAATTATCATGTTCCACAAGAAAAAAAAGAGAAGCAAAATAAAATGCAAGCAAACAAGTACTAAGTGAAAATGCTATATTGTGAACCATACTCAATCCCACAGTCCTTTCTCTGGGTGTAGATGGCTCTCTTCATCACTGAACAATTGAAAAGGCTTTGGATCATTTCATTGTTGAAGAGGGCCATGTTCATCAGAATTGATCATAGTATAATCTTGTTGCTGTGTATATTGATCTCCTGGTTCTGCTTATTTCACTTATGCTAAATTCATGTAAGTCTCTCCAGGACTCTTTGAAATCATCCTGCTGGTCGTTTCTTACAGAACAATAATATTCCATAGTATTCATATACCATAATTTATTCAGCCATTCTCCAATTGATGGGCATCCATTCAGTTTGATAACTTTTTGTGCATCGTTCCAAATTGCTCTCCAGAATGATTGAATCAATTCAGTTCACAACTCCACCAACAATGTATTAGTGTCCCAGTTTTCCCACATCCCCTCCAACATTAGTCATTATCTTTTCCTTAGCCAATCTGAGAGGTGTGTACTGGAACCTTAGAGTTGTCTTATTTGCATTTCTTTGTTGATAACCTATAGAATGCTGAAGATTTATGTGGATTTATTTTGTATCCTGCCACTTTGCTAAAGTTGTTAATTGTTTCTAGTAGGTTATTAGTTGATTCTCCAGAATTCTCTAAGTATACTAATAATAGATTCTGCTCCAGCCTTTTAATTTTACTCTGAATGGATCTCTCTGCTTTAAATGTGTTTCTTGTAAACAACATTTTATAGGATTCTGGCCTTTAATCCAGTCTATCTGCTTCCAATTTATAGGAGAGTTCATCCCATTCACATTCAGTTAAAAATACTAATTCTGTTTTTCCCACCATCTTACTTTTCCCAAGTTATAATTTTCTCTTTCCCTTACCCTTTCTTTCCCCTTTCTTTCCTCCCCATTATTTTGCTTCTGATCACAACCTTCCTCAAACAACCCTTCCCTTTTACAGCCCCTCCCCCTTTTTATATCTTTCCCCTATCACTTCTGTTTTTTGTTCTATTGGCCTCCCACTTTCATTTCCCCTTTCCCCTCCTACTTGCCTACAAATTTCTCCATGAAGCTAAATATGTCTGCCATATTTTGGCTTTCTTTGAGCCAAATCTTATGACAGCGAGATTCACACAACACCCTTCTTTACCTTGATTGTAATAGGTCTTTTTTACCTCTTCATGAGATGTAATTTATCCCATTTTACCTCCATTTTCCTCTTCTTCCAGTATAATTCCCTTTCTACCTTTAGTTTCTTTTTTATATTATTACAATAAAATCAAATTATACCAACACTCTAAATATACCTATAACAGATATACAGTTCTCAAGCATTATTTCCTTTTTACCTTTTTGTGTTTCTCTTGAGTTCTGTGTTTGGAGATTTTCTGTTCAACTCCAGTCTTTTCATAAGAAATAAATAAAATTCATCTGTATCATTGAATGTCCATTTTCTTCCCCAAAAGACAATGTTCAATTTTGTTGGATAGCTGATTCTTGGCTGCAATTCAAGTTCCTTTGCCTTTTGGAATATCAGATTCCAAGCCCTTTGATTCTTTAAAGTGGAAACTGCTTTAAAGTGGAAGGTTCTGGGTAATCCTGATTGTGGCTTCTTGGTATTTTAATTGTTTCTTTCTGGCTGCTTGCAGTATTTTCTCCTTGATCCAATAATTCTGTAATTTAGCTATGACATTTCTTGAAATTTTGATTTTGGGGGTCTCTTTTAGGAAGTGATGAGATGAAATCTTTTAATGGCTATTTTACCCTCTAGTTCTAAGACATCAGGGCAGTTTTCCTAGATGATTTCCTGAAAGAGGATATCTACACTCTTTTTTTTTTTTCATCATAGTTTTCAGGAAGTCCAATAATTCTTAGATTGTCTCTTTTAGATCTATTTTCCAGCCAGTTGTTTTTCTAATGAGATTTTTTATATTTTCTCCTATTTTTCTTTTTCTTTTTGGTTTTGTTTGATTGATTCTTGATGTCTCATTGAATCATTCATTGCCATTTGTTCAATTCTCACTTTTAGTGAATTATTTTCTTCAGTTACCTTTTATAGCTTCTTTTGCATTTGGCTAATTGAATTTTTAAATGAGTTGTTTTTTTCAATGATTTTTTTTCTATTTCATAAATTCTGTTTTTCAAGGAGTTATTTCCTTTTTCCATTTCACTAAATCTATTTTATAAGGAGTTTTTATTAGATAATTTCTGTTTCTTTATCCAAATTCTTCTGCAACATTCTCAATTTCCTTTTCCCATTTTTCTTCTAACTCTCTTTTAAGATCCTTTTTTACAGGGAACTAGGTGGCCCAGTGGATAAGAGCACCAGCCCTGAAATCAGTGAGAGACCTGAGTTCAAATCTGGTCTCAGACACTTAACATTTTATAGTTATGTGACCCTAAGCAAGTCACTTAACCCCAATTGCCTCAGCAAAAAAAAAAAAAAAAAAAAAAAAAAAAGAAGAAGAAGAAGAAGAAGATCCTTTTTGAATTCTTCCAAGAGTTTTGTGAGATAAGAACCAACTCATATCATTCTTTGGGGCTTCATCTGGAGATAATTTATTTTTATTGTCCTCAGGGTTTGAGGTCTCTCTTTCTCCATAAAACTATCTTTAGTCAGAGTTCTTTTTGCATATTTGCTCTTTTTTAAAAAAAAGTTTGAGGTCTTCTCTTAGGGCAAAGGGGAGATTGTCCCAAGCTTCCTCTACAGGTGACAATAGCTGTGCTGAGTCGCTACTGCTGACTTCTGGTGCTGGATAGGTGTGGCCAACTCCCCATTATTCTGGTATTCAGAGGCTCAGTATTTGCCTTTTGTAGTTGTGTTGGATGTCTTAGAGCTAATCTGCTGATCTATTGGCTTGTAACCAGGATAGAGTAGCCAATGTTGCTGTATTTTTTGTTAGAAGCCTCTAGTAGATTTGTGGTCCATACTGCTCTGGGACTTTGGCTGAGCCTGCACTCTGCAACTTTCCCCCATGTCCAATTGAAACAGACTTTTTCTGAAGTCCCTCCAAAATATCTTCTGCTGGAAATTTGTTATACTCCAAATATTTGTGGGTTCTGTCATTCCAAAACCAGTTCAGAGGCTTGAATCGGTATTGATCTGAGGGATGTCAGGAAGAGCTCAGATAAAGATGTGTCTTCTTTCCACTATCTTGGCTTTGTCCCCCTCATTCTCTTTTTAACAACAGCATAATATTATACTATAGCAGTAACATTTTATGCTAATGTTTATTATCATTATCTTTTAATGTCCTAACTAGCATACTCCTTCAAGTTGCCTTTACAATCACAGGTTAAATCCCCATATAACAGCTGCTACTTTGGGTTCCCTAGTACTCTGCGGGAGGCTGCTCCCGAAACTATAGGCCCCAAGTTTCATTGGTGTACTTCCTATGCTTTATATCCAAACTAGCTAAAAATATTTACTAGAAAGCATAGTAAAAAAAGGAACAAAACATTTCCTCCATGTTCCTGGAGTACATTCTTCCAAAAATACAAATATCTTCTATAAGAAGAATAGGCTCAAATTTAGAACATGATGGTAGTGAGATACATATGTAAGACAAAGATATAGTAAAGTCAGTTCACTCTCTTGATACTTCAGAGAGTACAATTGAGCTCTCTTTGTAGGTAACAAATCTTCTGAACTGGTTATTTAGCTATGTTCTTAGGTTCCTCTTTTCACATAGCTCTCTTCTCTGCTTCCAGGGACATTGTTCCTTTTAAGTTATTTTCTCTCTTGGGTGACTGTCTTTGTCTACATTTCTGTTCCCTCAGTTGTGTCATGAGCTTTCTCAAACTACTAGATGGGATTTCTTCTTCTAGGTAAGTCTCTGTGAGACATTGTGGCTGATGATGAGAAGGGAGAGGAGAAATTCCCTGCTTTCCTCCCCTGCAGAGTGTCCTCCACAAGTCCTCTCTGTGTTCCTGCCCCAAACTGAACTTCTATCCTTAGGGTTTTGCTATATAAATACATCAAAGGCATGCCAAATTTTTGTTTGCCCAATAACATTGTTTCCTTTAATTTCATTAGAGAAAAAATTTTATATGCCACAAAGGGATCAGGAAATAGACAGTTTACAGTTACATGCCTTTATAGTTAAATGCCTCATTAATTCCTTGTGAGTACATTCTGGGCCTTCTGGGATGAAAGGTGGTAGTTTAAAGTCTCCTACAATGATAATTCACATTTATGTAACATTTTAAAGTTCACAAAGCACCTTCATCATAAAAATATTATAAAGAAGGTAAACGATTGATTTTGATCATTTTAGAGATATGGAAACTATAGCATCCAAAGTCAGACTATATGGTGCCAAAGTGGATCTTTTCTTTCAGTATAGACTACTTAGTTTTTTGAGATCCATAACAGAAATTAAAAAGACATAGAACAGTAGTAGCTTGAGGGAATAACAGAATCTGGAGAAGGTCTTTTTGCAATACAACTATTATTGATAGTGTATCTTTTCATCTTGTCCTATTGCACTTTTTGTATTCTTTGTTCCTACCTCTTTCTTTACAATGAAAAATTGGCAGAAGAAAGGGACTCTATGGATTCTTTCTTCTTTTCCTCATAACCTTAATTCTACTTACTTTCCTTCAATTTTGAGTTGATTGATAATTTGACTATTTCCTTACCTATCCTGCCATGCCTTTTAGATTTCTTTCTATTCTTTCCTTGTCCCTGAACTCTTCCTTTCCCTTTTTTAGTTTGATATATTTCTATACAACAATCTCTTTGTATGGAATGTGTGAGTTAATGATAGGAAGGGATGTGTAATTAAGTTCTATTTTACTTTACCTAGCTCAAGTAAAAGTAAGGTTTATGGAAGGTCCATTCCCTTTACCCCTTCCTTTGGTATCATATACTATTCATTGTTTTGCATGTATATTATACAATAGTAATTTTGCTCTTCTTTTTTCTCTTTCCTGTCCTGAATAGCCCAGTTTCTTTCATTTTGTATTCTCTTTCAATCATTAAAAATAATAAATTCACAGATGTTCTGCCATTTTAGCCCCTTTTTATGACCCTTAAAAATACTAGCATACTGAATGTGTTTATTTGTTTCTTATCTTCTTAGTAACATGTAAATAATGCATCTTTCTTTCATTTAAACAAAAATATAAAGCATTCTGCTTCTCTTGGCATTTATTTTTCATTTCAAAAATGACAACTCAGTTCTGGCCTTTTCATCAGGAATGCTTAGAAATCTTCTAGTATATTAAAGATCCATTTCTCTCATTTTGGATTATATTTAGTTTCGCTAGCTAGATTATCTTTGGTTGGAAATATTTATCTATTGCCTTTTGTAATATAATGTCCCAAGCTCTCCTCTTCTTTATGTAGTGGCTGCTAAATCTTGTATAACCCTGATCATTTATTCTTTGGTATTTGAACTCCTTTTTGGTTGCCTGAAATATTTTTCTTTGACTTAGAAGCTCTGAATTTTGATTCCTGTGAGTTATTTTGGGTTTGTTTTATTCAAAAGTGACCAGTATTCTTTTTGTTTTCACTTTGCATTCTGCTTCTAAGAATTTAGGGCCATTTAATTTTAAACATCCTAAAATATGGTACCCAAACCTTTTAAAGACCATATTTTTCAGACAATCTGATAATTCTTAGGTCATTTCTTGATCAATTTTCCAGATCAGTTGTTTTAAAGATTATATTACTTAGATTTTCTTCTTTTTTCAATTTTTAGTTTTGTTTTCGCTTTTTTTTAACTTTATTGGGTTAGTATTTTTGGCTCAATCTAGTTTTCAGAGTATTTCAGTGCTTGAATGATTTTCAGAGCATTCAGTGGTTGATAATTTTCCACCATCTGCCATAAGGCATCAGCTTTCCTTGTCATCCTTTTACTCCCTAGTCTGTCCATTATATATTTCTTATTTCATTTTCTCTAGATACTTCTGCAGTCACTGTTGCCATAACTGTTTTTTTTTCCTCCAAGGCTTTCTGGAATTATTCTAGAATTAGTGTACTCTATGGAGTTTACCCCTGGAAATCACATACTGTTTAAAGTTCTCTTCGGTTTATTTAAAATCGGGAGGAGAGGACTTATGCTTGTAATTGAATGATATAGGCAGGGCTTATGTGATCTTGAAAATAGTTAGCCAAATTAGGATTCTCAAGGAATTCCAGGAAGCTCCAGTACTATACCCTACATAATCTAATTTATATTTTAATATATTTAACATGTACTGGTCATCCTGCCATCTGGGGGAGGGGGTAGGGAGAAGGAGGGGAAAAATTGGAACAAGAGGTTTGGCAATTGTCAATGCTGTAAAGTTACCCATCCATATAACCTGTAAATATAAGACTATTAAAATAAAATTTAAAAAAAAACTATACCCTACATAGATCTCTCTATACAGAGCTCTAAAACTTTACCCCATTATAAGTTATTTCCAGAGGCTTTCTCTCTGCTGCTTGGTCCAAGGGTTACTCTTATGTTAGATCTCCTTGACAGGCCTCAGGAATTGCTTCTTCCCAGTGCCCATCTCCTTCAGCTGAGCTTGGGCCACTTATGTAATACTAAACCCCCTTGGATGCACCTAATACTGCTTTCTCTACTTGGTTAGAGATAGTCTAGGCGACCATTTGCAGATTTCCAAAGCCTCTGCCTGGATCAGAAAGGCTACATTAGACTCCCTTAGATTGGCCTGACAATGTGACTAGCTCATGGTTGCATGGCTAGTAATTGGAAGAATCTCAGTCTTTTAATTTTAAATCCTGAGCCTCTCCAACATACTATTCTAATTATATTTGTCTGTTTATGGTCAATGATCTCTTGGGTAGTGAAAAAAATATTGAAACTGGAATCAGGACAATATTTGTAAATCAAAATGTGTTACAAACATTAGTGTATTATATAGATATGATTTAGATAACTCCTATTTAAAAATATTTTGTCTCAGCTTTTCTTCTGAGTTTCAGTTCCATGTTTTAAATAAACCGAAGAGAATTCTAAACAGTATGAGATTTCCAGGGGTAAACTCCATAGAGCACACTAGTTTTAGAATAATTCCAGAATTGCAACATGCAGTCCAGGTTGAATATTTTCATGTAAACATACTGCTGTCCTGCAAACTCTAGATGTTTCAAAACAAACTTATCATCTGATCCCTCAAAAACTGCTTTGAGATCTTCTCACTTTCTATTAATGTCATCATTGTCTTTATTAAGCATTTTAAAAGTGTCATTTTGGATTTTCCTTTGTCTGTCATGTTACCTCCTTCTTTTCCACAATAAATTCCTGTGATCTCCCATTATTTCTGAGATCAAATATAATATTTCCTATTTAGCATTTAAAAATTTTTACAACCTGTCCCTTTCCTACCTTTTTAATCTTCTTAGAACTTACTCCATTCCTTATAGCTTATAATTCAGCTAAACTTACTGACTTGTGGCTCCCTATCTCCAGTCTTTGCATTGTTGCTTGAAATGCCTTGCTATGGAAACTTTGCTGGAGACTCCTCTTAGTTTTCCTGGTTTCTTTAAGACTCAGGTCAATTCCTAGTACCCCATCTATTAATTTCTTCCCCTGACAAGTTACCTTCCATCCACTCTGTATAGATCTTGCATATAACTAGATATTTAACTATTGTCTACCTCATAAGAATTGATGTTCCATGAAGGTTTTATTAAGCTCATATACCAGGCATTGTGCTAAGCACTTAGCATATGGGATGTTCATGGAGGACTACCAAATCTGGTTTGAAGGCTTGCAGAGTTCTTTTTAGGGCTACTTATCCATCTTTGATGTCCACTTACCACCCAACTCTTATCTGTGACTCTAAAAAGCTGTAGCATGCACAGTAACCCCACGCCAGTAAAACTGTTTTGGCAAATGGACTAAATTAGGTTGAGGATAACTGATTGCCCTCAAAATTGTCAGTGAGTTAGTGGGGGTATCTATCCCAAGCTTGTGACGACTTCCCCTGGTGGAATGAGAACATTTTTTTTTCAATTCCTATAAAGACAGCTGAAGCAGGTGCTCTGGAGCACTTAGATCTTGGTCAGACATCAACGATACCAAGATTATCCATTGCATCCTGGGCCATTACCAGTTACCTTGACTTTTGTCCTGCCCCTTAACTTGAATGACGCTGAAAAAGAATGTGAGGTTGATAACTTTGTGCAGCTCTGTCTCACTTAAATCCAAATTCATGTTTAAGTCACGATATCACTCTGTGATGTCCTCCATCCTCTTCAAAAATGAAGGATGAACACAAGTGCCTAACGCATGGTAAGAATTTAATAAAGGCTCATGGACTGAGTAGTCAGTTGCCAAATGTATTTATTCCTTTTCTGAAATAACTTTTGAATCAATCCCCTTTTAAAAATTTATATTCAATCAAATTTGATTAGGATAATACATTACCCCTCCTTTGAATTATTGAAATAGGATTCTTGTATGCTACTGATCTTTCTACCTCCAGTTTTTTCTCAACTTTAATCCTGAACATTTCTGATAATCTAATGTTTATATTATAAAATTATAGATTTAGACATGGAAGTAACTTTAGATATTTTAAAGTCCTACTCAGAAAACTGAGTTCTATGGTAGTTAAATGACCAGGCCAAATTTATACAAATAATAAATAACAGGGTCAGTTTTAAAATGTAGACCTCTGTGATTTTTTTCACTATATCATAATTGCCTCTTAAGAAAGTGAGACTGATGTAACTATATGAATACTCAAATGGATTTCCTTGATTTAGAAGGCCCCTGTAATATTACAGATCAAAACCTATCCATTTTGCCCATTCTGTGTGGTTGTAACTTTGTCCCCTAAATTCAACATGGGAGCATTACCAAATGTGCTAGAGTCTTCTTACTGTCTTGATATTATCAGGAAACCAGTGAAGAGCTCTGGCTGTCCATCTGTCATACCTTGGTCTTGTCATACCTCTTCTCTTCCTGTCACATAATTCCTTCATCCTTCCTTGATGCAATCAACATTTCACTCACAAAGAAGAGCACCTGGGGATCATTATCCCCACTGGGATCATCCACTAGGGTTTCCTTTTCAACCTGAACTATGTGTGAATATCTTCCATCACAATAATGAATACTTTTGACCAACATAGATCTTCATTTTGGGCCTTGTCTAATATCTATTATCAGATAGTGGTTGGAGATTTTTAAAAAGTACTTGTTTCATAACAGCCTTGTAAAATATTAAATGAAAGTTTCAATATCCTCATTTTACAAAGAAAAAATAAGTCATTTACTAGAATAACACAGTAAGCATCAGAATCTGAATTCGAACCCAATTCTTCACATTTTATTGCACAAAGTCAGGAGAAACAAGTCTTTGGGGAAAGCAAATATATTTAGTTTCAGATAAACCGAGTGCCAGTCTGGGTTAAAATTCAGATTCTGCCATAATCACAGCCTCTCGGAAGCTAAGTTTTATAGTGCTGCCCATAATGTAAATGCTTAATAAACATGTGTATTAATAATATTCATTTTATATTATGTTGATATTAGATGTTTTAATGACTATTTGCTTTTTGCAGAGTTTAAAATGTCATGCCAGAATTCCTTTTACTAATCTCATTTCATTGATTACACAACAGCTCATGTAGAAGTTTTTTATGTCGCCTAAATTTTGTTAGGGAAAAAAGATCTTGATTCAGATATAACACATTAATTTCTTTGATGGCTTGTTCTTATTTGTTGCATTATTTATTTGTAAATAGTAAGTGGTTATGACGTTTTTGATGTTGGATATCAGACAAGTTGTGTATTCTATGTTCCAGAGAAAAGAAATTGTATTTCTGCTTTGTTGGGTGATATTTTTTCTTTAGAGTTTTAATGGATAAACAAACTAATAATTCATAGGTTTGCCTTTCCCTCCATGCCAACTGAGGAATTAGTTCTAAACCTCTTTCCCCATGCCTCAAAGAGAAAGTAGTGATCTGATTAACCCCATTTTTTCTTTCTTTCTTTTTTTTTTTTTGTTTGCATCTTTTAGCCCAGGAAAATGGTCCCTAAACTGACCAAGGTTCATAGATGATTACTGCTGGAATGGACGCCAAATACCACTTCTTGTTTTACAGATAAAAAACTGAAACCCACAAAGTTTAAGTAATTTGCCCACCCATCTTCCTTCACATATTAACTCAGGGGCAGGGGTGAGATTTCAATCTGGGTTATCTGAGTCTCTTAGAGCTGATGTTACCTCTGTTCTTTCATTTTATCTTTGCAGAAAAAAAAAAGAATTGTGTCTAGGCTTCTGTTTCCTCAGTACTATACAAATGCTTTGCCTGTGGGGTGTTATATACCACTGAAATGGCAGTGCTAAACAGATTAGGCAGAATTTCCTTTTCTTTCTTTTCAGTGTTCACTATAACCACATAATTGTTTTTAAGTTAATTGGCTCAGATGCTACATTGTTACTTGGGGAGATCAATCTTGTTTTTCTCCAGATCTATCCCTTTGTGCTTTAAGAAAAAAAAAATTAGCTCCTACTGCCTAGATGTTCAACAGGCTATCTGCTTATCCCCTCGGCTCTCTGATAGGGAGAATAAATTAACTTTATGTTATGGCTGCTATTAATATATTCATGTTATATTGTCTTGGCCTCTGAGTTATGGGTAACCGTCTGCCTTGAATAGTGCATCATAACAGTTGTATAACCACTTTTGAGCATTGCAGCAGCCTTAAATTTGCAAATATTTTGTGGAGTGAGGGAGTGGGGGTGGGGGAGTAGAAAGGAAAAAGACATGAATGTAGGTATTGGAAAAGGAGCTGTCTTGAGGTGCTTCCATAGTATTTTGCTTTGTACCTTTTTTATTTATTATTGTCATCTCTATTTGTGGCTTACACCCCCTACAAAATGAACACAAGGGCTATTTCTTATCCAATTTTCTGTATTGCCCTCCCCACCCCCCACCCAGCACATAGTATAGTGCTCTGTAAAATGTAAAGCTGTAAGAAATATTTTTGAATGACTGAAAGGTTCTTTCTTCTAAGGCATGGTTTTTTTGTTTTGTTTTGATCTAGATCTGCCCTCTCATTGATGCTAGAGTCACTACAGAACTGCAGCTCTTCTGTGACTTATATTCTTATTGATTATCCTGGGGGCACTGAGTAATTAGGTGACGTGTCATTAATTAGGTCACACAGCCAGGATGTGTCAGAGGTGAGATTGGGAACCAAATCTTCCTGACTCCAAAGTCAGTTCTCTCATCCATTGTGTCCATCCTTTCATTAACTAAAGAACAAAGAACATCACTTGGAGTGCTTGAATAGAAAACATCCTATGAATTACATTTTGGGAATAACAGTGGTATTTGTATTCTGATATAGAACTTTATACTGTTCAAGAATTTTGTTTTATTCAGACCTATGATTTTATTGCAAAGAGTCTGATCAGCAATAGTTGGACATACTGTAACTTGATTCAAACACAGTGATATTATTTTGGTTCTCTTTGAGAATGAAGGACAACAACAAACCAATGTGGTATCAGTATTGGGTCTGACAGAAAAATAATAAACTGTGCCCAGAATTGAATAGACTACTTGACTGGGATGCATTTGAAAAATTGCATAATTATTTCAGAATCACAAAACATCAGAGTTAAAAGGGATTTCAGAAACTGTCTGGTACAAATTATACTCAAATGAGATTTTCCCGTATAGCTTCCCTGAGGAGTTATACAGTATTTGTTTTAAGACCAACAGTGAGGAGGATAATATTACTTCCCAAAGCAGCTCACTGCATTTTTGAATAGTTCTGATTGTTACAGAATTCTTCCTTAGATCAAAATCTGTCTTGTGAAACTTCTAATATTTTCCTTCCTTGGAAGCTATCATATTCCCCCTAAGTATTTCATTCTCTAGGATTTTTTGTTGTCCAGTTTTTTCTGACTCATTTTGACCCAATTTGGAGTTTTTATTGATGAAGATACTGTAATGATTTGCCATTTTCTTCTCCAGCTTATTTTACAGATGAGGAAACTGAGTTAAATAGGGTTAAGTGACTTGCTGAATGTCCATACACTGTTATGTCTGAGAACAGATTTGAACCCAGGAATTGGATTCTTCCTGACTCTAGGGCTGATGCTCTATCCACTGAGCCACCTGCCTGCTTCTTTCTGTAAGATGAGTGTCCTCAGTACCATCAATCAATACTCATATAGGATGCTCTTAAAAGTCCTCAACATCTAGGTTATCTTCATCTGTAAATTCTCATCAATGTCCTTCCAAAATTGCAGCACCAAAATCTGGATGTTATATTCTAGGTCAGAATTATTTAGCACTATCACTTCCTTGTTCTGGATGTAGTGGTTCTGTTAGTGCAATCTAAAATTACATTGCTTCTGTCAGTACGGTCTAAGATCACATTTCTTTAGCTACTACATCACACTGACTCCTGTTGAGTTTATTAAACCCCCAGATCTTTTCATATGAAAGGCACATTTGTCTTAGCATGCCTTCTCTGTCTTGTTCTTGGGAAGTTGATTTTTTTGTTTTCCAAATGGGAAGCCATGGATGCAAAAGGCAATACCAAGTTAATATATAAATTCATTTGTAATATCTTATGAAGAAGGGTGCTGACAATTATGGGCAATAAGCTCATAAAAAAGAGAAATGGAGGAGGAATAAAACTGGTTTAAAGAAAACTTGGCAAGATATTTAAGTTATCAAAACCATTTCAAGGGCAGCCAAAGACAAAAATGAAACAAGACAATAAAAAGAAGAAAATGAAAACAATTTGTAAAAATTGATTGTGATGAATTGTTTTTATCCATTAAGGATAATGGAACCACTACATTTACATCCTATACTATCCTATGCGTGTCTAGAAGGGAATTAGAAGTGATATTAAAGTAAACAACGACAGGAAAAACAGCTGGATTGAACTAAGGGCATAGAACTGATTGGTGTTGGAGGACATCAGTTGTGAAATCACTTTGTACATGTATACAAAGGAGTGGAAAATTGGAAAAAAAATTATTAATATTGAAATAAGGTAACAGAGCTTATAGACAACTATTATGCTTACTCCTGCATCTCTACACAATCTTTTTGAGAGTTATATTTCCTGGTGCCTATATTTATTAGGAGAAAGCAGGGAGTTTGGTAAACTCCCTATGGCAAATTTATAGGAAAACTTGGCAAGAATGGCAAGAAAGGCAGGCCTGGATCTGTACTATTGCAGATAACTTCCAAGTCAATCTAGTCCTAGCTGGATTTGGATAAATTCATGGAAAACAAAACAAAAAAAGATTTTTAAGTGGCAAAGTAAGCCATCAGAGAATATAGGGAAGAGGATGAGAAGTTAAGAGGAAATGCATCTAATGGATGCATTAACTTTTTTAAAATTCTTAATCGAAGGAACACCCCACACACAACTCACCCCAAAGAAAGCATTTCTATTTACAAAGTTTAAAAATTGAGCTTCTTAAGCATATAATAAATAAAACACCACTTTCAAAGTTCTCCTACTTATCTATTTCCCTTCTAATTGAGGATTTATTTTAAATATTTTTATTCAAACAGCTGTCATGGTACACAGGAAATAGGGATACAGAGATAAGCTATCTTTTCTTGAGGTATTGTTTAGAAGGGTGTCAGTCTCTATTTGGAAGAGTTCCAAGATTCCATAATCTAGTCAGATCATGCTACAAAGAAAAGGAATTAGGAGAGTGGGCAAGTCATCAGAATATGCTGGCCTTGAACTAAGTATAGGTTATAATAGGTCAAACTCTAGTCCCCCTATATTCATGTTGTTGTTTTGTTGTTTTTCCATATCTGACTCTTCATGTCTTCATTTGGAATTTTCTTGGCAAAGATTCTAGAGTGGTTTGCCATTTCCTTCTTCAGCTCCTTTGACAGATGATATGGGCTAAGTGACTTGTCCAGAATCACACAGCTAATAAGAATCTGAGGCCAGATTTGAACCAGGAAGATTACTCTTCCTGACTTCAGGACTGATACTCCACCTATTGCACCACAGAATACTCATAAATGACCCCAAAGGCAGAAAGCAATTGGCTAATACTTTGGTTAATACTTCTCAAATATGATGAAGGGAAACATAAATGAATGTTAAACTTGGTGGGCAGGGGAGAAAGGGAAAGTCTAAAATGTCTCGGGTGTTGTCTAATTAAAGATGACAGCCTTTTAGTCCCTTTCAACACATGAGAAGAAAACAAACTGGGATGCAGCAATAGGAGATCTACCTTGAAAAAGTCAAGTCCTCTACTTCTTCCTTAAGGTACACTTCTCTGTCCTTTTGATAGAAACATTTAACTGTGAGTCCTTGTCTTTCCACATAAGCACTGAGAATAAGAGAAAGATGAAAGCTTATAGTTTTTGCTTTCTGATCATAATTTACCTTTAGTATCTCCAGTTTGCTGTCTTTGATGTTCTAAATTCCCAGATCCTACTTGTCTAGACTTAATATATTTTCTTGATCCTTCCAGCCTTGGTTGGCTTTACTGAATATAATCTCATGATGTTTAGACTCATGCAGGGTACCTGCCTAGGATTTCCATTCTTGTGTGTGTGTGTGTGTGTGTGTGTGTGTGTGTGTGTGTGTGAATTGGGATTATTATTATGTGACTTGCCCAGGGTCACATAGCTAGTGTTAAATATCCGAGGCCAGATTTGAACTTGGGTCATTGTCCTCCTGATTTTAAGATCTGTTCTCTATCCACTGTGCCATCTAGCTACTCCTAGTTTCATTCTCTTCTAAATTCTCTAGAACTTGCCTGTTTGCCTGCTAGAGTTGTTATCTGTTGGAGTCAGTTGTCTAATTTCCAACATTAACCCTTCTAAGCTCTTCCTTGTTGCTATCCATGCCTTAGCAGAGTCATTGGCATTTATATCAGGCACATAGAATCAAGAGACATGTTTCTGCATGTATGGAAAATCCAAACACAAGTACCCTTTGTTTTTTCTTGAAGAATCTGGCAGTGAAACAGACCATAGGAGATATTGAAATAGAATGCCCTGGATTTTCTCCCTATGCTGTAGTAATCAAAAACTCAGAAATTTGATTTTAAAACATATTTTTAGCAAAATAATCCAAGGACCTATTAGTTTATTGAAGAAAAGATTATTTTTGAACCTAAATTATCATAGGCGTGATCTTATCTTGATAATATTTCTTTAGCTAATTGTGAAATTTGAAAAAATGAATTGTAATTTGTATGAAGAAAAATGTTTGAATTTTTTCATAAAATCTAAATTCTAAGAGGACTTATCAGTGGTAATTTATCTGGGGACATATTCTTTGTCTTACTCAATATATCTCCTCACTTTCACAAAGATAGTCATTCCCTTATCAAACAAGTAATCCAAAGTTATATAATAATGTAACATACCCAAGGACCCTCTTAATGACAGAATTATATAGTTTTCATCTTGTTACCTCTGGTGTACAATACATATCAGATGGTTATAAGTGTTTGTTAGACTGGAATTGAATTGCATTGATTTAAGCAAAAGAAAAATAATCAGTTCAGTTTGAGACATGTTCATTTTGAGTTAGTGAAACATTTAAGTACTATTACGCAACTGTTAGAATCATAAATAGATTGTGGTCATCAGAGCTTTTCTCCAGGGTGCTGACAATACTGATACTTGTGTTGCTTCATTGGGCAGCAGCAAATGAATTTAGAACTTAACAAGAATAATTAGTTTAAAACACAATACTATCAATGGATCATGGAGAGAGATTTGGGAGAGAGAATTTAAAATTTTTGGAAAATAAAAAAATTGTTTTAAAAAATAGATGTAAAATGTTACATGTAGTTTCTAGTGATGAGGTCATTGTATTATTTAACTGTTTTGTTTTGTTAAAAGAGATCTCTCATGAAATGGGAACAATCAGTCAATATGTGTAATGCAAAAACAAAACATCAGCAAAAGCTTTTATTTAATGAAAATAAAAAAGTGCTACCTGAAGGTAACAATATGGGCTAGGCCCCTATCTGGGACCCTCTGTCCTGATTCCACCTAGCTCTTTCTATTAGTAGCTGCCTTTCAATTAGCAGCTTCAAGAAATATTGAGATCTTATGTCCAGAAACGATGACATCTTTCTTTTCAAGTCTCCCCATCCCCAAAGAAATTTGTCTTAAAATTGTGACTTGATTTGAAGGTATCTTTTATGTTCTTTGCCCTCAGACATATTTTGTACTCTTTTCTCTGGATATCAGAATTTCTAGTTAAAGTTCTGGAAGCAGGAAATTGGAGATGTGGAACTAAAGCTCCAGAGAAAGATTGATCCTGAATAGACAAATTTTTAAGTCATTTGCATGATATGATAACTTAACCCATGGAAGAAAATGAGATCAACTCAAATCTAAACTTTAGGAAACATAGACATTATTGTCAGTCCAGGTGCTTATTTCAGAAAACTATTTGTTTTAATAAAATTTCCATGTTGGGTCTTAAACTATGGTTTTTTGACAGCTTTAGTCTAAGTGTCATTTTGTTCTTCAAATGTATCCCAACTGACCTTCCATCCAATTTTGCTTCTTTTGATAATGGCAGAATAATTTGGAAGACAGTTCTGTCTCTGTATTAATCAAAAGCTTTAAGATTGACTTGAATTTTATAACAAACCTTTATTATACAGTGAGAAAAGCTTTGGTGCAATTTAGATTTACAGAAAGCTGGGTTAGCTATAAGTGGTACCTTTGGTGTCCTTTTTGCATTTCCCTTCAGAGACCTCCTATTTCTACTCAACTACTTCTAAGCTACTAAGATGCTCTGTGAATACTGAAATTTCCTACACAAGCATGTACTCAAGGAGAGAAAGGACAGGTGGTAGGAATCTTATACTTAAATCATCCAGAAAAGATTCTTCTTTTGACATTTTGTTTCTCTAACCAACCTCAAGAGGCAAAGTGTTTGCTTTATTCTTCCTTTGTTATTGAGACAGGAAGAAATTCAAATTTAAATCTCCTTTCTGCATCGGGCATCAATGAGAGTTGGGCCACACAGCAATGCCTGGCTGCATGTAAGCAAAGGTATAGAAGTAAGGGACTATTAGCTAGAAGTGTTACTTTCTCCAAATCTGATAAGTGTCAAGGAGAATTATTGACCTGTAATGTGGGAAAAAATCTTGGTATCTGAAAAACCCATTCATCATTAAGTAAACGTTTATATTGCCATAGTTCACTCTTTTAACTCTAGCCATGATCTTGTAGATTATGTATCTATGTCACATTCTCAAAAAATCTTCTTTCTTTGTTGTTTCTGGAATAACACACACACACACACACACACACACACACACACACATTCCTCAGTTAGATGTTTAAGATCTCCCACAACTTTCTATAAATTGCCTTTTCACATGAATTTCCTATCAAAGCACTTTTTTTCTAGCCACCTGGCCTATTTGTTATTCCATGGACAAGATACTCCATTTTTCAGCTTGTGCCTTTGTACAGACGGTCCATGTCTGGAATGCCCTTCCTCCTCACCTCCTCTTCATAGAATTTCTTGTTTTCTTCAAAGCATAGTTCAGATGTTACTTCCTATGGGAGGATTTTCAGATTTCTCCATTCCCCAACTCCTTTACTAACATTCTCCATCTCTTGAAAATGTTTTATATTATTAGATATTTGTTTATTTGTGCATATGCTGCACTCACTCCCCACCCTCAATTAGAATGTAAGTTCCTTAAGGAAAATGATTATTTTTATTTTGTTTTGTAGTTCTATCACTAGCAAAGTGCCTAACATAGAGTATTTAATAAATGTAGGTTTCCTAGGTATAATGAGGACTGCCAGCCAAGATGGCTGCCTGAATGGACACACAATTATTCCAGACTGAATTATCAAGAAATCCATTGGGAAACTATAGAAAGTGACTGAGCACCCTGGAAGTGTACAAAAAGTCAACCAAAAGTCCTCCAGAAAAGTTAGCATCTCTATAGACAAAACAAGAAATAAGTCACCTGGTGTGACTAGATACTGGCAATATCTATTGCCTACCTGCAAGGAGGCACCCAAAATAGAAGAATTCCATTTAAAAATCCCAGGGGGGTTGGAAATCACTAGCATAAAACTTCAAAGCACCTGGGAATAGAGCTCATACTGGGTCATCCTCATGAGTGAGGTACAGTCTTCTATAGAAGAACCAATGCTCTGAATCTCAAAGATGGTAGAGAGGAGGGTAGGAGGGTGTGTTATAATACCTATTAAGACTCAGTGTTGACATAATACAGAAAATGGAGAACCACACAGAAACTAAACTGACCCGGGTCAAAATCAAGTATAATTTCCACCAAAGAATATAATTCATCTGGAAGAACAAAAGGTCAAGAATTTCAAAGGAATTGATGAAGAGAAAAGCAAATGAAGGTGGCATAGCTGTACCAGATCTAAAACTATATTAACACAGCAGCAGTCATCAAAACCATTTGGTACTGGCTAAGAAATAGAGAAGTTGATAAGTGGAATAGATTAGGTTCACAGAACAAAATAGCCAATGATTATAACAATCTATTATTTGACAAACCCAAAGGCCCCAGCTTCTGGGATAAGAATTCACTATTTGACAAAAACTGCTGGGAAAATTGGAAACTAGTATGGCAGAAAGTAGGTATAGAGCCACACCTAATACTACCAAGATAAGGTCTAAATGGGTTCATGATCTAGACATGCAAAATGATATTATAAACAAATTAGAAGAATATAGGATAGTTTACCTCTCAGATTTGTGGAAGAGAAAGGAATTTATGACCAAAGAAGAACTAGAGATCATTATTGATCATAAAATAGATAATTTTGATTATATTAAGTTAAAAAGTTTTTATACAAGCAAATACAAGTAATGAAGAAAGTCATCTACACCCAGAGTGAGAACTATGGGAACAGAGTATGGAACAAGACTATATGATAATCAATTCTGATGGACATGACTGTCTTCAACATTGAGATGATTCAAACCAGTCCCACTTGTGCAGTGACGAAGAGATCCATCCACACCCAGAGAGCGAACCATGGGAGCAGAGTGTAGAACACAACATAGCATTCTCACTCTGTTGTTATTTGCTTGAATTTTGTTTTCTTTCTCAGTTTTTTCTTTTTCTTCATTCTTGATCTGATTTTTCTTGTGCAACATGATCACTACATAAAAATATATATATATATATATATATATATATATATATATATATATTATATATATATATATATATATATGATTTAACAAGTATTTCAACATTAAAAAATAAAGACCTTTAAATTGAAAACAAACAAAAAGAATATAATAAGGATCAGAGTCTATCCCTGGCACAAAGCTCTAATTCAGGAATGAAGGTTGGAGATATGAGTAAACTAAAGAAGACAGTGACAAAGAATTATTATGGGTCCCCAAACACCCACAAAATCCAACCCTAGGAGAAAAAAAATACCTCCATAACACCAGCAAGGAGATACCAAAAAGAAAAAAAAGGATTTTCCATATTGATTTATTTAATTGAATGCCCAACACAAAGATAACTCTATTACATATTTTATTGTTAGCCTATCTGAAGTGAATTCTGAATGCATCCATCACTATTCTTATGGTTCAGAGAAACACTATGGGATAGGTTCTTTATATATGTATTTAGTATTTCCTTCTCCCACCCTTCCCCCTCATCCCCCACCGAATTCCATCTTAGCCTAGCAAATGTGGTGGTGTTTTAACTATAGACAAAGTTCAGGAAGTGGGTGTTGTTGAAAACCTGACAAGCATGAAAGCCTGCTGGAAACAGTCATGCGATTAGTCTGCTGTGTTTTCTGGTGTTCAGATGTGAATTAAATCGATCCATTACACTTGTTTTGTGTTCATCTGGCTGCAATATTTTTATGCAGAACTTATGAAAGGAGACATAGCTCACTGGTGTTTATTAGTGACCTTGTCTTGTCCTCAGAGTTATGGGCAGATGGCTTTGAACATCGGGAGACGTTACTAACAATCATGATGTGTGTCTCTGTGTGCATGCATGCGTGGGGGCCATATTTTGCTTTCCTCACTCAACCTCTTAGATATTCCTGCCAACTCAGGCTTGAGTTTAAAAAAGAAAATCAGTGAATGCAGACTTTCAAGGAAGAAATTTTTCTAGCTGCAAACCCTATAGCAGTAAAGGTCAATTTAATTCAACAAACATTTATTAAATGCCTACTATGTGGGTTAAGCATGAGGGACATCATGACGAAAATGGAGCAATCTTAACTCTCAAGGAGTTTGCTTCTTCCAGGGAAAATCCTGTACACAGATGACGATGTATTATCCCGAAATCAACAAGAAGCCACTGGAGTGCCTTGTGTTTATGCTTTAGGAATTACTTTGGCACTTGGTATGGAGGATAAATTAGAGAGGAGAAAGATTTGAGGCAATCATATTGTGTACAGGGAATAACAAATTGACAATTTGACTAGAGATTGGATAAATTTTTAAAAATCTGAAAAACTAAAATCCCCTCAAAGCTTGGTTTTAATGCTTTGCATTATGCCAAAGGCAAAATCTCCAAATCTAAGAAACTCAAAGATAAAACTGATATGAAAAGTCAATATATTTTCAGTATAAAATCATTCAGGGGTTAATCATGTCATTTATGTGCATTTTTCAGGCTCCATCTCATTATCCTTTAGTTCTTTTCAACAGATGTTTGTTGTGTCCATCATCTGCATTCTTCTCCTTTCCCTTCTTCTTCTTCTTCTTCTTCTTCTTCTTCTTCTTCTTCTTCTTCTTCTTCTTCTTCTGCTGCTGCTGCTGCTGCTGCTGCTGCTGCTGCTGCTGTCTGAGACCAGATTTGAACTCAGGTCCTCCTGACTTCAGGGCTGGCTGGTTGCTTATTATAATGAGATATTGAAGTTGGACTTTAGACAATAACAGCACTACTGTATTGTTCCCCAGTAACATGGCTCAGAAAAAGCTCATTTTAGGTCATTTTGAGATGTGTTAGTTTTACTCCACTGATGATGTCATTAGGGTCTTAAACATAAGATGACAATATTTTTTTTTCAGTATTACAGTGATTGTCACACTTCATTTCCTTATTATTCTGAAGTACACATATTGTTCCTTGAAGTTTCTTTTTTTTTTTTTTTTGATTTTTTTGAAATTTTGAAATTTAAAATTTTTTTTCTTGATTTTTATTTTGTGACATCAAACTATGTGTGTAGTTTCCACTGTATTCACTCCTTCACAATAGTAATTTGGGGGTTCTCCAAAGAGGCAGCTGCTACCTTATGTTCAAGAAATAACCCTTATGTGTGGCTGCTATCTTAGCACTGTAGCTCCCAAACTCCCATTGGTGTGTTACACTAACATTCTTCTGTTAGACAATTAACTCTTAAGAAAGAGATATAGTCAAATGATATAATAAGAAAAATCTTCCCAACCAAATATTCCTCTTGTAAGCTTTGAGTACACTCTTCTATCAATATACACTGTATCTTTTGGGGAGAGTAGTAACAATCTTAACAGGCAATGATAGTGAGACACGTTTAACATGTTCAATATTCCCCAAGGTCTCTTTTTTCTCTTGAACTATTAGGGATTTAATATATTTTCTTCTTTTCAACTATGCTTGCAAGTTCACTCCTGTGCATCTTCTCATAGATCACATTGTCTCAACTGGTTAGGTCTCTCTACTTGACTCCCTTTTCTGGGGTGTGCTCCTAAATTGGGATGTTTCTTTGCTCAGCTGAACATTCTTTTTTTTTTTTTTTTTTAAATATTTATTTAATATTTTTCCAGTTACACAACTTTTTAATATTTATTTAAAAAAAAACTTCTGAGTTCCAGATTTTCTTCCTTAGCCTTACTCCTATCCCCCATTAAGAAACCACATGTGAAGATATGTAAAACATTTCCAAAACTTATGTCATATTGTGAAAGAAAACATAGTTCTTACCCTAATTTTATTTATTTTTTGCTGAGGCAATTGGGGTTAAGTGACTTGTCCAGGGTCATACAGCTAGGAAGTGTTAAGTGTCTGAGGTCAGATTTGAACTCAGGTCCTCCTGACTTCAGGGCTGGTGGTCTATCCATTGTACTACCTATCTGCTCCACTCACCCTAATTTTAAAAAATCCTCAAGAAAAGTAAAATTAAGACACACATACACACATACACACACACACACACACACACACACACACAGAGACAGAGAGAGAGAGACAGAGAGACAGAGAGAGACAGAGAAAATGCTTTAATCTTTAGTCAGAGACAATCAATTTCTTCTCTGAGTATGGATAGGATTTTTCAACATAAGTACTTCAGAATAATCATGAATCATTGTATTGCTGAGAATAGCAAAGTCATTAGCAGCTGGTCATCCCAGAACATTGCTATTACTTTGTATACAGTACATTTCACTCTGCTTGAGTTCATGGAGGACTTTCCAGGTTTTTTTTCTGAGAGCATCCTGCTCATCATTTCCCCTGGACATTCTTTTTAATGGCACTTGATGCCTTTACCATGTCCTCCTTCACAATCAGTTAAATTCCTTAGGGGCTGTAAGAGTATTTTAGAGTCATCTTGAACATGGTTCATGAAAGCCAATTGTTAAATTTTCAGTGTAAGCAGTTATACTTCAGAAATTGAGAAATAACATAAACCAGGAGCTGGTTTATTGTTTTATTGATTGTCTAGACTTAAGAAAGTGATGGAGAAAATGTTAATAATGCATATTCAACTTAAAAGAGCAGTTTGTTTACATTTTCCCCATAGAGTCATTTGTTAAACATATAATAGCAAAATGCTGCCTTGGGGGGACATTATGCTTTTT
The DNA here is from genome assembly GCF_016432865.1 of Antechinus flavipes. Lineage (NCBI taxonomy): Eukaryota > Metazoa > Chordata > Mammalia > Dasyuromorphia > Dasyuridae > Antechinus > Antechinus flavipes. Next base: position 198,034,128 of record NC_067402.1, read on the forward strand.
CAGAAAATGGAGACTTTTATCCTAGCATTGGCAGAAACTTCTCTAGTTCTGCTCCCTTGATTGGATTCTGAGGTTTGTTTGTTTTTTTTCTCCTCTTACTTCTCAGACAGTAGTGCAGAGAAATAGAACATCTAATTTCTTTCTTTGACAACCTCTCTAATTCAAAGCTTTAGCTCTGTCAGTGAAAGATCTTATTTTGACTTATGGCAAACATCTAGAATATTCCTCAAATCTTTATTTTTCACAGCAAGGTGGCACCATGGTAAGAGTTCTGGACTTCAATTCAGGATGATCTAACTTAAAATTCTGCCTCAGACACTTATTATCTGTGTGGGGTACAGAGACCCTAACCCAAAATGATTACTCGGAGATCTCTCAAAGTGAAGGTTGAAAGGTTTTATTAGAATCTCATGAGAAGCCAGCAGTTCCTCCCTCTGGGAAGTCCAGAAGGAGGAGGCAGAATTCACAGAAGGAAAGCTCAGTTAAATAAAGAAGCACTACCTGACCCCTCCCCCAAATCCCTTTATGCAAAGCTTTTAATTTAGATTGGCTCTTGCAGTTACTTTTCCCTTATATGGTGGGGTGGGGTGATAATGAGCTGACTAGAGATGAGGTAACTACATAAAAAGTTTCATTTCTTCAAGTTCACATGAAAAAAAAAGCAAAACTGAGGTCTAAGGCTTCTCTTACTTTAGCAGACAATTTCTGAGAAACCACATTGCTTGCCCCACACATTATCTATGTGACAAGTCATCCTTTAAAGTGACATCCTTTAATCTCCGCTTTCTCATCTCTAAAATGGGGATCATAAAAATTGTACCTATTTTTATGTTTTGAGGATCAAAGGAGATATTTGTTTTGAGGACCAAAGGGGGTAACATAAGTGAAATATTTTTTGATTATTGTTATTATTATTATTATTATTTTTATTTTATCACTTTTCCATATTATTATCACTTGCCCAATAATCACCAAAATTCTCTGTGGTTCAAAATAATCCCATTTTTTAACTCTACGTTTTTCTTGTTGGTTTTTAAAAAATAATATTTTATTTTTTCATCATTGTATGTAGAAACAAATTTAACATTTAAAAAAAAAATTTGAGCTCCAAATTCTCTGACTTCCTTCTTCTCCTTTATCACTGAAGCAATTTGATGGCAAGCGATTTGATATATATTATACATATGCAATCATGCACAACAATTTCCATATCATCATATTGTGAAAGAAAACCCAAATAAAAAGAAAATGAAAAATATGTGCTTTGATTCAGATTCTATAAGTTCTTTAGAGGCGGATAGCATTTCTTGTTGGTTTTATACAAAAGTGTGGTCCACAAGGCTAACATAGTAACAAGTTGTGGGAACAAGTCCATTGTTTTGGGGAGTTTTCCTGCCTTTGCAAATCAGCTATTCAAAGCCTTACATTGTATTTTCTCTTAACCTTTAGTGTGAAAGGGGGATACCTTTATATGTGTATTATAGGGAAGGTATAAAATTTCCATTGGATAGGAACTCAGAGTAGACATAATTGTCAATTTTTTGCTTAAAGCGTACAGATATCTACCTTTTCCAGATGTAGGTTTAACTAACCCTGCAATCATATCAAGTCCCAGCTTCAGGAGTGTGCAAATGGAGCAGTTCAAGTAATCAGGAAAAAAAAAAAAAACAAAACAAAAACAGCTCCTTCTGACTGGAAAAGTATTATGAGAAACATTCATGCCAAAGATATGTATGCACTGGGATGATTATCCTCTTCTCTTTGGACTGTTGCCAAATTGTGGGGAAGGGAAAGCTATATAAGGAAGAAAGATTATCTATGCAGATTCAGACAGATAAAGAGGCTCCTAATAGGTGAGGAGAGAGTGCTAATCACAGACTGTCAGAGTGAAAATTGTAAATGCCATAAAGTAGGGAGGAAGCTGTCCAGTAGTCCTTAATTGCCAGAACCAGAATGGGTCTTATAGATGTACCTCTTGGGCTTTTGCCTTGTAAAAAAAGGTACATGGTGAGTTATGGGTTATTTCCTATTTATGTCTAGGAAGTACAATGAAGGTTTAATTAATAAGTGATTGGTAATAGCTTGAAGTAAGAAAGTGCTTTATTTAAGTGTTTTTATTTCTTTAAATCTTTCTTAAAACTATGTGATTTTAAAATATAGTGCACTAATAGGAATTATGATAATTTGTTACTTTGAAATGAGATTTTTAAAAGAAATACAATGGTCATGAAAAATGAAGTATATGATTTCTAAGTTTTATTTATACTAATTGTGAATGCTGGGCTGCTAGGGAGCTCACTGAATAGAGCTGGAGTCAGGAAGACCTGGGAACAAATCTGGCTTTGGATACTTACTAGCTGTATGACTCTGGGCAAGTCACTTAATCCTGTTTACCTCAGTTCCTTCCCTGTAAAATAGGCTAGAGAAGGATATAGAAAATCACTTCAGTACAGCTATCAAGAAAACCCCAAATGGAGTCATGTGATATGAGTGAAAACAACTGTTTAACAACTACAAGCAAAGCTGGGATAAATTTTGGTAGGGGAGAAAGCAAAACTCTATGGCTATAGTGAATTGTTCAGAATCTCTGGATTTCCAAGTTACATGCTCTTCAGAACAGAGATATTTGACTACAGATCTTGTTGTAATCAAGTTCCTGAAAGGAAAACCAACTGGAGAATTAAATTGGGAGTCATTTACAAATCACCTATAGCTAATGAGTTAGATTTAAATCTGACTACCTTTTGCCATTCTTTTCATATACGGGTATAGCAAGGAGCTTTGATTTTATCTTGCAGAAAAAAGCCTTTTTGAAATATATTTCCTACATCACAGCCACATCTATAATAAACTGCTTTGAAGTTAAATGGGCTAGAGTTCTTTAGACATTTCACTCCTCCCTCCCTCCTGCCCCAAAGCCAAGTGGGTCTAGTGGCCAAAGATAGAACAGGATAATTAGAGATGGCCCTGGATGCAATGGGAGACCTTGGCCAAAGTCTTTTTTAAGTTAAGGTCTTCAACAGGTCTCAGTTTGACTGAGACTATACCCATTCAGTGATTAAGCCTAGGTAGTAATTGAGACAAAGAATTTCCTCTTTCATTTCAATAGACACTAAAAAGTTTCCCAGATATGAAGAATGGATAGATATATTAATAAAGTGTTGATTTGTTTTCCTTGATTATATTTGACATTACAAGGTAGGCTTCTATTGGTAAGGAAGATAGCAGAATCAGTGAATAATTATAATAAAGCAAAAAAAGAAGAAAAGAAAATCAATCAAAAATTAAGAAAAATATAGAAGGAATTTAAGAGGACATAGAGAAACCCAGGGAAATTTTGCTACTAATTTAATATGTACATTAAAAAACAAACCATATGTAATAGAAGTTCATGATTTCATATATGTGTAACCAATAGATTACATGTAGAGGCAAAGTTTGGCTAGGTATCTGTTCTTTGGTTTTCTACTCCCAACAAGAAAAGGGGGAAGAGCTGATTATTTCTAGTCCACATCTTTCTTCTACCACTTTATGATCCAAGAAAACACAATCTTTAATCCCCATATCTACCCTCAATTTGCCCCCTCTTCTTTATATTGAGCGGTTGGAATTTTGCCTGAACTTCCTCCATTCAAAATTACTTAATTTTACCACAACAAAGCACTTGCTACAGTAGCCTAATAGGCCCTTGATATACTTTAGTTATTTATTGATAAAAAGTGATTAAGAAATCATAAGCATAAAATTTTCTTTCACACACACACACACACACACACACACACATATATATACATATATATATATATATAGACCCAAGCCTACAGTGAGAATAATTTTTAACATTCAAAAAAAAATTTAGATGCAAATTGTCAGCTATCCATTGGCATCTTCTATTTGTACTCTCTGTATACAAACAATATATAGACATACATTGCAAGCAGCTAGGTTCAATTATAAGATTTTATATGAAATAAAATCAGGTATTTCGAATTTGGCTGATTAAGGTATAACAAGATAAATTATATAATAGCACCCATTAGCAAAACAGATACATGAAGGAATTTAAAATCTTTTGTTACTTTTCCTTGGTTCTTAAAGGGATGATCACCCTGAACAGGTTCAGGATGTTCTTTGTTCTTAAAGAAAGACTTGGCTCTCAGGCCAACATATCATGCTTAGTCTTTAGTCATGGAACATATCCAGAGAAACCCAATTGTCATGGTATTTTTTATTCCTCTTTCTCTCATCTCTTCTTCATGCAGGTTGTTTACCCCTCAGCTCTATGACAGGCTAGTTAAAAAACTGCAATTGTCCCTAGGTGCAAAGCATAATAATCTTGATTTCTTCAAGGAAGATGAAGAGTATAAAGAGATAGAGGCAGAGAGAGAGAGAGAAAGACAGAGAAAGACAGAAGACAGAAAGACAGAGACAGTGACAGAGACCAAGTGGGAGAGAGAGAGAAAGAAACAGATAGAAATAGACACACACACACACACACACACAGAGTTTGGACCTTTAGAACAGTCTAACAGAAATCCTGTTACATAGTTAACCTACTTTTTGAGTTTCATCTAAAAGGCTTGATAATAGAGCAAGGAGACATAGGAGGTTATCTCCTGCTGGGCACTAATTACCAGTATTTCCTAGTTTCTAGGGACAAAGGAACCTCAGACTTGACCTGTGGACAAAATACACAGAGTGGTTGCTGGTTCTAATCTTGCAAAGAAACTTGTAAGAAAAAATTGAGCAAGATAGCAGAAAGTGATAGCAGGAAAGGGTCAGTAAAATGTGATCAGGAGCAGTTGTTGAAAAATAAACCAAAAGTAGTTACTGGAGGGTTGGAGGTGATCCTAGGACTTTCAACTGCTAGCAATTCCCCTTTCAAAGTCTTCTCCAGGTCTGCATGTTTATTTTTCCTTTAGGTTTTTCCTTTAGGTTTTATTTAGGTTTATTTATTTATTATTCTGTCAGAAACAGACAGAAAAAGACATACAGAGAGAAGGAGAAACAGTAAGAAAGAGAGAGAGAGAGAGAGAGAGAGAGAGAGAGAGACAGAGAGACAGAGAGACAGAGAGACAGAGACACACACAGAGAGAGGAGGGGAGAGCAGGGGAAAGGGGGGGGGAAGAAGGGAAGAAGGGAGGAAAGGAAGAAGGAAAGGAAAAAGAGAGGGAGAGAATGAGCAAGCTCTAGGGGCACTCAATAATAAGACACTGAAAAGAATGTAAACTTTAGTGCAAATTTTGCTGTTTTTATTGGATCATTAAAAAGTTAGAGTAGAAAAATTGAATACTGATTCTGAAGCACTTTCTACCTCTTAGCAAAGAGATGGTGGATTAAAGGTATAGAATGAGACGTAAATTTGCAAACATACCCAATGTATTGGTTTATTTTACTTGACCACAATTATTCATTACAAGGGAGGACTTCCATTGGAAAGGCAGGCAATAGAATTTGGAAGTATAAAAGAAAGTAAATAATATCAATGAAACATTAAGAAAAATAAAGAAAAGAGATCAGAAGGAATTTAAGGGAACATAGACAAGCAAAGCAGTTCAGTTATTATCATGTTAAATTCAATGAATGCTTTAAAAGCAAACTATGTAACAGAAGTTCACAGTTTCTTATGTGCCTAACCAATAGGTGCTTTCATGGAGGCAAAATTTGGCTAGGATTTTGTTGGAATTTTATTTTTAATTATATGGCAAAGTATCTTAAGATCTACCAAGATGATATCCATTTGAGATTAAGGAACATTGGACAAGGATTCAAGATATATTGGTTGTAGATGTTTCCATGCTTTATTTTTATTATGTAACATTGGGAAAAGCATTTAACTACTCTTGCCTTACTTTTGTCATCTCTATAAGGAGTGGAGTGAATTCAATTATCTCTAAGGTTCCTTCCAACTCTAAATCCCATCCTTCTATTGGGCAAGTCACTTAGCTTTTCCCTCTAATGCCCATCTTCATTATCCACAACACAGGGAAATTGTGAGATATAATGGAAAATGCACTGGATTTTGAGGCAGAGAGACTAGGTTTGAACTAAAACTCTGTTACTTGCTATCTGTATGACCTCAAATCACATTGAGCTTCAATTTCCTCATATGTAAGATGGGAGGGGCATTGAGTTATATCATATCTGTATTGTTGGGAGTACAAGGTTAACACTGAATTAAAAACACTTGAAAACCTTAATAATTCACTTAGCTATTATTTCCAATAACCATGATCTTTAGACCACTATGGCAGAAAGGATACACTCCTACCAACTACTTTGGCTCCTGATTCCCCACAATTATGCATCTCATTTACACAAAGTCAGCCATCATGACAACATTAACTTTTAACCACAAAATATTTGCTCAGCAATAAAGAAAAAACAAGAACAATTACAATATCACAGTTACTTAACATAAGGTAAATTCAGGAATAATCAAAACATCATAATCCACACATGAGACTGAATCATACTCTCTCACCCACATACACGGCATCTGTGGGATAGTAGAGTGGTAACACAATAACTTAAACCTAGAAGGAAAATACTTGACTGAGGAACTCCCCAGTTCAGGAATTTATTTTATCCTTTCAGGAATAATTTGCAGCATTCAAAGTCATTTCCCTTGTAACTGCCTCCTCTTTTAGTCCTCATCACTTACCTGTTGAGCAAAACTACTGTTGTACAATAGAGCTGATTGTCAGTCCTTTGATTGACAATTTTTTCAATTTACAAGAACCCTTAAAAAAGTATTGAGGATATTTGATACAATTGTTATAATAATCAATTCCTTAAGTCAAAGAATAATAAATCTCCTCAAATTGGCTTTCTCTGCACTATAGACCAGACTAGCCAGCTCTTCATTCAACAAGATTCTGTTTTGTACAATCATTTCTCAGCAACTTTCTTCAGCAAAGTGAAACTCATAGCAAAACCCCTCAGGGTAGTTCTCTGGGCAGTTCTTCACTAAACAGTACTCAGGGTCATCCAAAAAACTTCAAGTATTTTTTAAAGAACAAAATTGATGAAAAAGCTATCTGTTCTGTAACTCCTCAAGTCAAATTGAACAGTATAGAACAGGAGTTTTTGAGGTTTAATTTTTCTCAAGCTGTAGATGGCACTAGAGTGTAATAGTTCAAACTCCCTTAGGGTTTCATCCTTTCTCTGACCAACTAGCAGGCTCCCAACACAGCAACTGAAGCTGTGTTAGCTGAGACTCCTGAAGGTTTTCCTTCATTATTTTTCTACTACCTTCCTTCCACTCTGCTCCGTCAAAGCTGACTTTATCTCTACTTCCAATGCCACAAATTAGAGCTTCCTGATAGAAAGTTACTCATTTTTTAATGAGGCAAAACTCATAAATTATCCTCCATTAGTTATAAACTCCCCAAAACCTTAAGTTTTCATCATCTCTAACTTTTTTATACCCTTCCAAACTCTAAAAATGGTCACAAGTATATGAACTGAGAGACCACAATATCCTGAAGCCTACATAATTTCTCAGGTTCAAATAGATTCTTTCAGCACATTTATTTGAGAGACAGTTTTTCTATTTGCTTCTATTAATAGCCTATCTCTGCAATTTTATCAGATAATTTATTTCTTCATATAAGAATTTTCTTAGTTGTTAATACACAATTTTTTTTATTATCTCTTTCAGAAACCAAACTTTACATTGGGAAAGTGAAGTACCCTAAATCCTTCAGAACCATATATAAAATATATATTTGAAAAATTAATACAGGCCAACTAGTTGGAGTAGTGGATAGAGCACTAACCCTGAAGTCAGGAGGACCTGAGTTCAAATTTGACCTCAGACACTTAACACTTCCTAGCTGTGTGACTCTGGGCAAGTCACTTAACCCCAAATGCCTCAGTAAAAAATAATAATGAATGAATGAATAAGTACATACATATAAGGTAATAGGGGGACACTAATAACTGCAAGGTTCAAGAAAATCCTTATTTGGTAGATGGTACTTTAGCTAAAGGAAGTTCAGGATTGTAAACTCAAAGTGAAAAGGGAGTTCCTTAAACTCTAAATCCTTCAAAATGCCATACCAAAATTATCTTCAATGATTCCATAGCATTTCATGGAAATTATATTTTGTTTCAAGAAAAAAACGAGAAGCTGAAATATTAAAGGACAAAATGGAGTTCTAAGTCAAAGTTCATCAACTTTTCCCAAGAGTGATCAACTAGCATTTATTGTCAATTATGTACCAAACACTGTGCCAAGAGACATCTTGCTTTCCTTTGCTTGGCAAGCTGGGTTGGGATGGGATAAGAGAGTCTAGGGTAGCTTAGTAACAGCTACTTTAGAGAGAGCTGGGTTTGCTATGTCTGATAGACATGGTTAGAGATAACCATCTCCCTCAGCAATGGCAAACAAAAATAGGACACAGACTAGGTGCCTGAGGCAGGGTGAGGGAGATTATCTGAGAGAATGAAGAGGCCCCAATAGGGGAAGTTATACAACTCCAAAGGTAAAGACCTACTATTTCACAGTTCTGATTAGGATGAATTCTAAAAGTCATCTTGCCTACTACCTTTAACTTATATATTATATGTTGTCACCTCCTGTCCTATTTCATTATTAGCAACACAAAAGCTCTTACTTTGAATCTGCCTTTGGTGACAATAGTGCATCAGCTACCTGAGGACAAGGTTAACCAAATGTGAAGAAGCTCATTATCAGAATACTGATGGTGAATTTTTTGTCCATGGATACTTGTGAGTGTGAGATTTTTTAAAAATAGAATTTGGAATTTCAACTATATAATTTCTAGTGAGGAGACTCCCACCAGCAATGTAGGTCGACACTTGCTTTTCAATGCATACTTTTAGAGAGACTAAAATGTTAGTAGCTAATAAAGATATGATTGCATGGTCTTGCCAGATTAGTTAAAACATGACTTGGAATGGAGAGGAGTAATTCAACCCAAAGGAATGCATCTCTAATAATGTAATTTTGGACACTTTGGTATCTAAGAACAATAAATATTTGGGGACAGGATTTCCTTCTTCACTCATTGAAATCAGCAATGTAAGTTGCTGTTTATCTCAGTCTTTATTACGAGGATGATACTTAAATTTATTGTCTTCCTATCCTATCCTAACCTAGAAGAGCATAGTAAAAACAAACAAACAAAAAAAGGAATCCCCTTATCATAAATATGGGCTACATAACCTTGGTGTCTCAGACACTTTCCTTGTCTGTAAATGTTATTTTATTGTGACTGCTTTTGGAGGACTTAGAAATTTTTATAGAAGAAGACAAATGTCTAGTGATGCTCAAATAGTCTTTCTTTCACCAAGCTTTGACTCTCACAAAGAGAGGTGTTTTGCTTGAAAGATCCAAGAAGAGGGGAAGAAGCAGTGATGAGCTGATAAATGTTTAACAACATCCTCCTTTTTCCCAAGCACTCATTACACACTTTTGGATTTTTAATCTTTATTATTAACGTTTACCTGTCACTTTCTCAAATACAGAAAATCAACAAAACAGTAAATCAAATAATGATTTTTCATATTTACTGATTTCTAAGATATAAATGCTCAAGCCAAAAAAATTAACAATTGGGTCTTCTGAACTGGAGTTTTTTCAAGGTGGCACTAGCACATTTTTGGACAAAGAAATCATATGTAGGCAAGGATACATTCAGATTACAAACACTCTAAAGAGAAGTTTACTAATGAATTTCCACAAGATCAGGCTATAGAAGAGGTTTCCAGTTAAGGTATCAGTGCCTTGAGTGATCAGGTCATTGCCAGAAAAGGAAGGCCTAATCTATGAAAGGTTCCTTCCAGATTTAGCTGAGCTTTCACTCCTCTCAGTTTGATAAGACTACACCAGGGTTGTCTCATATATGCAACAGAGCTAAACAGCAGAGGGACAAGTTTTCTATCAGGTTTGGATTGCATGCGAGTGCTCCAGGCTTCCTACCTTTGGTATCATGAGGAAGTAGCCATAATTTATCTAATCTGGCAGCTTGTGGAGGGATAAAGGTACTTGGCTGATGAACAGGGGACTAGACTCCCTTTTGGATGACCTCCATTTCCTTGTGGATGGTTCGACTTTTTCTTAACTCCATCCTAAGAATGTGACTATTATTCTAGTTAACTTTCTTAGATTTGCCCTTTGGAGAATGGTTTCATTTCAGATCTGCTGACAGAAGACAATAGAAAGGGGGCATGTTTGACATGACTGTTTCTTAAAGGTTAATACCAGTTTGCTTGTATCCTTTGCTGACTGAGGTGTTGCTAAGTATGTGAGTCTGGATTCAATTGTTCTTTTTCTGTTTTGGAGAAGCTATAAAATATGAATTTATAATTCTCTTTTGTTCACCTAGGAAGTTCTCAACAATTAGAAAATATGTTGTCTCCTTAGCAGAAATATTACACACACATGTAACAAATATTACATATGTCACATATTACATATGTGATTTATATCACAAATATTATATAATACATATAAATACTGTGTTTTCCCAATAATAAGACACCATCTTATTATTTTTTTTGGACAGAAAAACACCAGAGGGCTTATTTTCAGGGGAGGGCTCATTTTAATGAACATTGACAGCAATTTTAATAAACAGGTAAATATGAACAAAAAAAGTACCTTTATTCAATAATGATCATGTCATCTTCTTCAACAACATCGTCATAAGTGTCCACCCTGAATTCTGTCTTGCGCCTCTATTTCCTTCAGAAGTGGACCCAATCTGTCATGTCCAGCAATATAGCTCTCTTTAAATGAACATGTCTTGTCCAGGTAACCTGCTCATAGTGCCTTGACAACACAGCTGTCAGTAATTTTATCCCATGACTTCTTCACCCAAATCACGACTTCTTCACCCAAATCACGACTTCTTGCAGACAGGGCTTCACAAAGTTTCCACGCTGATTTCTTTCCATTCTATTTTCAATGTAGTCATTGACTTCCATGCGCAAATGGTCCTCGAGTGGCTTGTTTATTGCAATATCAAGGGTGTGGAGATAGGCAGTCATTCCTGCAGGAATCATTACTTGATCTATTCTTCTCTCTGCAAGGAAGTTCTTCATTTCTTTAGCACCGTGAGTGCTGGCTGAATCCCAGATTATCAGACCTCTTTGGTTACCTCGCATAACAAGGGGCAGCATTAAATCAACCCACTTTCTTATAACGGCTTGTGTACACCAGGCTTTTTCGGTTTCAAGAACATAAATGCCTGATACACGTTCAATCTTATCTTTCTTGCCCTTACTGATGATTAGAGGTGTGGCTTTCTTTCCATCCAAACGAATTGCCAAAACACAGGTGACTCGTGCAGACAGAATAATAAAATTATGACCATCAGTCCTTCTTTTCACTCCATCATGCCCCTCAATAATGTTTTAACCCCATCATGCTCCCTGAGTGCTCCTTCTATCCTCCATGATGTCTCCTGAGTTCTTCTTTTATCCTCCATCATGCCCCTTTTATCCTCCATCACACCCCCTCACTCCCGCTTACATACCGGGTTTTTATGTTGTCCTGCCTCAGCTCTCCTCTGCGGCACTGCTCTCAATGGCGCCAGCAAGCAAATCACTGGGGAAGAACAGGATGACGCACTCACTGCTGCAGCTCTGATTGGATGCAGCTCGGAGCGCGTGCGTTTCACCGGGCAGTAGGGTGGGAGGGGGGTGGTGCATACAGAGGGTACCATAATGTAGCGTGTAGCGCAGGGGATCACCTTCACTACAATAGCAATCTCAATAGGGCTTATTTTCGGGGGAGGGCTTATTTGAGAGGAATCTTACACAGTAAGGGGAGGGCTTATTTTCGGGATCGGTCTTATTATCGGGGAAACACAGTACGTATTGTTATGTTGTGTACTTTGCCATTTATTTCCTTTCTCATCTGCAGTTGAGTAATGAAATACATACATGAGCATATAAATGATTAAAAATAAGCTTTATCATGATATTGATTTAAAAGACTAGATGAATAGAAATTAAAAGACATTTTAAAGAAACAGTGACACTTTTTGAGGCAAACGTGCTCTTCTAGGGAAGGAGAGAGAAAAGGGAAATAGAATCATAATCTTAGATCTTCCCTATTTAGGTGATTTCAGAACCAGAATCTGTCTATGCACACTAATTGGCTGCATAGTCTAGCCAGAAAGCTCATCAATTAATCTTTTTTGGCTCACAATTCTCAGTACAGGAGATAGTGACTATTCCTATTCATTCTCTCTCTCTTTCCCATGACTGATGGCAGTGGTAGCTTCATGGGTGATGATGATCACATTGACTTACATGCATTCATTTTCACTCTTTCTGTAGGCATGGTGACTACAGGCTTCCTCTTAAGGTACACAGATTACTAATCTCCATCCTCATGGTTAGTGCTAACAGTACAAATTGAAGTCGTATAAAGACTTGAGTCTGGATAGAAAGCAAAGGCAAAGCAAGAGGCATATGGAGGGGGCAGAGGTAATCATTCCTACTGGAAATCCTAAGTATTCTGGAGGCATTTTGTTCTGGTATTCCCAAATCAAGTGAAGTTGCTAAGCAGAAGCAATTTAAAGTGGAAAGAGATTAATTACCTAAGTGAATCAAAAGCCCCTAGACATAATGTAATAAATGTGAATTATTCTAGACCTAGGAGAAGAGAGATGAGAGGACATGCAACATAGTATGTATCTAATAAACTTTCTTGGAATTTTTTGCTGGTACTTACATGTAAATCACTAATATTCTATAACCCTCCAATGAGGGTTTCCCATTTCCTACCTTTGTTACAAGCAATAGTATATAAAGGAATAATAGTCATTACCTCTGATTTAAATGATGGTGCAGATTTATACTACAATGTACCTTTCTGCCATATGACTTGACCTATGTTAACATTTAGAGGACCCAAGACTTTGAGGACGTAATAGAGTGATCTTTGAATTTTATCAAAAGGAATTTCAGTATCTCCATTGCCTGTCATCTATTTACTAAAAACTGTATTTTTGACATACACAAATCAGAAAAAAAGACAAATACAGAATAGATGGAAGGTAGCCTAAGAGGAACACTAGAAATTGGGGGGGAGGACTTCCTATAGGATATAGGGCTTGAGTTTAGTTCTAAAAATCCTAAAGGAAGCCAGGGATTCTGAGTTGGAAATTGGGAAAGAGAACATTCCAGACATAGGGAAACAACCAGTAAAGAGTTGAAAAAATGAGCTCTGTGTGTGAAGAATAGCAAGGCTGGCATGGTTGGATTGTGGAACATGTGAGCTACTGTAACAGAGCAGCTGAGAACTATTGAAGACCTGAATTAGATAGCTACATGAACATAGAGGAAATATATGTCAGAGAAGTTATAGGGAAGGGAATTATGAAATTTCACCACTGTATTTGTGGGATAAGAGAAAGATACTGAGGTTATTAACTAGAGTGATTAGAAGGGTAATGCTATCTTCTTTTTTAATTTTAACAGACATTGCTTTGTGAATCGTTTAGGGACAAAATATCAGAGCCAAAGTGAAAGACCATGGAAGAGATTAAAAAAAAATAGAAAAAAGAAGTGAACATAGCATGTGCTGATTTACATTCAGTCTCCATAGTTCTTTTTCTGGATGCAGATGGTATTTTCTGTCCAAAGTCTATTGGGATTGCTTTAGATCACTGACTGAACCACTGATAAGAACCAAGTCTTTCATAGTGGATCATCGCATATTTTTGCTATTTTTGTGTACAATGTATTCCTGGTTCTGCTTATTTTGCTCAGCATCAGTTCATGTAAATCTTTCTTGGCCTTTCTAAAATCAGCTTATTCATCATGTTCCAAAGAACAATAATATTTCAGGGTAATTTTATCTTCAACAATAATACAGACATTCAAAAGAGGGATGGGTTTTGAGGTAGAGAAAGATAATGAATTTTATTTTTGGAGATATGGAATTTGAGTTAGCTACAGAACATCCAGTCCAAATTATCCAATAGAGATTTGGTGATAGAGTACAGAAGCTCAAGAGAGAAAGTAGAGTTAGATTAATATATCTAAGAATTATAGATAGAGATGATAATTAATATGAGAACTGATGCGATCACCAAATGAAAGAGTATCAAGAAAGAGAAGAAGACCTAGGGAAGAGTCCTAGAAGATAAGTGATAAGTGATCATGACTTGAATATCTAATTTAAAAAAGGTAAGAATAATCAGGAGGAAAAGGCAATCAATACCAAATACTGAAGGAAGTTAATAAGGATAAAAATTGAGAAAAAACATTACATTTAGCATTTAAGAGATAACTGATAACTTTAATAAAAGAAAGAATGGAGATTATGATGAAGACAATCTTTTTTTTTTTTAAACTTTTCATTTATTTATTTATTTTCTGCTGAGGCAATTGGGGTTAAGTGACTTGCCCAGGGTCACATAGCTAGGAAATGTTAAGTGTCTGAGGACAGATTTGAATTCAAGTCCTCCTGAATTCAGGGTTGGTGCTCTATTTACTGCACTACCTAGCTGCCCCCAATGATGTGGACAATCTACTGGATCAAAGTTATATGTAGAAAGGTTAGCCTTTGAAAGAAAAAGGTCTACCTTATCGTTAGACTGGAGTAGAGGAGGAAATAGGGGTGATAGTTGTTGTGTCCTGCTTTCTAGAGCCCCCAAGTTAGGGTGACAAAATGTACCATGCTTTCTAGAGCCCCCATGCTGGGTTGATTAAAATATACTGGAGAGGTGATGAGGCAGGACTCCTGAGGATGGTGGAAAAATTGAGTCTGTTTATTTCTAGTTCTTTCCCCTTTTTATACCCTCATATCCTTATGCAACCAAAACACTGGGCTCCTAAGTATACACTGCACACATGGGACTACATAAACAGCTTGTCATTGTATGTAGTTTTCCTCCTGGTATTAATCTTTGCCACCTGGTATCACTCTTCCACCTGGTATCATTCTGCTTCAATCACAACACAGGTTGTCACTGCCCCCTGACTTTTCAGGAAAGCCAAGGCCCTTAGGGAAGATGGGGAGCTGAACCAGACATTATTAGCAGCTTCCCTCTGGGCTGAAGGGTCTTATATCTCACCCAGAGTTCCCCCACTGTCTGTGGTCCTCTACATCTCTCTCTTTGTTTTTAATTGAAGCAGGTATATTCTAATGGTTAAATCCATCAGCATGGGAGGAATCACACAGGCAAGTTGGAATATCATACAAGCAAATAGTAACTTAACAAACATTTTGAATAAACAAAATACTATAAAGATTTCCATGAGTCCCAGAAGGAAGGTGTAAAAAATAACTATCAATTCAAAATCACACATACATCTCCTTCAGCAGCCAAAAGATAGTCCAAAGCCAGTTTATTGTCCATCACTTCCTGTGTCAGGGAATCCAATGATTCCTGCAGGTTTTGAAGTCCTGCATCAATCTCATTGACAACTACTTTTGATGTTCATGAGTTAATTACCATACACAAAAGGTTAACTGCCAGGCTCTTTCAGTGGTGGGCACAGCCAGAGATGGAACCACCTGATGTTTCTTGGGTCTTCTCCTTCATTTCAAGGGTTTTTTTTTTTCTGTCTCTCTCTGAGGACAAGATGAACCCGGCTCATTGGCACCTATTGGGTTCCTTCTCCATCTGTTGAGATAGAAGCAAACTCTCTCCCCCAAACAGTTAATCTATCTGGTCCCTTCCATTCATCACTTTCTAGATCTTTCCACATCCCCTGGAAATTATCTAAAGATAGTGGAGCTGCTTGCACTGGACTCTGCCCTTCTGGCAGATTATGAAACCTATCTGCTAGAGCCAGTGCATCTCCATCAAAAATAAAAAAAAAAATTAATATAGAAAGTTAAATTTAGAAATTCTCTAGGGTTACCTGTGGTTTCCCCTTTCTTTTATTTTTGGAGGAGCATCTTGATGTCTGTTTCTCTTTACTATTGCCTGTTCTTGAGGATTAACAAGTATGCCAGTGTTTTTAAAATCTTATATTGTGGCAAAGACAGGAGAATTCCAAGGACTTAGAAATGATTGTAAGTGTCCTTAGTCAAATTGCTCCTGTATTATATCCAATAAGGCCTGAATTTTTTCACTGGTTAAGGGCCACTGTTCTACTCATACTGGTATATCAGTTTTCCATTGCATGGGGACAGGTGAGAGTGCTAACAGGTCTTCAACAGCAGCTCTGCCTAAAAGGCTGGAAGTACTCAATTGTAATCCTAACCTTTATAAGATGTCTCTTCCCCATAGATTGATAGGGATTTTTTTTTAACTACATAAAGGGTAAATATATATATATATATATATATTCAAATTTCCATCTCAGAGGGATAGCACTAAGTTCAGCTGCTATTGATCCTCCTATGCCAGACATATGGATGTTTGCTGTAATCTTTGGCTAGTGATTGGTATATTAGCCACACATTCCCCAGTTTCCCGAATCAGTGTAAGGATAGATACTGTTTTGTTTTTTTGTTTGATTTTTTTTTTTTATAGCTTTTTATTTACAAAATATATGTATGGGTAATTTTTCAGCAATGACCCATGCAAAACCTGCTTTTTCAACTTTTCTCCTTCTCCCACCCCCTCCTCTAGATGGCAGGCAGACCCATATATGTTAAATATGTTAAAGTATATGTTAAATACAATATTTGTAGATACCATTTTGTAAGCACTCTCAGGGGGTGAAATGGTCAAGCTGTGTATCGAGGCAAGGGATCTATAGTGGACAGAGAGCATTTCAATTTTCCAGGGGATGTCTCAGTAGTCCCAATGGCATACAGCTCTATTCTTCTTAATTTCAGTCCCCTTCCCTCACCAACTTGCTTAAAGACTCTTTGGGTGTAATTGCAGTTGTCATCAAGCCCCAAGTGTTTTTAGCCTGGGGCCCTGGGCCCTCCCTCTTCTAATAAGCACATACAGTGTGGGCAAAATTGCTGCATGGGCCCTATCGATGGTGTCATTGCCCCTCCCACTCCTTTCTCCAGGATGGAACTGTGGGAGGAGGGTCAGGACATGGGGAATACCCTAAAGTCTTATGTTCAGGTGTAGGCAGAATTGCAAATGAGCTTTGAAGGTGAAAGGCAAGCTCATCAGCAAGGTATTTAAGGTACTTAAATCTCTTCTCACCCAACTGGCCATGCCCTGCAAACCTCTTAGAGTAGTAAAAAGCAAAATAAATCAGTAAAATAGTAAAAAAAGATTTCCTTAACTCTGTCCCACATGCTGTACTCTCCAGGGCTGCAGGCACCAACCCTCTGCTTGTTTTTCTCCTCATACTTCTTGGTTTGACTATCCAAGTTAATATATTAAAAAATCCAAGAAAATATTTTAAAACTTATAGGATTCCTTAAAACCAATTTTACTCTATTGTATTCAGTATTTGTTTTCCCACTAACTTCCATATCTCTGGCTGCAAACTCTCTTTCTTACAAAGCCACAGAGACCTTGCACTCCAGAGTATCTGAGAACTCAGTGATCTTTCTAGTTACCAAGAAACCTTGCTTGCTAACTAACTAAACCTGCTTCATACTTCCCTTGGAGGGGAGGCTCTTTTCTTAGTATTTGCCTCAATTCAGTTGAAAAACAAAAGTGACTAGATTAGCCCTTCCCAATTCTTGCTGTTTGCCTATTTCTATACTTAGAAAGTCAGCGGGACTTCTCCATTGAACTCAGCCAATTGTTTCAGTGAAGCTAATATGTGTAGGATCTCACCTAGAGCCCCACATTTAGGTGCCAAATGTTGTGTCCTGCTTTCTAAAGCCCCCAAGTTGGGGTGACAAAATGTACTGTGCTTTCTAGAGACTCCATGAGGGAGTAATTAAAATATACCATCTTAATGGGGAAGTGATGAGGTGGGACTCTCGAGGATGGTGGAAAAATTGAGTCTGTTTATTCACATTTCTTTCCCCTTTTTATACCCTCATATACTTATGTAACCGAAACACTGGGCATCTTCCCAGTATATATTGCACACAAGGGACCACATAAACAATTTGCTATGTAGTTTGCCACCTGGTATATGGCCAGCCTGATATCACTCTGCTTCAATCACAACACAGGTTGTCACCACCCCCTGACTGCTCAGGAAGACCGAGAGTCTTTAGGGGAGTTGGGGAGCAGAACCAGACATTGTTAGCAGGTTCCCTCTGGGCTGAAGGATTTTATACCTCATCCAGAATTTCCCCACTGATTGTGACCCCTCTATAGGTAATATCATAGAAATGAAGTGAGGAGGGAAGGAGAAGAGACCTCTTAGATAATGATCTCAACTTTATTGGGGGGGAAAGTAAATTATGGACCAAATTCCTCAGGTGAGAGGGACAGTGAGACAGAGAGTTTCAAGGAAGA
Organism: Antechinus flavipes; assembly: GCF_016432865.1. Taxonomy (NCBI): domain Eukaryota; kingdom Metazoa; phylum Chordata; class Mammalia; order Dasyuromorphia; family Dasyuridae; genus Antechinus; species Antechinus flavipes. The sequence goes on from NC_067402.1 coordinate 198,052,454, forward strand.
CTAAAAAGACATGAGCAAGTTTAAAGCAATTCCTTTACTGTATATGTATCCCAAGAAAGTCAAATACAGGAAGACTTATACTGAAAACATACATAGCAATACATGTTGTGCCCATATGTTAAGAAATGGTGGAACAAACTGTGGCATATTAAAGTTATGGAATATTAACATGACATAAGAAATTATAAATATGAGTAACTTAAAGAAACATTGGAAGATGAAATAATGTAAAGAGAAAAAGGTGAAAATGGTAGAAAAATATGTACATTGACCTTACTAATTAATGTAAATGAAAATAATACTAAAATGGCAATTCAGATGGTATACAGTGACTACTACTATTTTCAGAGGACTAAAGATTAAATATTTTTCTGTTTTTTGATAGGATAGTAGTGGATTTGGGATGTAGAATGTTAGACAAATTCATAGCTTGACCAGCAATGTAGAAGTACTCTTTTCCTCTCGTACTTTTTTCATATTTTATTATCTTGCTAAGTTGGTGGCTTCATTGAGACCTCAGAGTTGTTTGGATTTTTATTGCTCTTCTTGTTAGTAGTCTGTGTTGCTGATTTTTCATGTGGTTGTTGATCCTTTGCTATTTTTCTTTTGAAAACTGTTTATTCATGTTCTTGGATAACTTCACTATTGGGGGAATTGTTCTTATATGTATATCAATTCTGTATGTAGCTTGAACATCAAGTTCAAGTCTTTTATCAGAGGTATTTGACCCAAAGACTTTTTTTTCCTACTCAGAAATTTCTCTTATTGTACCTATAATAATTTTGTTACTTAAAAAGTTTTCAAAATTGTATACAAAGGTATATTTTTGTCTTTTTGTCATCTTTGCTTTTCTATTTGGAATTTAATGTAGTATTGTAAAGGTCTGAAACTCTTGAGTTCATGCACTGAGGTCGGACAACCAAGCACTTAAGGCTAACTACCAATTGGACAATACTCTATTAGCATATGCTTGGAAAATGGCCCTTCCCATTATTCTGTGCTGGCTTGATCTGTTGGTGTATACAGAGAATTGGAGGAAGGATTAGAGGGTGGAGTAAAATAAGCCAGAGTTACTTTTGGGCAGGAGATGAAGAAGAGAGATATGGAGATTCCTGTGTCCATTCCTCTCATTTCAACCAAGAATAAAGACCAAGGACTTTTGCTTATCCTGACTCTGGCTGATTCTAAAGTATCCAGGGTGTTAACTCGGTCCTCACATAGTATATGCCATATATGCTGTAAGATACTGGTCTTACCCTATTTTGTATCAAACTATTTTACAGTTTTCGTCACAGATTTGGGAAATTGAAAATCTTCCTCACTATATTGTATTCTTATTTTTATAGAATAATACATAGAATATTTTTATAGACTACTAGGAGACTGTATTAATTTGTTTCTGATCATATATATCACATTATCTGATCATATTTGATTACATTAGAATTAGAGATCTGGTAAAGATAGGATCCCTTAATTTCTTCTTCTTTTTTTCAGTTTTTCTTTTGAACTTCAAGAGCTTTTCTCAAAAAGGATTTTATTATTATGTCTTAAAAAAAGAAACTCCTTAGCAGTTTGATTTGCCCAGCACTACATCTTAAGTTTATTCAGGCATTGTTGTCAATTTTATTATTTACATGAACCAATCATAAATGATGATTATATCTTTAACATTTTTTAAAATTTCTGTAAAGAATGTTTCATAATCATATTTACATAAGTTCCAAGTATGTCTTGATAGTTTAATTTGCAGATATTTTATGCATCCTTTTCCCTGGCTATTTTCACTATTTTATAGAAATGCTCATGGTTTTTGTTGATTTATTTTAAATTGTGCTATTCTAATGAAGCTATTAGTCATCTTAATCAGGTTTTTTTTTTTTTTACCATTTCTCTGAATAGTTTTGATGTAAATATTATATCATCTAAAATAGGAATAATTTTGTTTCTTCTTTACTAATATTTATGCTTTTAATTTCTCTCACCTGTCATATTTCTAGAGCTAGAATTTCTATCACTGTGCCAAATAGAAATGAAGAATATGCATCCTTGCTTTACTTGTGTGTTTACTGCAAATGCTTCTAGTTTTTTCCCAATTTAAATGATAGTAGTTCTTAGCTTTAGATATATACCCTTGATCACATTAAATAAATATCTTTAATTTCTATATATTTTTTTCAGATCATTTTCTTTTTTTTTTCTTTTTTAAAAAAATATTTTATTTTATTTTATAATACCTTTATATTGACAGAATCCATGCCAGAGTAAATTTTTTTTACAATATTATCCCTTGCACTTGCTTCTGTTCTGATTTTTCCCCTCCCTTCCTCCACCTCCTCCCCTAGATGGCAAGCAGTCCTATATATGTTAGATATGTTGCAGTATATCCTAGATACAATATATGTTTGCAGAACCGAGCAGTTCTCTTGTTGCACAGGGAGAATTGGATTCAGAAGGTAAAAACAACTTGGAAAGAAAAACAAAAATGCAAATAGTTCACATTTGTTTCCCAGTGTTCTTTCTTTGTGTGTAGCTGCTTCTGTCCATCATTTATCAATTGAAACTGAGTCTTTGTCAAAGAAATCCACTTCCATCAGAATACATCCTCATACAATATCGTTGTCGAAGTGCAAAGTGATCTCCTGGTTCTGCTCATTTCACCTAGCATCAGTTCATGTAAGTCTCCAAGCCTCTCTGTATTCATGCTGCTGGTCATTTCTTACAGAACAATAACATTCCATAACATTCATATACCACAATTTACCCAGCCATTCTCCAATTGATGGGCATCCATTCAATTTCCAGTTTCTAGCCACTACAAACAGGGCTGCCACAAACATTTTGGCACATACAGGTCCCTTTCTCTTCTTTAGTATCTCTTTGGGGTATAAGCCCAATAGAAACACTGCTGGATCAAAGGGTATGCACAGTTTGATAACTTTTTGGGCATAATTCCAGATTGCTCTCCAGAATGGTTGGATTCGTTCACAACTCCACCAACAATGCATCAGTGTCCCAGTTTTCCCGCATCCCCTCCAACATTCATCATTATTTTTTCCTGTCATCTTAGCCAATCTGACAGGTGTGTAGTGGTATCTCAGAGTTGTCTTAATTTGCATTTCTCTGATCAATAATGATTTGGAACACTCTTTCATGTGAGTGGTAATAGTTTCAATTTCATCATCTGAAAATTGTCTGTTCATATCCTTTGACCATTTATCAGTTGGAGAATGGCTTGATTTCTTATAAATTTGAATCAGTTCTCTATATATTTTGGAAATGAGGCCTTTATCAGAACCTTTAACTGTGAAGATGTTTTCCCAGTTTGTTGCTTCCCTTCTAATCTTGTTTGCATTAGTTTTGTTTGTACAAAGGCTTTTTAATTTGATATAATCAAAATTTTCTATTTTGTGATCGGTAATAGTCTCTAGTTCATCTTTGGTCACAAATTTCTTTCTCCTCCATAAGTCTGAGAGATAAACTATCCTATGTTTCATTTCTATATTTTTATGTCTTTTAAGATAAAAGAGTTCTTTCACTCAAAAAGTTATCAAACTGCATACCCTTTAACTCAGCACTGTTACTACTGGACTTATATCCCAAAGAGATCATAAAGGAGGGAAAGGGACCCACATGTGCAAAAATGTTTGTGGCAGCTCTTTTTGTAGTGGCTAGAAAATGGAAACTGAATAGATGCCCATCAGTTGGAGAATGACTGAGTAAGTTATGGTTTATAAATGTTATAGAATATTATTGTTCTGTAAGAAATGATCAACAAGATGATTTCAGAAAGGCCTGGAGAGACTTACATGAACTCATGCTGAGTGAAATGAGCAGAACCAGGAGATCATTATACATGGCAACAACAAGAGCATATAAGGATCAATTCTGATGGATGTGGCTCTCTTCAATAATGAGATGATTTACACCAGTCAATTGTCCAGTAATGAAGAGAGTCATTTACACCCAGAGAGAGAACTATGGGAAATGAGTGTGGACCACAGCATAGCATTCTCAATCTTTCTGTTGTTGTTTTGCATTTTTGTTTTTCTTCTTAGGTTTTTTTCTTTTTTTCTAGATCTGATTTTTCTTGTGCAGCAAGATAACTATATAAATATGTATACATATATTGGATTTAACATATGCTTTAACATATTTAATATATATTGGACTCCTTGCCATCTAGGGGAGGAGGTGAGAGGAAGGAGGGGAAAATTTGGAACAGAATGTTTTTCAAGGGTCAATGTTGAAAAATTACCCATGCATATGTTTTGTAAATAAAAAGCTATAATAATTAAAAAATTTAAAAAGATAAATGAGTTCTATATTTTAGCATAACCTTATTTATTAGTATAAAATATATTTTTAACTGTTACATGAGTAATTATATTAATGTTGAGCCATACTTAAATTCCTGGTATAAATCTAATTTGTTTATGACTTTTTCTGGGATATATTTCTATTGTTTATTTTCTATTTTTAATATTTTAAACATATTCATTGTTGAAATTATTATATTCTTTCTCTTGTTTATTTCATTCTGGTTTCTGTATCAACACTATGATTATTTCATAAAATGAGTTTGGTAGAGAACATGCTTTATGACTTAAGTAGTTTTTTATCATAGGTATTAATTGCTCCTTACATATATATGATAAAATTTATATGTATTCTCATTGAAATAATGTCCTTATTTCATGATATACTTATAGCTTATTTGAGTTTTCCACTTAAAATTAAGTCTTTTGTAATTTGGGTATTTTAGATTTTTCTAGGTAATCATCCATTTGCTCTAATTCTCAATTTTGTTATTATATAATGTATGTGATCATTTCTAATAATTTTTTTACTTTATTTTTATTGGGAATCTATATTGTTTATTCAGAGGTAGTAAAATGAAGTATAAAGATTTAAAAATTTGGAGTCAGAGAATCTGGACTCAAATAGGGTTCTTTCATCCACTTTCTATGTGTCTTTTGTTAAGCCACTTTATATCCTGAGTTTCAGTTTTCTCATTTGTAAAGTGAGAGGGGTACACTAGATCAGTAGTTCTCAAACTTTTGTTCTTAGTACTTTTACACTATTAAAAATATTGAGAATCTGTCCAATGAATTTTTGTTTATGTAGGAGTTTTTGTTTATGTGAGTTATATTTATAGATATATATATATCGTATTACAAATAAAAGCTAATTTTAAATTTGTGGATCCTCTGAAAAGATTTCAGGATTCCCTTGACCATACTTTGAGAACTAATGAACTAGATAACCAGTGAGGTCCTTTACAACTTCAATCCTATGAATAATTAATCATTTGTTTTCTTTTTTTGAGTTAGTTAATGTCTTACTAATTTTGTTTTTCATTCTTAAAAATCAGCTTTCTATTTGTTTTGTTACCAATTCTGTAATTTTACTGTTATTATTTTAACTATTTCTCAATTTTTAAAAAAAGTCTTCTTTTGTCTTAAGATTATCAGTGATTATCAATTTATTGAACTTCCACTACTTTAAAGTGTATACTATAGAAAAATCTTTCTTTCTTCAATCACTCTTTCTGTGGAAAAATGTATAAATGGTCTTAACATGACCACATAGATAATTCAACAATTACATTTTAATCTGACAAAATATACACTGAACTTGAATGAATAAGCTTTCTTATTTGATCAAGTTAATAAGACTATAAAAATACTTAAATATAGATAGAGACATATACATGCACACATATATGTGTATATATGTATGTGTGCATATGTATATACACAATAGATATATAAACATAAGACTTGTTTAAACTACTGTTAATATTTTAACTAATTTCATAGCTTGGCTATTATTTCTGATCTAATTAATAGATATTCTTCTATATTCCTGATTCTTTTTCCTTTCCACATAACTGGAATCTAACTTTTCATTCAAGGAGTTTATGCTTATATATTCTTTCATTAAGTATATATATTTTTGCTGTTTTTTTTAATCTTTAAAAAATCTAAATCTTATTTTATTTCATTTTCATTTTACAGGAAGTTTTTCCTAAACCCTTCTTAATTCCAATGCTTTCCATCTGTTAATTTTTTCTTATTTGGTATGTATTTTGGTTTATTTGTATTTATTCACTTATTGTCTCCCCTATTAGACTGTAAGCTTCTTTGAGCCAGGAACTATCTTTTGCCTCTTTGTGTATACCCAGTACTTAAGACAATTTCTGGCATATTGAAAGCACTTAATAAATCTTTGTGGATTGATTGATTTCTGGTTCCAAATTATTTCTTTCCCCTTCTTTCTCCTATTCTTTGAGATTTGAGAAAATTAAACCCCATTACAAATATATAGTATAGACATACAAATTCCAAATTAGCCATGCCCTCATTCCTCCAAAATAGAAGAAAATATGCTTTGATCTGATACCAATTGCATTAAGTTCTCTCACTGAAGGTGAATAGCATGTTTCTTCATGTATCTTTTGGTTATCATATTGATCAGAGTTACTAAGTTTTTCACAATAATAATTATATTCCTCTGTAAATTGTTCTCCACATTGTGCTCACTTCACTTTTCATCAGTTCATAGAACTCTTTCAAGATTTTTTGAAATCATCCCCTTCATCATTTCTCATATCACATTCATATGTCATAACTTTTCTAGCCATCTCCATCAATAGATGGGCAAATTTTCAGTTTCTAATTCTTTGCTACCATGTAAAGATCTGCTATATTTTCTTTTTGGTACATTTAGAACTCTTTTCTCTTTTTCTGACTTCTGGGTACAGATGTAATAGCAATATTGCTCATTTAAAGGAAATGTACAGTTTAATTGAATATTGAGATTAATTCCAAATTGTTTTGCAGAATGATTGGACTTGTTCATAGGTCTACCAATAGAGTACAAGTATATTTATTTTCCCATATTCTCTCTAGCCTTCGATATTTTTCTTTCTTTCTTTTTTTTATCTTAGTCAATCTAATGAATGGGAAGTGGTAACTCAGAGACATTTTTATTTGTATTTTTCTAATTATTAGTTATTTAAAGCATTTTTTCATTTCTCTACTATTTTCTTCCTTTGAAAACTGTCTTTGACCATTTGCTTAGAGAATGGGACTTATTTTTATAATGTGACATTGTTCTCTATATATTTAAAAATATATTTTAAAAATGTAAATTTAAAAATAATATATATATATTTTAAAAAAGAGAAAATTGTTGCCAAGATATTTTCCCTCAGTTTCTTGCTTTTATCTAAGACAGTAGGGTGCTTGTAGTTAAGTACCTACAAGGTGTGAGATGGTGGTTCTCTAAGTACATACTTGAGGTAATGTAATGATGTGGTCAATCTAGTGGGCGTATACTTAGGGTAATGTGATGTGATGTTCTACAGCTGCACGTGCCTAGTGTAGTGTCATAATGTAGTTGTGCTGGGGTATTTAAGGGAGTCCTCTATAGAGAGAGAGGGTTCTCTCGGCCACAGCGATCTTAGCTTAGAGAAGACTTCAGGCTCCAGACTCCAGAGTTCAGACTTCATCTTTGACCAGCCACATAGTGGCTGCTCTCCTGCCTCCTTCACTTCACTCTCCCACTAAAGCCCCAGGTCTCGAGCTGATCCCAAGGCCCACCAGAGAGCTAGCCTGGACATTACATATTTTGATTGCAAATACTTTTCAATTCTATATAATCAAAATTGTCCAGTTTACTTTTTATAAACGCTTTTATCTTTTATTTGGTCATGAATTCTTCCCCTATTCATAGAGCTGATAGGAAATTTTTTGTATGCTCCACTAATATACTTATAATATCATTCTTTATGTCTAAATCATCCACCCATTTTGAGTTTATCTTGGTATACAATGTGAAATGTTAGTCTACGGATATAGTTTCTGCTAGGCTATTTCTCAGATTTTCCAGTGATTTTTTTGTCAAACAATGAATTCTTGCCCCAGTATCTGGGATCTTTGGGTTTATCAAATACTACATTACTGTGTCTTTTTGTGTACCTAATGAGAATTAAGAAAATTAAGTATCATTTAATGCAAGTTTATTCCTTAATTTTTTTGTCAAAGGACTTTTATCTGAGCAACTGTAATTCCATAAATACTAATTCATGAAGAAAGCCATGTAGAGTGATAGTTCTCAGTTTTCATTGTCAAAGGCTCTGCTCTTACTCTTTGCCCTTTCATTTATCACTTGCGCATCCAATATCCACAATACCTTGCCTTTGAACCTATGCTCCACATTCACTTTCCCTTCACATCGGATATTTTCAGGAGCCAGCACACCTCCTCCCCTAAGGGAAGAAGCATCATCTATATCAGAAAAGAAAATATTTTAAAGTCCTCAGTCTTCCCAAATAGAAGATTATCTATTTTTCATCCTCTCCTACCCTTCTTCCACCATGAATGAATACTATAAAATACCCACATATTTATTCTCTTTTCATAAACGGCACCTGATTCTTCCTCATTTGCCCCACATTCACACCCCTAATATGTTTTGTCTACTCTCCCAGAGACCTCCATGCAGAGTGTGAAATCCCAGCCCTTTCTCCTCTTATGACTAGGTCAAGTGGCTGACTCTTTGTATTCCTTTCCTCCACTTTACCAATACAAGTGTTTTTTTCCATATTATCCTTCCAAAATAATTAAGTAATAAAGGAAAGTGAATTGTAGTTCAAGAAATGTGAATTAAATTAGTTTTCATTCTTTTTTCCTGACTCTTTTGATTCCCACCACTTTTGCTCATAAATATTTTTCTTTGATCGCTTATTGGCCATCAACCAATGTGAACTTTTTTATGAATGAATTTAGTGTATTCCTAGAAGTATAAAAACTCTGATTTCATTGGTCTTTTCTTGTCAATTATACCTATTTATTTTTCTAGGCTTTATTTTTATTACTATTTTTATGCCAAACTGCTATCTCTGATGTTAATTTTTTTTTTTTTAAGGAGCAGTCCAAATTCCTCACTTTTGCTGAAATTCTGTTTTTTCATTGACTATTAGGTCAATGACTATTAGTTTTGCAGAATTTTATCTGGATCTGCAAACCTCTCTTTTTTTGTTTTTCAGTAAATTTCAATCTTCCCTTTGATTTCCTGTTAAAGAGAATAGTTTTAAATGATTTAGATTGATTTTCTTTTGTTAGATAAAGGATTTTTCCCAACTTGCATTTTTTTTGGTTTAATTTTGAAGTTCTGACATTTGATCATTACATTTCTTGATAAGGTAATCATAGGATTTCTCTCTATCATTTTATATATTCTAGCAATCACTAATTAGTCTTCTGTTTTGAATACTTCCAGTCAGTTTTCCTGTATTATTTCCTAATGTATAGTATTAAGGATTTTTATTTTATCATGTTTTATGGAAAATCTATGGTCTCTTCACTTATATCTATGTATTCTTTCCTCAAGACCACTTACTTTAGATATATAGAACTTAAATATTCTTCAAGTTTTGCTATTAATTCTTTCCTTAACTATTTCCATCTTTATATTTTTCTATTTTTGAAAGATTTTCTATAATACATTTTAAATTGTCTATTATTTTGTTGGCTTTTTTTAAACTTCTAGTTTGAGAACTTTAGCTTCTCAGCTGGAGTTTTGAGCCAGGGTGAGATTTTACTCCTTCCTAGGGTTGTTGTTAGGATCAATAAAATATCTATAAAGCTCTTGATACAATGCTTAGCATGTAGTAGATACTTGTTGTTTTCAGTTATGTCTAACTCTTCATGATACTATTTGGAGTTTTCTTGAAAAAGATATTAGAGAGGTTTGCCATGTCTTTTTTCCAGCTTGTTTTATAGTTGAGAAAACTGAAGCAAATGGTGTTAAGCGACTTGCTACAGCTAGTAAGTATTAGAGATCAGATATGAATTCAGATTTTCTTGCCTCTAGGCCTGATGCTTTACCCCTGCTGCACCTAACTGTTTCTAGTAGGCGGTTAATAAATGGTTATTCTCTTCTTCCCTTTACCTTCTTTCCCCTAGTACCAAACAATGAATAAAAACAACAGTCTGGAATTTGAAACTCCTAGAGTTAATGGACATTAAAAACAATGACTTTTAGTTTCTCAAGTATTCATTGTCTTTGCTCTGATTTTGATTGCTTTAATTAGACATAAATCTGCTTAAAACTGATTAAGGAGAATTGAACATAGTTATAGTTCTGGTCAGGCCCAGTTTCTTTGTGTGGTGGTATAGTAGGTAGAGCCTGCATCTGAAGTCAGGAAGATCTTTGTTTGAATCCAGACTTAGATTAGTATTAGTTGAAAGATTCTACATCCAATTCATTTCATGTCATGGTATCACTTCTCTGATACCATGTTCTTCTTTAAGAACAAAGGGCAAACAATAACAACAATAATACTTACTCTCTGTTTGCTTCAGTTTCCTTACCTCTAAAATGAAGAAAATAATAACATCTATTTTCCAGGGTTGTTGTAAAAATAAAGTGAGTTAATATTTATAAAGCCCTTTGCAAACCTTAAAACACTAAATAAATGCTAGAGGTGATGATAGTTTGGGACAGAGTCAATATCAGGGACCGAATCAGGGATGGTATATATGCTCATAAACACATGGAGAATCAGAATCCAAGACCTGGAACAGTCTATTCCCTGTCCTTGGGGGCAAGGGATAACTCAGAGAATTGGCTATTTACAAACAAATTTCCTTATTAATTCATTTTAAACTTGTGGACAAAGTGCTTTTCATCATTATGATCAAGATTATATATATTCTGGGCATCTCACAAATCTAAATAAAATTACTTTAAACTAAAAGCAGTGACTGATTCAGGTGACTGCATACGCATATATACGTATACACACACACACACACACACACACACACACACACACACACAAATTGACAGTAGACAAAACCTAAGAAAGGAACCAAAAATTAAACTGATGAATCTCAAATCTGTGTACAAATATCCAGTTTCAACAACAAATAAAAGGAATAAGAGATTTTAACATAAGCTTGTAAATTTGATTTCCTGAGTATCATTGAGATTTACTAGGATGAAATCTTTAACTGGAATATGTCAATGGAGAGATATTCATAAGAAACAAAATAAGTGCAAGTGGAGTTTGGATAGCATGCACATTAAATCAGTCTACTCATGTTGGGTAAAATAGGGCTTGAGGGTTTACTGATTTGCCCAAAAGGCAGAAATGTCATATTTTACTCCTCCCTCAGGATTCTTCTTTGTGATATTAATTGGTCCCACTCCTCACTGATGGTGTTCCTGATTTTAGGGGATGTTTCTCCTGAGCCTTGGTCTCATTTAGCCACTAACAGTCAGATTAGTTTTTACAAAGAAATATTTATTTCAAAATATTATCATAAATATACAAAGATACTCCACAATAAGAGATATAATCTTTCCCAATACCATCTCAGTCTCCTGGAAGGAGAAGGGGATTAAGTTTAAAAACTTAGTTTCCTATCCAACAGAATCCAAAATTCTAAGTCCAATCCCTTCCCCTTGAGGCTAAAGTCCCAGGCACCCAGGCTTCTCAAAGCTTTCCTGCAGGGCTGTCCACAACAATGCCAATGGAAAGTAGTTATTCATCTCTAGGTATCAAAACTCCTAATTTTCTAAGCTTAAATATGTAGTGGTTATATAATAACATAAAATAATAAAAATATATTGGCTATGAAACTTACTAACAATTCCACCAATAATAATAACATAGACATAAATACTTACAATATTTTAGATATGAAAAATATCACAACCAGAATCTAACCATCACTATTACTTTTATCTTACTTCTAGAACATAATTCCATCATTTAGCTCTCAAGTTCAAAGTCTAAGTTTTTCAAGATGCCTCATTTTATTTATTTGCTTTATAAGGGTTAAACTTAGTTCAATAAGAGAATAAGTTCTTTCTGTTCTCTCATGGTTGGTAACTCTCCAGAAGCACCATTAATACTCTCTATTTTCTCCACTGAATCCTCAAGAAATTATAACGTTTCTTCACAATGTAAGTGTTAGGGTCTATTTATTACCTTATTCTACTTAAAAGAAATTACCTTTCTAAGGTAAGAACACTCCTTGATTGAATCAATCAATCAGAACAACTGTGAACAGAGACTACATATCTCCTTCAATCAGTCAAAGTCATTGCTTTAGAAATTTGGTCATTTCTAAGAAACTTGTATAAAAGAATGGAACTATCTCAGAGCCAAGGGACACTAGAAACAGAGGAGAAAGGAGCAGAATCTCACAGACTGAGCCAGAAAAGATCTGAAAGCCAAGGGAAAGTAGAAATACAAGATAGGACTAATTTCTGGAAGAGAAGGTCATTAACCTCACACATATCTCAGAGAACAAAACTCAATTCTACCATATAATATATACATCCAATGAAGGATTAAAAGAAGCCCTGAAAAAAGGTTGACTCTTTCTGTATCTTCCCTTTCCTGTACAGGTAATGTCACAGATAGTGTAATATAATCTACTGCTTTGTCACCCAAATGTTTCTAGTTACTTGAGTTCTGTCTCAACCGTAGAGAGGTCAGTGGTTAATTAAAGATTGATTTAAATTAAGATAGAAACTCAACCACTCTATCCAAATATTATTAATTTTTAACTTGAAATTCATAATAATTATGAATAAACTCATAATTTTTCATCTATTTGCCAAATTTAATGATGTTTTCTCAATTCTCATTTAGCCTGCCTTCTCTTATAGAATTTGACGCTATCACTTTGTTCTTCTGTATACACTCTCTTCTCTAAATTTTATATTTTTTAACTTTTAAAGTTTATTGTTTATAAGCATTCTTTTCTTTTTGGGCTTTGAGTTCAAGAGTTTTCTCCTTCCTTTTCACCTCTTCCTCACCCACTGAAAAGGTAAACAATATGATATCAATTATACATGAGAAATCATACACAACTTATTTCCATATTAGCATTATTGCAAAAAAGTAAAAAAAAATCAGAAAAATTATACTTCAATTTGCACTCAGATTTCTCTGAGTTTTCTCTCTGGAAGTGGGTAGAATTTTTTCACCATGAATGCTTTGGAATTGTCTTGGATCCTTGTATCGATCAGAGTAGTATCTTTCACAGTTGATCATCATTACAGCATTGCTGTTACTGATTTTACTTTACATCACAAGATAATATGTCTTGCCATGTTTTTCTGAAATTGCCCCCTCATTATTTCTTAATGCACAATGACACTCCATCACAACCATATGGCACAACTTATTCAGTCATTCCTCAGTTGATGAGCAGGAATGGCATTTGTACTTTCTTTGTTCAAAATTCCTATAACCTACAATAATAAAGTAATAGTATCTATATTGCTCAGGAGAGAAACTATTGAAGTAGAAGTTACAGAGAAAACAAAGTTATCAGAGGAGAGGAACATGATAGACAGTCAGATGAAGGTCAATGGAAAGACTAAGAAAAGTGATTTTTTTATACTGTAGACCATCTGAAAAGAGAGAAGAAAAAGATGAAAAGTTAGGGAAACAGATCACTAGCCTGGCATAAAAACAAGGTATAGTAGTAAAAAGGGACTTCAGTCTTCAAGATCCAGACATCTATTGGAGTCTCTATCTCTCTCTCTGTCTTTATCTCTGTCTCCCTGTCTCTGTTTCTATCTCGTGTATCTGTCTCTGTCTCTGTCTCTCTCTGCCCCTCCAACTGAATGGCCTAAAACAAATCATTATTTATGATTCATGTAATCTTAGAAGATCTCTTATGGAGTATCCCAGATATCTATGTGTTATTTAAGAATTTTTCCATGATTTTCACAAAAATATAGAATGTATACTTCTTACATTCGCAGACAACAAAAAGTTAGGCCAGCTTACATGTTTAATGACAGTCAAGATCCAAAAAGATCTTCTTGACAAGCTGGGGTATTGGATCACATCAAACAAAATAAAGCCAAATATAAATGTAAAGTCTGACCTTAGGGTTAAGGGAATCAAATTTTACTAGTATAAGATATGACTAGACAAAAATCTGCCTGAAAAAAGTCCTGGGTTTTTATGTGAACTGCAAACTCAATATATGTTGATGGTGTGTTATGGTAATTAAAATAGCTAATGTGTAACCTGTGGAACTACATGTAGTCCCTTATTATATGTTGGTCCTCCCAAAAACTACTCTAAGTGTTAAGAATGATGTGGATCAATTTAATACTTCTGACTGATAATTGCTTTTATCAATCTGAGGACATGTTAATTTGAATCAAAGATAATTAATTAAGCAATATAGGTAATAATCTGACAAATGAAGAGAAAAATAAACTCCTCTTTCCCCACTATGAGTACATCTTTCAGCACAGAGTAGACTTTGATAAGTTTGTTGCCCTGTTGTTTAATGATTGGTGCTGCATCTGTTGTTTCTGCTAGGTGTCCCTTCTCTGAACACTAGTGAATGTCTCTAAAAGTAATGTAATCACTCAAATGACCACTTTCTGGACTTTCCCATAGTTCCTGCTAGCCATCTTGGTTTCCACTTTTAAGTAAAGTGACATTTCATTGATAAGGGCAGGTGTTTGATATTTCTTTAATAAATAACTAGAAGCTAGGAGCCATAATACCTAGGTAAAGCCTAATAAAAGCCAACTAAGTGCCACAAGGTTAAGATTAAGTGTTTTTTCTTCTTATTCCCTGTGTCAGGGACTAAATTGCAGAATGTTGCTCAGATAATAATGTGATTATGGTAGAAATTTTCAAATTCTTCTTCAGATTGGGATGCAAATAAATTTGAGCCAGTATGAAATTTAATTTAAGGAGAGAAGCATTACATATTAAGTTACTATGATTTTTCTTTCATCCTTGAACACCAAATGGCTCTAACTTTTACCATAGAAGAACTCATTCCTTTCTTGTGCAGCTTATATTTCAGTCACACTGCACAAATTCTTATACTGAAATACTGTGGCTCTCCCACATCTCTGCCCCATCTTACTTATTCTATTCATCCTTATGGAATGCCTTCTCATTCATGTTCAATTTCTATCCATCCTCAAGATCAAAAAGGAAGTTTCCCTTATCTTCCCAGTCAAAAACAATCTCCAACTCTGAACTCACTATTTTATACATCTCTCATTGAAATTATACATGAAAACTTGTCTTCAAGTTATTTATGTTTTTCAGGAGATCTTTTACTCGTTACTAATCTTTTCCTCTAAATCTAAGTTTTATGTTTCTTATATGTATGTAATATTTATTTATATGGTTCCCTCATTGTAAGGTCCTTAAGGGCAGGGATTATTTCTACTTTCTTTGTATCCCAAGAATTTAGTATAGTGCCTGGATTATTATAAACTCTTGTGATTGATGATTCATTGATGTCAACCTCTATATTCTGCCATAAATTTCATGAGGACAGAGATCTTATTTTATTCTTTATAGCCTTCGAATGTAATTGGAACTGAGTTTTTGTTCAATGAACTAATGAAAGTTTGCTGATTGATATAATCCTACACTGAGAATTATGATATTCACTAAGAGTATATGTGCTATAGTGGGCACATAACCAAATACAACCAAAAGATGTGAGTCTGTAGCCAGACTGCTATCTTCTATCTGTGTGATTATACAAGACACTCTACCTCTCCAAACCTCAATTTCCCCATTTGAAAATATGTATAATAATATTTGTGGGACCACCTCATAGTGTATAAGGAAAGTGCTTTGTAAACCTTAAAGTGTTATAAAAAATATGATGAAATAAATGAAAATTATGTTACCTAGTTTTGGTTGGCAGAGACTACAAGAGATCATCTTATCTGAGATATTCCTTTTAATTAATTCCAGATAAGCAGGAAGATTTATATTACTTAAAATTATCAAGAAGGTAATTGCAGCTTTATGGGCCAAAATCTGTTGCAGGGAATGAGAAAATAGGCAATTTTTATTAAGTGCCTGAGATCTTCCAAATTAAATGAATATATTTTGATTCTTAATAACTTTAAAAATGTAGAAGTAGACATAGAGGACAATTTAGAAAAATATATAGGAAATATGGTTTATGCTTAAGGAATTACAGAGACAACAAAAATTTCAATGACACTGTAAAAATACATAGACGTAAATTAACTATTTATTAAGCACCTCTTATATGTCAAGCACTAAGCTAATCATTGAGGATACAAATAAGAAAAGAGAGACAATCCCTTAAAAGAGCTTAAAATTTAATGGGAGAAGGCCACATACAAAGGAAACCTGAAAAGTGTGTATGGGTGGCAAGGAAGAAAGGGCTCAGGGGCATGATTGAGAAATCCAAAGAAGTACAGCCGAAGGAGGGAGGATGAAGAATAAAGAAGGATAAGGGTGCAGAGACAAGGTGGAGTGGTATTGTTACTACTATGTTAAAGTTGGTGTATGCTAAAACAAATAAACTAATACATACATACATACATATATATGTATGTACATATATATATATGTACTAAATTAAATGTTTTGCGGTCTTTTTCACATTTGTTGATTACTTCAAGTTTTTAATAATTGTTTTTTTAAAACAATAAACTATATGTAATTAATACTTCAAGAAAAAAGTTGGAAGGAATGGATTTATGTAGGAATTAGCAATATCACGTAAATTGATAATATATTTTTAAGATTATCTAAATCTTTTGTTTTTCCATCATCTCTTTTCAAATATATTCTTACCTCCCATGCCCAGGAAGATAAACAATAATAAAAAAAAAAGAGGAGAAAAAGCAGATTAGGAAAATTAACCAACATATCACTCAAGTCTGATAGTATATGGAGTGTTCTAAATCCAAAAATAGTTTCTTCTTTAGAGAAAAGTCAGAGGTGCTTTTACAGGGCCAACTTTGAGCATAATAATTACATAATATTCAGTCTTAATTAGCTGTTCTTTCTATTTATATTGCTATCATCATTACATATATATATTTTTTTACCTTTTTTATTATAGCTTTTTATTTACAAGATATATGCATGGGTAATTTTTCAGCATTGACAATTGCAAAACCTTTTGTTCCAATTTTTTTTCTCCTTCCCCTACTCCTTCCCCCAGATGGCAGGTTGACCAATACATGTTAAATATGTTAAAGTATAAGTTAAATACAATATATGCATACATGTTCATACAGTTATTTTGCTGTACAAAGAATCGGACTTTGAAATAGTATACAATTAACCTGTGAAGGAAATAAAAAATGCAGGCGGACAAAAATAGAGGGATTGGGAATTCTATGTAGTGGTTCATACTCATTTCCTAGAGTTCTTTCACTGGGTGTAGCTGGCTTAATTCATTACTGCTCTATTGGAACTAATTTGGTTCATCTCATTGTTGAAGAGAGCCACGTCCATCAGAATTGATCATCATATAATATACATATATTGTTTTCTGGGTTCTACTTACTTTTCTTTGCTATAGTTCATGTTTTCCCCATGTTTCTCTGAATTTTTCATATTCATAATTTCTTATAGTATAGTAACAAATATTCCATTACATTTATGTATCATAATTTGTTTAGCGTTTGCCCGTGAATAGTCATCAATTTTGTTTTCAATTCTTTGATATTTCAAAAAGTGCTTTCAGAAACTTTTTGATGTATATGGGACTTTTCATTCTATTTTTTTTTACTTCCTGATAACATATGCCTGGCATTGGGATCTATGTGTGTCAAAGGATATAGAAATTTTAGCCACTTTCTTTGTATAATTCCAAACTGGTTTCCAGAATGAGCAATTTTCAACATGTCTCTCTATTTCTATATTTTGTTTTTTGTGAGTAGAAACTTCAATGATGTTTTGATTTACATTTCACTTTATTCCCTTCCTATATCTAAAAACATTATCCCTCTTATTCCTTGCATGCCATAATCCATCTACCACCTCCATTCTTTTTAACTAACTGTTCCCCACACTTGAAATGTTTTTCCTCATCACTTCTATCTATTTAACTTCAAGACTTAGCTAAAATCTTACCTTCTGCATAACATCTTTTCCTTTTTACCAGTGCCTTCTTTTTGAGATTATCTCTTATTTTTAATGTATATATTTTATATGTATATAGATTATTAATTTTTTTTTGGATATCACTCCTGATACATTGTGAGGTCCTTGAAGGCAGTAACTATATATATTTGCTATTCTTTGTACCTTCTATTAGAAAAGTTCCTGGCACATAATAAGTACTGAATAAATAACTTATGATTGACTCATTGTTATCTTCCTATTTTCCATTATTAATAATAGTTTTGAGAATTATTCTTTGACTCACTCATTTGTGATGTCATTAAATTTTCATCAAAGTTATCATCTTCTGCTTGTATTCCTTATGTTAATTATATTTTTATTGAGTTACAGTCCCCAAACTTTTTTTGTAATTTATATATATGCTATGGGAGAATAGGATAGAGATGGTGGAAGGGAAGATCTTACTTGATTAGGAATGGGAGCTACTGCTGAGACTATAGGAATCACTATCTCTTCATTGTTCAACTATGAACTTCTTTGCTCTTTGGCTCTCACTGCCCTCTTTGTCCATTTATGCAATCTACTACTATGCTTTTATTTCCCACAAAAGACACTGATTTATCTGTAAGGTTTTAGAGGATTTATTTGGCCTCCTTATAAATCAGATGAGCTCCTCTTTTTAAATTTTTCTTGAATCTTTTACATTTTTCTAAAATCTTTAGCTTCTTTGGAGATTAAAAAGCTTTTGGTTCTTTTAAACCTATGGCCTTCTTTATGCTTTTTTTTTTTTACTCCATAAGTTAACGTCATTTTTCTTAAAAGCAATTACCTATAAACATGAAATGACTGATTTCATTATTTGGTCTTTACTTTGTTATTTGCCTTTTTGTGTTTCTGCTATTTTGGGATTTTGACAAAAGTTCTATTCAACTTTTTTCTTTCAGAAATTTATTCAATTCCTTTTTTTTTGTTGAACATTCATTTTTCTTCATTTATGACTGGGCTTGGGTTTTCAGCACATCATTTTCTGTCACAGGTGAATTAATATCTTTTGTGGGAAATAAAAGCATAGTGGTTGATTGCATAAATGGACAAAGAAGGTAGTGAGAGCCAAAGAGCAAAGAAGTTCTTAGTTGTACAATGAAGAGATAGTGATTCCTATTATTTCAGCAGTAGCTCCTATTCTTCATCAAGTAAAATACTTTTATATTTTGGAATATATATAGTGTAACTGAAACAATTCTATACTATCAAATTGCTTTTCCTTTATTTTTGAACACTTTTATTCCAGGTACTTGCAAAATGTGCTATTTGTGAATGAAACTATTAACTTTTGTAGGACATTTTTCTAGTGGTAATATGTGGGTCCTTTGGTGCTTTGTTGTTTGTATTCATAACTTCTGGGAAATTTTCTTGCTTTATATCTTTCACTATGAAATTCAAGTTGGTTGGTTTTTTGCTTTTATTTTATCATACTCTTTTCTGAGATTTAAGTTATCTTTAAACATCCTGTCTTGAAACTGACACTACCTTATAAAAAGGAAGTATCTGGTTACTGATGGAAATGTCATACCAGTACCACTGGTCCATATATAGTTAAACTTTCAACTAATTAAAGAAATGATTAAAATGAACAACAATTTTGAAGAAGAATATTGATGAGATAGGTGAAACCTGACTTGTTACAGTCTGACTTGTTTAAATAACTAATGTTTCTAAAATGGGAAAAAGCTGCTAGAATAGATACAGACATTAAATTTCTATAATAAATGATAATAATCTATGTCAATATCTGTTTTGTTATCCATTACCACAATAAGGCAGTCAAAAGGAACTTTAAGTCACATCAGAAAATATTTGCCAAATAAAGAGACATACAAGTCAAGGGTAAAATCAGTGTAGAATATAAATTCATTTGCAAGATATTATGGAGGAGTACAGCAAAAAAAGAAAAAAAAGTTGGAAGTTGGATTTCATTGTCAAACCATTTTAAGACCATTTAAAGATAAGACTAGAAAGATAAACAAAACAGGAAAGATCTGTTTATACTCTTATTACAAACTCCTTCCTTATCAATGACAGTGGAACAAACATACTATTTGTATTCTAATTTCATAGTCTCTCATGTGTTGAATGAAGAAGAAAAAAAATGAAGAAGTTAGTAAATTTGGGAAGAAAAGCTATGCCATACTAAGCATATTCAAGGAAAAGTGATGCTGGAAATAGTATAATTTTGAAGGCACTGAAGTATTGATTTTCAAAATACCTGAAAGACGACAAACTTTTGAGGAAAACCCCACAAATTGTATTATTATAGAAAATACTATTAAGAAAATGTTAATAACTACTCATCTACATACTTCCTCAAAGCTATAAAATCTTTATGAAGTACACAGGTATTGATAATATTTGTGAGGTTCCTAAAGTAAAGCAGAGCAGAGTTACTCTTATCCCACCAGAGGTTCTCCATACATATATTAAAATCATACAAGACTTTTTGATTTATGTAATAATAGAGACAATATTTAATAACTCTTTAACTATTAATAACAAGCAAGGTTTAAAACAAAACCTACAAGCTCTACAAAGATGTCTGCCACACCAACAAGGAGACATATGCTCTTCAAAGATATCATAGAGGCACAGAATCCAAATGGAAGGAGGGATATTTTTCTAAACATGATGATCTCCAGATGTTTCAGTTTGTCAAAGATATGTTGTTTGCATCAAATCTGGGATGCACCTCTTAGATGACTTTCATAACAACTAAAATAATTCAGCCTAAAAATCCACACATGGCATGGAGTGGTGGGAGGAATACACCAATCTAGGAATGCCTATTACCTAAAGTGTGGTAGTTGAATGGACCGTAGAGCTGGTCCATTAATATATATATCTAGGACAAACACTGACGAATTGTTGAGTCTTGATGGATTTGTTTTAGAATGATAAAAGAAGAAATGAGTAGGCTGGATTGTATTTGGGAAATTGTGAAGTTTGGCCAAAGAAATAGCTGTGAACAGTCCAATGGGAATGGTGTTTTAAAATATTTCCAAAGTAAATTTTTGTGGTTATGAAAAGAAATGGTTTCCGGGGTGAATCATACAATAAAAGGGAAAGAAAAACCTAAACAGTGGAGAAAAATCAGAATGAACTCTATTATAACATTTATTTTGACTTAGAAAGAAAGGATACTTAACTGCAATTCAAAGTCATAAGTTGGGATGTGGGCATCTTTTTCATGACCAAAAATCTGTATTTATAAAATAATTATTTTTCCTAAAGAGGAAAAGAGGACACATTTCAGAGCTGAAAAGAAAAAAGAAAAAAAAAAAGTCAGCTTAAGGAACAAGAAGCCAAATTACTTGGGAAATTTATAAAATCACATTTCTTACTTATGTGCAATATTTCATTGCTATGGCTTCAATCTATTCTCTCTACTCATATGATTTTCAAAAACTTTAGTCTTCTCTGAGTTCCAGATTCACATTTTTAACTGGTTATAAGACATCTTTTGGATGTCTCACCTCAAACTCAACCTGTTCCAAACCAAGCTCTAGAAATGCCAAAATGCCTTTTTTTTTTTTTTTTTTAAAAAGAATTCAAATGAAAACTGTGGATAAGATTCCCCTACTACATGGCTTATCTGTAGCACATTTTAAGATTACAACTGACATTTATGTAGGGTTTTTTTAAGTTTGCAAAGCACTTTACATATTTTATCTCATTTAAGTCTCAGAAAAATCTTCAGGGGAAATTTCTATAAGTGTTATTATCATCCCCACTTTATGAGTGAGTCTCATGGAGGTTAAGAGACTAGCTAGAAAGTATCAGAGATAATATTTGAACTCAAATCTTCTGGGACTCTACCCATAATGCCACATTGCCTCTGATGCCTGCTAAGAACATCCAAATCAGTCTTAAATAAATAGTAATTTGGTATGCAACTTACAAAACAAGCTGATAAATGCTGCATAGATAATGTATATCAAATCAATAAGCATTTATTGCTTACTATGTGCCAGTCACTGTACTTAGTGCTATGAATATATATACACACATATTATATACATGCATATATATATACATATATGTACACGCATACATAAATAGCTATATAGGCGTGTTTGTCTATGTGTAAATATTAAATACACATATGTATGTATACACACATATATAATTGCATATATTATATGTCTATGTATAATTTTTAGGAATTTTAACTGCTTTCCATGAATGCAAATAATTGAGAGTTTAGAGTAGAAATAATAGCTGATTTGTTTTTGTTTTTGTTCCAGAACTATGCTTTCATTTGTGTGGTTTTACCACTAGAGATTATATGTTGAATTCATGACCATACAGCTAGAATGAAATCCCCCAAAGAACTAGAACCTAGACTGTCCATTCTCCACGTTGATCTACTTCACCATGTTGCCTCTATGCTGATAACTGATCTAGTGGTGTTTCCTCCAGAGAGGGAAGGAGGACATATTTCAAAGCTGAAAATAGAACTGAATAATAAAACTGAAGGAGCCTAAAGACAAATATATACTTGCTAGATTTGCAACATTTAATTAGAAAAGTGCAGATATAACCCCCAGGCTATGAGTTTATAAAGCGCTTTTTATATACATTATCAAAGTTGATCCTCTCAACAACTCTGTGAGGTAGGCACTTTAAGTATTATTGTCCCATTTTTATATAAGGAAATGGAGACTCTGGAAGTTTATTTGCTTGTAGTAACAGGCTATTAAGCACAGAGCTAGCATTTGAAGCTAGATCTCTTTTGACAAATCCAACATTGTCATTCTTCCCCTCTAAAATTAACTTGTATTTCATTTCTATATGTTTTGTGGGCATCAGTATATGTACCTGTATAAGCTTATGTTTGTCTGCCTTGAATGCAGAGACTGTTTGACTTTGGACTTTGAATCACCGGAACTTAGCACAGTACCTGACGACTAAGTATTTATTGTTGTTGAGAATATTACCACTGAAGAGGCAAGGGACTTCTACATGGTCACAGCTGGAGAATGTTAAGAAAAAATTTGAACCCAGTTTTCTTCATTCTAAGTCCGGCACATTTATCTACACCAGGCTGCCTCTGTAATAAAACTTTTCATATTAACAGGTGACCGATTCTGCTGAAATGTATTTTTCCCTGTAACAATATTTGCGTTTTAAGCCCTTAAGTCAAAGAAGTGAAATGGGAAAGACTGAATTTCAGGTATTGGTTCTCAATCAAGTAGAGGGAGGTCTTTTAAGATTCCTAGGTCTAACACCATGGAATCATACTACAGGGGTAGCTAGGTCATTACCATGTACAAAGAGGATTCTCACAGAATCTTTAGACCCCAATAAAAAGTTGTAAAGCTCACTGCAGAGGGAGCCCTTGTCCCCCTGGGTCTGTATCAACTGAACAGTGGGCATTCTAACTTGCGCTTTGAGCATCTGGTGAGGATGCGAAGTGTTATCTCTTCTCCAAGGAGCTTTTGAATAGTAGGATGAATGACAGAGATAATTAAGAGTGGATAAGGATACCCCAGGAGAACGTGTGTCTGCTCCCATCAAGGACATAGAAAACTTGGTTTATTAATCTGTTCAGACATCGGGGCACCACTGCCTTGCCTAGAAGACTCCGCCGGGTGGTGTCTCACCCCACACCTAGGTCCATCTTCTCTCTCTCTCCATTCTCATGTCTCCGTCAACACGGGCTTTGATTGCAATTGATCAAATATAATCGCAATTCATTTTGCCGTTTTGTTAATGCCATTATCTGAGAGATTCCAGCAATTCATCAAATTGTATTTCCCTTCTTGAAATTCTGATCACAGAGGTATTTCCGGAGTGGTTGGAACTGCAGGCAATAAGCCCGCAATAATGACAATAAAGAGGGCGGTATGTGTGAGTACGTGTGTTGCCGGGGATTGAGGGGGGTGTGTCTGTGGAAATGATGGTGGTGATGGTGTGTAAAGTGGTGGGGCAATCTGTTGTGATTGCAGCTGGTTAACAAACACGGAGGGAGGGTTATCTTCGCTCCCCCAGTTCTCTTTTCCATCCTCGCCGCCCCAACGTTCCCCCTCCGAACTCCGCACTCCCTCTCCGCTCCCCCCCCCCCCACTTTTCAGATCTTTCTTTCTTCCTATGTCCATTAGTTACCCCTCGAACTCCCCTAGCTCCATCACCCACCACCTCTCTGTCCCTGGACAGCCGGCCTCAGCTCTCTTTCCTTGACGTCATGTCTGTAGAAAGAGCTTTTCAGCAGGCGCAGAGGAGGGAGGAGAGCGTGTGCTTAACTTTGGGCTCAAGTCAGCCGCCGGCTTCGTTGCTGTGCGCCCGGCTCTCTGCGCGCTGCCGCCACCGCCGCCGCCGCCACCGCAGCCGCAGCTGCCACATCTGGAAGCGTTCAGCGCGTCTGCCTGCCTCCACAGCGCCCGGCGAGCGGAGGGGAGGGAGAGGCGAGGAGCTGGGAGGGAGTGAGGCGCTCTCTCCCGGTGTCTCCCTCTCTCTGCCTCTGCAGAAACAGCTCCTTGCCAGTAGACCACTCTCAGCATGCCTCGAAGCGGTGGCGGAGGCGGCAGCATCAGCACCCGCTGCTTATAGTCTCTTCTTGCCCTCCTGGATATTTGGAGTTGGTGGATCTTTTTAAGAGGAAAAAGAGGAAGGGGGTTGGGAGAAGACGGGGGAAAAAAGAGGAGGAGAGAGAGAGACATTTTAACCCTTTATTGGCCTTGGAGTATCCTCCCCCCACCTTATTTTTGGGGGGAGGGGGCACAGTTTCTTCCCCTTCCCTCCCTCTCCCTTTCCCTCCCCCCTCCCCTTTTCCACCTCTTCTTGATCTCTCTTCCTCTCTATTTTTTCAAATGGTGTAGCGGCCAGAGGTGCTGTGCTAAATTCTTGGATGGGGCCCGGATGTACCGAGGATGCATTACAATTTCACTAAAGGAGGCAGTAGTGGAGAGAATCAGTTTTTGGCATTTGTTGCAATAATGGGAATCAGGTAATCATCGGAAGGGGGAAATACTGCAGCTCCACGGCTTCCTTGGATTTTGCACGAAAGACGACCTCGATCTCCGAAGTGGGATTAAATCAGAGCTGTTTTGTGGAGGTTTTCTCCCCCAATCCATCCCATTTTTGGTTTCTTTTTTCTCCCGTTTTGGTAAATGGTCAATGAAAACAAGAGGATGTACATTCCGGAAGAAAATCACCAAGGTAAGGCTGGACCCTGCCTTTCCTCCCTCGCCGGGGGCTTAAAGCTCGATATTCCTTCTCCACCCCTTTTCTCCTCTCTCCTCCTACACCCCCTCCCCTCGCCTCTCGATCCCTCGGATCCTCCCCTCTCCCCGCTGCCCCCCATTTGCCCTCTTCCCTCCCTCAGGAGTTTCCCCGGAGGCTGGCTTTGAGAGGAGCCGTGGGGTGCAGGTTTGGAGACGAAGCTGGACTCTGCGCCCTTCCTCCCTTCTCTCTTCAGTCAACCTTCCCTTCGGTTTCTGTGTCCATAGCAGCGGTGATCAGGGGCAGTTGGGTGACGGATAGGAAAATTTCCGAGTCTCCCCCTCCCTTTTCAGTCTTCCCGAGAGCATGTGCTTCATATGAAATGCCAGGCGGCGGGAGGCGGGAGGAGCAGGGTGGGGAAGTGAGGGTTAGTTAACCCAAGTCTTTCTCCTCTCTCCTTTCTCCCTTTCTAAACTGAACTGTTAGAAAATCTGGCAGTGGGGGAGGGGGTGCAAGGAGGCCGCACAGTCCCCCAGTTTCGAGATCTGGGAGAGGATGCTTTGATTACCGAGCCTTCCTAGGACTGGGGTCCCTGGCTTCGAGGTACTGCCGGTGGGGCAGATAAACCGAGAGACACACTCAGCCCGGATTTCCCCAGCCCCGGGGCTCCCGCCAGCTTGCTGAGGCGTCTGGGTCGAGTACTAGTACCCTTCCTGCTGTTTTCTAGCGCTGGCGCGCTCTGAGTTGGTGGGTAGAATGCAGATGTGTGTACTGTACACCCAGTCTCTCTCTCTCTCTCTCTCTCTCTCTCTCTCTCTCTCTCTCTCTCTCTCTCTCTCTCTCTCTCTCTCTCTCTCTCTCTCTCTCTCCCTCTCCCTCTCCCCCTTCCGTCTCCTTTCCTCCCTCCTTCTCTCCCTCCCTTCCTTCCTCTTCTTTTTCTTATGCTCAGACGCCCCTATACATTAATCCGCACATATAGCTACTCACATTTATATACAGAATTTATCGATACATGTACATCTATTATCCTAATTGTTACACTGTAATTGCTACATAAATGTTATATCCAGCCTTATATGTTTAGTTGGCATGCCTGCCTGTCCCCACCCACATATATGCTACACTCCTTTAATATACTAGCATTGCATTTAAAGGTTAGATGGTAATGTGAGTTTTGTTTTGTTAAAAAAAAAAATTTTTTTTTAAGGAGTATGGTTTCCTCATGGGGAAGCATAGTATGCCCAGTGTTTTCTGAGCTTACCCATCCTGCTGACATCAAGTCTCACCAGCTCCCCCTGTGATTTTGAAAAGCAATCAAATTAACTCTCCACTTGGAAACTTTCTCTTTCCCATCCTCCACTCCCAAGTCAACAAGTTATTATTTTTCAACATTACTCTTTGGAATCCTTGGGATGGATTGTAAACGGGGATGATTCTTTTTAATTTTTTTAACCTGATGTTGCCTTACAAATGTTGTCTTCTCTATCTTTCCCCTCTGTGTGCCTCTGTGTATTTAGTATATTGATTTTTCTGTATTTTCCTTTATCTGTCTCCCCTCACTTTTCCTCTCCATATATCTATTTCTTTTGGTTTTTCTCAATCTGGGAGCATACAGATGTGATTCTTTTCTGTAGAATGGGGTGATTATAAGGTCTATTTTTGTTTTTAGCCCCCTCTCCTAACACTTCTCTTTTTGGGATGGTACTTTTACCCTTCCTGGGTCAGAATGTCTTTTCCTCCCTTTCCTTTCATCCCTAGATCTCCCCCCACCCCCAATATCAAGATCTAATTCTTTCTATTTACTGTCAGTAAATTTACTCCATCAGGCAAATAACTTTTTGTAGGATATGAGACCCTGGCTAGGCTCCTGAATTCACAGTTATAACAACATTTCTCTGGATAGAAGTGGGGTCAGTATTCCATAACATTTCCAACATTTGTCCTAGATTCCTTCCTTTGAAATGGCAGGGGTATTAGAAAGGGAAGGAGAGAAGGGAAAATAAAGAAGTATCATTTTGAAGAATCAATAAGGTTCCTATCCAATTCACACAATTTCCAAGTAATAGAAGGCTTGACCCATTTCTCTGCAATGTAGCCCACTACACTGAAGCTGAAGATGGGACTGGACTTTATTATCATTATACTAATAATAGTAGTTATAATATTATAGTAATAATTATTCCCAGTTATGTCATTAATAAAGAAAAATCCTAAGACTTTAAGATACTCTCCTAATCTATGATAAACTTATAATATCTATTTCTTTATCCTTGACTGTCCCTTCTTTATCCCTCTCTTGAAAGATGTAAGTAGGAGCTTGGCACTAAAGCCATTTATGAGAGAGAGAGAAAAAGAGAGAGAGAGAGAGAGAGAGAGAGAGAGAGAGAGAGAGAGAGAGAGAGAGAGAGAGAGAGAGAGAGAGAGAGAGAGAGCGCTCTGTCTTTCCAACAATATGCCAACACTATGGCAACCTGAATTCCAGTTTTCTCCCTGAAGCTGCAGTGATTATATAATTCACAGGAACAATTTTTATCCATTCTTGGGTGTAGATTCTCAGGTGAAAGAGCTTTATTTTTCTTGTCCCTTTATCCAGGGCACAAGGAATGTACTTCTTTCCTTATCTTCCTTAGTATGTTGGTTTTACCTAGATTTTGCATGTATTTCTTTTTTCTAAGAGTAGAGGTGAGGTGAGAAGGTCTGTCAGTGAGATTAAAGGGTACTTTAGAAGCAGGGGCATATTTACAAGGAAGGGGGTGCTGTGACTTAAGGATCAGAACTTAACCAATGGAAGATTTTGGGGTATGAGTCAGAGAACAATTCGAGAGAGAACTAGAGTTAAATGAGTTCCCTCAAATCAATAATAGTATTAGTCAAAGACTGGGAAAACAAAAATATTTGATAAGAGGGAAAAGAGTATGGGCTCTGATTTTCTTGAGTTTAGATATAGGGAATGTGAGTGACCTGGTTCTTTCTCCCCAGGTATTGTGCGGAAGGGTGTGGGTAAGAATGATTGTATTGAATTGGAATGGAAAATATATTAAAGTGTCTAAATGGGAATAAAGGATTTGGTTCCTAGGACTAGACTACACATTTAGGATGTCATATATAAGGCTCTTTCAATTTTTGATGTCTTCTATGTCCTAATCCCAAGGTAACTTCTTTTCTTCCATAATGGATTTTCCATTTCAAGCTTCAGCTAGCAAATGAGTTTCTTAATAGTCAATCATTTAATGAATAAAACTCCAGAATACTCTTTTTCCACAAGAGGAGGGAAACGTGTTTTCCAAGTGTAGAAGATACACCATTACTCTTTTACCTATTTATTGATGCAATATATTACTAATCATAGAAAAATGCACAATACGCAAATGGATTCATGATTTCATCAATATTACAGTTCCCTCTAATGATATAGATCTTAATTGGTCCATGACTGCCTGTCCATGCCATTTTTGTTCATGTCCTTCTGTAAATTTATCTTAAGTGGGTCCATCCAATGTCCCAGAAGACTTCCTTTAGTAAACATTCTTGTTAGCCATCTGTTTCCTCTCAGTCTCATCACAAGACCAACCTATATTCTTCTATCATGTATTTCTTTGACGATACCTTTAACTTCTGTTCTTCAAAATTTTCCATTGTTTATATGGTACAGCCTGCTCAAATCCACCTTTCATTACCCTTTGAATGATATTCATTTGGAATCATTCAGAGACTTTTATTCCCAGTCTTATTGTCATATAGCAACATAAACAAAATGTTAGCATTAACAAGATGGGCCTTAGTTTTTAGAAAAATTGTGGGGTCATTAAAAGATCTTTGGAATTTTTTCAACCCACTCTCCTTTTCATCTCCAAGTCCAACTTCTCCATCTATAGATATCCATTTATCTGGTTGGACACAAATATATCTTTCCATCCAAATGTATATGGTAGTTGGGAAACCGGCATTATTCATCCACTTGATTTTCTTGTGTGGATAGTCATTGCAAACTTTTTTGAGTAGTTATAGATATGTTTCGGGCCTTGATGTAACCAGCACAATAGTATTCACAAACAGGAATATCTGGAGAACCTCATCATTTACAGTGAAAACCTTTATGACTTGTACTCTATTCTGGATCTCTTCTATCATAATGGTGAATATGTTTGACAAATGTAGATCTCCCAGGTTTATATATTTTCTGATGTTTTGATCAGAGAATTATTGAAAAGAATATTTCTGT
Organism: Antechinus flavipes; assembly: GCF_016432865.1. Classification (NCBI taxonomy): domain Eukaryota; kingdom Metazoa; phylum Chordata; class Mammalia; order Dasyuromorphia; family Dasyuridae; genus Antechinus; species Antechinus flavipes. The sequence continues at coordinate 198,081,814 of NC_067402.1, forward strand.
GGCTATCTCTTTCAATGAATCTTATATGGTTTTGACATATGGGTGGGAGGTATCCTGAATAGAGCCTTCAAGATAGTATTTTGCTTTATTAAATTAAATGATTTTTTATTATTGACCAAAAAATTACAATGGGATTTTATGTATATTTTTACCTGAAAATATAAAGATGTTGTCTGTTGTTGAATTTCATTTGTGAAAGTCTGAATATTCTCTACTATTGAGGATGTTCTTGATTTGTTTATATAGAACTTGCATCAAGATTTTATATAGTAGGAAAAAAAGAAATATAGATTAGTAATGTTTTATTTTTCTTGGTCATTTTTGATAGGGAAGTCTCAATAAAGTCGAATAATTTTTGTATGTAATTGGAATCTTCCTTTCCTCCAAATATCTTGCATTATTGACCTTTGTGTTTTTCATTGTTGTGGAATGGATATGCACTGCTTCAATCTGGCTGCTTTTTCTCTGTATTTTTTTCTTTAGTGCTATTTCCATCTCCCCCAAAAGAACTTCTGAAAGTATGCTATTAAGATTACCAAGTGTGGTAATTCCTTTGTCCTTGATAAAAACAATTTATTATGATAATCTTTACAGATCTTTTCCATTTTCCACATTTGTTGTCCTTTTTCCATTTTTTGTCTCTAAATGCCCTTAGGATGACTCTGCTTAATTTGAACTCTTGTTAAGTTTGTTTAAAAATAAATTGTATTCTCCACTGCTTCTCAGTGTTCATGATTGTTCACATTCCTTTAAGAGATTTTACAAGTGAGTTTATATTCTAAACTTCTATCACTTTTTGAAAGTAAGTCAATTGTTTACTGACCAAGGCACTGTATGGGCTCTTTTGATCTGTGGCAATGAAATGGTAATAGTTAAATTTATAAATAAAATTATTGTAATCAATGTTGATGTTAATACTAGTGTCTAGTTCTCATTTTCATTTCTGATTTCTTGCTTACATAGTTCAAGATTCAATTATTCCAATTGCCTGTGATATTTTTTTTCTTATTGTTATCTTTCTTCTTGGCTTTATTAATTTACTATGATTTAAGAATAATCTCCACATCAACAACAAGTCTTTTCCTGTCTTAATAGTCTGTTTCAATTTGAGTGTGTGTGTGTGTGTGTGTGTGTGTGTGTGCATTATTGGTGCTACCCAGAGCCTGCATCTACCAATTTTTTTAAAGTTCCCAGTACATGAGACTTCATAAGTATTTGGTCTCTCTCATTTCTTCTTTTTAAACCATGCTTTCCCACATATTTCTCATTATTTCTACCTTTTCCCACCTATATTGAAGTTACTGAATTTCTGGATGCATGCTGATTTAATTTGGTGGGTGGTATTGAGTTCTTTGTCAAATTTTTTTTTCATCCTCAGCAATTGATGTTAATTCATAAGCTGTAATTATTTTCATGGTGGTCTTTTTGTGAATACTTATTATCAGTGCTGCAATACAAGTGGAATAGAGCTTGTGAAATAATGTCCTTGTTACTTACCTTCCTAGCTCTTGGTCTTTCTAGGCCAGCCATTCCATTGAGTTTTCTGCCAGCATTTTCTGTAGCAGAATACAGTGGCCTATAAGGCCTATAGGGCTTCACCTCCTATAATTGCTTCACTTGAGCTTCTTCCCATCTCTGCTTTTTATATTTCTAGCCACATATTGTTGCATGATACCTGGGAGAATTCCACCATGAGACACAGGCATCGGAGATAATGATAAGTTATCTGAACTAATTTTTCAATGATTAACAAACTACTACCCATCTCAGTGATTCTGAATCCCTAGATATCTATGTTTAAGCCACACTTTTCCTCCTCTCCTGACCATCTCCTTCTTGTCAGCCTCCTCTACTTAATCCTCCATTCTCAAACTACTCAGACCTTGTACTGGGCTGTATAGAATGTCTATTACATAGGTAACAAATTTGTTTTCATCTGAAACTTTTTCTTTTCTCACTTCGTTTATCTTCTTATATGCACTGGAACCAGATTTCTGATGACACAGCTTCTCTGGTCACCCTTTCTAGCACCTGGTTACACTTTCACTCATCCTTCCAACTCACTGGTCAAGGTAAGTGAGTTGGAATATTAGTACCTTATTGTGGCTTCCAGGCTTACCTTCTGCCACCCTCACTCAGTTACCTTGTGTCTTTTGAGGTTCACCAGTTTATATTTAACACCCAATTAAGATTCTAACACTGTTTTCTATTGGCCTTAAGGACAGTTTCAGTGTTTCATCAATGAATGTGTTCCCTAGCTTCTGTCTTTCATTTTTCTCCTAAACTTTCATGTTTCTATTAGGAAACTTAACATGCATACTGAAACTTTTTCAAACACTATAACTTTCAGTTCTCAATTTACTTATTTCCATAAACTACTTTTTTTCTCCCCCCAACCCCCGCCTGTAGGTATATAAAGAGATGGCCCTATCCTTGATTTTGCCATCACTCCAAATGTTCCACCCTGAAATCTACTTCTTTGATTACAATCCCTAACCTCTAATTTTTCTATCCTTCAGTTCTTTCCAAATCATTGCCTCTGCTATAGCCTCTTCCCTTTCCCATCTTGATCCTTTGGTGAATCAGTTCAATTCTATAATGCCATATTGAATTCCTTGCCATTGTTTCCTGTTGACAACTTTTTTCATCAAACTTCAGCCTTGGATTAATCCTAACATCTTCTGACCAGTATTATTTATGTGCTTTTGAAAAAGTTAGGAAAAAAATCATGAAATCATGCTTATTCAGTCCACTATAACTCCACAAAGCAAATCTTTTACCCCTCCCTGATTGATTCAGTCTTATTCACCATAGTGGTAAACATTTTCATCCCTCATCACTTCTTCCTTTGTCTATCCTTTCAGCTGATTCGCTTGCCTTATATTTTGCTGAAAAAAAAATTGAAACTGCCAAGAACTTCCTCTTATCCCCTTCTAACTTCAGCTCACATAATTCAGGTACTTCTGTCTCCAGGGCTGTGCTCAAGCCAGCTTTAACTGGTGCTCAAGAGCTGATTGTTAAAATTTCAAAGTGAGCATTTATACCTGAAAAATTGACAAATTCGACAAATTAGGACTTGATTTATTATTTTCTTGATTGTCTGGAAAATGATGGAAAATGTTAACAATCTAAATTAAATTTAAAAGTGTATTGTGCCTATGTTTCCTCCCCTCCACAAAGAGCAGTTGTTAAACATTTATCATCATGCCCTTCCCTTCTCCTTTTCAAAGTTAATCATTCTATTGGTGCATGCCCTCTTCTCCAGTAGATTGCTCTTTCTATTATCCATATCCTCTCTTTTCTTCAATCTCTCCCTGCCTATTCACTGATTCCCCTTGTCTATAAATATATTCATGTCTCCCCTATCCTCAAAAACCCTTTCTTGATTCATTTATGCTAGCTATTGTCTTTTATCTTTCCTCTCTTTTGTTGCAAAACTTCTTGAGAAGATTATCATCTTCATTTCCTTTCCTCTTAACTCTCTCCTTCACTCTTTGTTGTTTTCTGACCTCATCATTCAATTGACACTGCTCTCTTTAAAGTTACTTACAATCTCCTAATTGCTAATTTTACTATTCTTTTCTCAGCTCTCATTGTTCTTAACCTCTCTGCAATTTTGAACACTATTGCTGATCTTTTTTTTACTTGATATTCTCCTTTCTCTAAGTTTTTAATCACACTGCCTCCCTCCTACCTGTCTGCCCTCCTTCCTTCTCTCTTTTACTGTTTCTTCATTCAGGTTCTGCTCAATAACTGTGGGTATCTGCCAAAGCTATGGCTTGTTTCTTCTCTCCTCCCTCTTTACAGTTTCATTTGGGGATCTCATAGGCTCTCTATGCCAATGATTCTTAGATCTACTTATCCATATTCCAGAACTACTTACTTAACAACTCCACTCTCTCATTCCCAAGTATTTATTGTAATTTTAAACTGGATGACCTTGAGATATTTTAAACTTAACAAGTCCAAAATAGATCTCATCATCTTTCCTCCCAAGTCTTTGTCTTGTTCCAATTCTCCTATTTACTATCAAAAGCACCACCATTTCCCCAAATACCTAGCTTGCAAACTTGGTATCACTCTCATCCTGCTCCCTGCCCAGTCTGTTGCCAAAGACTCATGTCTCATATGTGTCTCCTGCTTTCCTTTGACACTATCACCATCTTGATGCCCTCATTCCTGAGCTATTGCATTAGCCTTCTGGTTGATCTTCCTGACTACTGCAGTTTATGCTCCAATCAGCTGTCAAACTGATCTTTCTAAAGTGCAGGTCTAACTCCATCACACCCACTCTACCATTCAGTAAGCTTTAATACTTCCCTATTACCTCTGAGATTAGATATAAAATCCTCTGTTTACCTTTTGAAACTCTCCATAACCTGGCCCCTTCTGGCGATTTCAATCTTTTTATACTTCACTTCTCTCTGCATCCTCTATGATACAGTGACACTGGCCTTGTTTCTGTCACTGAACATCTCCCAACTTCATCCATTTATCACTAGTTAGCTCCCATGTCTGGAACTCTATCTCCCTTCTCATCAGGGTCTCCAGGATTTCCTGCTTTCTTCAAGTCTTAAAGAAAATCTATCTACAAGAAGCCTTTCTGATTAGCCTTAATGTTATGGCTTTTACCTCTGTTGATTGTGTCTATTTTATCCAATATATATTTTGTTTGTTCATAGTTGCTTAAATGAGAGCAGAGATTATTATTTGCTTTTCTTTTTATCTCTTGTGCTTGGCACATAGTAGGTATTTATTAAATGCTTGTTGATTTGACTTTACTTGCCAGGGTTTTACTAAAACTTTTCCAGAGCTTAGGTTACATTGATGTAGCATTTGAGAATCTAGTTTAAGTCCATGTGATGTGATGGCATGATTCAATATTAAGGCAGCACTTGTAGAAAAATTAGCATCATATAGTGATGATAATAATGCAAAATAACTTCTTACAAATGGCCAGAAAACTATAGTGATCACATTTTTACTTTTTACAGATTAAAGAACTGCATTATCCTTTCATGCTTTGGAAATTGTATAGATAACAGGGAAAAGAAATCACTGAGTATCATAATATTACATATACAATGGTCCAGGTGCTCTAATTCAAGGAGCCACAAAGTCTTTCATTTCAAGGACAAAAAGATGATTCCCTAATTTGATTAGGGAAAAATCTAAGCCATTAGGAAAAAACCTAAGACAACTGGTAATCTTCACAGGGAAAAAATATATCAGTGAGTGTCATAATACTACACAATGGCCCAGAATATAAATAAAATTATTTGTAATATAGAATAATAAACAATCACATCAAGGTAATATAGATAATAAAGATATAAATAAATATGGCATATAATATGTCATATAATAGAGACTATCTGCTTATTTAATAATATATTTAAATATGCTTATGTATATACAGAACTACAGAGAAAACACAAGCAAAAGCTTTCAAATGAATCACCCTAATGATTAATACATGCTTAATATACTTCTAAGACCCAGAGTAATAGAAAGAGGAGTGCTTCTTATGAAGTCCCCTCCAAATTAAAAAAATATATATATATATTTCTTGTTCATAATATTAAATTTAGGATTGTACTCTGCAGAGTTAGCTTTTTCCGAAGTCCAATAGTGTATTAGTAATCCCTGGGCCATCTCTCAGAGCCTCACAGATGCTATTAGTTTTCTTGTCTTCCTGTGTAGTTTTTGATAAGAGTCACCAATGCACTAAATCCTGGAGATTCACAATGGATTGGGGGACTATTTTCAATAGTTTTAAGGAGACCTGGAACTACTTTGACTTCTCTTTTTCTAGTACATGGTAATCAAGGGCTCAGGTGTGTAACTTTAAAAAACGAAGGCATCCCAGGGAAGTTTAGAGGCTTTCCCTCCAGAAGTGCTTGTCTACAATGTTTCATGCTAAGCAGCAACACTCCTTTCTGCACAAGTAACCAAAAGGATGATTCAGTTAAATTCAATAAACCTTTGTTAAGAGCCCGGTACATTTTAGGCACTGGGAATATGAAGACAGAATGAAAAATAGTCCCTCTCATCAAATACTTATATATTCTGCTGCAGGGAAGTAGGTTTTTCAGGTTTGGGATTTGATTTTTAGTTGGGTCTGTTATTTCATTGCTAAATAGAATTTCTGGTGTTTTCATCGGTGTAGGGAACTTCTGGTGTTGAGAGTCCTTCTACCAATACAGCTCTGCCAGTCACCTCATAAATAGGTATGAGTTCCTATTTTGAGAGATACAGTGACTTATCAGTGATTTTATAGCTAGGGTGTGTCAGAGGCAGGACCACAACTAGCTTAAGAACCTACTATGCCAGGCGCCTCTAGAAAGGCTGGAGATAGGAAGTAGTAGTGGGATGTCGTCCACAGAAAAATGTATATTCTGACTAGAAATTAGTCTACTTTAAAGCCAGAGGCCCTACCTTAGTCCAAGTTTCCTAGACAGTGACTTAAATAATGAAGAGGCTACTATCGATATTTAATGGACACCTTATTCTTTCAAGGCCATAGCATAGATAGTTTCTAAGGAAGACTTAGGAGGGCTCTTTTGGTATTTAGTTGAACTTGAGTCCTATATAAATTTCCTTCTAGTTGGATCTAGTGGTAATAAGAAGGCCAAATTTCTATCAAGCCTATTAGGTTTAAGTACCCACCCTGGTGTCAAGAGGACCTCAGTTCAAATGTGACCCAAACACTTGACCCTTACTAGCTACAGAACCCTGGGCAAAATCTGCTTTCCCATAGCAGAGTGTTTGATGAAAGGGACTCTTTTTCATCCTGCTTTCATATTCCCAGTAAAATGTACTGGGCACTTAACAAAAGCTTATTGAATTTAATGGAATAATCCTTTTGGTTACTTGTGCAGAAAGGGTGCTAACCATAATGTCTTGCCTAAATGAATTTAAAAAAAAATATATATATATATCTACACACACACACACATATATATATAATACAAAAATATATTTATAATAAATATTTTTAAAAAATCAAATAAATAAATAGATAGGTAGATATAGATAGATAGATAGATAGAGTTGTTTATGGGGTACAATGACCTGAAAGCTGCAGTCTAGGTACTCTAAATTTGTGGAGCCACAAATTTTTCATCTCAAGGAGAAAAGGACATTCCCTTAACTTAATTAGGGAGAAACCTAAGACTATCACTAGTAGTCATTGCTAAATTCTATTTGTGTGTTTAGTTCAATCATCTGCTTTATATTGGCAGAAACCACCCTCCACTATCTAGATTAGAAAGAAACTAAGTTTTACTCTTAATTTTCAGCTATATTTCCCAAACTGATATACTTTTTTTTTTTTTACTGTTTTTCCCTTTCAAGGCTTTCTTAATGGTTGAGGCCACATGGAAGAAATCTTCACTACTCATTTAAAAAAAAAGATTCTTCCTTTTACAGTAACTATTTCTGTTCATGTGACAGTTGCTTTGTCCAGATCAGACAGTGGGAGCCAGGCAGGTCTTTGCCTGGACTCTTAAGGCTAATATTCAGAAGACATTTTGTTTTTTCATCTTCTAATAAAGAAGCTGATTGACTGCTTGGAAACACCTGGAGACTTAATCACAATGTAATCACCACAATAACCACATTTATTTTCTTTGCTTATAGATCTTAAACCCCCTCCCCATCCTGACTCTCCAAGGTTGCAGCAAGGCAATGTCATACCTTGGGAGGAGTGGAGGAGAGGGAGAAGGGATCAACTGATCAAAGAAGAATTGTAAATTATTTTGCAAAATGCCAGACACTAAAAATTTAATTAAAGAGGTTTGGAATAGTAGATAGAAGGCTGGTTTTCTCAAACAGATCAAATTTCAAGTCCTGCTTCTCATACATGCAGGCTGCATGGCCCTAGGCACATCTCTTAATTTCTTGGCATACCAGACAACTTTTCAAGACTGTAAATTATGAATAAATGGTAGCTTGAATTGGTGAAGTGAGTTTTTATATCAATTTTCTACAGAAGTCTGCTTGCTCTCACTTTCTCTCTTTTCACACAATATACATATGAACACATATACACTATACACATCATATATGTACTACATACAATATGTATTATATTATATTGAAGTATTTCTGAGAACTTTCAATGATGACTTTCCTTCTACCAAGACACACCATTGCCTAGGGGGCAATGAGAAATTAAGTGTCTTGTTTAAGACACTTTGATATCTTAAACACATCATGGGGTGTCACATGGGGTCACATAGCCAATATGTGTTAGGGATAAAAATTGAACACAAGAGTTTCTGGCATAGGAGCTAGCTCTCTATCCATGATGGCACACTGCCTCTCAGTTTAATCCTGAACTATATAAAGTGCCAAATAATTAAGCAATGAAAAAAAAACTCCTTGAGCCATCATCACCATTATCAAACAGCATTCCTGAAATACCTGTCTGGATTTGACTGTGTTAGTTCATTCAATAGCACTTCTGTCCTTTGTTCTATGGTACTTATGTACCTAGAATATTTTCCAGATGCTGCCTCCATTGATGTAAATCTCACCCATTTCATTCTTTAGAAGGTGTTTTCTTGAATTGTTGGCTGAAGAATGTGGCCACTCTACCAAAGTTAAACCTCTCAGAACTTACTTAGGCTGGTTCTTCAGATGGGAGACATATGATATGTTGCTAGGCTTAACCCTCAGTTCTTTTCTTGCTCAGTAGAACTTATCAGAACTTGTGTCCTACTGAAATATACTTTGAAAATCCACACCATGAGGAGAAGGATTTTTAGCAAGGATTCACTCATATTTTAGCAAATATTCACTCATAAGGCATAAGTTTTATTAGCACTGTTTGAAAGTGCAGAAAACAGGTTAGGAATCGATATTCAGGAACAGGTACTTTGAGTGTTGTAGAAAAATGGAGAGCTGAAATAATTTATTGTAAAAATTTTATTGGGGTATTGGGAACAAGGATTTTTGAGGCTAAAAATCAGCTACAATGAATGAATGATTTTTCTATGACTTTGCTTCCCTTTGCCAATGAAAGCACAAGCCCAGATTTAATTTTGGCACTTTCATAAGGTGCTTCATAATTTCTTCTACAAAAAGAAGGATGGGAACTAATGTGTCATTCATTCTCCACTCCCTGAAAGCACATGTAGTTTGTCTGGACTCTTTGAATGGGAAGGGGTATTTTCACAAGCTTCAATGTCAAATGAGTCATCATTTAGGGTAAATAGTGTTAAATTCAAATAGAAAAGGGAATCCCTGTGGAAGTATATTGATGTAGATGTTCACAAATTAATATATCTATATTATATTTTTATTTATTTTGTTAAATAGTTCTCAATTACATTTTAATATCATTTGATAACACTTGGGAGTCTCCTGGCCAAATTTGAGATTGACTTGGGATTTAGGGCATGACTGAAGCTAAAAGCTGAGTAAGGCTGGTTGCTTCCTTTGGCATCCTTATGTATGCCTTTCATGCCTTTGTTTAGGATGACTTTCTCTTCATTGACATGTTATGTTGGTCTATTCTTTCTGTCAAATCACAAGATCTCCAGCAACTTTAGAAGTTCAGTGGAGTATCTTCATGGGACCCAGTAAGGGCCTATTGGTATCATAGATGAATTTGTATCTTTTTTTTATTTGATGGTATTCTTCCTTTTCTAGTTGGGACCCCCTACCTCTTTCCACATCTTTTTAACCTTATCAGAGTTATGATGCTATGAGTTATAGCTTTGAGAGGAGCTATGTTTTTAGTGAACTTCTCCATCTCAGCTATGTATTCCATTGTGTGTTGGAATTGAGATTTGAATAGCAAAAATCCTTTCCTTCTAAAAATTATTGTGAATTTATAGGTATCTAAAGTCTGGTAGGAGCCCAGGAAGAGAACTATAATTAAATTGTAGAGATATAGTGGTTACATACTTTTTTTGAGGTAGAGGAAGGGAGGTAGAGATTAAAAAATAATGACCTAGAGAAGGAAGCTTGGGAATGAGAAGGAGAAAGAGATTTCTAGATAGGAGGTTGGGAACCCATGATTTTTATCATTAACAGGCAAAGTTGTAAAGAAACTGAGAGTTTCGATGATTTGACTAGAGTACTTTATGCCCAGAATATGAGTTTTGGGAATAATGAGTTTTGGGAATATCCTTGGGCTGATTTCAAACTGAATATCATCTGAGTTGGAGCTGAAATGATTGTAAAGATAAAGTTTTAAAATGAAGAAATAAGGATGACTCTGGGGCCACCCCAAACAGGAAAATATACAGCTTTTATGTTTATGTATAATGGATTCTATAAATCCACTTCCTCCATTTTGATAATCTTTCTATAGCTACTTTATTGTAATAGATCCTATGGTTTCTAGAAAATGTCTAATTTCCAAATTGGTTACATCTTACAGTTCTGAAGACTGATATTATTTTCCATATATTTCACCCATTCATATTTGAATGCCAATAAAACTTTTAACATAGTCAGTTCTCTCTTTCTTCCCAATATCTTTATTCCATGATGTATTTTATCTAGAAGAGACTAAGGTAATTTGTAAGTATCAACCCTGTCCGTGGGTTAAATATGATGTCAGGATTCTATTTCAAAGCTTTCAATTTCCATCTTTCTTTGAAATAAATAAAGAATTTTACATGTGTCCAGTTTCAATGACATTTTGATGTCATGGAGAATAATTCCAAGAGATAAGGGAGTTGTTTAATTTTGGGGGAGGTATGTTATTGAAAAAAATCATTCATCTCATGTTGTTTTAATAGAGTTCAGATAGAAACAGTCTCGAGGACAAGTTTGCTATTATTTTTTTCCATACCTAAAGTTCTATGGATTATGTTATAGGCAGATGAAATAAGTTTTTTTTTTTAATAGTTGAATAAAGTATTTGTATATAAGTTCATTTTCTCTAGTCTCACTGAATGCATCCTTGGTCCAATTCTAATAGTAGATAGAATGATAGGGAAGATAATTCTTTTTTGAATTTTGAGTTCTTTTTATTTTGAAAGCTTTTTCATTCAGTGCAGCTTAGATATTATGAGTATTTGTTATGTTGACATCTATAAAAATATTATGTTTAATGTTTTATGGATCAATGCTGTAACTAAGGGATTGTGGGCAACAAATTTGACCTGTAGGAGAGGATTCTGGGAAGATGGCAAAATAGACTGAAAAATTTCAAGCTCTCCAGATTTCCCCCACAAATAGATCAAATTTGTGTCTCAGGGAAAACATAGATTGGTGAAAAATCAAAAAAATTTGGGGCAGAATAGGGGTCCTCCTGCAACAATCCAACAAGATCTAAAGAAAGACCCTAGGCCTGGATTAACCCATGTGAAGTGCAAAACTACCTCCAATGAAACACCAAGTGGGGACCCCTTGGGCTAGTAAGGTGTGGGTGGAATCTCAGCAGGAACCACAGATTTTCATTTCCTGCACTGTTTGTGAAATTTGGGTTTTGAGTCAGGGAAGACTGAAAGAACCTCAGCTGATTAGGAACGCCAGGCCCAGCTACGCTGCAGGGACTTGGCTGTGAGTAAGAAGGAGCCCGCATCAGGTGAATGCAAAAGCAGCAAGCAGGTAGCATGCTGCTGGCTGTGAGCACTTGTGAGAGGGCGAAGCTCTTGGTTTGGGATTCCTGGTCAGAGTAAAGAGCTAAAGGGAAGTCTGAGGCAACATTCCCCCCCCATAATTAGGAAAAAATGAACCTGTAAAGAAGAAAGAACCCTACCATTGAAATATGTTACAGGAACAAGGAAGACCAGAGTTCCTTCACAGGAGGATACTGAAATATAAAAAGCTTCTACCCCAAAGAATAATGGGAAATGGCTACCTGCACAGAGAGAATTTATAGAAGAACTTAAAAATAAAGTGAGAGACATTGAGGAAAAACTAAAAAAAAAAAAAACTAAAATGAAAACCATCTAAGAAAAACAAGAAGATTATGAAAAAAAGTTAACCAACTAGAAAAGGAGGTATAGAGTCTCGAAGATTAAAATAATTCTTTGAAAATTGGAATTGGTCAAGGGAAAGCCAGTGAAACTATAAGACACCAAGAAATAACAGAACAGGTTATAAAGAATGAGAAAATAGAACAGAATGTAAAATACCTTATAAGAAAAATGACAGATCTGGAAGAATAGATCAAGAAGAGAAAATATAATTGGACTGCCAGAAAGTTGTGACCAAAAAGAGAACTTTGACACAATAATGCAGAAAATAATCTAAAAAAAATTGTCCTGGAGTGATAGAACACGAAAGAAAGTAGAAATAGAAAAAATCCACCAATCACCACCTCAACGAGATCCTTTGTGGAAAACACATAGGAATATGATTGCCAAATTTTGAAACCCCCATATCAAAGAGAAAAATTTTGCAAGAAATAAGAAAAACAATTGAAATATGCTACAGATACAATTAGAATTGTACAGGACTTATCAGCAACTTCAATAAAAGACTGCTGATCCTGGAATAATATCTAACAACAGGCAAAAAAAAAAAAGGACAACAGTTTAAACATGGACAAATTGTTTACATAATTTTTAAACATGGGAAATATATACTATATGTTTAAGATTCACATCGACAGTAAGATAGCTCAAAAAAAGATTGGCAGGGAAAGTAAAAATAGTAATCATTTTATAAACAAATGAAGTGAAGAGGAAGAATAGATAGAGGCATTAGAGTGGAGAGAAAGGCTTGTAGTTCTGAAAACTTATTCACATCTGGAATGGGTCCAATAGGAAACACTACATATATACCATGCAGGATACATAGCATCTTTCAAAATCTATAAAGAAATATTGACGGAGAGATGAATGGATAGGGAAGTAAAGGGTGAAGGAAGAAGACAAGGGAAGGATCCATAAATGGGAGGAGGCAAGTTATGAATCAGAATTTAATTAAAGAGTAAGTTGTGATAAGAAAGACATGAGTGTGTGTGTGTGTGTGTGTGTGTGTGTGTGTGTGTATGTATCTACATATGTATATGCATCTTTTCTTAACTATACCTTGTTAGGAGTGATGGTGGGTACCAAGAGGGAAAAAAAGAATAAAGTAAATAAGGTACACAGCAGACAACCAAAGAACAATTTATAAGGAAGTAAAAAAAAATGGACATTTATGAATATAATTTCTCTACTAATATAGAAACTTTCTTGATCTTGTAATTTGTTGTTATAGGTTTTTAAACCTTCTTGATGTTCTGCTGGGCACATGACAATGTTCTCTTTTGTTTTTCTTTTTTTGTTGTTGTTGTTTTGTACCCCTTTTCTATTTTTCTGTTTTTCTTATTCTCTTTTTTCAAATTAAATAAATTAAAAAGCTTGATCAGTAGTAAGCCTCCAGTTTCAATGCATTTATTGGCTGAATTCTTTAAAATTCTGAGGTCAATATTTTTGGTTTGGGGATTTGCCATCTGGCCATCCAGGAAAGATAGTGACCTTCTGGTGTGTAATTCTAGCCACCAGGTCATGTCTTGTTAGGTATTTGGTAGGTGCTAATTTTTTATAGCCCACAGTGATCTGTCATACAGTTCTATAATTTCTTTGCACAATTGGCATTAATAGAAAAATAGTCAGAGTCTTTTAGGTAAAACCTTCTGTAATTTCTAGTGGTGATACCAGGTCTGAATTGCCATCACAATTGCCTTCTATTTCCATAAACAAATTTGCATGACTCAGTCTTTTGTTTAGTGATTTGTTGACATATTTTTGGTTGAAATCCTGTGCAGTTGTAGCCTTGGGGGGCCTTTTCCATTCACTCTTGGATCCTAGTCATTTCACAGACATCATAGATAAATATTTTTGTTTTTATTTGATAAATCCAAGAATATGTACCTATTTCTGCCTTTCCTGTTGCTCCTAGAAGTGATTCTTTCTTATTCCAAAAGTATTCCTGTAAATTTTTGACCCTTATACATACATTCTGAGAATACCTATAGCTTAATTGTTTGGCAACATTAATCTTTCTACTATTGCTATGGTGATGATGATGATGATGATCAGATACAGTGGTATTAATAATAAAAACTGACATTTGCTTTTGTAAATTTTTTATTTGCAATCACACTATGTTAGGGAGTGCAAACATTGTTACCTCCATTTTACATAAGTGGAACCCATTGTACCAAAGAAGGAGGTAGAAGATTTAATCTCACCATATGGGAGCCTTTTCATTTTATGGTGAAAGCTCCAAGGAAATACACATGGCTCTCTGATCTGTCATTTTTATCATTGCTGAAAGCCTGAGAATATGCTAGGTTTTTTTTTTTTTTTAGGTATAGGTCAGTGCCTACTCTTTTTTCACTTTTTTAGTTTTCTGAAAACAAACAAACCAAAGCAAACAAATAAACTGAAAAAAATCCATACTTTCATATTGGGTGTTTGAGTTTTAGAAAACATGCATTTTGAGATATCTATTAGGAAAGCAGTAGTAAAAGACATTATGGTTTTTTTTTTTTTTTTGAGCTATTGAGATTGAGATTTGTTAATGGAGGCTTCTTTAAATTTTTTGGATATCTTTTGTTTTTTATGCATTTCTCCCTTCCTTCCCTCATTGTCTGCTCATCATGAATGTACTTAAGAGCACACATACACTACAGTCTTATAACAAAAAAAAAAGGGTCAAACTAGACATAGCAACTGAGACTAACAGTATATGCAACAATTTCCATCCAAAATTTTCTGTTTTATAGAGGAAGGAATGAAGTGGCTTTTATCTTCAATTATCTGAAACCATGATTAGAGTTTATGTGCAATCTTATGTGCCTCATTATTGTTTTAATTTATATTATTCAAATCACTGTGAAAATTATTTTCCTGATTCTTCTTTCTTTATTCTGTATCTTTTTGTACAAATATTGTTTCTGTGAATTCTTTTACATTGATGTAATACTAGTAATAATAATAAAAAACTATCATTTATATAACTTTAAGGCTTTTCAGAAAAACATGGGATCAAATCCCAGTCTATGTGACTATAGACTATTTGTCTATAGTCAAATCCCTTAAACTCCTTGTACTTTATAGTCTTCTTACACAAAAATTAATGCTTTCTGTGAAAGGCAGCATGTCAATTTACAGTTGACATTAGAATCAGGAAAGAATTATGTTAAAGTTCTGCCTCTCACAAATACTGCCTATATTAATGACTCTGGGCAGATCATTTAAATGTTCAGTGATCTAGGCAATTCTCTATAATGTTCAGAGAATATGTCGGCCTGTATTGGTGGTAGAAGGCATTATTTTTGTCCCTATCCATAATAATTATTGGAATAACCATTGCCAGAGTTATTGTCAGGTTCATATGAGATGATATATATACATATACTATATAAAATATAAGTTATTAATATTTCTCTGGAAGTTAAAATAGTGGGAAGTAACATAGTATTTTTTGGAAAAAAATTCAAAAGATTTCAACCAACTTAGAAGGCATTGTTAAGTGATGGATATTATTATCATCAATGTGTCAAAGACATAAAAAATGAATTAACAAGAATTTGAGGATTTCAGGATGTCTTTATGATGTTAGAACAATCAACTGAAAAGTGAAAAATTCAATTAAGTGTTTCTTCCACATAACGACAAAATGGTTTGACAGATTTAAAAGAAAAACTCAGTTGATTGAAATGAACCAGATGTGTTGATATATAGACAGCCTAAATGATTTTCTTGGAGCCATTGGCCAGTTTGTGAGAGACAAAATGAGAGAATTTGAGGATGGTAGGATTAAAAAGGTATTTTGAGAGACCAGTTAATTTAGTCACTATGCTTTGGTCTTCTGATTTGTTGCCATAGTTGAGATTACCTCATGTTACATGCTTTCCTGCTTACCGTATTTTACTCTTCTTTTTAGAGCTTTGACAAACTTTTAGTTTTCAGCCTACAACTTCAAGAAGTCAGAAGTTCCTTTAAAAAACTATATATAAAAAATTGGATGATTGGGATTGGGATGAAATTACCTAGGAGAAAACATAAAACCTCTTCTTGTTCCAACTTAAATTCAGAAAATCCAAGCAAATGCAGACTGCTTGACAAACAAAGCTTAATTAATGTGTGTATGTATATATACACATACTCATATACATATACACATATATAAATATATATGGAAAAATCCAATTCATGCTTATAAGAAAAAGGCTTTTGTTTTACAGATGAAGAGAATGAAGTATCATTCAGGATCATACAGATAGTATGTGCAGGAATTAAAACCAAGTCTTCCTGGCTCTGAGTTGAGTTTTTTATTCATTATGCCACATAGGTTTTTACAACAGGCACTAATATTCCCAATTTTATAAGAAGATGAAGCACAGAGAGTTTAAGTGACTTGTCCATGATCACATAGCTACTGTAATGAGTGGTATTATCCACTATACCTGAGAGTGACACAAATAAGAGAAATTTGACTTTTGATGTTATTCTAGCTACAACTTTACTTTTTTATTAATTGATGCATTTTAAGAGTTTTAATCCCAAATGTGGATGGATTTTTGGGAAAGAAATAAATCAGTATAAATGGCTTGATGTGATGTAGTGGTTACCAAAAATGCTCTTGCTGATCCCAGTTTTAGAGTCTCATTGGGCCACATATGATTCTGGCCCATTTCTGGCCCAGGGGAATGGGAAGAAGAGAGCCTGAAGGCTGATTTCTCCAAGCTGGAGCTTGACTTCCCCTCTCCTTCTTTTATATTACTTATTGGATTTCTTGATCATTATTTGGTCTCTGGCCAATTTCAGGTTTTTGCAGGAGTAGGAAAATGGGAACTGGGTGGTCTGCCCCTGCAATTTTTTTTCTTGTTGAGAAATTTGCCACATTTTTTATATTTGAAAGCTTACTCTTCTCCCAACTAATATTGACAACCCTACCCTTTTCTTGTTGGTCTCCTATTCTTATAGTTAATCTTTAGAAAAAATCTTTCTTTTTTCTTAAAAGTTTTCTATTCTTCTTAAGATCATAATTTAGGACTCGCTTTTTTTATCCTGGATTATAACCAGCAGTTCCTACTGCCTCTATCAACAATAGACTTTCTAGAAGCATTCTCTTACTGAGCAAGTATTGGAGGGATGTGGGTATCATCCTTGCCCTGCTGTTTGCAAACTGTGCTCCCCTGGCTTTGTGAATGACTGACAGTGTTCACCATTCTAAAATTGGAGCTTCCCTCATGCTCTCTAATTGTTGGCAGCACATCTCACGCCTTTCAGACCTAGATGTGTTGCGACAATCTATGTGATAAGTGATGGAGTTAAAAGGAAACACATGAGATTAATTAGAAATCTGGGTGCTATTTGGAGGTGGGGCTGAGTGCTTTCTTTCAATTACATGTATTGTGGAATTTGGGAGTTTGTGTTATAGTGAGGATTAATATTTCTCTTTGCTCAAACTTTTAGTTTGACTAAGTGAGAGAAAAGTGAAATCTCTGGCATTCAAATCCTATGTGAGCACCTCTTTGCCTAGGTAGCAAAATTCTGATAATGTGAAGAGCAGATATGCAGGAAATCCAACTCTTTTTATGGAGAAAATCCTTTATCTTCTCTGGGCTTATGTTGCAGATATTAAGAATTTGACTTTAGTTGACCTAAAGGCACTTTTTTTGGATTGCCCTATTCTAAAAAAGCAATGGTCCCCAGATATGATTTAACTTTCACCACAGTGTTGATTGGGCCTTATAAATTGACAGAATTGAGGTTTGATAAGTAAAACTATTTATCCAGTCAGTTAATTAGCATTTATTAAGTGCCTACTATATACGAGGTACTATGCTAAATACAAAGGGATAAAAAGCAAGGCAAAAAATAGTCCCTATTCTCCAGGAGCTCACAATCTAATAGGGAAGACAACAGAATCATGTATGAATTATACATATAACATAAACTTATATACATACATATACATATGTAAATATATAGAGAGATAGATAGATAGATAGCTCTTCATAATCTAGTCCCCTTCTAACCTTTCCAGTCTTCTTACACCTTATTTACGTCCAGATACTTTGCTATTCAATGACTCCAGCCTCCTTTGCTGTTCCTCATAGCATCTTCAAACCCCAAGCATTTTCTCTTGCTGTCATGCATGTATAGAGCCACCTCACGACTTTGCTTTGGCTCTCTGCTTCCTTGGCTTCCTTTAAGTCTCACCTAAGGTCCCAACTCTTTAAGGTTTCCTAGTTCTCTTTTTAGTCACTCAGGTTTGCAACTTCAGAGTCACCTTCAGCTCCTCATTGTCCCTCAGCTCCATATCCAATCCAATGCCAAATCTTGTCCATACTACTTTTACAGTGCCTCTTGCATTGTCCTCTATTCTCTACCCCTGGGGGCACAACACTAGGTCAGTCCTGTCATGACATCTTGCATAGACTCCTTCAGGAGCCTTCATGCTGCTCTCCCTGCCTCAGATTTATTTCATCTCCGATCCATTCTTCACACAACTACTAAAGTGAAATTTTGTAAATACAGGTCTGGTCATTTCACTCTACAGAGGGCTTTCCTGACACCCCTAGCTGCAAAATGCAACTCCCAACTATGTTTTGTTAATAAGCAGCATGGTATAGTGGATAGCGAACCTTGTACACAATCCTACCAGTGATACATACTAATTGTGTGACTGTGGTTACATCATTTAAAATTTTAATTTTAACCAATTATTTATTGATTAATAATTTTTAAAAATCCATAATTAATTAACTAATTAAATCAGAGAAATTTTTGTTACCTCAGACTATTACAGTTGTCTCTTTCACATTGCAGGAGTTAGGGACACAGTATTCCTATGATCTGGAAAGTCCAAGTAAAAATTTTTGGTCCTCCCTTTATACTAGAGAAGAAGTCCGAATTAACATGGTATTAAAAGGCAAACTATGATGTTGGTATTATGCAATACTATACATATGTTTTATACATTTCTGAGTTTCTAAACCTTTTCTGTGTCTTCTGCTGACCTTTGCACGTCGTTTGTGACTTCTACAAAATTCCCCCAAAATTCTCATTTAATTTCTTATGCCAACCCACAGTATATCAAAACCATAATACGGGAAGTTGTGATGTGGAAGTTGTAAAGATGACGTTGACCTGCATGAATAGAGGGAATTTCCTTACCCAGGGGTTCCTGTTGACTATGAATTGCTACATGTCTACATGTTGTTTTTCCTCCATAAAATGAGAGGTAGACATGTTTTCATTTTTATCTTTGTTTTTCTATAGACAACAGGTTGATGGGTGGTGCAGTGGGTAGAGAATGGATCACTGGAGTCTTAAAACTTTCATTTAATTTTTGCCTTTGTTCCCTAAGTGTTCAGCACAAAGTAAAAATAGGTACTGAACAAATACTGGACTTATGACTGTTGATGTAGGAAACTCCTGGATGGGAAACTCCTAAATGCAGGTCTACAAATTCTTTGCAACTTGTCTTATAAAGTTGCTCAAGGCACTGAGGTGAGGTGACTTACTTAAGATCATGTGGACAGTATCTTTTGGCTTTCAGGCCAGTTTTCTGTTTACTTTGCCATGATGTCTCTCAGCACATTGCTATTGAGTGATGGGACAAAGTAAGGTGGAGAAACCAGAAACAAGTGTGAGAATAAATTCAAGCACAGTGAGCTTTGTATATTTGACCGAGTAGTTGGGGCTGGATAAGAAGACTTTGGTTTAGAACCATCCCGCTGGAGTTTTAAAGGAATAGGATCTTGAGTTCTTAATCTAGGAGTCTGCACTTTAAAAAAAAAATTTTAACAACTGTATTTCAAAATAATTGATTTTCTTTGTAATTCTAGGTATTGTATTTTATGCATTTCTATTCTGTTCTGATGAGGGGTGCATAAACTTCAAGGGCTGCCAAAAGGGGTTCATGAACAGAACCCCCAAGTAGTCCATCTCTATGTCAACCAGCCCTCAGAACTGGTGGTTTATGGAATAATCCATATTGACAAAGTGTTGGAATCCTTACAAACTGCTAACTAATTAGAGTTGATCTAATCTTACAAGAAGATTTTGGCCAGAACCTGAAACAAGGTACTAAGTAGAACTTATTATTACGATGCTTGTGTTTACACCTTTGTGTTCACACCTCCCTTAAAGCTCTTTGGGCCAGAGAGCACTATGGGAGAAAACCCATAATCCCATTCTCTCAGAAGGTTCACATATAAGGCCAGTGAAGAGAGAGCTATTCCAGAATATATTTTCCACTTGGCTGGCTGGTTGCAGAGGAGAGTTCTGCTGGATTGGAGAGGAGCTACTCTGGTGCAGACAGAGAGCACTTTGACAGATTTCAGGGGAATTACGCCAGAAGCCCTCTCTCTGAGGCAAGGCAGAATATTTTCCACTTGGCTGGCTGGTGGCAGAAGAAGAGTTTTCAGAGGAAGAAGCTACGAATTGAGAGTTCAGTGGACAACCAGATTCATCTTCATCTCACACCACTGTGGTAGTTGAGTCACATCCACCTCCCAGTATTGACTGCCTGATCTGAAGGCTTGCCCAGCAAGCACACCATGGCAAGAAGAGTCCTCAGTCTCCTCTGGCCAGTCCTCTTCAGCCTTGGCACTCTTGAGATCCCCAGAAATCGAAACACAGGAGTCAGCTGATTGAGGATCCAAAGTGAGGTCCACTCTGAATCTGTTGAGCATCTCAATCAGGCCAGGGATGGGATATTCTCTCAGTTCTGGGGTGACAACCTTGAGCCTTTGGGCCAACACAGCCTCGCTCCTCTCCAGCAGCTGCCTGGCATCCTGCAGCAGATCCAGATTGGCTTGGTGGCCCACTTCCTGCAGTTCTTGCATGAGGTTCTGTAAGCTTTGCATGTGCTGTGATAGTCTGTCCTGGCTGGCCTTCTGCTCTTGCCTTATCCTGTTGAGACATCTGTCCTCTTCCTCCATCAGCAACCGAGGAAGCTGGTAGGATTCTCCCCTGATCAGCCAGTACCAGTCAACAGCAGGTCTCTTCACTTGAGCAAAAAGCTGCTCATCTTCTTCCAGATGCTTCCCCAAATGACTCCTTCCTGTACTTATGAGCAGCCTCTTGTACAGGGGAGATCTTGTGAGCCCCATGCTCTAGGGTTTCACAACCCTATGTGAACCTATAAGGGCTGTGAACCTATAAGGAAATGTGTGACTGAAAGTGAAGGTTGTGAAAGTATGACTTATCAGTAAATGTTTGATTTGTATATCTACTTTATGTACCTCTATACCCAGGGTAATGAAAAAAATTTCTCAGGTGAAAACAGATTGTGAGTGGAAAAAGTTTAAGAAGTCCTGATGTATGGCGAGGGGTATGTGTGTGTATGTGTGTGTGTGTGTGTGTGTGTGTGTGTGTGTGTGTGTGTGTTATAAGATCTTTTGATCTTATAACTGTGGGATATAGTAATCAATTAAGGAATTTGGGTTGTGTTTTGAATAGAAGTGTATTCTCTAACACTGGATACATTTGCAAAGACTTTTTTTGTTGTACAAAGGCTTCTTAAACTTTTTCCATTCTCAACCCCTTTTGCCTGAAAATTTTTTATATTACCTCAGGTGTCTAGGTATATAAAATAGATATAAAAATCAAACATTTACTTATTATAAAGAAATTTATTTTAAAATAATTCTTATTTTTAAATTTATTTTTATTATTTACTTTATTTATTTATTATTTAATAAAAATTGTTTTACCTTTTCTATTTTACCTTTACCATTTATTAAATTTTGTCACTTTTAAACCAACTTCTTTAAAACCATTTATTAAAGATGAAAGCAAATTTGCATACTAATGAGATGAATTGCTTCTTTATTTTTACATACAGAATTAAATCTTGGTGGAATATTTGATACCTTTTAATGTTGCTAAATTTTTCATGACTCTCACATTCAGCTACCTGATCTCATATGGGACCCATAGTTTAAGAAGCTTTGTGCTAGACTAGCATTCTCTGATCTATTATTCTATGATTCATTCCTTCCCTTCTTCAATCCATCAATTGACCAATCAACATAAAAATCTTCAGTGGATCTCTATTGACAATAGAATAAAATGTCTATAATATAGTAAAATACATGATGAAATATCCAGGTTTGTTTCATAATACTCTCCTTTCCATGTAGATATTTGTTTCATTTAACTTGGCATTACTAATATTTTCCTGGACGTGATAGTCACCTCCTATTTTAGTATGCTTAAACAGCCTGTTCCCCAATCTTGGAATGCATTACATTTTGCTTCTACCTCTTTTCAAGGTACCAACTTAATTGTGAAATTTTTCCTTGAAGCTCCTTGAGGCCAGAAGCTGTATCTTTTTTTTCCCCTGAGGCAATTGGGTTTAAGTGACTTGCCTAGGGTCACACAGCCCTTTTTTGTTTTTTGCCTTGGAATCACCAGTACTGAGTCCCCAATATACCAGCATATATTGTTCTAAACATAATAAAGGTTTGGAGACTTGACTCATACCTTTGCTCTTTCCCCACTCAAAGCCTCCTAACTGCTGGCTCTCTAGTTAAGATATTTGGAGTATTTAGCACTATGATTTTATGTGCTTTTATTTCAGAACGCAGAGTTCTTAAGAATGGAATGAACGCTTTATTTCTTGTTTATTCACCACCCTCCTATCTCTCTAATCCTCTCCCATTTTATGTTAGTGGTAACCTTAACTTGGAATCAGATTTGAGTTCCATTGTGTAAACCTTAGCCAGATATAAAAAGAAGACCACAAGAAAAAGGATTTTACTTTTCTAGTGCTCAGGACCCTAGTGCACTTGGGGGAATACTTTGAATTTGACAGCTATGAGGCTCCTTGAAGGCAGAAGCTGTTCCTTTTTTTCATAGTCCCTGCCACAAGTCTAGGGTTCTGATTGTTAGATACTTGCCAGGTGGAACTATTTTATCAGAAAGTCTTCCATGTAGGAAAAATGTGGAAGAGGTATGAGGGAAATGGAGTTTGGGTGAGAAAGAATGATGTGAGACCATAAATAACCAATATCTCTGGAGATAAGATTAACCTAGTAGTTATCATCTACCTGATATCACTTGGGTTGTTGTTAATAGTAAGCTTACCTTGATGACCACTGTTTACAGTTATTCCTTCCACACTGTGGGAGATTAGGGGAATCTTGACCCCACAATCTGGAAAATCTGCATAAATTTTTTAGTTTGGACCAGAGTAGAAGTCTCAATTTTTCTTTTTCTTTTATATGGTGTTTATAGTACCTTTTTATAAAATTTAGGCATATTTATGATGTTAAAAGATAAAATATGTTGATGTTATACAATACTATACATACATTTCACACATTTCTAAGTTTCTAAACTTTTTCTGTGTTGTCTACTTGGTGGCTTGTGCAAAGCTCCCAAATTCCAATTTTATTTCTTATGCCTGCCATATATTTAAATTGCAACGGGGAAAGTTATGATGTGAAGGAATAACTGTAAATGACAAGATCAATCAGCTTCTTTTTACTGCTCTTTTATCAAAAGTGTCAGAGTTGTGGACTCCAAGATTAGAAATGCGCAATTGCATGCTATTTGGTATAGTATGTATAACATTCATATCTTATCTAACAATTTTGTGTATAGAAAATGGATCTATGATTTCATAGGTTTAGGAAATTTCCAGGTGAGGAAATTTCTGTTGATACAAGTTGGAACCTTACAGTTTTAAGGAATTATCTAGAACACTGAGAATTTAATGATTTCTGTAGTCATACAGCCAGTAAGTGAGGAAGCAAGACTTGAATTTTGGTTTTCTTTCCTACTCCCTCTTCTTTTCCCTTCCTTTCTTCTTTCTTTTTCTCTCTTGTTCTCTCACCCCTTACTCCAAGCAAATGCACCTATCTTTCTCTGTATATACCCATATAATATAGATATAAACAGATAATACAGATATTTATATACATATATATAAATAGATAATAAATATAATACATTGATTTATAATGTGCATATCATATTTTATTATATTTTATGAATATAACCTATTTATGCTGAACTGAATTGGAAGCCAACCAGTAGAACAACCGTATGTTATCATTGGCCAAAAAGTCTCAATGAATATATTATGTTATTTTATATTAGACTTTTAATATTTACATTATTATATAATGCACAGATTATTATAAATTCATATTGTTTTCATTTTATTTTCTTATTCTCTCTTCTAAATGCTCTGCAATATGGTTTTTTATTTCATGATTTAACTCAGACTTCTTTCTGAAGTTAACAATGATCTGTTAATTGCCAAATCTAGTGATCTTTGTTCATATAATCATCTTTTTTGACCTTTCTGCAGCATTTGTTGTTGGCTACTTCCCTCTTTGTGAGTTTCTGTGACTCTACTTTCTTTTTTATTCTTCTTCTACTAGTCTGACTTTCATTTCTTTTGGTGGGTCATCATCAATATTATAGCTTCTGATTGGACAGTCTCTAAAACCCTGTTTGGATCTTCTTTTCTTTCTACATTTTCTTACTTGCTGACTAAGCTCTTGTGAGTTTAATTGTTATCTCTGTATAGATGATATACAAATCTATATATTCATTCATTTAAGGTCTTAAATTCCAGTCTTGCAATCCAAACTACCTTTTAGATTTTCAAACTAGATTTCCTATATGTATCTCAAACTCAATTTGCTTTAAACAGAGCTTATTTCCCTTACCAATCCCACCCATCTTTCACACTTCCATCTTCCTTCTAATCACCTCAGGGTGAAATCTCGATGTTAAAGTCATCTCCTTAACATCACTCATCCCAGATAGTCAATCTGTTGTCAAAGTTTATTTTAGTTTTTTTTTTTTAAACTTCGACAACAAATTCCATACCCATTTCGTGCTCTTTGCCACAATTTAGTGCAGACTCTCCTTACTTCTCACTTGGATTATTGGATTCCTTGCCTCAAATTTCTATGCAGTCCAATCTACTTCCATGCAACTATCAAAGCAGTTTTTCCTGAAATATAGGTCCGGCCATGTCATCATTCTATTCAAGAAACTCCACTTGCTCCCTGTTGACTGTATTATTTCACCTTTATCTTATTCTTTTAAAATTTCTATTCTTAAGTTTTATAATGTATATTATCATTAGTAGTACATATACATATGTACATATATACCACTATGGTGTATGTGAATGTCTGTGGATATTATACATTCATAGTATGTGGCATCTATGGGTATATATATCATATATAGCTATAAACCGGTATAATTTAGTATATATACTCAAAGTATACACACACACAAAGTATATATGCCATATATACTATGCATAGGTATAACCATTTATTGTTGTTCATCCTTTATCATCAAAGAAGACCAATGACATTATGGGGATGATGTTTTCCAACTACTTAAATTTTTTTTTTGCTATTAGTGTGGCTTAAGTGGTCACATAGCTAGTAAATATCAAGTATCTGAAGAAAGATTTGAAATCTGGTCCTCCTGACTGTAGGACTGACGTTCTGAATACTGCATCACTTAGATGCCCCTAATGGGATGTCTTGACTTGCAAGTGAATTGGATTTGGGCGAGGTAGGATGCAAAGTCATCAACCTCACTTTTTCCTCCAGTCATTGGAATCCAAGGGCAAGACAAAGATTAAATGACTGTGATGGCCAGCTAAACATCATTTGGTATACACACCAAATGTAAACACACACACATATACACTTACACACATATACATTCATACATACTTTCCTTTACTATTAGGAGTGTACTGAAGACTATTGTTCTATCTTAGGATTTTTATTTGTAGCTTGGTCTGTTTTTATATATATACATATATAATATGCATATGTATATTTATTTTATTTATATGTACATATGTAATATATAAAATATAATGTATATTTCTGCATAAGAATGGAGAAGAAAATAATATTTTAAATAAGAAAAAAGACAAATGAAGGGTGTTCTTGAGGTGGGACCAAAATATAATGTCTGATTTATTTGAGAAATAAGGACAAACCTATTATGAGTGGTTTTACTCTTACAAAGACAAGACTTGACTCATTGAAGAGTTTACTTATTATTGATAAGTAGAATGGAATTAATATTTTTTGAGGGTGTTTTAGAGTTTTCTCAATCTTAGAAAAGAAGATGGAGATAGTGGGTCCTGTAGGCAATTTATGATTTCACCCAATAGTCTCCCCCATGTACATTAATAATTATCATGCCCTTTGCATGGTCAAACAATAACAGTAGATGTACCTAGCATTTTCCTTAAAACAGTTCTGTGATGTGGATAATACAGGTATTATTATATTTATTTGACAGATGATAAAACAGGCTCAGAGAGGAAAATATAACTTGCTTAAGGGATTGCCCATCTAGTAAGTCTTAGAGCTGGGAGTCAAACTGAGATCCCTCTAGGTTTGAAGTTTATGGTCTAATAGGAAGACATAAAGCTAGGGATTAATTTTCTAGATCTGCTTGTATCCCTTAACTTATTAGTTACTTAAACTCTATGTGGTTCTCAGATCCTATGCTTTAAAAAAAGGATGTATGAGGTCTATTTTATCTATTCATCTTCTTAGTATAAAAATCAATATTAGGGTTAACATTTACTAAGTATCTACTATGTGCCAGTCAGGGTATAATACTGGAGATACAAAGACAAAAATTAAACAATTCCTGCTCAAGGACCTCATATTCTATTGGGGGTGGACAGGATAACACATATGTGCATGTGTACACAATAAAATATTGAGCCTGGAGTCAGAAAGACTCATCCAAGTGAGTTCAAGTGTGTCCTCAGACTCTTCCTAGCTGTGTGACTCTGGGCAAGTCACTTACCTCAGTTCCTCTTCTATAAAATGACCTGGAGAAGGAAATGGCAAACTATTATACTTGCCAAGAAAATTTCAAATTGGGTTACAAAGAGTCAAACATACCTGAAATGACTAAATTAAAAGTATACACATACACAGATTTATTTAAAATAAATGGGGGCAGCTAGGTGGAACAGTGGAGTTAGGAGGACCTGAGTTCAAATCTTACCTGAGACACTTAATACTTCCTAGTTGTGTGACCCTGGGCAAGTCATTTAACCCCAATTGCTTCAGCAAAATAAATAAACAAATAAATAGAATAAATAAGCAAATAAGTAAATAAGTGAAAAAGAAGCTAGGGATCCAAGAGGTGGACATGAAGAGGGAGTGCATACTAGTTATATAGACAACCTATGCAAAGGCATGAGATTGGAATTGAAATGTCACGTCTAAGGAGCAGCAAATAGGTCAATTTGGCTGGACCATGGTATATGTGAAGGAGAATCATGTGTAACTAATTAGTCTGGAAAGGTAGGCCAGAAACAGACTGCGAGGGGCTTTAAATGTCAAACAGAGGGATGGCAATAGGGAGTCACCGGAACTTTTTTGAGCAGGATTAAACTTGTGCTTCAGGAATATTATTTTGGCACCTGTGTGAAGAGAGATAGGAGTTCTTTAAAAGTAAATGTGTTGTATGTACATACAAACAGATGAATTTATAAAATGCTTTGATGTCTACAAAGTGCTTTACATTTATCATCTCATTAGCAATAGGATTATATAAGGGATTTCCTGTATGTTTGTTAGAGGGGTGAGGCTGACATGGGGAAGCATATTTTCCTGACTTTGCCCTAAATTACTATGTGATTTTCAAGTCACTTTTCTCTAGTTAGACTAGATGATTTTTCAAGTCCCTTCTAGTTCTGACCTATCAGAAAAATATTGTTATTTGGAAAAGCAGCACAGTGTAATGGGAACTAAGCAAAGCTTGAATTGAATTTCTACCGCTAATGTTTACTATCTAAGTGACTGATGATAGTCTAAACTCTTAGCCTTTCTGATCTTCAGCTTTCTCATTTGTAAAATGGAAATAATAGAGCCAGTAGAACATAATTTACTAGTATGTTAGGGATATCAATGGAGATAATGTATATAATGCATTATATAAATGTCAGTTATAAATATAAGTTGTGATGACTCTCTCTTCAACTGGACTTCTTGATATATAATTGAAAATTTAAAGAAAACCAGCCATAAACTAACATGACAGTAACAGTTTAATTTCTTTAATTCTTCCTTTTTATTCATGACTTCTAATGATTTCCAGTCTATTCCAGGGCACTTATCTATTTACATGGTACTTTAAAATTTCAAGTTAAAAGAGCATTATTTCTCCTGTTTAATATAGTTTAGTCACTCCACCATCTGTGAGAGCTGAATCATTTGCTATTGTCTTGGAGAAAACAGAAAAAGGGAGGGACTGGTGCAGAGCCCCTCATCTATCAGTGCCAATCAATATTTATTAAGCTTCGAGTACCATAGCATATACATTTGTTTTTTACTTCTGCCCTTATAAAGTAGGTAATAAACACATATAATTATCTTCTTTTTTATTTAAATATTGTATTATCTATTTTTAACATTCATTTTTTTTTAAAAATTGAGTTCTGAATTCTCTCTCTCCTTACAGTCTTATTGGTAAAGCAAGCAATATAATATCAAATATACATGTGAAATTGTGAAAAACTTATTTCCATTTTACACATATTGAAAAAAAAATCAAGAAAAATAAAATTAGAAAAATCATACTTTAATCTTAACTCAGAGTTTATCAGTTCTCTCCCTGGAAGTGATCAGCATTTCTCATTGTGAGTATTTCAGAATTGTCTTAAATCAAGGGTGGGGAGATCTCTCTCTCTCTCTCTCTCTCTCTCTCTTTCCTTCTTTCTTCTCTCCTCTCTCCTCTTTCCTCTCTCCTCTCTTCTCTTTTTCTTTCTCCTCTCTCTCTCTCTCTCTCTCTCTCTCTCTCTCTCTCTATATATATATATATATATATATATATATATATATATATAAAATAATCGAGCCTGTGAAATCAATCATTTGGTCTGGCCTTGCAAAAGCAATTGTGGGTGACAACAACTTCCCATTGTTTGAATTCTTTAAGTTGATCATTTTGTATAACCATTGAATGATGTTATAAATATCCAAATGGGCCTTGGTACAAAAATTGCTCTATTAGATCATTGTATTGATCAGGGTAGCCAAGTAGATCATTCTTATAATATTGCAGTTACTTTTTGTACAATGTTCTCCTGGTTTTGCTTATTTTACTTTGCGCCAATTCACTTAGGTTTTTCTGAAACCACAATAGTATTTTTGCACAATCATATACCACAACTTGTTTAGTCATTCCCAATTGATGGGCATTCCATCAATTCTTTGCCACCACTAAAAGAATTCTATAAGTATTTTTGTACATTTAAGTCCTTTTTCTTTTCCTTTGGATTCTTTGTGATAAAGATCTAATAGTGATATTTCTGTGTCAGAGGGTATGTACAGTTTTACAGTTTTATGGTCACAGTTCCAATATGTTCTCCAGAATGATTGGACTAGTTGGCAACTCCACCAACAATGAATTCACATCTCCATTTTTCTATATCCCCTTCAGTATTTGCCATTTTCCTTTTCTATCATGTTAACCAAGGTATGAGATAGTACCTCAGAGTAGTTTAACTTTTATTTCTTTAATCAATAGTAGATTTTTTTCTACAATAGAGCATTTTTTCATATCATTACAGATAACTTTGATTTTTTTCTTCTGAAAACTCTTAGTATACTTTGATCATTTATCAGTTAATAAGGCTTTTATTTTTAAAGTTTAACTCACTTTCCTACATATTCGAGAAAAGAAGGCCTTTATCAGGTGTATCATTTCAGAAAGATATTTAACAATCCTGTTTTGGTCCTTGTGAATCATTAGGCATTGTGGCACAATGGGAAGACTTTTGGATTTGCCACAGATTAGTCCTGTGCCATTGTGTAAATCACTTATACCTTCTCAGACTTGGTATTTTTATTTGTAAAATTAATGGATTTGGTCAAGATGATATCTAAGATCTCTTTTTGCATCTATGCCTCTGAGCCTATAAAACAATTTTAATGCAGAAGTATAATTTTATTAATTAAGGAGATGATCTATACAACATTTCATAGCAAAATCATTTTTTAAAAAATAGAAACGTGTGTCTGGGAAATGCGGCATATATTTATAAAGTATTATAGTACAGAGGAAAAAATGTGGGGTCCTCAGATGGATGGTTATTACTAATCCTAGGGTTCTAAGGATAACCCTGTGGATAGTTATACTTTATGAGCATAACTATCTTATGAGCCCCCACTAGTGAGATTGCCTTTATTAGTCACCTACTATATTCAGTTATTTAGGCATTTACTCAAATGAGGCAGCAAGACTAGTAGTTAAAAAATCATTTCCCCTCCTTCTAACGCCACACAATCTTTTCTATAATTACACACAGAGTCCAGAAAAGGGGAATAGTGCTCACAAACTTAAAATACAATAGTAATGAGGCAAATTTGTAGAGGATGCACATGGCTAAGGCAAATTCCAGCTCCAGAACTGTAATAACTAAATTATCTGTATTTTTCTCAGAGAGTTTTCATATTGTTCACTGTAAGTTATTTTTCTGTTCATCTGAGTCAGTTAGCTCTTTGCAGAGCATCATGTGTGGACTGGTGGTGCAGCTAAAGCATAATATTTGACTGGATGGGCCAATCCGCTTCTATGCTGGGTTAAGTAGGGTGCGTGGCTGTACTAGTTAGTCATAAGGCCTTCTTTTTTGTACTAGGCTGGATAGCTACTGGATGGTGACTGCTGGACAGCACCAGGCAGGTTGCTCTGCCACTAGCCTCCTCTCAGAAAGTGTCATCTCTGAAGGATGAGATAATCTATGAGTCTTCTGGCTTGTTCTTTGATAAGCAGCTGAAGTATTTTCTTTCTTTAGCCATTGTTTGGGCTAAGGGATACTATATTCTTTTCAACTGGAATACTACAAAAGATCCTTCAGCTATTACTTCCTCTGGTGTTTTGGGAATTTTATCTGAGTTCAGTGGTAAGCTCTCCATGTAGATTCTCTGAGTTCTTCTTTATCAGGATCTTTTGTGGTTATATTGTCAGGATTTTGTTTTAAAGAGTCTCATTAAAATCTCTTGTCATGGTATCTTAGCTATTAAATTTTTTTGAAATCTCTTTCCTTAAAACAAAAGGTAAGTGTCTGATTATGTTCAACATTCTCCTTTTGGCTTTAACTCTAAGATTTTTTTCTTCCACTTCAGTAACTTTTTTCTTGTTTGTTAGAATCAAATCCAAATTGACAATGCTGTGCTTCCGTCTTCAAGTTTATGGCCTTTCTCACAGCTGTATAATTTCTGAACACATACTTATCTCCACTTTTATAATCTATATAGTATATTCTCTTTTGAAAGAAGTATAACCTTCAACTTTATATTCTCAGTTCTGAAGTCACAGTAGTATGGAGTAAATGAGGATGTTGACCCAGGCCACAAGAATGTGGAGGGTGGTGATAATATCATTTGTAATTCTTTAGCAGTTAGAAACAATTGAACTTAGTGCCTAATTTTTATACTTTTTAAAACTGGGTTTGTGATTTGATTGGTCTGGAGAATAACAGATGAGAAAATTCCTTCTACAACTTGTGGAGTTAGGGAGTTGGAAAGAACCTTAACAATGATTTAATTCAACTCACAAACTGCAAGAATCCTCAATATAATATGTGATGAATTACTAATTCTATATTTGAAGACTTCCCAAAAGTAGGAACCTATTACCTCTTAAGATAGCCCATTCTATTTTGGACAGCTCTGATTTTAAGGAAGTTTTTCCTGTTACCAAGTCTAATTGGACTTTCTACAATTTATATCCATTGTTGTTGGTTTTCCCTCCTTGGACCAAAGAGAAGCAAAATGTATCTTCTTTTGATAGGACCATTAGTTTTTTGTTTTTTTAAAAACTTTGGGCACTTGTGCAACATTTAAACTATAGATTTTACTACTAGTGCTTGTTTTGGATTTTGTCTTCTGTGAATTTCAGGTTGTCTCAGTTGCCATTCTTCCTTAATTGTAATTATTCTCTATAGTCTTTCACTTTGAGGATAAACATAGTCTTATCCCTCTCCTATCTTTTTTAGCTTCATGTACTTTTATTAGATTTGCAATATACCCACAACATTCTCATCAACCTTTCTTTGGTGAACTTCATCTTTTCTAGAAGTTTTTTTACCCTAGTAATTTCAATCTTCTTAACCAGCTCTTTTCACTTTCCAAATCAATTTTTGTCTTATATTTTTTGCTTTGGATGAACAACAATGAGGAAAATACAATTAGTACCCCTCTAGGTAGTTTCCCAAGATTTAACCATCATTCATTCTGGAAGTGTAACTTGTGTGTGTATGAATGTCATCAAAAGTGGGTATTATCCTATGTTTTGATAAATCTTGGGATGTTCTCTGCTATGTCTTAATGCTTGAATGTCATCAAACTTCTCTATTGTTCTCAGATAGACAAAAGTGTATTTTATTACCTCTAATCAAGGAATCATTAATTACTATTCCTTTTCTTGTTGTCCTCTGACTAAATATTTCCTCTGGATGCTCTCTCACCTAGTAACTTTTGTGACTATACCATTTCATTGGAGGATGAAGTTTCTTTCTTTTTGGAGCATCCACTTCCTTCCTCTTCAGTTGGAAGTTTTTAAGCTTTCATATGGCCTTTTTCAAAGACCTGTCCTCAGAAAAGAGAGTTCTTTTGAAGGCTGCCTTTTTTCTATACATGAAGGAATGGTAAATCTCCCTTGCCTCCATGTCCCCTTTTCATTTCAGTGAATTGAGGCAGTAGAAGAAGCAATGAACTTGATGTTGTGAAATTTGACTTTCAGTCCTAGTTCTGCTACCTGTTAATCTTGTGTACCATGCCAATAATATCACCTCTCTATGCCTCAGTTTCATTATCTGTAAAGCAAGGAGGTTAGAATTGATTTCTAAGATTCCTTGAGCTCTAATATTCTGTAATGTCATTTTGAGTCTTTGGAAGTATGAATCCTGACTATTTCCATCCCTGGAGAGCTCTGCTAGCTCAGAACTTTGCCCTTTCCTGACAGAAAAAGCTCAGAGGAAGAGGGAGTTTGTGGATGTTTATGGGTGTTTAATGGGTGTAACATTGAGGAGTATGGCTTTGTTCTATCCTTTAGAGCAATGAGACCAAGTAGACTTTTTTGTTGCTTAGTTGTTTTTCAGTGGTATCAGACTCTTTGTGACTCCATTTGGTTTCCTTGACAGAGATATTGGAGTGTTTTGCTGTTTCTTCAACTCATTTTACAGATGAGGAAACTGAGGCAAGCAAGATTAAATGATTTGCCCACATCACAAATCTAGTAAGCATTTGAGGCCATATTTGAATACAGGAAGATGTGCCATCTAGCTGTTATTGCTAAGAGATAATTTTTCCAGGAAAATAAATTCACAATGAAAAATAATTCCCTCCCCGCCAAGGAAAATGTATTTTACTAGGGAGATATAAAATCCAAAAAGATAAGTATATGCATTATAAGTTGAGGAGGAAGAGGAAGTGATTGCTAACAATGAAGAGGATCAGGGAAGACCCATAGAAAGTGAAATATGAGCTGAACTTTAAAGAAAGCTGTGTTGCTAAGAGGTAGAGGGGAGGAAGGGAGGAAGAAGTATATTTAGGCATTAGTTATAGTCTGGCCCAAGGCATGAAGAGAGCAAAATGGGGGAAATTAAAGTATACCAATTAGCTGGAATGTAGAATAGATGAAGAGAAATAAGTTGGAAAAGATGTGACTCTTCATCATTCACACTCTTCTTCATGAGTCTAAGTTAATGTATTGCTTCTAGGGAATATTTGTGTTCTAATCTGTAATGGGCTGAGGCTTAAGTTGATGCACTGAGGTCCCAAGCACTAAATGTGTGTGAGTGAGGCTAAATAGTAATTGGACCATACTCTATTAATATATATGCTTGGAGAAAGAATGGCCCCACTCACTCTTTGTGCAAGTCCTGATGTGTTGTATAGGAAATGACGATTTTGGTGGGTGGAGGCAGGGGAGTGGAAAAGGAAGGGATGGAGAGACTTTTGGGATTGCCATTGCCACAGTTGGCTCAGCTCACATCTCTCTCTGTTAGCTGATTTCCTGATGCAGCTGCCCATATTGCTATCGCAATCTTTCTTGCCTATATTTGCTATCGCAATCTTTATTCACCTCTTCACTTGAATAAAGACTGAAAATTTTTCCCTTAACCTGAGTTCCTGACTCCGGCTGATTTTAAATACGCGATCATTACATAATCCTTATCTCTGAGTGTGACATAGAAGATGTTAAATCTGTTGCTTTAACACTATTAAATTTGAGTAGATCTCTGATCTTATCCACATGGAGTATTTTCTCTATTAGTACATACCTTTCTACATGGAGTGGTTCCTATTCTTGGCTTCTCAAAGATCCTCCACATAGCTTCTACCCAGTGTGACAGCTATCCTGCTCTACATCAGCGGTTTTAACTTGGGAAATTTGATGCCCAAAGGGACTGGTCCATAGATTTTAGAAGGTCAAAGGACTTGGGGCGAAATTGCTTAAGATTATGAAAGAAACCAGCTATAAATTGAAATTAAAATGTACTTTTGTGTTAATAAAATAAAATACATAAGATTATGAAAGAAACCATGTATAAATTGAAATAAAAATGTATTGTACTTTATTCATTTAAAGATCTTATTCTGAGAAGGGGTCCACAGGCCTTACCAGATCACCCAAAGGCACACAAGAAAGGTTAAGAACCCCTGCTTTAGATCTTTTTGGATTTCCTGGATACCAGTGCCACACTTGGACTGTCCATCTGTTATCTGTTTTTATCATAAACCAACTCATCTCTTTATGTAATTATGTATTTTTTTGAGTGATATTCTTTATTCTAGAATAGGTCACCATTAGAAATATGCAGCAGCCCACTTTTGCCTCTCATGTATCTCTCCATTGTCCTTTGGTCACTTACAATTTGCTTCTTATGGATAATATTCATAGAACATCACTGGGAGAACATTTGTGTTTAAAAAATTATGCTGACAAGCAGCTTGAGATTGTTAAAAATACTGTACAATTTTCCCAAATGTAATACAACTTACTCTTTCTTTCTTTCCAATTCTGGCTTTCTTCATATAAGCATGGTCTATGAGTGATTACGAAGTGATATAATAAGTAAATGGCCCAGTCTCCCAACTACATGCTATAGTTTGAGCAGAAGATGTTTTTCATCATTTTAGAATGTCTTACATGGATTGTTAGGCTTTTCTCTTGAGAAATTATGGCTCTCATTGAGGGTGCCTACCATTACACAATGTTATCAATAAATAGGAGCTTCTAGAGGACCTCACTCTCTTCAGGGAATCCTTTGATTTGAGATCTATTTGAAACTTTTTTTCCATGATAGTGGTGAATACCTTTGATGAGTATTTTATGTTTTGTACCTTGCTTAGTATTAATAATCACAGGGTCTATTAACAGTTATGCTGGTGGTTGCATTTATCAAGGAATCTTATATAGTCTGAACATATTGCCTAAGATTCTGTTAATTGGAAGAGAGACTTTTAAGGTTGTATTTAGCCCTACTTATCCAAGTGCCTTTTTGATGGCTTTAAAAATCAATAAAAAAGTAGGGATATTGCATTTGCTTTATATTTCATACAGCTATGTGACTGTGAGTTGTGTTATTTGA
This sequence comes from Antechinus flavipes, assembly GCF_016432865.1. Taxonomy (NCBI): domain Eukaryota; kingdom Metazoa; phylum Chordata; class Mammalia; order Dasyuromorphia; family Dasyuridae; genus Antechinus; species Antechinus flavipes. Next base: position 198,117,361 of record NC_067402.1, read on the forward strand.
AAAGTTCTTTGCAAAAACTTCACCTTTTTAAACATCTAAATGGTGAGATTTACATGATCAAGATTTAGAACTGAGGACTTGAGAAGTCATTTAATCTAAGTTTTATTTTACGTTACTGATGAGGAAACTGAAGTACTCAAGGTTACAAGGACAGTGTCAGAAACAGTCCCCAAGAAATTCAATTGTGTCTTTGCCAAAGAGGATATTTTCCAACTTTGCACAGAGAATTGGTTCCCAAAGATGGGCAAGGATTGAGTATATAAATTAGATATCAGAAAATTAAGGTTTTGTCCAAGTAGATCATAATACCACAAGCCCGAAAATATAGAATGTCTATAGAAACATGGTGGGCCTGTTACAAGGCTCAAAGGCATACTATGTAGTATGGTTTAGAGAATTCTGGACCTAGAGTCAGGAAAACCCATCTTTCTAAGTTCATATCTAATCTCAGATACTTACTGACTGTATCATCCTGGACATGTCATTTTACCCTGTTTATCTAAGTTCCCGCATCTATAAAATGATCTGGACCAACCACTTTAGTTCCTATGCACAAAAAAATTTCCAAAACAAACAAACAGAAAAACAAATGTGATCATGAAGAGTCAGACACAAATGAAAAATGAAAAAAAAATGAATAATGACGGAACAATAGATTTGCAAAAATGCATTACAAATATTATGTCATTTGATCCTCATAACAACCTGGGGAGTAGATGCTATTGCTATTATTATTCTCATTTTACAGATGAGAAAACTGATACAAAGAGGTAAAGTGACCTACCCAGGATCATAGAGCCAGTAAGTAGCTAAGACAGCAGCATTTGAACTCAGGTTTTCTTGATTTAAGGTCTAACTCAAGGCATGATTCTATCTATCTGCATACTGCTGGGCTTTAACTCTGGAAAGTCATCTTCTATTCTTCTCCCTAGTAAATGTGGATTAGAATGTGAATTGTGCGTCTAGGTCACTTCTAAGTACAATTCCAAATGGACTTCAAGATCTGAGTATTACGTCCATCATACCAATCTAGAAAATCTAGAAATCATGATACCTAGAAAAGGGACTTTGTTAGAGATGTAGCCAATACAAATTCTGATTTTAACTCGTGAATTTAGTTTTACATTTTTGCCACACTATTTGCTAGTCATTCATTTTGGAGGTGGCTCTAATGGTAAATTCAGTTATTGGTTTCTATTTTCTTTTCCTTAGAGACATATTAGGGTTTAGTAGGATGATTTTAAGCTTTTGAGGACTTAAGTTTAAAGTCTCCTTCTGGCACTTAAAAGAATCTGTCACCATGGACAAATCAGTTAATCTATACTGACCTAAGTTCCTCAACTATAAAATGGGGAAATTGGAATAGTTGAGGTTTAAAATCAAGTCCAGCCCCTCTTTTTATGTTTTTTCTTTTTATCTTTTTTTCCTTTTTAAAATTAGAATGACATAGTCTTTTAAAAAATAATAGCTTTTTATTTTCAAAATGTCAGCAAAGATAGTTTTCAACATTTACCATTGCAAAACCTTGTGTTCCAAATTTTTCTCCCTCCTTCCCCCTTCCCATAGACAGCAAGTAATCCAAAATAGGTTAAACATGTGCTATTCTTCTATACACATTTCCACATTTATCATGCACAAGAAAAATAAGATCATAAAGGAAAAAAAAGAGAAAGAGAAAAAGCAAGCAAACAACAATAAAAGTGAAAATACTATGTTGTGATCCACATTCACTCCCCATGGTCATTTTTCTAGATACAGATGGCTCTATCCATCACAAATCTATTGAAATTAGCCTGAATCACCTCATTGTTGAAGAGAGGCATGTGATATAGTCTTAATAACAAGTAAGAAGTGTAAAGATGATCTCCATTTTATAGTTGAACACACTGAGATCAGATAGCTAAAGGAACTTGCTTATGGTCACATACCTACTATATGTTAGTTTCTAAGTTTGAAACTTACTTTCAAATTCAAGTTCAGAGCTCTTTCCACTCTATTAAAACTCTTTCATGATTAAATGCTTTAAAGTTTGTTATGCAGACATGAAAATAGCCCATAGTTGTTTGTACTCCTAATCTTGACAGCTAATATTTCCTGAATCTCAATCCAACATCTTCTGGCATCTCCTCTGTTAAATGTCTTCATCAGCCCACCTAGAGTAGAGTGGTCTTGGCCATATTAGGCTTTCTAGTTTTTTTGGCTTTTGGAGTGTTTCTCAACCTGCCAACACCCAATTGGGGAACTGGTGATAAACTAGTGCACTGATATGCTCGGGCTCATGCAGAGAACTGAAGAGGGGCCATGTATATAATTCACGAGGAATTCATTTGTTCAACATAAATCAGTTTTCTGAAACTCAAGTCCTAATGCCCTCTCTCAGCTATAAACAGTTTTCAAGCATGTCAGCAAGAGCCTTCTTATTTCCACCTCCCTCCCCAACCCAGACTTTTGTTTGGATTTGTTTCTATTATAAGGAACAGGATCCTTACTGGGAATAGTGAAAGGGTCTGGTGATTGGGATCGTTTTTCCAGTCTTAACGTTATGATTGTATTGTTTCTCTTCCGATTTGGATGATCTTTTGTTGGTAAGGGTGTGTGTGTGTGTGTGTGTGTGTGTGTGTGTGTGTGTGTGTGTGTGTATTAAAAAATTAAATGATCAGAACAAGGAGAAGAATTTATATACACATATGTATATCATAGCACTGTGTAGGATAAATTTGGAAAGGCTTAAGAACATTGATGCAATGACCATTCATGACTTTAGGAGATTGATGGCAAAGCATGATTGCCACCTCTTAGCAGAAACAGATGGATTAGAAGTTTAGAATGTGACATAAATGTTCAGAAATGATCAATGGGTAGAGATATGTTTTATTGACTATACTTATTTATCACAAGGAAGGTGAACTGTCAGGGAGGAGTTGGGGGATAGTGATAGTGATGCATGAGAAAGAAGAAATAAAAAAGCATCAATGAAACATTTAAAAATATGGAGAAGAGAGCAAAAGGAAATTCAGGAGAGGATTTAAGCAGGATGGTTATGTTAGATCATAATATATATTTAAAATGCCACAAACTTCATGTAATAAAATCTCACATCTTTTTTATTGTATATTGAAATGTTTATTTTTGTCAAGTCTATAAAAAAAGAAAATTAAAAACAAATAATCTCATGCATTCCTAGATCAGATCATATAATCATATGAATTAGAGAAGGAAAGGTTTTTTTTTTTGGGGGGGGGGACTGATCAATTAGTCTAACTCCTTCCGCCAATTTATAGAAGATTTTTGGTTCCCATTTAGTTTAGAGGGACAGAAGATCAGGTTGAGAACTTGAATATGGCAGAAATGCTCTAAACAGTGCTGGTTGGAGACAAAGATCCAATACCCTGAATTTCAATATTCCAGACCCTGGTTTGTGCTCAGCTGTGTCTCTGTTCTAAGCCCTGCTATGTGGGTGGGTGTGCACACACATGTGAGATGGGTAATGATCAGGGACTCCGGTTGGTATAAACAGGGTTTGGTATTTTTAGACATAAGCTATGGAGACTGTCATTTGTGTTTATCAGTACCCATTGAGATAAAAGTCAGGGAGGTGGCTCAGCAAGAAATGCTTGGGTAAACATCTAGTTGTGACATAGTACAGCCCAAGACATATGTCCTTGTGGGGGGAGGGGACTGATGGGGAAGGGGTCGATCATTTCTGTTTAACTGGTTTCAGCTTTGAATTGGGGGGGACTGCCTTTTCTTACTTTCCCCTTTAAAAATCACCAAACTTATCCTGGTCTTGTCAAATCTCCTCCTTCAACACAATAGAGGGGCCTTCTCTTGTTTTTCACAACCCATCCTGCCTAATGCAATCTCCTAATTCTCTGACTAATTTAGGGCAGAAACTCTCTGGCTCAATATTTCGGTGTCTTGATTTCACTTCTTGAATGTTACATCTGCTTCATTTTCTTGCTTTGAATCTATTCCAAGAGAATACAGTAAATAATGCCGTTAGCACAGGAGCAGCAGCAGTGCTCATGTGGAATAAACCCATCTTTGGGACAAAGTACCTTTTTTTTTTTTTAACATAGGATTATTTTTACTCCTTAAGCAAAACAGTTTTATAAATGGAGGGAAAGAGAAACCCTGAATGCATTTTCAGCAGCTCCTCTTCAATAGTCTCTTACTTTACTGTTTCTGATGTTTTCAATCTTTCTACTAAGTATGGGATTCTCCTCCTCTCTTCCCCTTCCCCCTTTGACATTTCACTCACTACTGGTCCTTCTGTATTCTTACTGTTACTTCATTCTTTGGAGGAGTTTAAGTGAAAAGCAATGGGACCCTCCACAAGGCTACTTTTGCATCCTGTTCTACAAGCTCAGGGACCTATCTCCCTGCATCTTGTAAATGCCATTCTCTATATATGGACAGTACCAGGTTCTAGTCTTCTACTTCACAGGAAAAGAAACTGAAAGGTTTGATAGAATTAAAAAAAGATCACCAAACTTCAATCCAGAAGTTTTAATGTTATCGGTGGCACTTCTTAGCTAGATTATCATCAGTTGGGTCCCTGATCCTTCAATTACAATTATTGGTAAAAGAAGAGATGAAGATTTTAGTACCTCTAATATTTTTGTTGTTGTTATTGTTTTTTGTGCTAAGCAATTGAGGTCAAGTGACTTCTTCAGAGTCACACAGATAGTAAATGTCAAGTGTCTGAGGCGGGATTTGTACTGATTCCAGGGTCAGTGTTCTCTCCACTGTGCCAGGAAGCTACCTCCTGATTTAGAAAACCACAAATTAACAAAATCTATATATGTTGTATTGTATTTTTCTAAAAACATTTCCCAATTACCTCTTAACTTGTTTGGGCCATACTGTAATTTTTGCTAGCAGTCTGATGGTTTTAGGAATTTGATATCTTGATGATAACTGCTTTAAGTAACAAATTATAATATCAACACAATAGCAAAGCACAGGCTAGAATAAAGTTGGCTAATTTAGTGTCTGTCAAAACACTAGAAATCACCCACTGTCCCTTAAGTTTTGATTTCAGTTTCTTTGATTGATTTGATAAAAATCATATCGTTTATACTTCAGAATTGTCTTTATATGTGTGTATGAATGAGAGATAGAATAATATTGAATATTAATTATACATATTTTATTCTGTAACTTAGAAGTCATTCTTGACAACTGGATGGACATGGCTATCCTTTCATGCATTCAAACATATGCAGTACAACATCAGGGAAGGTTCAGTCTGTAGTATGTGTCTCATTGTGACACTTTCTTCCACACCTCATTGCTCTACATTAGTTTTTGTATTTTATATTTTTGAGGAAAGAAGTATGTGAGCAAGGGGCCTTTAGATTGCTAGAGAGGGAGTTTTTGAAAAGAGAACTCCCTTCCTTTCTGGAAAAATGCCTTCTTGATTTTTGGAACATTGTGACCTTGATGATGTATCAGAGTCATGGTGAGGCAGTTTTTTTTTTTTTAACTTGTGTTAAAAAACAATCAATTAGGAGAATGGAGTTGTGGTGCCCATGCAGATGGTGGTAGTGTGAAGAGAAGAAAAAGTTTGCATCACACCCTAAGAGACCAAGAAGGACAAGAGGGAAGAAATGCATATCCCCTTGATGCTAGTGCCCTGAGAAAAAGCCTTGCTTACTTTGTGCTCATTTTGGCTCTGCTCTGTACTTCAAATAAATCTAAAAGATATTAAGTCTTGCTACTTTTTTACTTCTTTTACATTCTACTTCATCCACTGCTTGTCTGTTTCATTATTAGTTGCGTTTTTGTATGATATTCAAACCACATCAACAACATTTTGGTTGCTAGGAAATGAATGACAACTGAAGTATTTGCAGCATATGCCCTTTTTAGTCTCTATTTATATTTTACTCAGTCAAATCAATCAATCAACAAACATTTAATATGTGCCTAGGATTGTGCCAGGTGCTGGGAACAAAAATACAAAAGTAAAGTATTCCTCGCCCCGCAGGAACTTACTTTCTATTTTTTTCTAATTTTTTTATTAAAGTTTTTTATTCTCGAAACATATGCATGGATAATTTTTAACTTTATTCCTTGTGTTCCAGTTTTCCCTCTCCTTTCCTCATCCCCTAGATGGCAAGTAATACAATATATGTTAAACATAGTAGAAATATATGCTAAATCCAATATATGCATAGATATTTATACAATTATCTTGCTGCATAAGAAAAATCAGATCAAACAGGAAAAATGAGAAAGAAAAAATGCAAGTAAACAACAACAAAAAAGTGAAAATGTTATGTTGTGAACCATACTCAGTTCCTACACTCCCCTCTCTAGGTGTAAATGACTCTCTTCATCATAAGATCATTGGAACTGGTCTGAATCATCTCAGTGTTGAAGAGAGCCATATCCATCAGAATTGATCATTGTATAATCTTGTTGTTGCTGTGTACAATGATCTCCTGGTTCTGCTCATTTCACTTAGCAGCTGTTCATATAAGTCTCTCCAGGGCTCTCTGAAATCATTCTTCTGGTTGTTTCTTATAGATCAATAATATTTAATATAAATCTTTTTAGTTGTCAATTAATATTCCTTACCCAATCCTCATCCTTCTTGACTTCTGGGCAGCATTTGATCACATTCTAGACCCTCTCATAAGAAAGTTTTCATAACACTGATCCTTTTTTCTTTTTTTTCCTTCCTTCTTTTTTTTTTTTTTTGGCTGAGGCAACTGGGGCTAAGTGACTTGCCCAGAGTCATACAGCTTGGAAATGTTAAGTGTCTGAGGTCAGATTTGAACTCAGGTCCTCCTGACTTCAGGGCTGGTGCTCTATATGCCACCTGGATGCCCTGCATGGATAATTTTTTAACATTGACACTTGCAAAACCTTGTGTTCTAAATTTCCCCCCCTTCCCCCACACCCTCTCCTAGATAGCAAGTAATTCAACATATGTTAAACATGTGCAATTCTTCTATACATATTTCCACAATTAGCATGCTGCACAAGAAAAATCAGATCAAAAAAGGAAAAAAAATGAGAAAGAAAAGAAAATGCAGGCAAACAACAATAAAAAGAGTGAAAATACTGTGTTGTGACATGCACTCAATTCCCATAGTTCTCTCTCTGGGTGTAGATGGCTCTCTTCATCACAAGATTATTGAAACTGGCCCCAATCATCTCACTGTTGAAAAGAGCCATGTTTGTCAGAATTGATCTTCATATAATCTTGTTGCTGTGTATAATGAACTTCTGGTTCTACTTATTTCACTCAGTATCAATTCATGTAAGTCTCTCAGACCTCTCTGAAACCACCCTGCTTGTTATGTCTTATAGAATGATAATATTCCATAATATTCATATACCACAAATTATGCAGCCATTCTCCAACTGATGGGTATCCACTCAGTTTCCAGTTTCTTGCTACTACAAAAAGGGCTGCCACAAATATTTTTGCATATATGGGTCTTTTCCCCTTTTTTATGATTTCTTTGGGATACAAGCCCATTAGAAACACTGTTAAATCAAAGGGTATGCATAGTTTGGTAGCTCTTTGGGCATAGTTCCAAATTGCTCTCCAAATGGTTGGAACTGCACCAACAATGTATTAGTGTCCCAGGAACTTACATTCTATTAAGGAACAGCATTTATGAATAGATATATACAAATTCAATATATGGTCATTTTTTTTGTTGGGAAGGGAAGACATAAATTTATTTGGGAGGGGGGGTGAATTAAGAAAGATTTCATGTTGAAAATAGTTCTTGAGAAAAAATTGAAAATATCTAGGGATCCTAAAATGTGCAGGGGAAGAGGAAGTAAATTCATAGCATGCCAGTATAAAAACTTTGAGTTGAGAGATGAATTGTCATGCATGAGTAACGATAAGAAAGGTACTGTGATTAGACTGGAGAATACATGGTGAGTTATGCATAACAAGGCTGAAAAGGTAGGTTGGGGCTAGGTTTTAAAGAGTTTTTCCAAGAGAAAAAGGCTTTTATGTTGAATTCCAGAGGTTGTAAGGAACTCTTGTGTTTCCTGAGTAGGGGAGTGATAAGATAAGTCCTATCTCTAGAAAAATCCCTTTGTCAACTCTGTGGGAATTGGAAAGAAGGGGAGAGATTTGAGAGAGGAGCCATTGCATTTGTTCAAGTGAAAGGTAATGAGAGCTTGAACTAGGGTGGTAGTTATGTAAGTAGAGAAAATACAACAGGTGTTTGAGATGATAGGAAGGCAGAAAAGACATGATTTGGTAACTGATTGGATATGTGGGTGAGGAAGAATGAGGACTTGAGGATGACACCATGATTATGAACTTGGTGATCAGAAGGATGGGGGTACCCTCTGAATATATAGATAAGCTTGGGAAAGTGGCTATTTTTGGAGGTTAGATAATGAACTCCATCCTGCACATGTCAAGCTTGAGATGCTTTTGACATATGGAACAATATGTTCAAAAGATACTTGGTGATATGGAACTGGAGAGAGAGAGAGAGAGAGAGAGAGAGAGAGAGAGAGAGAGAGAGCGAGCGCTGTATAAATAGACCTGGGACTCTTCTGCATAGTTCTGATAACAAAATACATGGGAACTAATGAAATGATCAAAGAGAAAAAAGAAAAGAGGATTTTGGGTAAAGTCTTGGAGTATATTTAAAATTCTGAAGTATAGTATGGAAAAGAGACTGGGGAGTGGGTATGGAGCATATGAAGCAAAAGGGAGCAGTGTCATGAAAACCTTATGAGAGGGTCCAGAAGGTGGTCAAATGCTGCCCAGAAGTCAAAAAGGATGAGGATCGGGAAAGGAACATTAGATTTGACAACTAAGAAATCATTGGTAATTTTGCAGAGAACTAATTCATTTGCTGAGTGTTTTCCACTTTTGAGACCTTGACCTTGTTCCAATCCAGTCCCTGTTCCAGTGCTTGCTTTATTTTGAATTGAAGGATTGGGAGGAGGAGAGCAAATTAAAGAAAACAAATTTGTGGTTGTTAAACTACTTGGGCTGCTGGTTTTTAGATAGTTAACATTTATGTATTGTGTTTTAGCAATGATTTAGCTGCTGAAGGCAGCTTCTAGCCAATTGCTAAATTTTCAGTGTGGGCATTTACATGTTGGAAATCAGCAAAAATCAGGGCTTGATTTACTGTTTTATTGATTGCTTGGACTTGAGAAAGTAATGGAGAAAATGTTAATAATGCAGTTTAAACTTAAAAGTGTTTCCAAAAATATATATATATTTTGAGAAGTAGTTGTTAAACATGTAAGCATACTATTAGCTTTAAGTTTTATAAAGCATTTCCCATACTTTACAGAGCAATTAGGTAGGCACAACCACAATGGATGGAATGCAGAGCCTGGAACCTGAAGACTCATCTTCCTGAGTTCAAATTTGGCCTCAGACACTCAATAGCTATGTGATTTGGGTACTTAACTGATTATCTCAGTTTCCTAATCCATAAAATGAACTGGGGAAGGAAATGGCAAACCACTCTAGCATTTTTGCCAAGAAAACCCCAAATGGGATCATAAAGAGTTGGATACAGTTGAAACAATTGATTTAAATACTGTTACTATCATATTTACAAATGTAAAAAGTGAGACTGTGAAGGTAGTCTAGTGACTTGCAATGAATCAAAAATTAATGTGTATTTGAGCTTGGATTTGAATCCATTTCTTTCTGATTTCAAGTCTCCCACTATTTCCACTCTACCATGCCTCTTCACTTTCAGAGTAGAGTTGGAGTGTAAAGGACTAAAAAGTCTTATTTTCAGCTGATTTTCATTTTCTTTTCGCTCATCTCAGTATAGACAGAAGATATTAATCTCTCCCAATGAATATTTAAGAAGGAAAAAGTCTGTGTCTATGTAAATCTAGAGCACATTTGGGTTGATATAATTGACAGAGTGGGAAATATTTTTTGTTTAAAAGTCCCAGGTTCCAATTCTGGATGATTTGGGCAAATCTTTTGGAGTCTATGAAAAAGTCGACTCAGACAACATGGAAGATCCCTTCCATTTCTAAATTGTATGAGCTAGTCAGCTCAATGAAACTGGGTGTGACTTTTTGTTGTGGCAACTGAATGATTTATTTGTTCAGTCAAATGGATTGACTAATTTGTCCAAAAGATTCTATATAGATTGCTTTATATACAATTATAGAATCTCACCGAAGTCCTGGGAATATTTAGAAGTTGTTTTGATCCCCAATATGAACATTGAGCTTTGAGGATGCCTCAAAGGATACCCTCACTTACTTTCATTTCTTGGTCAAGTTTTGTAGATAATAACAAATTCAAACTTAGGGACTTTTCAATTCAAATGGCTGTTATTTATAGGTCTAGTGGAAAGATGATGTCTTGAAGATAAACAAAGGCTTTCAACCCACTGCTAATGGCAGAAATAGGCTTCCTTCTTGACCTTGTCTTTTCCTTAAGAAGGAGCAGCTAGAGGCCAAGAGATGCCTATGTAAGTGACTCATATCCTATGGTTGTGTATTTGAGTTTATTTTCTCCTAATGACTCAAGAGGCCAAAAGGACAATTTTTGGGTGTCCTAGAGTATCATAGAGAATATTACTTAATGAGTAGGGACTGTGTTTGCTTTAAGTTCTATATTTTACTTCTGCATATAAAGTACCATGAATTGAAAGGTTAGCAAATTGTCACTTATAGAGGTGAGAGAGTTGATACTCTTGACTCTCTGAGGTGAACAATGGCAGCTAGGTGGCAAAATGGATAGAGAGCTGAACCTAGAATTACAAAGACCCGAGTTCAAATCAAATCAAATCAAATACTTACTAGTTGTATAACTTAGGGAGGACCCCCTAATCTTTCACTGTAGTTTCCAATAAAAATGACTATCTTAATCAATAAATTGATTATTATGAGATTATATCTGCAAAATGCTTAGCACAATGTTTGGCATTTAGCAGTTGCTTAATACTTGTACCCTTCTTCTTCCCTTCTTTTAGCTGTAAACTCCCAGTGTTTTTATTTATTGCCATATATCATTGTTTCTTGGCTTATGTTGAGTTTGAAGCCAACTAAAATCACTACACTTTAAAAAAAATGAATCATTACTGTCTAATCATATCTATATACCCCTATAATTGTAAAGTTCTTTTAAAAAACAACTTATGTAAAGGACTTTACCTTACTGTTAAATTTCCTTTTGTTAATCTTGTCTCATGGTTCTGGTCTGTTGATACACACATACAGATATACATTTATACATACATTATGCGTATACATATATATTGACTCTTGATTCTGTTATTCTGTATATTGCTTATATCTTCCTAGTGTTTCATTCTTGTCATAGGTGTGCTATATTATTGGTAATGTACTCATTCTCCATGCTTAGATCCTCTTTTGAATTTAAAGTTTTAAATGTTATTTTATTTTTAATTTATGAAATAAAACAAGTATTTCCATAAGATAATAGAATAATAAAAAGACAATTATACATGAAACTGCATATTTGTTATGTATAACTTGCAATTCCTTTTAAATATATAATGAATTTGACAAGTTTTTTTTTCCCTTCTCCTCTGCCTATTTGATAGATAGCTATCATTAAACACACACACACATGCATATATGTACACACATATATGTATGTGTGTATATATGTATACACACACATATATATATAAAATCATTCTATACATACTTCTATTTATCAATTCTTTCTCTGTGTCTTCCTTCATATGTACTTTGTAGTTAATTTGAATATTTATAATAGTCAAAATGACTTGGTTAAAGTTACTAAAACAATATTGCTATTACAATGTTTTCTTGATTCTGCTCATTTTGCTCTTCATTACTTTATGCATGCTGAGCATACTAAGTATGCTTAGATTGTGATCTACTCTGTCTGTATTGGGATCCTTCACTCTTACGGCTATAACTTCTGGCCCCCTACCTTTATGTTATCTTTAGTTCCCTGGCTTGGTTGCCTACTATCTGAGTTGTTAAACTGTAGAACTTTGGTCCCAGTACCAAGCATATTCCTCTTCTTCTCTCTCTTAGCTGATTTGCTGAATTTGACCCTTTGCCTGTGTTTACTTAGGTATATCTGATCCTTTTCTTGTTTATTATTCTGGACTAAACTTTGGTCATCCTGAAATAAAATATTTACCAGCAAAATCTTCATTCATATAGCTTGACGCTCAGTACTGGCCTCCCATCCCAACCTTTTCTGCCCTAATGCTATTTTTGTCCTAAGATGACACAGTGGGTTTAGAGAGTCACATTAAAAAAACTAAAGTAGAGTCAAAAATGATAAAATGATCCTTTCACTACATTTAATACTTAAATCCTTCATAAATTTTAGATATTATTTTGGATTCCACATTTTCAGAAGACTTTTCAGGATCCAAGGATCAGGATCCAAGAGTCACAAAATGATTAGGAAAAATTGACAATATAAAAGAAATAGGCCTTTTTATCTCCCGAAGGGAAATTTTAACTCCTGTTTTTCATATGCACTATTTTACTGAACATGATGTTGTATGACTTTAAACCTTGCTACTGGGGAGGCTGAGGCTGATGGATCTCTTGAGCTCTAGAATCCTGAGCTGCAGTAGTGCTAAGTCGGTCTCTCTATTAAGTCTGGCATTATTATAGTATTAAATCCCTGAGAATGAGAGTGACCAGCATGCTTTTTGAAACAAGAAGGGGTCAAGGGTTCCTGTTTAGACTAGTATTAGGATTGAGCCATGAGTGTCCTCTGAATGTTATAGGAAGACTCAAACAAACAAACAAAAACTAAAACAAACCAAAACAAAAAATATTTAATAGAATATGGTAGATATTTGTAGGTTGACTTGTAAACAAGAAAACCTTGATTTGCATTTCATCAAGGGATATTTGAGATCACAGATTAAGAACTATAACAAATTTTAGAAATAATTTTAATCTTATTTTACAATTCAGAAAAATGAGGCATTTACCCAAGGTCATACAAATATTATGTAATAAAATGGGTATTTGAACACAGATATTCTGATTCCAAATACAAAGTTCTTTCCTATATATTGTGGTAAAATCGTCACAGTAAAGAATTTATTTATAAGGATTTTTTTAGATATGGGAATAAATTCCCAGCAGAAGTTGTATAATGTCCTTCCTGCAAGTTTATAGCTAGAATGTTGTTTCTCTTGTTGGTCTTAAGCATACTTTGCCTTTGAAGGTGGGTATCCTGGTAGGCTCAGAAGCTCTTGATGTTAATTGCTTTTTCCATTACTGTGTATTTTTATTGTTATGCTTGAGCTTGTTACTTCTTTGGGGCACTCTCATACTGAAAGTATTTGACTTTGGGTAACATTTTCCAATGACTTTGCAAATACAATGGTTATTGTCTGAGGAGTTCCAATCCCTGAATTCCATTCCCAGTTTTATGACTGACTCACTGCATGATTTTAGGCAAGTCACTTATCTATATCTGTGACAGTTTCTTTATGGGAACAGTTACTAATGACTTTTCAGAAGCTAGATAAGAATCAATGAATATTTCTAGCATGTTTTGAATGCATAGGTGAGGAATCATTCAAAATGCAAAGTATAATTCTACATATATTCATTCACTTATTTACTTTACTCTGCTGCTTTAGTTTTTAGACACAGCCTTCAGAAGACATAAATATGTTCTTATATGTTTTCTTGGCTCTTGGACATATGCACTTAATTGTATGTAGGATAGATATTTCTTTTGCACTCAAAAGTCTCTATGAATATCTTCTATGACATTAATAGGATAGACTCCTATAAGAACAGCTGAAATCTTGGAAACAAAGTGTCTAGTTACAATGGCAACACCCAAGTAACTCTAAGAAAAAATACATTATAGTTACACGAAAGTCACCAAGCTAGGTCTTGGGAATACAAATACAAAAATGAAATAATCCCTCTTGTCAAGGACTTTTACATTTCACTAGAGGGATTGTTATTGTTCAGTCATTTTTCAGTCATGTCCAGTTCTTCATGACTCCATTTGGGGTTTTGTTGGCAGAGGTACTGAAATGATTGGCTATTTCTCCAGCTCATTTTACAGGAATGATGAGGAAACTGAGGTACACAGGGTTAAGTGACTTGTCCAGAATCACACAGCTAATAAGTGTTTGAGACCAAATTTGAATTTACAGAATTGATTTCAGACCCAGCACTCTATTTATTCACTGCAGCACTTAAGTGACTGTTAGAGGGATAGAGCATGATAATAAATTTATATATTCATAGCAGTTTGAGCAAGGTGAGATAAGAAGGATTATGAAAGATTTCCTCCAGAGCAGGTATGTAAACTGAGTCTTAAAGGAAATCAAGGATTCTAAGAGAAGGAAGTCAGGAAGAAATACATTCCAGGAATGGTGGACAACTTATGTAAAGGGTGGTAAAGAGTCTGTGGAATTTGAAAAACAGCAATTAGACCAATTTGACCCAATTGTAGAGTTTATGAAGAAGAAAATTACTAAACCTGGAGAGATAAGTTAGAGGCAGATTCTGAAAACCTTCAGATGCCAAGCTGAGAAGGTTGCATTTTATTCTAGAAGTAACATAAAGCCAATGAAGGTTTTAAGCAACTTTTGTTGCATATGGAACAAAAATAGTGTTGGAAAGGCCTTCAAGTTTACCTCTCTTTCATTCGTTAAATCAATACAAGTGAATATCCAATAAATTATGTTTCTGTATTAGATGCTACGAGGAGTGAGAAAAGATTGTATAAGATACTTCCTTGTCATCAAGGGACACACCTAAATTGTCATTTATGTAGTGCTTTAAATTTACAAAGTACTTTGACAATAATCTCATTTAAGTGAGCATCATGACCACTCTGTGAAGTTGGTAAAACCTTTTATTATTCTTTATTTTACAGGTGAGGAAACTGAGGCCTGAAAAGGTTAAGTTTCTTGACATGTGTCACGTTAGCATTTTCAGAGGCTCAATTTAAGTGCAGATCTTCCGGCCTATTTATTATATACGAACTTTAGAGGCTGGCTCTAATCTGAATGTATATAAGAATTATGATTTATTTGAAATTTCAAAATAATTTATTTCTAAAAGTTATTTTAATCTTCTCCCTGGACTTACATAGTACATATTAAGCCTCTGTTGAGAATACTTTCATATTAGGTTATTACTGCAGATTATCAACATTATTCAGACATGGGTCTTTGCCTCAATGTTTTCTGGTATATATCTTTTATTTTTTCATGTTGGAATTATTTTGAATTAGGGGAATCTTTAGAAAAAATTATTTTACTCAGGTCCCCTCTGTTCTATTTTGGTTAAATGTGTGAATATAAGTTCTGTTTGAATATTGCCCTTCAAATATGCCTTATATAAAACTGTAGTGCAATCTTTAATTATACACTTAATATACACCGAATGGCAACAAAAGTGACAGATAAAAAGAGATGATAAAACATTTTTTATTTGACTTTGAAGCAAACTTTCATAGTAAACATATTTAAATTTAGAAATCTTGTGGGATTACTTCAAAGAGTTTAGGGAATTCAAAGGTAGGAGAGATTACATCTAATTAAGAGAACTGAACCAGGAAAACTTTTAAGAATTGAGTAAAATTGAGGCAGTTGATAGAGCGCCAGTCCTGGAGTCAGAAGGACCTGAACTCAAATTTGACTGTGTGACCCTGCACAAGTGACAACCCCTCTTGCTTCTGAAAAAACAAACAAAACAAGAAGTGAGTGGTATTTGAATGTACATGGACAGTAATTGTTCCATTCTTGCCATTTCCTTTTCTAATCAGAAAATGTATCTTTAATGATACCCAATGTCACTTTTGTGGGCCATTTGTCATTGGCAAAAGTACTGCAGATGACTTATACCCCTATGTATTCTTCATTGTCTTTTAGGTCATCTGCAGATTTGGAGTCCTCCTAGATTATAATCTTTCCTGATTAGTTGGGCAGCATCATTTGAAGAATAGTAGGGTTAAGAAAATAACTTTTTTTTAAGCAAAAACACAGAATTTAAAAATACGTTCTAAAATATGATCCATCCTGTTGTTTTCCTCCTTTTCACTTCTGAATTTAGTTCATTTTCCATCTATATTGTATGTCCAAGATTATCTATCTATGTATCTCTAGATCTATCTATGTATTTATTTATCTAAATTTTAAACCATACAATGATTTTTGGGATACTGTATCCGTGTATTTATCTGCATATGGGTATTTAATATAGTCTTATATATACATACACACATGTACATATATATGCATATGTCTATATATCTCTATATATCATGTGTGTATATACATCATGTGTGTATATACACACATCATTATTGCAGGCTGTCTATCCAATTGCATATTATAATCTGTACATATTTTTCGTCAAATTCTTTCTTTGTATGTGTAGTTAGAATGAACAAAAGTGATTTCTTTGATTCCTTAATGGATTTGTGATTTTGTCAATGTGGGCATTCCCATCAGTGGTGCAAATCACAACCCATACATGTCTTATTCTATGCATCCCTATTCATGTCCTTTTGTAATTCTTCCACAGGGGATTAACTCAGTGTGCTCAAGCCTTTCTTTTAGCTCTTTTAATATCATGTGTATATCAATAGAACATGGCCCATTGGCTATTGTTTATTCTCACTATATAATTGGCCTCTATCTTTTTTGATCATTCAGTCTCTTATGACATCCTTGTTTCTTATGCTATATTGTTTCTCCTGTACAGTATTTTTGCAGCTTACCTTACAGGATTTTGCGAGAATAAAATGAGATTTGCAAATGGATTTTCAAATCTTATAGTGCTATACAAATGTTCATTGCCACTACCATCACCACCACTACCACCACCACCACCACCACCACCATTACTACTACTACTAACTACTACCATCTCCACTACTACTACTACTACCTACTATGCTCCTTTCTATTGCTTTTTGAATGATTTTTCTACTATTTTAATTCTTCAGAAAATATAAATGATATGTTTGCCACTGTCAAAGAGAGGTCAAACATAGTCCAAATGGAAGAGAAATTCTACATAAATAGTGAAGTTTTCCAGATGTTCTCATTTGTAGATGACATTGTGTTGATAGTATCAGGATCTGTAACATTGCCAGGACTTCTGAATTTATAATCACTCAGAATCACTCATCTAGCCAGAGAAAAACAAGTAGTGCAATAATCCCAGGTTTTGATACACAGTTGAATGGACAACCCACGAAACTTGTCCATATACTGTGGCTTTTATCTGTAGATTCTTTCTCATCTTAAATAGTTGTTCTTGAGAAAGTTGCAGATATGTTTATATGAACTCTAGAGACTGGCTCTAATATGAATGTGTGTATGAATGATGATTTATTTGAAATTTCAAAATAGTTTATTTCTAAAAGTTATTTGAATCTTCTCCTTGGGCTTACATAGTACATATTAAGTCTCTTCAGAATACCTTCATATTAGGCTATTATAGTAGATTATCAGTCTTATTCAGCTATAGGTCTTTGCCTTAATTAATTAATTGATTTGTTTGACTTTATCTCTTCTCTTCTCTCCTTACCCATATCCTGTATGCTACTTTTATTTCACTTGTCGTATTTCTTTTTCTGCACAATATTTTCTTGTCCCAAGAACTTCTCTAGATTAGACTCCTCTTGGTATCTCTCAATGTCTCTTTTATAACATCATATTTAAGTCTTGAGTCTTCTTGGCAGTACTATCTGGCTTTAGAGATTCCCTCTGAGAATCCTTATAAGACCCCAGAAACAAACTTTGCCATTAATAGACTGGAAAATAGATTTGAATTCAATCCTGGAAGATTCTACTCTATCAATAATTAATGATATATGTCACACAATTATCTGTTTCCTTATCTCTTATACCATGGCATCTCCATCCTTGTCTCTTATTCAGAAGCAAGCTAAGTGTTTAGGGAATATACTTTAGCTGCCATTTAGTGCCCTAAAAGTCAAAGTGAGAATAATCAATATTGGGTAAGTCTTTTATTTCATGTGAGTTCATTAAATCTCCATTAATAACTCAGGAAACCCAGATTTTAGTCCCTCTATTGTCCGAGTGACTTCCTAGTAGAAAGTAAAGCTTTTGAGGCACAATACATCTTGTTGGATTCTATATAATTTAATACATAGGTATAATAGTGTCCTAGCAGAAAGAGTTAATAGGACTCCCTAACATACGGATTTACCTACTATAGGGGCTATGATTGATTCAATGGGGACAACAGGGCTCATTACTTCTTTGTCAGATTTTCCTCCCTCACTACTGCTATATTCTCTCCTGAAAATCTCTTTCCATTAGAGTAACTCATGTGGGTTTGAGAACAAAAGCAAGCATATTGTCTCCAGAAGGTTGCTTTTAAAATTACCAGGAAAGGTAGGGAAAGCCCTAGGGCTCTCCTCTATATCATTTTCCCATTGGAAAATAAACACCAGTACATTTACCTCCTCCCTGACCAACCTACCTGCCAACCTACCAACCTACACCTAAAAGGGAACTCACAAGATAAAGACCTTTAGCTTTTCTAGGTTAAGAGCATTATGCTCAATACAAAGCCCTGTTGTTAAACAGCTTGTGGGCATCTGGAGGTATTCCAGTGATCAGCATTTTTGGAGTGGGGTGGGGTGGTAGTGAGAATTAGACACAGGCTAAGTAGATTGTGTATATATGAATCTGTATTTATGGTTGCACAAAGGTGATATAACTCCCACACTGACTGAAATCCCTGTGATAATGGAATGATTTAAGAGCTCGTATAGATCAATGGAGTTCACGTGCAGCAAGAGCCCACTCTCAGAAAGCCATTTTCAAGGACCTTTGGGATTTAGCATAAGAGGTTTGCACTGATTGACTTTCACATACAGACACCACTGAGATCTACATGTGAACACATCCATTCTGATTACCTTGAATCTTCAGAAAAGAAAGCTTTAAGAAAAGAAACATATTTTTAAGTTTTATAGATAAAATTATTTTATTTGAATCAGGATTTGCTTTTTTTTGGTAGCGGGGATTTGCATATGAGTGATTGTAAGCAGCAAGGTAAATCGCAGTACAGATGGCCAATATGCACTTGTATAAATTGCAGATTGAGAAGGATAACCATACCTCTAAGAGCCTCAAACATGAAAGTGTGCTGTTGTTTAAGTCTGAAGGATGGCCAGACCTAGGCAAAACAGTTGGGGGTAGGGGAGAGGAATTTATCTTTAATGTTGCTTTCTCTAAGCCACTGCCCTGGATGCCCATCCATCATGTAGAACTTTCACTTTCTGCCCTTGCTTTTCTTCCCTTATGGTATTATTCTCAGTGGGATACCTTCTTTGGTTTTACCCCTAGCCACCCAGGGCTCATCCCTGTCATTCTTATTCTTTGCCTTGTTACTCAGCTATTTGTCCATTCCAAGGTGAAAGCTAGCTAATCCTATAAATGTAACAGTGCTAATGTACCAAGTGGGAGAAGGACCCCAGGGTTTTCCCTTATCCCTCAAGTAATTTATGTGCATTTGAAAAGCAGAATTCTGGAGACTGCCTACCTTAACTGTCAAAGCAATATGAGTGACTCTAATGAGAATCTCAGGTCAAAGAGCTAAGGAAAATGGCTTGGCAGGTAGTCAGGGTGGAGACAGATTTGGAAGTAGCTGGAGCCTTTCAGTCTCCCTTAGATCACCTATGCAGGCAGCCAAGTACTATGCCTAAGAGATTCTAATGGGATCTGATTTTCATGTCAATTGGCATTTAAAGCAAATTTCAGTAAAATGGACTTAGCTACATTTTCATAACTTAACAAAATTGCTTATAAGGTTTTGTGCAAGATTTAAAAAACGACTGTGTTTTTAAATTGTCAAACAATCCCTAACTTGGATTTTCTCTTGAGAAACAGACCATTTCTTTCTACCAGTGTCATTGGCTGACTAAGCTCTCAGTTTTTATCTAACTGGTCACCTATAGCTTTAATTAATTAGTAGATTGCATTGTAGTACCTTAGGCAGAACTTGTGTCCTTTAGTGCCTACAGCACATTGCACATAGTAAGTACTTAAAAAAGGTTTGTTGAACTATCATAGCAAGTATTTGCAATGTAGTTGCTTGTTCTTCATTCTCAAAGAGGACCAGGACATCAGGGAGGTGATATCGTGACATGCAAGTGAATTGGATTAAGTGAGGGAGGGCTGTGAGAGGTCACCTGCCTCATTTTCCCCTCCATAGCCATCTGGGTTCAGTAGCCAGATATGGATCAGGACCACTGGAGATGTCCATGGATGTCCTGGGAGATTTTTTAAGCTAAAGTCTTACCCAGGTCTCAGTTTGACTGCAGCAATCCCCACTCAGTGATTAAGGCTAGGTTAGAATTGAGGCAAAGAGTCTTCTCTTTCAAAATTCAAAATTCTAAATAAATAAATAAATAAATCTGGGAAGGGAAGATTTTCAGGGTTTCTGTCCAAAGCAAAAATGAATGCTATTTAAATCCAATCTGAGTTAAACAGGACCCAAATCATGAACAAAATGGAGCCTGACCTAGGATCTATTGGTGGCTAATGAGAATCAAATTGGTTTTGGTTTAAGGAACAGGAGATCAAGTAGCTACACCAGATGAGATTTCCAGTCTTATACAGTGACTATTGAGAAAGTTGCAGAAAGTTGAGAGAGGGGTTCTAAGATGGACTCTGAAGCCTGGCACAAAATTGAAATCATGTGTATGTGTTTATGTATATGTGTTTATGTATATGTGTATGGCATAGTCTGGCCAGAATGCTCTGTTCCTCTGTCACAGATATGATGGCGAAGAAAGAGTTTAAGGCTCTAAGATAATTACAGTGGCCTGAATATGTTGGTCTAGGATTTTCCCCTACCAACCTTCTGTGGATGGCATAGTTTTGAGAACAGAATTAGCTAGTTTGAAGGCATTAGACTGGATCTACTCTGAGACTGTCAGTATGCCCTAAGGCTTATCCTACTGTAGTTGCAGAGTTGATTTTCTTGGAAGGTGAAAAGAGAGATTATGAACCAGATGAGATTTCATTGTGAGGGAACAGTGTGGCTTTAGTTGTTCCTGGACAGTTCTTATTTTTTCCTGGATGACTTTCTTTCTGTATCGCTGTGTTCTTCTGGAGTAGGGAGAAACCTGAAGCAAGCAGACCAATTGCAATAGTGCATGGGTAAGATGACGAGGAGTCTATAGAAGAGTGGTGACTGTGTCAGAGGAGAGAAGGGAATATATATGAGATGCTGGAACTGAAGAGTTGAACTCAAGGGAAATTTCTCTTGTGCCCCATTTTCCCCTTCGAATTAGACAAGAGTTGTGGGGAAAGAGAGAGAGAGAGAGAGAGAGAGAGAGAGAGAGAGAGAGAGAGAGAGAGAGAGAGAGAGAATAAGAGAAATAAAGAGAGAGAGAGATAAAGAGAGAGAGAGAGAGAGAGAGAGAGAGAGAGAGAGAGAGAGAGAGAGAGAGAGAGGTAATCTCCTCAAATAAAGAAGTAGATGTGGCAAATTCTGGATAGAAATTCAGTGATATCAAGAAGAAAATGTAAAGGCTTTACGACAGTATAATTATTACATAAAAATAATTATAAACCATTTTGAAGGCTGTTTCTGGTGTTCTGAACCCTGACTTCACCACTTCTCCCTTGACTCACAATTGAATTGGCTGCTATTTCAGGGACTGACTTTTTGAGTTAATCCATTGGAAGTCTCTCTTAGAAAGCTCAGATTCTAGAGCACTTTAAAATCTTTGAATCTGACCAGGCAAAGAACTGTATTGACAATGACTAAGGTTATAGAAAAATTCTTACTGAATTTTTCTGCTTTCATTAGAAATTCATGTTCTTAGTAATGGATTCTAGAGAACACCAGAATGGGGAAGGAGTAAGAAAAAGGTGGAAGGCAAACAAAATTTATTGGAAAGGGAATCATAGATTAATGCCATTGAAATAGCAGAATGAATGAATAAAGCAAGGAATATAAGATATAGACCTCTTATCTGGGCAAGAAAAGGGAAGAGTTGAGTTAAAATAAATGAGGTTGGGTATAGCAATGAAAGTAAATTTAAGGACTGTGAGATTGGACTGAGTAATGGGAAGGGTGGGAAGTTTTGGGGAGAAAGGGGGTTCAGGTTAGTATCAAGAGAGCAAAGGTAAGGACTAAGTGCTGACTTTTTAAAAAGGAAGTGAAATATATTTATTATATAATATGTACATATTTTGTATATATGGAATAAAATGCAAAGCATAACTATCTATCCATAAATAACCATAAAATAAAAAGTTAATGGATTAAATTCCCTAATAAAAAGAAAGGGAATGGAAGAATGTACTTTAAAAAAACAGTTTTCTTTAAACAAGTCACATTTATAGTGAGAGTGAGCATATGGAGAAATATCTATTACACTTCAAGATATTATAAAAACAGTCATTGAAATCTTGATCTCAGATAAAGGCAACAAAAACATCTGAGCATATCAAAAGGGACAAATGCAGAAAACAGTATTATGGTTAAGGGTATCATATTCAGTGAAAAATAACAATATTAAATATACATATATATATATATATATATATATGTCAAATGGCATAGCAGCTAAGCTCTTAAAAGAAAATGTTGTGGTTCTCCCATTAGATTGTTAGCACCTTGAAAGAAGGGACCATGTTTTTGTCATTCATTATATCACCAGTACATAGTACAGTGGTACATAGTACAAGCTTAATAAATGCTTATTGATTGACTGACTGTCTGATACAGACACAACTATAAAACATACTTTTAAAAACAAAGGGAGGCTTTAACAATTAGAGAAATAATTACCTTTCATGGTTTGGCCTTGTCAATTAAATAATTTATTGCTAAATTAATTCTCCCTAAACTTTCTAAATTAATTTCAAGATTTAGTGTATAACATTCAAATTACATAAGGCATACTTCATAGAATTAGACAAAACACTAAAAACCTTATTTGGGAATCTTCAAGGGAAATCATAACAAATATATAAATGAAAATTATTCTGGGCTGAGCTGACTCATGTCAGTCCCTTGATAATTTAGGCTTGTTATGGAATGAAATAAACACTGGTAGGTTATTCAATAGTTAACAAAAGGAGATTTACTTAATCATAGCAGGAGAAGGATATTTAATAAAAATAGTCATTGACAACCCTTTGAGGGTTCATCTGAGCAAAGCTCCCTTTAACCAATAATCTGAGAGACCCTCAAGCTCCTCATGGCTACTTTCCACTCAGAAAATGATGTCAACAGTTTGAATCTTTTTCTTTGAACCAACCAGATCTTGTGGAATGTGTCAATATCTTGTAAAGAAAAACTAAGCTGAAGAAGAATGGAGAAGATTAGTATATCATTCCTATTATATTTCATCCCTGAGGATATTTATAGAATGTTTTGCCACTAAAATGATTTTATAGATGTTACTGGTCACTTCTGACCTCCACTATTTAAGAATCCTAATACAGTCAGTATTTAAGAAGAGAAAAAAATCAAATCCAAAAACATAAAAACATAAAACAAAATGTTACAAGAGCTCCTTGAAGGAATGGCTGAATATGGAAGAATCCTAGGTCTAAACAATAAGGTTTATATAGTGAATGATGTTACATCTTTACATTTTACAATGAGTCACTCAAAGTAAAAAGGTTACTGAAAGCAGTAACAACATTAGGAAAAATAGGATTTTGACAAAGATAATGACATTTCCTTCATAGTCACTGATTCTTATCACAGGTCAGGACCATCTTGTGGGTGATGCTAAATTTTTGTAGTTCATAGTGAATCTTTCAATATAAAAAAGATGATCATAAGCAGGAGCAACTGCAAGAACATCAGGGCTATAGCAAAGATGATATTATTTCCTCCAAAGTCACCAATCTCTTTAACAGGTAAGGGAGAATTGTCCTGTATCATCATCCCTTTATTTTTCCTGGCCAAACTTCCATGTCCCCCCTCACCCTGGGGACATGGACAAATATAAAATCTTTGTTTTATGAGAGGCCAGCCTTTTATGAGGACTTCCCCTCCTTCTGTAGGGATTAGTTAGGCAACTACACCTCCCCCTTGTTTCCACAAAGGAAGCTTCTTCCCAACAATAGCATCCTTTGGTTCTCCAAACCTTCCCTTGGGAGGAGTTGTACAGTGAATACTGAATACTGTCCTGGCAGCAATGTTGAAAAGCCAATCGGTAATTATACTATAGTGAGCGATAGGTTGCAATGGGTCTGTCTTTTGCCATTATACATATCAATGCCAATTTTTCTGCCCCTAGACTACCATTAATGCTGGGAGCCAATCTTCTCTTCATTGTCTACTGTCTCTGGGGTTTGTATCTCTCTGCCCTCTGCCCACTGCTACTGCTAAAGTCTGAGTCTGTGTCAACTGCTTCTGTTTATAACAACTGCCCCTTCCCACCTTGGGTCAGTCCTGCTGTCGCCTACATTTGGGCCCATTGGGATCTCCTCTATGTTAGCTGTTCCTTGGCTAGAACTGGTGGGGTCCATGTGTGTGCCCACTGCCCACTCTGCCAGGATCAATTGTTGTCTCTTGTGCTAGTACAGAATAACTGCTACTATTAGGTCTGAGCTCTTGTGTCATGTACTGGGACAGAATGTTTTTGTAGGTCTGAGTCAATGGTACTATGGGAGTCTGCCTTGATCTATATGATAGACCTTAATCTTCCTCTATGCAGAAGGTTTCTGGGGATGTTCAATTCCATTGCCCTTCTGTATTTGCGGGTAGTATTTTAAGTACTGTTTCTGCTGGGCCCTGTCTCTGTCTCTGTCTCTCTTTCTCTCTCTCTGTCTCTCTCTTTGTCTCTCTGTCTTTCTGTCTGTCTCTGTTTCTCTGACTCTATCTCTCTCTCTATATTTAATAATAACTTTTTATTTTCAAAATACATGCAAAGATAATTTTCAACATTCACCCTTGGAAAATCTTTCTCTCCCTTCCCCCTACTCCCTTCCCCTAGAGAGCAAGTAATCCAATATATGTTAACGTGCGCAATTCTTCTATACATATTTCCACATTTATCATGCTGCACAAGAAAAATCTGATTTTTCTCTTGTGCTGAGGAAAAGGACACTGTACAATCCCCAGTGCAACCAAGCCACCTAGGCCAGTGCATGTGCTCTATTTGCCATGTTCAAGAAATGGCCATTTTCTCTGGGTTTGGAAGAATACTTTTGGGGCCTGAATTCTGTATTTTTTAGAGGCCCCTCACTGAGAGAAATAATAAGAATTATAGCTCCCAGTTTGGGGGCAAGAGTGGAAACTTTTAAAACTGTACTCGAATAAATGAGTGTGTAATCGACACATTTGTCTATGTCTCCAATTCCAGAAATGACTCTGTACTCCCAGGGGAATTTAGATTGTCTTTTCAAATGTCTTCCTCAGTGATTTCTCCAAAGAATCATAGCAAAATCTGTGTCAAAATTGTAGTTGATCTTAAAATTTCAAATGAAAAAGAAGCAAAGAAGACTTAGTTTCTTCAATGCAATTGTTAGAAAATCCCAAAGTTAGGGTTCTTTCATGGCTCACGTTCTCTGTTAAGTTCCTTATGACATTCTTAAGTGATTGACCATATCCATAGAAGAAGTGCTAGTTGACTGAGATTTCCACTAAAGATTCTGTGATAATGGAGGGTAGTGTAGGTTTTTTTTTCTCTCTCTCTCAAATCGTAGGGAAGAAGTTGAGCCATCAGGGAGATTAGGTTGGGTATCTAGATCAGTAAATATCTGGTGATGACATTCTCCAAGGCCCAACAAAATAATATTAAGTATATATGCAGCAAATGGAAAGCTAATTAAGTTCTTAGTTTTAAAATGCTACTGCCAGGGACAGAGTATACTGGGTAGAGGATATACAACCAGAAGAAATCCTACATGTAGAACTGGCTTCCTGATTGGGCCTGGACCCTGAGGCTCAAGTTCTAGGCCTATATAGTATTTACATTGCACAGAATATCAGGGTTTTGCAGAACATAGTTTATAAAGCACCAGTCCATTAACTCAATTATGGTGAAGTAAAACAGGGTTCCATTCTCAGACCGAGATCTTTCCCGTGTAGTCTGAGTCTGACTTGCTTCAGTGGCATTCAATTTTAACTTTCTTATCTGCAAAATGAAGGGGGAAATCAACAACAAAACAACTTGCTAGTTAGTCACATTGCAAAGTACTTTTAGTTGTTATTTGCAGATTTTTTCATATGGGTCATTTGGGATTTCGGTTTTCTAGGATTCCAGTGTATTCTTTGATCTCTAAGTTGCACTACATCAAAATCAGTAAAACTATTTTGTCAGAAGTTTATGAGTTAGAACAAAGAGCAAAGCTTTTTACACTCCTCATCTTCAATATCCATTCTTCGCCATAAGCTTAATAATAGTTTGGAGAAGTATAGAAGAGTCTTTTATTAACCATTTCATTGGAATTGAAAGTAGGCAGGGTTTCAGGGTCTTGACTAAGCCCCTAGTTCTCCCTAGTTCTCACTAGTTTTGTTGACTTCTCCCATTATTTATAACTTAGCAGAGAGTGATGATTAATAATTCCTTATTTTTCTAGTTATTTGGCCTTCATCAAGCAAAGAATCTAAGCCATTTCTGCTCCAGTTTTGTAGTTGTGACTTTAAGGTGGGGCACTGCAAAAATTCACTGAGGAAGCAGAGAAAAAACTCTTATAAAGAGTCTTATAAATTTTCATTTATCAGGAGTCAGGACTTTTGCAAGCAACTTGGGCAATCTACATGGTGTGAGAAAGCAGTTCTTGTAAAAACAAGTCATTGAAAAATGAAAGGGAGTATCAGGGCTGTAGAAAAGAAGAGAATTTGCAATTCTTCTCCCTTTTTTGCCTTGACATGAACTCCTGCTGCTGTTCTCTTTGCTTTTATTGATATCTGGGAAGAGTCTCAAGAGCAATGGTGTTGCGAGATCACGACCAGCATCATATATCTCACTCTCATGGTTGTGCTACTTTAGGAGTCCCTAGATAGCACCAAGACATTTGGGCATCTCACTCATCTTACTGGTAATCAACAGAATAATTTACTTTTTCTCAGGGATGAAGATCACACCAGTGGAAGGAACCTTAGACATTACCTGAATTCCTCTGTTTTTTTTTTCCTAAAGTGCCTAATCATGTCACACACACACATACACACACACACACACACACACACCCCACTCAATAAACTCCAGTAGTTTCCTATTGCCTCCAGTAGTAAATACAAAATGTTTTGTTTGGCAAAGTCCTTTATAACCTAACTCCTTCTTATCTTTCCAGTCTTCTTATACCTTATTCCCTGACATGTATTATGCAATCCAGTAATACTGTCTTCTTGGGTGTTCCACAAATAAAACACCCTATCTCTTGATTCTAGATATTTTCTCTGGCTTTTTCCCATACCCAGAACACTTTCCCTCCTCAACTCTGACTTCTCTGGCTTCTTTTAAGTCCCACCTTCTCCAGAAAGCCTTTCCCATTCCTTTTTAATTCCAGTGTTTTTCCTCTGTTAATCATTTCTATTTCTCCTGTATGTAGCTTGCTTTGTATATATTGGTTTGCATATTGTCTCCCACATTAGATTGAAAGCTCTTCAAGGGCAGGGGCTGTCTTTTGCCTATTTTTCATATCCATGGTGTTTAGTACAGTTTCCGGTGCATAGTAGATTTAGTAGAGATTGATTGATTAATTGTTTTTATTGAGAAGAAAACTAAGGTCCAGTGATGTGAATGACTTGTAAGTATTCATTCAGGTAGGAAATAGTAGAGCCAGTGCCCCAGACTTTACATTCAATGCCTCTTTCAGATACTATGTAGAAAAGAGACAGGTACTTTCTCTCATTTGCTCAATCTATTGTCTCATTCCTTGTTGATGTCTACTCCAAGCATACAAAGCCTTTCCCCTGCAGAATAGGTGGATTAGAACGATTTATTCCAATGGTCACAAAGATGGCTTATTCCTTAGTTAACCACCAAATCACCCAGAAAACAGTTTTTCTAAATTCAATCTAATAGCCTGGCATTAAGAGCTCAAATTCATCCTATAGGGGAAAATTAGTCTAACCCCATCAGTATAAAGTTCGTTATTATTGAGTTGCTTTAATCATGTCCAGCTCTTTGGTTTTCTTGGCAAAGAAAATAGAGTGATTTGCATTTTCCTTCTCCATCTTATTTCAATATAAAGAACTGAGGCAAATAAGGTTAAGTCACTTGCCTAGGATCACATAGTTAGTAGATGTCTGAGAACAAATTTGAATTCATGCAGATTAATTTTCCTGATTTCAAACCCATTGTTCTATCCCCTACAGTACAGCTGCCCCTAATATGAAAGATAGGCACTTAATTTAGCCCATTATCTATCTTCATTATTGTCATCACCATCACCATTATCATCACCATCATAATCATCATCGTCATCAAATATATATTGAACATACATGAACATTAATCAAAGACTAGAGATGCTCATTCATTTATTTTCCTCAATTAGATCATAAACTCCGGAGGGGTAGAACCATGTTTTATTTATTTTTGCATCTCTCTCAGTCCTGATCACACTGTACTATTCATAATAGGTGTTTAATAACTTATTTTTAAAAGTGCCCACGTGCTGTGTAGGTTATGAAGGCAATGTAGATTCATTTTTCAACTCTCTGAAAGTGTACAATTGAGAACAAAAATATTCATAAGCAGACACTGTGACGTGGATCTACATGAAACAGTATGATACCAGTCTAGCTAGTCCAAGCAGATTGAACTGCCAGCCTTGATTCTATGAGTAAGATTCTTGCTTCCTTCTAAGTGTGCAGTTTCTCTGAGTACCAGCAACCTTTTGAAGGGGGAAAGAGAGCCCCCACTTAACTTAGGGAAGCTGAGCCATTTGACAAATGGAAGTCATCTTATGTAGCAGGGCTGCTGGGCAATCTGGCAATGGGGACTCCCTAAGACAGAGATATGGGACTAGTTGTGAGATGAGAATTTTAGGGCCAATAACACAGAGACAAGAGCCAGAATTCACTTATGCCCCATGGAAAATTTTCAGCTGGCCTTTGGAGGATGGGGCTTTAAATTGGTTTTATAATTTGAAAATTGGGCTCTTCTCATAGAATGATTATTTTCTGCCAAGAAAAGCCATCAGTGACACAATGCAAATTGCTTCACCTCCATGGAACTGCTCCAAACTCAAGTATATTATTTTGCCAGAGATCAAAGTTTTCTTTCCTGTGACTTTTGGCTGGTTTGGTTGTCTTGTTACTAGCAGGATTCAGGGAAGAGAATGCTGGATCTGAAGGAAGGTCTGTGCTTAAATTCCAGTGCCGATACTTAGGAATGCTGTGATCCTGCATGAGTCACAGCTTCAGAGCGCCTCGGTTTCCTCAGCTTGGCTCTTCTTTCTTTAGTGATGAGTATTATTCTTCACCCCAGGAATGAGGAGAGTCAGATGGGAAAACCAATTTGTGTACTTAAGTTGTTTTCTTTCTTTCTTTTTTTCTTAACTGGCTGGAGTTGTATCAAAACTAATTATGTGTCTTAAAACTAGGTCTTTAGTCATTCCTGAGCTTGTCTTCTCTATAATGGGCATGACGATGATGACATCATATCTTGCAGAAAGAAGGGAGCAAAGAAAATAACACAGAGGGAAGAAGCCTGAGAGACTGAATAGAATCTTGGGATTTAAACTTGAAGGAATCTTTATATATCCTCATTTTAGATTATTAATTTCGTACTCAAAGATGTTAAATGTGTTTATGTTTAGAAGAACTGCACACATTTAACCTATTAGATTGTTTGCTATCTTGGGGAGAGAGGAGGAGTGAGAAAAGGGAGAAAAATTCAGAACACAACGTTTTGTAAAGGTGAATGTTGAAAACTGTCTTTAAAGGCATTTGAAAAAGTAAAATTTTAAAATGTTAAATGTTTTACATCAGATTAAATGGGTAGTATGAGTTAGATCTGGAATTAGTGTCCTTCTCGAAATTGCATTTCTCATTCTGCAACACCCGAATAGTTCTAAATATAACCTGAAAAACCATTTTTTTAGAGAGGAAAAAAACCACTGGAGAGACTGGGAGTCGAGAGATATATGTCTAAATCCTATATCAAGCTAGGATTTAGCTTGATAACTCTGTGTGTGACCCTATCCAAGTCCCTTCCCCTAATAACTTAGTCTCAGTTTTTACATCTTTAAAAGGGGGAATTATACTTTCACTACCTACCTCATGGAGTTGGAGACCTTAGTAAATGTTAAAACATTGTGTAAATTTGAGTTTCAAAGCAAAAATAAAGTTGCACTCCTGTGAAATGAGAGGCTGCTAAGATATGAAGATGTGGGTCCAGCTCAAGCCTGTAGGATGGGAAACAATCAAGAGAAAGTTGGAGGAGGGGAATAAAATTTATGTGTATGAGTGGAAAAGCATTTAGTAAGTGCTTACTATGTATAAAACAGCTAAATGGTACAGTAGATAGAGCTGTGGGCTTGAAGACTAATTTTTCTAAGTTCAGATCTGACCTTAGACACTAATTAGCTGTGTGATACTTAGAATTCTGTTTGCCTTAGTTTCTTCATCTGTAAAGTGAGCTGAGGAAGAAAAGGGAAAGCCACTTTGCCAAGAAAATCCCAAATATTGTCATGAAGAACTGAACAACAAAAATGTATAAAACCATGATAAATGTTGGGGATTCAAATAGAAAATCAAACAGAGAAAGAAGACACACAAGGTTTTAGCTATAAGTCAAATGAGAAAGTCTATGGTCCTTAGAGTATAGGGATAAAGGAGATGGTTTATATTTTCTGTAATGTTATTTATTTTTATGCTGTTGAACTATTTGACAGCACCATTTTCTATATTTTCAGTAGCTAAGGAAGTAGGGTCTGAATCAGAAGCAGTAGTCACAGAACATCCCCTTAAGGTTTGGTTCTCTAGGTGATGGATTTGTGCTAGAAGAAGAGTGAATGGTCTGGAGTAGTGGGGAAGTCTTACTATTCATGAAACTCTTGGATTGTTTTCTATCTGGGTCTGAAGGGTGGGGGAGGGAGTTTGACCCATTTGGTACATGCCAGTTCTGTTTCTCTTGCTGCTTTGGCTAAGCTGGCTTGCCTGCCCTGTGCTTGACAATTAGTTGGCAAGCTTTCCTGGATAATGGCTATAAGGACTGGGATGGAAGAAGAGCCATTTTTCTGCAGGTGCTGTTACTTTTAGGGTTCTGAGTTTGTCTATTTATTGATGGTAGTTGGTCTGTTAATGGGGCAGCTAGGTATTGCAGTGAATAGAGCCCCAAATCTGAAGTCAGGAAAACTCATCTTTCTAAATTCAAATCTGGCTTTAGACACTTCTTAAGCTCCCTCCACAAGTGACTCTGGGAAAGTCACTTAACTCTGTTTATCCCAATTACTTGTCTGTAAAATTAATTGGAGAAGAAAAAGACAAACTACTCCACTGTCTTTGCCAAGAAAACCCCAAATAGGGTCATAAAAAGTCAGAGATGACCAAAAAATGACTGACTTAAACTGGTCAGTGATTAGTAGAGGTGATTAGCTCTGTTTACAAGTTATTCAACTTGTTGATGGCTTCAGGGGCCAGAAAGAAAGCAGGACAAGTGGTTTGAGGTAGGGAGGATGGTTCCTGGAGTTCTAATAATGAGGTTTATTTTTATCACCTCCATTTCTTGTAATCCTTAGTTTTCTTCAGAATTCTTTTTTCACTGACCCTTTTCTAATCTCTTTCCCTTCTCTTCCCATTCTTAGTGTTTCTCTCTTTTGGTTTAATGAGACTGTCTGTATTGCATGTATTTTGCATTTGTTTATCTGCATATATGTTGTTCTCTCACTCCTCCGGTGGAATGTAAGGTCCTTGAGAGCATTTTTGGCTTTGCCTTTGTATTACAAGGGCCTAGTTCATGCTTGGCTTATAGTTAGCCTTTTAAAATACTTGTTGAATAGAACTTAGTTATAATAACAATTAGAATGACTGAAGGTCATAGAACTAGAAAGGTTTTCAGAGATTATCTATTCTAATCCCTTCATTTTACAAGTGAAGAAACTGATGCAGAGACATTGTGAGGGGACTCAGACTAAGCATCTAATTTCTTTGGAGTCCTTAAAATAAATGTCCAATGAGCCTAGATAGATGATTTCTCATTATGTGGCCTCTCCATCCCCAAATCCATCAGAGTCCAAAAACTCCTGGGATCTCTGGGTTTCTTGTGATTGATTGCATTGTGCTATTGAAGAATCAAGATTAAGGGATTTGGTTTGAAGAGAATATTCTTTTTTTTTTTAAGCTTTTTATTTTCAAAACATATACATAGATAGTTTTCAACATTCACCCTTGCAAAACATTGTATTCCCATTTTTCTCCTTCCTTTCCCCACCCCCTCCTTTAAACAGTAAATAATCCAATATATGTTAAATATGTGCAATTCTTCTATACATATTTCCACAATTATGCTGTACAAGAAAAATTACATCAAAAAGGAAAAAATGAGAAAGAAAACAAAATACAAGCAAACAACAACAAAAAAGTGAATATACTATGTTGTGATCCATACTTAGTCCCCACAGTCCTCTCTCTGGGTACAGATGGCTCTCTCCCTCAGAAGACCAT
The DNA here is from genome assembly GCF_016432865.1 of Antechinus flavipes. Taxonomy (NCBI): domain Eukaryota; kingdom Metazoa; phylum Chordata; class Mammalia; order Dasyuromorphia; family Dasyuridae; genus Antechinus; species Antechinus flavipes. The sequence continues at coordinate 198,149,929 of NC_067402.1, forward strand.
TGGAACTGCCTGAATCTCTTTATTATTGAAATGAATCATGTCCATCAGAATTGATCGTCATATAATCTTGTTGTTGCTGTGTACAATGTTCTCTTGATAGAGAATATTTTTATTTTATTTTATTTTTATTATAACTTTTTTTGATAGAACATATGCCTGGGTATTTTTTTACAACATTATCCCTTGCACTCAACTTCTGTTCCAACTTTTCCCTTCCTTCCCTCCACCCCCTCCCCTAGATGGCAAGCAGTCTTATACATGTTAAATATGTTATAGTATATCCTAGATACAATATATGTGTGCAGAACTGAACAGTTCTCTTGTTGCACAAGGAGAATTGGATTCAGAAGGTAAAAATAACCTGGGAAGAAAAACAAAAATGCAAACAGTTTACACTCATTTCCCAGTGTTCTTTCTCTGGGTGTAGCTGCTTCTATCCATCATTGATCAACTGGAACTGAATTAAATCTTCTATTTGTTAAAGATATTCACTTCCACCAGAATACATCCTTATACAGTATTGTTGTTGAAGTATATAATGATCTCCTGGTTCTGTTCATTTCACTCAGCATCAGTTCATGTATGTCTTTCCAAGCCTCTCTGTATGATAGAGAATATTTTTAAGGGAATATTAGGGGCTGATGGACTTTAGTAGTTGTGAAAAACTTGTGAAAAGGGTGTTGTAGATATATGTGAAAGAAGAAGAAACCAATTCAGAAATAAAAATACTATCTAACATATTTGGTTGCATGCTGGAGGAGGTGCCTGTACCATTTATCAAATCAAAAAATTAGAATTGATATTTCTTAAGTGCACTTGTAGTTTAAATAAATCCTCTTCAGTCTCATTATTTTATTATTCATATGATGATGCTATTTTCCCCACCAAAAATTATGACTTTGTTTTGACACTCATTTTGAAATTTAAAATATATTTTATTTTTTCAAAGCAAACCTATTCTAGATGGCTATCATACATAGAAGAAATGGAGACTCTAATATTATACCTGTAGTGATAACAGGAGAATTAACAAGGATTGTTAATGAAAGTTTGTGAGATCATTGGATGAAAGCAGCATTTTGCATATATAGTAGGTTTAACATAAGATCTCAATGCTAGAAATGCAATATTTCCAGCCTTCTGTTCTTGAAAGCTTAAGAGAGGGAGTGTGTGTATATCTGTGTATAAAAACAATTGGATTTCACATTTATATAGTGCTTTAATGTTTTCAAGGTATTTTCCTTCCCAGCAGCCCTATGAGGCGGGAAGGTGGGTAATAGATGTGTATGTTGTGTAATCTGTCCTTTGGAGGAGGAAGTATATTCTACACTTTGCTCTGGGTTCCCTGTTCTATGCATAATTCTTTATTGTCTCACTCTCTGACCTTTGGTGAGCCATGCAACTTCTGTCTTTGTTTTCCCATGTGTAAAATGTAGGTGTTCATGCTTGCTAGTTAATAAAGCAGCTGGTGAGCCTCAGGTGCATGAAAAATACAATTATTGTCATTACTATTATTTGTTATTTCAAATCTACTTCTCTAAGTGTAGTCTCCAGAGGAGTTTATATACTCAGAGATCTCAAACCTAAAAGAGGGTCAGGATACAATTTTGGGAAAGGATGTTTCACACATACACATGCATATATAAAATTTTAAATTCAGTATCAACATGCTGGGGACTGGGGAAGAGATAATGATAATGACTTACTGTGCCCTTTTATGCCTCTGAAAGTTAGGCAATGTATGCTATTAATTTAAAGGTTTAGAATTAATGTGACTCATCCTAAATAGCCCAGGTAAATAGTTGTGGCAGCTGGGGCAAAAAGGCAGAGGTAACGACAGATTTTGTTTTGTTTTGTTTTGTTTTTTGGTGAGGTATAGGGAGATCCCAGGTTATTTTTAGGGGGAAAGGCTAACACTACATGAAAAGCACCTATCTGAAGAAAAGGGCTGGCCATGTGGTGTTGAAAAAGACCTGAGATATTATCGTTTGAACAACTGAAAGAAGACTGAAGCTAGTTGCTTAGCAACAATGCCCCCTCCCTTCTTAAATGTTGTCCTCTTAGGCTGCATTTTTTGTCCTATTCCTCTTCTCTGGTTTTTTTCTTCAAGATCATCCTCAATGTTGGAATCAATTTTTACCTGTTTGAAAGCTTTGGGCAGTGGGATGATCTGGGGCATGTGCCAGATAAGATGATTCTTTACACCAGCACCAAAGAAAGACATTCTAAGTATGACTAGGAACTACTTTTTCCCCTATTGCATGTACTGCCAGCACTCTCACTCTACTGAAAATTTTTTGGAGCTTCTGACCATTGGTGCCATTTTGAGGTCAGTTGACCATTGGTATTGTTACCAGGTTATCAGGTTTTAGGACCTGAGGGATTAAATGCTAAGGGCAAGTTGATAGTGTCTGGAAAACGCTAAATAAATTTGCATTAGATTAATATAGAGATTGTGTGGAATACAGAAGGTAATAGACTATGCCCTGATGAGACTACTTCTAGAAGGTTGTGTTCAATTCTGGGTTCCACTTTTTAGAAGGAAACATGATGACATATTGAAATATCTCCACAACAGAGTGGCTAGAATGTGAGGAGTTTTGAGATGAAGGATCATTTGAAGGAATTTGGAAATATTTAGACCAAAGAAATAACAACTTTGGAGGGAAGAACATAAGAGCTAAAAGCAAGTATTTGAAAATCATGTACAAGAATGAGCAGACTCTTTCCTCCTTAACACTACAGAGCAAGGAGCCATGAATAGAAGTTAAAGAGGTACATTTAAGCTCAATGCAAGTATCAACATCCTGACATTAGAGATGTCCAGAAGTATAGTGAGCTGCCTCAGTTAGTTGTAGGTTCCCTCTCAGTAGAAGACTTTAAGCCAAAGATGAGTGAGTACTTTGGCTTATTATGGAAGGAATTCCTATTTAATTTTGTGTTGTGCTAGACTTTTTAGATTTCTTCCTACTCAGAAATTCTGTGACATTGAATAGCAGAATAAAGGTAAAGAGATAATTGTCTTCAGGTGAGAGTGTCCAGCAAGCTTTCAAGAATAGTCTATAACTTTTATGGTATAGCAGATTAGGCTTGTATATGCAGTCATTCCCTGCCTGGCTATTCAGCCTCATGACGTACAAGGCTCTCAGTTGATTTCTGATTAGGCTTCTTTCTGATCAATATTTTCTGAAATCATCAATATTAAAAAAAAATCTAAGGAAATAGAGGATTCTGGGAAGAGATCAGAAAACTTTCAGTTCTCCATATTTCCTCCACCAAAAAAAAAGACAGAATACCATCTCAGAGGGAATAGAAAAGTGGAAATAAATAAAATTCAGGGTAAAGTAACTGTTCTCCTAAGACAACTTGGAAAGACTCCCAGTAAAGACTTAACTTCCAGGTTTAATCTGAGTGAAGTGTAAATACTTACAGGCCAACCCTTCAAAAGCAACAAACAATAAACTCTGGGAGCAGGTGGGGTTGGAAGATAACTGCAGCCTTAAGAAAAAGAAAATTATGAAAATAAAAATAAAAATGAGTATACAAAGGAGAGAGAACCCAATCAGAGGTAATAACTATGGGGATAAAGAAGAACTGTGTTCACATTCAGAGGAAGATAATGGTGCTAAAAAAAAATCCCACTCTCTTTTCAGTGGGAAATGTCAAATGGTCCCAAGCACAAAAGGAATTCTTGGAAGAACTCAAAAAAACATTAAAACTCAAATAAGAGAGATTGAGGAAAAATTAGAAAAACAAATAAGAGCAATCCAAGAAAATCAAGATAATTATGAAAAGAAAGTCAAATATCTTGAAATAGAGAATCAAAAACTTAAGGAAAAAAAATCTTTGAAAACTATAATTGGGCAAAGAGAAGTTAACGATGTTCTGAGACACCAAGAACTAATAAAAGACAAAATCAAAAGAATAAAATATAGAAAAGAATATACAATATCTCATTCTTAAAAATGATGGACCTTGGGAACAGATTCAGGAGAAATAATATAAAGATAATTGGGTTAATTAGAAATTATGATAAAATAATTTTGATACAATATTACAAGAATTTATCTATTATTAGATTACCCTGTCTAGAATAATGAGGCAAGACTGAGATAGAAAAAATATACCTATTATCACCTGAAAGAGATCGCACATGGAAATTTCACAGGAATATCATAGCCAAGTTTCAAATTTTCCAGGTTAAGGAGAAAATATTGGAAGCAATAAGGAAAAAAAAAACAATTAAAATGTCATGGAGCTACAATAAGGATTACACAGAATCTAGAAGCTACTATGTTGAAGGACCATAGATTTTGAAATACTATATTCTGAAGTAGAGCAAAAAAACTGGGGTTATATCCAAGGTATAGTATATCAAAGCTAAGTATAATCCTGAATTTTAAAAAAAATGGATATTTAACAAATTAAAAGACTTTTGGGGTTTTTGCTACAAAAACCCAAGAATTTAGGGAAAATTCAACATATAATATCCAGGAGAAATATAAAGTAAACATTAAAGACCAATTATAAGGGATTTAATAAGATCAAATTGCTTATGTCATATATTTGAAAATATTAGCAGTATTCTTACAATTCTCATCATTATTTGGGGAGTTAGAAAGAAAGGCTTGGCCTGAACTGAGTATTATTGGGGGTGATTCTAAAAAATAAAACTGTGTAAAGATAAATAAAAAAGTATAATTATACAAAGAAGGCATAAAAGGGAAAATTGATACAAAAGAAACTAGTGGGAAGAGGGCAGGTAGTACTGGAATTTTACCTTCATTTGGAATGGGTTAAAAAGGGAATAATCTATATCTGCATTTATATCTAAATCTATCCAAAAAGGGTATAAAGGTCTTCTAAATTTAGAAAGAAATGAGGACAAGGGACTAGTGTAGGGGGAGAGAATAAAAGAGGGACTTTTACAAGGATGGATAGGTTATGGAATAGGAGAGCAATTTAGTGTGTAGAAATAAAGCAGAGGCGTGAGGAAAGAAAGGGTAAGTAGCATAAGAAAGATAGTGGGGAAAAATAGGCAGGAGGAAAATAACAAGTAATTGTAGCTTAGAATGGGAATGGGACAAATTTACCCATAAAACAGAAATGGATAGCAGACTAAAAATTTGAATTCAACAATATGTTGCTTTCAGAAAACATAAGAATGAGAGATACACACAAAGATAAAATAAAGGTCAGGAGTAGAATTTATTATGTTAAAAATAGTAATCATGATCTCAAAGTTAAAGTTAAAATAGATTTAGTCAAAAGTGAAAATAGAGAAATTATACTATGTGTCAGCAATATTACTCAATATAGCTTTAGAACATTTAAAATATCTTGACAGTATAAAATATTTGAGCATATACTTGCCAAAAGAGATAGACACTAAATGAACATAAACCTAAAACACTTTTTATCCAAATAAAATTAGATAAAATCATTGATGTAATATTTATTTTTCATAGGTAGGTAAAGCCAATATAATTTTTAAATAATAATTTTACCTATCTAATCTATTTATTCACTATCATTCTAGTTAATTACTAAAATATTATCTTACTGAATTCAAAAAATAATAGCAAAATTTATTTGAAAGCATGTGTCAGAAACTTCAAAGAAATCAGGAAAAAAAAGATGTAAAGCAGAATCAGACTTTAAATTATATTAAGGAGAACATTTTGAAATGTAAAAAGGATAATTTCAATTATTTTGAATAAAAAATTTATTGTATAAATAAACCCTTAAAGCCAAGAATAGACGGAATGCAAAACTTTGGGGAAGAAAAAACTTTTATAGCTAATCTCTCAGATAGGATGTGATTGGATTGGTGTAAGAAATGATAAGCTAGTTGAGTTAGAAAAATATGAAAAGACTTGGACTGTGCTATCTACCGTCAGAGAAACATGACAAGTAGAAATAAACATAGTACATCATTAATATTTACATATAGATATCTATGTCTGGTCTGTCTATCTCTATCCATTTTTAATTGTAGAGCAGGGATGGGGAGACAAAAAAAATAAAGTAAAAAGTGTATAGCAGGGAGCAAAAGAAAACTTACAAAGAAGCAAAGAAAAGCTAGACAGCTTTGGAAATAATGTATAATAGTTATTATATAGGTTTTATTGAAATGGAAATTTATTGTTTTATGCTGATTTTTTCTTATATTCTGTATGTCCATGGCAATATTTTTCCCCCTTTCTCATTTTGTATTTTTGTTTTAATTTAAAAATTGTCAAAAAAAAACCTCTACAAAACTAACCCAACTCAAAAAAATAAGCTAGGGGAGCCTAACAGGGTATACAAATATTTTAGGAAACCGAGTTCTGGTGTCCAGTCTCTTCTTTTTTTTTGCCCATAGTTTTCTGAGCTCTGAGCAGAAGTCTTGTCCAGCTAATTGGGAAAATATATCTGAGATGCTACCATTTCATTTGTAGTATCTTGGGAGGGAAGAAGGGAGAGTGTAAGTATTGTGGGAGTTTTATCATTACATGCTAATGCCAAATGTCTGATATTGGTGCATTTATGCAAAAGGGTCCTCAAGGTGACCCAGGGTTGAATTCAGCATTTATGTAGCCTTTTGTTCCAAAATCAAAGAAAGATGGAACTAGGTTTCTATCACTGATTAGACATGAGTTATAGTCCCTGCCTTCTTCAGGCTTATGTTCTAAGTCATGGTTCCAAAGTGGGGTGTGTTCATCTAGGGAATACTAAGATGATCTTTTTAGATGCAGAAAGAAGCTATTTCCATTTATATATATTTTAAAAAGAAAAAAAAACATGAAGCTTTACATTTCTATGTAATATTTAGATTGACACAACAACTCATATACTAGAAAGTCATATGTTACTTATGATGTGTAAGGGGAAAGTAGGAATTCTGCAACTCAGCAGAGTTGACAGTGAAACCTTGTTTGTTTTAAGAATATTACAATGTATTACATGTTACAATAGTTTACATGTCCCCAGTTAAATGGATTTACAGATTATATTATTAGTTTTCAACTAAACTGACTCTCGCAAAATAAACAAATAGCTTAAAAAGATTCCTACAAAGCTAAACCACAAATTGAGTAGTACTAACAATGGAACACAAACAAAGAATAAAAAAAAATGGCTGAACTGACAACCAGTCTGCTGCTGGTACAAACTCTTAATCAGCCACCATTACTAGGTAAAATGATGATAATCAAATCTAATTTGACAAGAAGTTGGCAAAAATTGAAATTATCAAGGTTATATGAAATAAGTATTTATATTTACTATCACTAATGATGAACCTTGCTCTAAATATATAATGTGCTTTGAGATAGTAGCTAATGATAACATGGCACCATTATGATTTGTAAGAGATTTAAGAATTAATTTTTTGTTGCTCAAAGTGTTGTCACTTGTGCAGATATACAAGTCTGAAAACTTAATCCACTTAGAAGCAGACTCTTCTAACCTTTTTAATCTTGCAAGCAAAGACTTTTAGTGAATTCAGAATTTATTTATTAAATATATGGAAATGCAATACCTTCCAATTAATTTGTAAGAATAGCTGATTGATATCATGCAAAATGGAAATTTACTAGCTGAATTTCAATATAAACCTTTGTATAATTGGTAGGTTGAGGTGAAAAATGAGTACCACAATTTAGTCAAGACAGCCAAGAGATTTTTGTCTAGATTTATATATTTTTGTAAGTTATCATTTTTCAGCTATTCTGTACATTAAAACTAAGAATCAAAGTAGATTGAATTTAAACCCACATGTTTATATTGCTGTATCACAAAGTATTAAATCAAGATTTTAAAAATTAAATTCATTTAATCACATTGCTCTCATTAATTTTTTAAAATAAATATTTCCACATTAGCACATGGATAACAGCATTTCTGATTTAAATAAAATCAGAGAGTATGAGTATATATCTGTATATTTTTCATATAATTGGATTGTAAGTTCCTTGAGGGCAGGGACTATTTTTAAACTCTTTTTTGTCTCCTTAGCAGTTGGAATGAAAATTGACTTAAATCTGGGCTCTGATACTTTTTAGCTATGTTATAGGAAAGTCACTTAAGGTTTACTTTTAGTGAAAGCTAAAAGATTATAATATTTATATAATTACATAATTATATAACTATATAATAGTTGTTGTTTAGTTATTTTTTTCCAGTTATGTCTGACTCTCTGTCATCCCATTTGGGATTTTCTTGGCAGAGATACTGCAATGGTTTGCCATTTTCTTCTCCAGTTCATTTTATAGATGAGGAAACCGAGGCAAACACTGTGAAGTGCCTTGCTCAGGATTACACAGCTAACAAGAGTGAGGCCAGATTTGAACTCAGGAAAATGAATTTAAAGAGATGCAGCACTGTATCTGCTGTCCTACCTAGCCACCACAATCAATAGTTCTATTGATAAATGAAGTAAAAATTTAAAATATTGTTTCTTTTATCTTGATCTCATCCTTTTTCTTTGGTATTCATTCAGTGGCACATATATATCATTTATAAATAAACAAATTTGGGGACAATACTCATAAAATGTTTTTTAACCAGTAGGGCATGTAAAAATTTTTTTTTTATTAGAGCAATTATTATTGCTATTCTAAATTAAGGAGTATTGACCTAATCAGAGCCATCAAGAATAAAGGAAGGTGTAAATTGGAGTTATAGCAGAATGGAGTTGAAGGATGTACTTCAATTTAGTAACAAGAAACTAAAATATTTTGCTATAAAGTTGTGATCCTATATATAAAATGAAAACTGGATATGAACCATGATAAGGAGCAGTGCAAATTCATTCATTCAGTGAGGAAAGGTGGCTGAATGATCATATAGAATCTGAAGAGCTGTGAATTCTAAATTTGATTCTACCACTAGTCTGCTGTTAAAGGTTCATTCATTCAAATTCAATAGATATTAATTAAATGCCTACAATGTTCAGAAGATTGTTCTAGGTGTTCTACTCATATTTATCACATCTAAAATACCTAGACAAAACTAAGCCTTATTCCTATTTAATATTTAGATTTGGCATCCTCATATGTTCTTCACTCAGTCATGTATCACATGAGCTATTCTGAGGGAGGGGTGGTAATCCCAAAACTTGAAGAATTGATGGTGATAGCCTCACTTATTTATTTATTTTTGCTTTAAACATATTACAATTTACACGTGCCCAGTATATGGATTTACAAATTATATTATTAAACAAAACTAGCTTCATTAAAATAAACAAATGGCTGGAAAAAGATTCTTCTAAAGTTAAACCACAAATTATATTGATTAAAATACAAACAAATAAGAAAAATGGTGCAGTTGATATTTTTGATAGCTACTAAGATTGGATACCAGCACTATAGGTGTAGGGTAAAGAATACTTTGGATATCATCCCTTAGATAAGATACATAGAACTATTAGGTATATAACAAAATGCAATGTGAGGACTGAGTGAAGAGAGCCTTCTTGGTGGGATTTGAAAAAAAGATTACAGAAGCTGATATTATAATGGACTTAAAAGGATGGTAAGAATTCAACAAGAATGAAGGAAAGAGAAGGCATTATAGCACAATATAAGTGAATGTATGGAGGCCAAAAAAAGCAGGAAAGGGTACACACAGAGTCATACATTTTGGTTAGAAATAGGACAATTGGAAAGGAGTAACATAAGTAGGCTGGTCTCAGATGATCTCTCAGTTTGAAATGAACTTACAAGATTTAGTGATGAGAAGTAAAGTTTCCCTCCAATTTGCACATAAATAGACTCCACGATGCATGCATTCTTATGTTATTCATTACGTCTCACATGAAAAAGTGGCCTTCTCCTTGCCAAGGCAAATCTTTCTATATGCATAACCCATCTTTTCCAGCAGATTGTCCTCTATATCACTGCCATATACTCACTAATCTTCAGTCTCTCCATATTCACTGCCTCATTTGCTCCTGTCTACTGACATGCTGATGTCTCCTCCATCCTCAAAAACCCCTTATCCATTCTAGCTATTTGTCCCATCTCTCTCCTCTCATTTGTGGTAAACTCCTTGACAAGGGCACCTACAATAACAAGTGCCTTTATTTCTTTTCTTCCCATTCTTTTTTTAACTTCTAGCTTTTGATTTTATCATTCAAATGAAACTGCCCTTTCCAAAGTTACTAACAATCCTTTAATTATCAAATCTAATGACCTTTTTCTCAGTCCTCATCCTTCTGGCCTTTTCTGATGCCTTTTACACTGTCAATGACTTCTTTCTCCTTGTTTCTTCTCTCCTATTCTTCTACTTATTTGGCCACTTTTCTTCTGTCTCCTTTGGTAAACATCTAGGTGCTTTAGGAAAATCACTTAGCTCAATGGCAGACAGGTTGGAGAGAGAGACTTATGGCAGAGAAACCAAACAACAAGCTATTGCAATAATCTAGGGATGAAAGAATGAGGGTTTGCATCAGGATGGTGGCAGTATTTGAGAAAAGAAGAACACATTCAAGAAATGCTGCAAAGATGAAATAAACAGTCCTTGGCAACAGATTGGAATGGTGTGGTAAGATGAGGAGTTGAGGAAAACACCTAGGTTGTAAACTTGAAGGATGAGAGTAGTACCTTCAACAGTAATAAGGAAGTTGGAAGGAGGGAGAGTTTTGGGGAAAAGATAACGAGTTCATTTTTGGACACATTGAGTTTAAGATGTCTATGGAACATCCAATTTGAGATGTCTAATAGGCAGCTGGAGATGTCAAGCAGCTGGGGGTCAACATAGAAGTTAGGGCTGGATAAGTAGATTTGAGAATTATCAGCATAGAGATGATAACTGAATTCAGTTAGTGAGATCACCAAGTGAAACAGTATAGAGTCAGAACAGAAAAGAGCCTAGGACAGGATCCCATGATTAGTAAACATGACTTGGCCAGACCATGATATTCCTCTGCTCAACAGACTTCTGTAGCTCTTTATCACTTCTGGAATCAAATATAAAATCCTCTCTTTGTCATTCAAAGCTCCCTCTCTTCTTTCCTTTCCAGTCTTATCCCTTATTCTTGTGCAGTGATACTGGTCTCTTTACTGTTCCTCAAATACTACATCTCTTGAATCTGGGTATTTGCATTGGTCATTCCCCATTCCTAGAATTCTCTTTCTCCTTATCTCCATCTGCAACCTTCCATGGCTTCTAAATTACCACCTCGTACAACTCATTTTCTTTCTGCACATTATTTCTTACTATTCCTCTAACTAGCATGTCTGTACATAGTTGTTTTCATGATGTCTTCTCTTTTAGACTGTGAAGTCCTGAAAGCAGGAATAATCTTTTTCTTTCTTTGTATCCTCAATGCTTAGCATAGTACCTAGACCATAATAGAATGCTTAATAATGTTTATTGACTTGCTTATTGCCTTCAAAAAATCCAAAAATTTTGACACACATCTAGGTCCTGTGTAGTAGAAATAATTGATCTCTTCAGGTTGTGATATGTATTTGAATTTGCACTGTTTGAATTTATAATTATGTAAAATGTGGTAATTGTTTCCAGACTAATGGAAATATGCAGTGCAAGTTCAAATAATGGGACAACTTTGGTGATTCATTATTTGCAGTAATCTTATCCTAGTTGTATTGATGGAAAGACCCAAAACCTAGTTTAAGCCTCTCCTTTCACCATGGAGAAATTAGACACAGCAACTAAAGAGTTTTGCCTAAAATCATTCAAGTAATTATTAGTATCTAAGTCTCTTAATTCTCAATTCAGTGTTTCTTCCATTACTTCAAACTCAGGTGTCCCCAGCTACCAAAATTCTTTGCGTGCTTCCTTGAGGTTCTCCATTTTGTATAATTAAAAGAATTCTTGAGACCTGATACTCCAGAATTCTTTCCACATTCCTTTTCTTCTTTCTTAATAACTTACTTATTTCCCCAATTTCCTTCTGCAGGTTCCAACTATGGGAGCCCTCGTTCAGCTCATGCCAACATGAATGCCAATGCTGCGGCAGGGCTTGCTCCGGAGCACATCCCCACTCCAGGAGCAGCGCTCTCATGGCAAGCTGCTATCGATGCTGCCCGGCAAGCCAAGCTGATGGGCAGTGCTGGCAATGCTACCATCTCCACCGCCAGCTCTACTCAGAGGAAACGGCAGCAATATGGGAAGCAGAAGAAGCAAGGGAGCACAACAACCACTCGTCCGCCCCGTGCATTGCTGTGCCTGACCCTGAAAAACCCCATCCGGAGAGCATGCATAAGCATTGTTGAATGGAAATATCCTTTTTGTTCTGGTCTGAGCAATATGTTTGGGGTCTCTTTCTGCTATCAGTGTTTATTTTGGGACAGCAGTGGGTCAAGGAGCATGGGTTTTGGAGTTTTCTGATTTAAGAACTAATTCTACCTCCAGTGTCTTCCATCTATGAGTCTAGGCAAGTTACCTAACCTTGGACTCAGTTTCTTAATCTGTAAAAATAGGGGGAGGAGAGATTGTACTATGTGATGTGTAAAGTCCCTTCTAATCTGGGGGTTAGATTCATTACTTCTGATAGGACTAGCCCTCAGAACCCATAACTAAGCAGGATCTGTAGGCAACTTTCAGAGATAGGAAATAATAACTTTTAGTGCATTATATAATATTTTATAGATTACAAAACATTTCCTTCCTATTCAATACAGAATAGTATAAGGGAAAAGAGTACTGGATTTGAGGTCAAAGTACTTGAGGTAAGATCCTAGCTCTGTTCTTTACTATATATGTGATCTTGGTCATAACCTTGCTAAGCCTTATCTATAAAATGAGAGTACTGACCTGGATAACCTCTGATGACCCTCTCCCATCTCAATCCTATAAACTCTGTAAAGTTGATAATATATACAGGTACTGTTTCCATTTTATAGAAGTGGAAATAGTCTAAGAGGAACAAGGTATCCTCAAATCAGTAGTCAAGTCTTGATCTGTGACTTCAAGTCTATTCTGCCTTACATTATGTAGTTCTGTAAAACTAATTCTTCTCTATGACCCCTAGATGGGCTGGTTATGTATCTTCTGTTTGCCTTCCTCTTTCCTGTTTTTTTTTTTTTAATTCTTAATAAATCTGGGAGTGATTTCATGATCCAGTCTTTCTGGTATTAGAGAGAATGTCAGCCTAGAAAAAGGTATCACCTCTTAGTTCAGGGTCTCGAGGCTCTATTATGAGAAACCATAAGTTCCTGAAATGCTGCTTAATAGAAAGCTAATGAGTACGCACTTGAAGGCATTTGGGAGAAAGGGATGGTGCCTCCTGTGACATTCTAAATCATTGATATAGAGGATGAATGGGAGGTGCCTCCTGTGACATTCTAAATCATTGATATAGAGGATGAATGGGAGGATTCTCCTCATTTAAGTACTCCTACCAATAATAACATTAGATAGCATTTATTAATTCTTTAAGATTTGCAGAGTACTTTGCAAATATGATCTCTTTTTTTTCTTCATAGCAACACTGGGAGACAGGTGCTGTTATCACCCCATTTTATAGCCCCCTATCCAGGAGCATGCTAGAGCCAGCATGTAGTGGCTCATTTAACCAACTGTTAAATTTTTAGTGTGGGTATCTACACCTTGAAAATAACAACTGATACAAATCAGGATTTGATTTTTTTATTTTATTGCTTATCTAGAAATTGATGGAGAAGATGTTAATAATGTAGATGAAACTGAACAATATGTCCTGATTTGTGGAAAGCTGGTTATTAAATATTTACCAACATACCCTTATTTCTGATAGTGTTTCTTGAAAATTCTTCATCATAACCTCTAATTTTAGAGCTCTCCTTTTAAGGAAGTTAACACTGGCAGAAAAATTTATGGAAAGAATACCATATTTGGGCTCAGAGGACTGAAGTAAAATCCTGATCCTGCTATATGCTAGCTATGTGATCTTAGGGAATTTTTTCCCCCATCTCTGGGCCTTGCAAAGTTCTCTCATAAAATCAGAGGGTTAGATTAGAAAATTTTTGAGACTCCTTTCAGTCTAAATTCTAAGAATGGTTCCTGGGGAAAAGAATAATCATGGAATACAAATAAATCTATCATATGCTTAAAACACTACCTGCTGGTCCAGAATCCCCAGTGTGGGATAAAATGAAAGTGGATGTACAAACTTTAGAAAGATGAGGGACCAATAAAAGAAAGTACTCTGTTAAAAAGAAATGAGTGAATCAGATGGAAAACTGAGTTATATTCAAGAATGGAGAATGAATAGCAGTTATTAAATGATTTAAATTTTTTCTGAATGCTATCAAAACAGCAGAAGCCAATGGTAGGCACTTGAGCAAAATCTCTTGCCTGTACCAATGGCCCATATGAATCTCATTCTTTAATTATGAATGTAAGCCAACCTATTAGATTTTCCAGTAGCACAGTAATACTTCCTGTCAGGAAATGGAAGGAGATTGAGGAAAAGTACAAAAGAGTTGGGGTTCACTTGGCTGGTCGAAGAAACATTCATTCAATAACACTTATTAAACATAAAGAGAAGAATTCTTAATAGTAGCTCTTGGTGATGTTCCCAGAGTATCTAGGAAGTGTATGAAAATAGGTAGGTAGAATGGTAGAGGGCTCAAAAACTCTAAAGTAAAGAGAGTAATTTAAAAATGATCCTCTACTCATTGGATGAAGGTAACCCTTAGATAGTGTAACTAAGCTACATCTTTTAATCTATCTCTTTTGATTGATGTCCTATGAATACCAGCCTTGCTTGCAAAGGGTGATGAGTGGGAGGTCAGTGGATTGATAATGGTTTTTATTGTGGTAATCTATCATACTTTGGGAAAGACAGGTGACATGTGACAAATGGATATACACACTATTTAAGATAACTAGGTCGATGGTTCTATTCCTTCTGTCACATGTGACCTTGGATGATTCAATCTACTTCTCTATAAGTCATAGGAAAAATTGAATTGGTTTGATTAGCTTTTTAGACGATTTTAGCTATGATCCTGTGGACCAGCATAATGATGAGAAATATAGGATCAAGGGATGTCAATTAAGCCAATTGGAAACTGGGCAGAATTTTATTAACTTTAGCAGATTGAACAAATTGGCCTAGAAGGAAAAAAAATCCCCAAAGGAAAACTCTAGGCACCTTTGCTTAGCACATTGAGTGGACAGCGTAGTGGAAACATGACTAAAATAAGTTGGAATAGGGAAGATTTGAATTCTAATCTTGTCTGTGCCACATTTGTGATTTGGGACAAGTCACTTAATATTTCTGTATCCCATTCACTTCCATTTGTATAGTCTGGTAAGGTTTGCTTGCAAAGCTCTTTACATGTTATTTGAATTTGATTATCACAACAACACTGTGAGGTAAGTGCTATAAATATCATCATCCACATTTTGTGTTTGATGAAACAGAATCTTGGTAAAATTAAGTGATTTATCCAAGGTCACGTCACTCAAAAATGTTAAAGGTCAGAGGCAAAACTTGAATCCAGGTCCATACTGAATTCATTTTTCTTTTCACTGCACCATGTTACAGAAAGTTATATGTGGACGGCTCTAACACCCCATCCAGCTTTAGCATTTTATGACTTAGGGAGGGAATCTATCCTTTTCTCTGTGCTCTCTGTCTCTCTGTCTCTGTCTCTGTCTCTGTCTCTCTGTCTCACATTGCCTCTGTTTCTCTTTTTGTCTCTCTGTCTCTCTGTCTCTATCTCTTTCTAACTGCCTCTCTATCAGTGACTCTGTCTGTCTCTTCCCCATCCTCCCATCTGTCTTTCTCTCTCTGTCTTTCCTCTTCTGTCCTCTCCTTCCCTAACCCTCCTCCACACTCAAGCTGCTCCAACTCCACGCCCATTTTACCAGGTCAGTAATGAGCAGGTGGAACCCTTTGAAGGTCAAAAGGGGATCTAAGAGGGAAGGAAAGATAACTGAAACTGACACTACTTTTAAGAAGCAGACCCAACCCCATGTTCAGAGAAAAAAAAACTTTTTAGAAATTTATGTTTACTCTGGCACGCGACTGGCCTTCACTGCTTTTGACATATTAGGAAGAATTTTGGCGGGGACCCACTAGAAGCACTTAAAAAGGCATATGTTTCTTTTCAGAGTACAAGGGGCCTGGAATGTATTCTTTAAACAAAATTCTTATGAATCTTTAATTTTAAAAAAGTGTATGTTTGTGTTCTGCATATTCTCTTTGGAAGTAATTTCCTTAACTCCCTTCCTCAGACCATTTGAAATCATTATTTTACTGACTATTTTTGCCAATTGTGTGGCCTTAGCGATCTATATCCCCTTTCCAGAAGATGATTCCAACGCCACTAATTCCAACCTGGTAAGTCCTAGTATACTTTGTTTTTCTTACCCAGAGTCTGGAGGTGGTCTCCAATCCTATGGAGAAAATGTTGTAAATACAAGAGAAATACGATATGTTTTTGGCATGTACAAAAGCTCTGTGGAGCTCAGATCCACAGTTCTGTTTTGCTCTTTATTCAAATTAACACCTGTCTGATCAGAGCTCATTTTAGGAAAGAATATTCCAATTAGATGTTAGTGAACTCTGAGTATGATGTGTTTTGAACAGCAGATTTCTGTGAGTGTCCTGAAATGTGCTATGTAAGTTAAAAGTGCAGGTGTTTGCAGGAGAAATCTTTTATTTGTGTCTTATTTGTGTCATTCATTGTTAAAGGGGTTCAGGTCTCTCAGGTGATCTATGGCGTCATTGCTTAATTGAGCTAGGAAGGCTTCTTTGGAAGTTTGCTCATGGACATTGCTTGCTTATTGTCCTTTAGTTAGAAAAGATGTGAAAGGCAGCCTTCCCTTTTGAATTTCTGAGGAAGCCAAGGCTCACAATTTAGGGCTAGAGCTCTTTGTGGAAAAATAAGCGTGTTTACTTTTGGCTTGCTGTGAAGTCATAACAAAGGACTCTCCTCAATCTGGGCATGTTATAGGACAAAGTTTTAGAGTGAATTCTGAAAATCTGCTGCGTCTCTCCCATAGGCCCATCGTGGGGAAAAATCAATGGCCTTGCCCAACCCCCTAAGCCTTGAGATGCAGATAACTATTGTTTTAAAAGTGATATGGGGGGAAAGTGTTTTGTCAGCAAAATTATCTCCTTTCCCTGATATTCTTAGCATCTTACTCTAATCAGTGAGATAGCACATTCTGATGAAATCGTTGAAAAATGAGAAGCAAGAGAACTTCAGAATGGTCCTTCATAGTGTTGCCAACAGACATTATTATTAATGTGGCCATTTATTGCTCCTTTTTTTTCCCTTTCTCTTAAAAAATCTATGACATTTCCTGTTGTCACTGAAATGAGCAAATTTGATGCCTATTTAAGCTTTTTCCTTATTTTGATAAATGAGTTACTGGTCCATGTGGGACAAAGTATTTGGTGCCTGACTACTGAGATTTCAACTTTGCCTCTTGGGGCTTAGAATGGGGATGAATGTCCCAGGAAGTGGTTCCAGAGCTGACTTTGTGAATGCTTGAATATGGAGTGATGACAAAGCCAGAATACAGATGAATAGCATTAGCCACAGTTCACACTATCTTCCTGAGGTGTGACCTCACTCCTTAACAGGCAAGACATCTTTTCCATGTCAAAATAAATACAAGCAAGAGTTATCTTGCAAATGGTATCTGAAAAAAAGCATTGTCGGAACTCTTACTGGTTATCTCTTATTTGTTATCTTTCTTTTTCTGCATTGAGGGGTGGGGATTCCTACTGGATTCTCACAATTTCTGTTACTTATTCTATAATTTCCTTTTTTTAAGTGCCCTAGTTACAAATGAGACTGATTTTATCCCCTTCATCCTGAAAAAAAAATTGGTTTGAGCAAAGGCTGTTTTGAAGTTAGGAGGACTGAAGCTTTATCTTAGGCCCATGGGAAGTGTCAGCTACTTGCCTCTCAGGAAAGAGGAGGAAGGTTAATCAGTGATCACAGGAGAACTCACATTGTCTTTTAAGGAAAGAGGGAAGAACAAGGGTAACTCAAAGATGATTAGAAGGGAAGATAGGGAGAGAAAATTTCATAGAGCTTTCTAAGATTCCAAGTACAAATAATGATAGGGTCCAGGATGACAGACTCTTGCTTTTGGGTATATTGCATCAACTGATTTTAAGCAGGGATAATATAATCTCTACAGTAGGCTGCTCAGCAACAGGCCTTTCTAGCCATATGCTTGACTGCTCCTTTAAAAACTAGGGTGAGATAACACAGCGGGACAAGAATTGGAAGAAATGAACAGAGATTCAGTTTCCCATTTACTGTCATGACATACCTGTGTATTTTAGTCAGGTTTGAGGGTGAGAATTGGGAGAAAGGCAGTGGATTTGGGGGAAAGACTGGTTGCCATGACAACTCCTATCGCCCTGGATTTCCCCACCAAAACTCACCTTTTTCAAACCAGTCATTATCTGGGATGTGACATGACTCTTCTACTTTAAATAGTGTTCTAGGAAGACAACAACTGCCATTTTCCCAATAACTGACATGTCTTTAAGGGGTTCTTTCTATCACATCATTTAGATGAGTTCTGTAAAGAGCTTTCTTCCTCATGACCCCATTTGCCATCCACAGCCCTTTTCAATCCCTAGATTATATTGCTCCTTTACTAAGATTTAATGCTGAAACTCGGATTGTAGTGTTACTTTACTCAGGCATCTGAACTGGACATCTGTGGAGATGCTGGGGATGAGAGAGGTTGTGTGGGAGAGATAGAAACAGAGCTGAGCTTCAAAACTCAGCCAGCTTCTGCCTGTGTGAGTTGAGAGTTCACTATGATTATAGCACAGGGGATTATGAAGGATAAAGACCCCAACATCAATATACAATATACAATATAACAACACCAATAAACAATATAAAGGAGGAATGAAAGACAAATTAATATATAAAGTAACAATAGTGGACAAGGAAGTAAATAAGTATATACTTGTATTCATAGGTACTTAGGTAGTTTGAGCTGTTTAAAAATATCTGATTTTATAACCTATAATCTGAAAGTAGATTTATGAACATTTGTGAAGCAAAATTGCCAGTGAGTTTCAAAGGATGTCAGAGAAAAAAAAATCCCAATCATATATACTCCTTCCCCTTTCAATGAAGGGAAATGGAATCCTGTAGCATTGGTGTATCTCCTTAGAAGGCTGGTAAGAGGGCAGAGCCTCTGGCACCTGGGTAATTGTGCTGCTGTTTTCTAAATACAATCCTTCTCAAGCATCTCTTATAGAGTATCAGGGAACAATCAGTGGAGCTTAAGAATAGTCCAGGAGTGGGTGCAGAAGGAAAATGTTCTCTTTTGTACTTTAGGAGAACACATTTCTTTTAAGGAGATATTGATGTATGTTTGTGGTACCTCTTTTTTTATTGTATATAGTGACCAAGATTTTGAGGTGATTCTCAGTATTGAACACTGTATTTGACACATAGTAGGTGCTTAATAAGTGGTTGTTGATTGATTAGAAAATAAATGTACATATGTTTATTTGGAATCTTGATGAATATATCCTAGGAACCCCTTCCTCTAATGCCAGTGTGTTTGAAAAATTATTTTAATACATATACTTGTCTAATAACACTGTCGTGTGTGTGTGTGTGTGTGTGTGTGTGTGTGTGTGTGTGTGTGTCTGTTTGTGGAACATATAGAGGTTTTGTTCTTTAGAACTTTGTCCTGGAAAACAAAAGAAAGATATAGAAATTTTTAAAAATGGAAGAATGGCCCACCTAGACAGTTCATACTCCTGTATAACGCCTACTACAATGCATCTTTTGCTTCTCAGCACAATCTACATGTATCTACCAATAGTACAGTTGTGCAGAAACAGGGATGAGATATTTCTCAGTGCTATGCAGACTTCACCCACTCAATTGGGTTCAAGGATAATATTTCATTTAGTAAATTAAATACACACACATTCACTTAAGAGTCAGAAAAAATTTTTTTCACATGAATTTGTAAATTCACATCCATTCTCACAAATTCACATCTGTATATGAGCTTCCTCTTGTGAACTTTTTTGGTCAATTCCCACCCACTCTCACAAAAATTCTTTCTTTCTCTTCCAAACAATCCCCATTGTTTTTT
The DNA here is from genome assembly GCF_016432865.1 of Antechinus flavipes. Taxonomy (NCBI): domain Eukaryota; kingdom Metazoa; phylum Chordata; class Mammalia; order Dasyuromorphia; family Dasyuridae; genus Antechinus; species Antechinus flavipes. The sequence continues at coordinate 198,169,972 of NC_067402.1, forward strand.
CAAGCAGCTCGCCCCTTTAATTTTTATTGCAAGAGATTAAAAAATTCTTAATAGATTGCTTTCCTTCTAATTCTTTCACACAAATAGGGTTTTCACTTTTGCAACCAAGGTGATTATCTGACTTATGTTTTCCAAATATTCATGTGCTTACTTTTATCACCAGGTTTGAATTTTCATAAAATAATAATTATAAAAGTAAAATGCAGTTTATTATTATATATTTCATCTGAATGTAGTATCAACATTCTACAAAAATATTATGTGTCTTGGGTTTGATCCAGAATCATACAAACCTAAGAAATTCTTCTATAGAGATATAAGAACAATATTTCCTTACGTATTCTTCCTCCTTAACCGATTGGCTGAAGAAAGTGAGGTATTGAATGACCAAAATCCCGCTAATTCAGAATCAGGGAGAATAATTTGTCTGCACTATTCATCAAAACATTTATAATACTTCTGCTGACTACTTCCTACCCAACAGCAGGTGTTCTACAGTAGGTATATTATAACAGGTTGTCTAAGACCTCTGCTAGCAAGGGAGAACAGTAGGTATATTATAAAAAGTTGTATAAGACCTATTGATTATATAACCTCTGCTAGCAAGGGAAAATTGTGCAACCTGCATTATATTCCCAGCCTTCGTCAAACTAATGAAGCCCACACAGATTTGGCTTGAGTTTAATTATGAAGAAAGTATATTTGGCATACGACCTCATGCAAAGCACAACACTGTGTACTTTTTTGAGCAAAAGCCAGTATTGAGAAAGGGGAGAAAACTAGGCCAGAAAAGTCTTTTGGGGCTTGATTTTCCTGTACCACTACAGGAGTGAGCATGGGGGATAGATGAGGGGTTGGACAAAGCTCCTTCACTGGGAAGCTGAGATTTGATCTAGGTTTTTCAGAAAGAACAAAACTTAGATATGAATATTTTTTAATTAGATTTGCTTATTGCTCTACTAAAATGTAAGCTACACAAAGTCTCTAAATTTATAACTTTCTCATTTCTCCTTGTCTGGTCTAGAGAGTAGATCAGTACCAGTGGCATAAGTGGCTAATGTCTGGAGAAACCTCAAATAACAGTACCTGGTAGGGAAAGGAATTGGGGTGCTTGAAGTCGGAAACTTATATTTTCCTGATTATTAAAACTTGATGGGAAAATGTGGCTATGCACAATCTTATCCTCTTGTTTAGAGTTTGAGGGGACCTTATATCTCATTTAGTTCTACCACCTTATTTTATGAATGAGGGGACGGAGGTCCAGAGGAGAAAAAGGTTAAGGTGCAATCTGATGTATTTGAATATAGAAAGGATTACAATGTCAGTATCTTGGTGAAAGTAGGAGTTAATAGATTCATCTATGAGGTAGAAGGGATCATATATTTGTAGGGGAAAGAGATAGATAAGGGAAAATGGGCAAAGTTAAAGGATTTTAAAACACATCTAAGAAGAATCTGAAGCTGCTTTTGAACTCAGATTTTTATGATACCAGATCCAGTTCTTTCCCCTTCTTATCAGCTGCCTCTATTCTAGGAAAAAGGGCTTCAAGGATTCTATTCTCAGCCTCTGCCTTTTCTGCTTCTCCTCTGTGTCTCTCTTGCTTCATCCCTTCCAGATCAGAAGATGCTTCTTATCATGATCATACCTTGGCTCATGTACCTGAAGTACAAAAGTCACACCTGAGTTGCTTAAGCAGAACTAAAAGAAAGACTGTTGAATTGTGTCCCAGTGTTCAGGACAAAGAATCAGAAACTTATATCCTATTAAGAGTTGGAAGAGACTGTTATTATTCATCCTTGATTCTTGAAGAAATCCACAGACATCCTGAAGGTGATGTCTTGATTTGTGAGTGAATTAGGTTTAAGTGAGGCAGAGCTGTGCAAAGTTATCAGCTTCACTCTCTCCTCAAGAGTTATCTGCTTCCACTGGCAAGTCAAGTGTCAAGATAACTAGTGATGGCTCCTGGAATGAACTTTTCATTCTCCAGATAAAGAAACTAAGGCAATGGAATTTAAATTGACTCATTCAAGATCATGCAGCCACCTGATGAGAGAATTGAGAATTGAATTCATGTATCTGTACTCATGGTGCATCAAGGTGACTTGATGGATAAAGTGGTAAACCTGAAGTCAGTAAGTAATGAGTTCAAATATGGCCCCAAACACCTAGTATCTTTGTTTGCCTTAATGCACTGGAGAAGGAAATGGAAAATCACTCCAGTATCTTTGCCAAGAAAACTCCATGGACAGTATTGGTGTGATTTGGTCCATATGGTCATAAAGAGTTGGGAATAACTGAACACAACAATCTGGACTCATAAAGAGAATTGTTATTTCTGAGCTAGACTTTAAACTTTTTGTTGGTGTTTAAAATACCTTCTATGTTCTCCTTAATGCTCATTCTAATTTCATTTTATAAGCTGATGTGTCAGAGTGAGAGTTATGGTTACCTGTTTGATTATTAGTGCGGCAGCTAGTTGGCTTTCTGGGTAGAGTACTGGACTTGGAGTCAAGAAGGCCTGAATTCAAATGCCATCTCAGACACTTACTAGAAGTGATCCTGGGTAAGTCATTTAATCCTCATCTGTAAAATAAGTTGGGAAAGGAAATGGCAAACTACTCCAAAATCTTTGCCAAGAAAACCCCAAACAGGGTCACAAAGAGTGGGACATGACTGAAAATGACCACCACCAACAATGTATATTTGAGTTTCCTCATTAGTAAAATAGTAATAATAATAATACCTACCTCTCAAAAACAATAACAACAACATATACCTCAGTTTCCTCATCAATAAAATAATAATAATAATGATAATAGCACCTATCTCCAAACAACAACAGACATATTCTCTAAGCAGAAGAATGACTGGCAAGCAGGTCTATATATTTGGCCCCGATCTTCTTCCCAAAGTTGTTATGAGGATAAAAAGATAATTTTGTGAAATACTATACAAGCTTTAAAGTACTATGTTAATGCTGTTATTATTATTGTTATTATTTGATTGGGAAGAGCCCTTACTTGTAATCACACACACATATATGAACATATAGAAATATGTATACCAATCCCTAAACCCACCTACTGTCTACCAGGACAAAACCAAACTTGCCATCCCTTTTCCATAGAAATGTCTCAGATTGTAAGTTGATTATATACTCATTTATAAAATAAGGTGGTGGAACCATTAGGTTGCTTCAACTCTAAATTCCAGGAACTTCATTTAATATTGATTTTTAGGTAGAGATTCTAGTAGCTGCCTTCTGCAGAAGAGTCAATAGAATACCAGTTTGTGTTTTCTCAATATTCATGCAGTGAGCTGATCTGTGATTTCTTTTACCACTAGGTTTGCTTATCAGTGAGCTTTCATATCACAACAGTAATTATCATAATAAAATAAATTTGTTATTATTATCTTATGTGTTTTATCCTAATATTGTACATTACACTGCAGAAAAAAATTCCTTGACTTGCAAAATACACAATGGATGGATAATGAATAATCACATCCATGAATAATCACAAGTAACAATAACCCTGTTATTGCATTATATAGTAATCCTACATAGTGATGTATTCAGAGAGAAAACCAGAAAAAGAAGATGCAAATCAAGAGATTTCCTTTAGATGAAGGTCGATATAACAGTAGAATGGTAGAATGGGGAAAGCTGCTCTGTTTTGTTTTTGTTTTTAGAGTCCTACTCAACTGGAGTATATCTAATGCAAAAAGAGCACAGCAACAGGAGTTAAAAGATATAGCCCTGACTCTTTTATTTATGTTATCAAGGGCAAATCACTTCTCTCTTCATTGCCTCCATTCCCCAATATATAAAATGGGGATACCTACTCTGTCTATCTATATCAATAGATTGCTGTGAAGATTCCTCATTAGATAACAGATATTTTAAGACTTAAAGGCTTTATTGAAATAAATGCTAAGTATCAAGACATAACTTATGAAGAAATAAACAGAAGGAAGATTTGGATAAAAGGAAAAAGAGTTTGCTTCTGTACTGAAGATAGAATGAAGGAGAAACAAAGCCTACATAGTTGTACAATCACAGATTTAGAGCTGGAAGGGACTTGAGAAATAATTTATTCTGAGCTCCTCCTGTTGATGAGCAAAGTGAAACTCAGTGAGGTTCAAATGAGATCATATGAGAAGAAGAGTCAAATTGGGCCCTTGAACCCAGATCATCTAGAACAAATCCAAAATGTCTAAAGCTAACATTAGTTAAACATGTACAAAGTTCTTTATTATTTACAAAATTCTTTCAACAATTCTGAGAAGCATTCCATGCAATTTTTATAATCCGTGTGGATTGTAAATGGAAGGACTAGGGTTCAAATGTTGACCTCCTCAGTGCAGTCCTTTCCACTCTGGCTACAGGCTTCAATAAGGAGAGGGCTGTGTTTTATCTAAACTCTGAGAGCCTCTTCCGGATCTGACAGTTGCGTGTATTGTGTAGATGCTACAGTAATTAAGTGCTAAATGAGAAGAGACACATCATTTGCCCTACATTTAGCAGTGGATGGAAGTAAATAGAGATCTTGGAAAGACCTTGAAATCTAAGCACTGCATTTATCCAGCATCACTGGAAATGTTTTTAAAGCTGGAAAAGACTTGGAGATCACCTAGCCAAATTTTTTACTGTGCCAATGAGGAAATGAGAGGAACTTGGGGTGCCTTACCTACTAAAATCACACAACATATCAATGAAAAAACTGATTCCGGATTTGTACTTCCAACTTCTTGAACGTGAGGATGTTCTCCATTCTTATATTCATATCCCCAGCACCTAGCCTGATGCCTGGCACATAATAGGCATTTATCAAATGCTTATTGACCGATTGAAGCTGCCCACAAGCAAATTTTCCTTGTAACTGAACCTACTACCCCTTTATTTTTTCTACCTTGGATTTAAATTCTTTCCAAAATGTATTACATACTTTCCTGCTTTCTTAAACAGAGTATACAGAAAACAATTTATCATATTTTCAATGACTCAGTCACATCACTTTAGCCTTTCAGTGCAGCAAAGATCTATTAAGCACTTATTCTCAAGACAATTTACTGGGTGTGAGGGATACAAAGGCAAAAATGAATAGTTCTGATCTTCAAGGAGCGTCTTCCTGCAAGATAGACATTTGACACATTATTGGAAAAATCTAAAGTAGAAAGGGATGGGGGGCAAAAGAAAGATCTAAACAAATTGTTTTAAAACCATTTGAGGTTCTGACTCCTTCAGCTTTGGATTGTAGAACACCTCATGTAAAAGTCAGAAAGGCAGACAGAAGGAAGAAATGTATCCCTGTTTTGGGTGATAGCCTGTGCAAATATATTGAGGCAAGAGATAATAGCTTGGGAAGGAAGGAAAACAGCATTTATTGAGTAATTACTATATACCATTATTTCTAAGTACTTTATACTGTTATATCATTTGATCCTTGCAATGATCCTAGGAGGTAGGTGCTATTGTTATTCTCATTCTATTATGGAGGAAACTGAGGCAAAGAGAGTTCAAGTACTTACCTAGTAAGTATCTAAGTCTAACTTTGAACTCAGATTTTCCTGACTCCAAGCCTGAGGCTCTAGCTATTTGGCAGATTCATGGAATAGTTCACAGTCCAGTTTGATTGGAACAAGGATTATGGGAAAAGATATAAAATGAAATCAGTTGGGCTGATTGGAACCAGGTTGTTGAAGTCTGAAAGTGTCAGAAGTTACTTTTTATCTTAGAGGCAATTGAGAACCTTTTCAGAAGCAGACTGATGCAATCAGCCCAGTGTCTTAGGGAGATGTTAGCTGACTCGGACAGAGGAGAGGCTCTAGCATCAGTGACACCATGAGGAGTACACAATAAAAGCCCAGGGGAGTGATAAGGAGCCTTGACTTAGGGTGGTACAGAGAGACTAGAAAGAAGGGGTTGATGTTAGGGATATGACTCTGAGATGATATTAATGAAATAGGGAAGTTTAACAAGAGAAGTAGATTTAGGAGGAACGATGATGATTTGATTTGGACACAGTGAGTTTACAGTGGTAATAGGCATCTAGGTGATTGGTTGGTCTAGCAGGCTATTGGTGATGTGAGGCAGGAGCTCAGGAAGGAGATCAGGATGAAATATAAGGACCTGCTTGCCAGTCATTCTTCTGCTTAGAAATCTTCAATGGCTCTTTAATGTCGCCTACCATCTAGTTCAAACCAGCCACTTAGACCAGTATCTGATGTGCTGAGGGAATTTATTTCTCATCTTGGCTATAATGCTATGAGTCTTTTCCAAGAGTTTTCTTTCAAATTTGGAGATAACTTAGGGATTCAAAGAAACTAAAAGCCAAGTTCTAAATATAGTCACTGCCCTTTCCAAAATGGATGAAGAGCAGAATGTGGATTGTCTGACTGTTGCAAAGTTCAGCACGGGCAGTTCTATATTCCTGGGAAAGCCTTCCACAAGAGTGAGGTGGGAGGGACAGAGAGAACAGTATGTTACCTCTGATTTTACCTATAAATACCTTCCATATACCCTATTATGTTATACATGTAGTCTCAAATCCTTGCACATTTTCTCACTGACTTATTCTTTATTTTCTCTGGAGGCTTAGTTTAAACCTGGCATAGCTTTTGAATAATTCTACTAACCTGGAATTTACAAAGACCTCCACAAACATAGTGTAGAAATGATTTGAAAACACTAATGCTTATTTCTCTTGCTCTGCAAGGCACACTACCAAAAATATATCCTGGCAAAGACTTTCTTCCTAGCATCTTTCACTGGGTGCTTTGGTATAAGGTTATGAGAAAAAAGTTAGGTCAGCTGTATCCAGAGAGAAGATCTTGGTTCCATCTAATCTGCCCACAAGTCCTGTGGTGTTCACAATTGGGTCAGTTCTCAACATGATCAAGAGAATAAACATGAAGTCCAGAACATACTGGACTTTTGTATTTGGGGTGTGCAAGGCAAGGAAGAAGGTCGTGATCATTATATTTAAGTATGTAGCTTAAATGAAGTGGTGTCTCTGGCCTTGAAGCATTTTAATATGATTTATTTTGAGCACAGTCCTACAGGGAATGATCATAGTTTGAGAAGGCATTTGCATTAGATGCTTCATAAGGTTCCTTCTGGTTTTAAATTCAATGACTGAGGACTTAGATATAATATTGACAGCAAAACAGACTGACTTCTGACACTGTATGTGTATATATGTATATATGTATACATATACATATATATATATATACATACACACACATATCATTTTTTTTGTGTGTGTGTGTGTGTATGAGGCAATAGGGGTTAAATGACTTTCCCAGAGTCATACAGCTAGTCAGTTTCAAGTGTCTGAGGCTGGATTTGAACTCAGGTCTTCCTGACTTCAGGATTGGTATTCTATCTACTGCACTATCCAGCTGCCCCACATATATAATTTAAAAAGCCTTATTGCCTTTTGTTTATCAATCACCTCTCTTCAATTTTATTTTATACTCTTTCCTAAATTCCTTGTTCCAGTCAAACTGGACTATAAACTATTCCCTGAAGTCAACCAAGTGGCTAGAGCCCCAGGCTTGGAATCAATAAAATCTGAAAGGAAAGAAGGAAGGAAGGAAGGAAGGAAGGAAGGAAGGAAGGAAGGAAAGAAGGAAAAGAGGGAGGAAGGAAGGGAGGAAGGAAGAAAGGGAGGAAGGAAGGGAGAGAAGGAGGAAAGGAGAGAGGGAGGAAGGAAGGGAGGAAGGGAGGGAGGGAGGAAGGAAGGAAGGAAGGGAGAAAGAAATCTATAATATGTGGTACAGAGGCTAGAATACTGAGACTAGAGTCAGGAAGTGGTGGGTTCTAATTCTGCTCCAAACATTCACTAGTTCTGTGACCTTAGACAAGTCAATTAACTTTTGTCTGCCTAAAGGTCTCATCTATAGAATGAGTATGTTAATGGTATCACTAACCCTTTAGTGTTGTTGTGAGGATCAAATAAAGTGATATTTGTAAAGATCTTTGTGTATTTTTAAAAAGCACTAAAAAGTCTGACTTAAGCAAAAATAGCCAGTAAGGTGGCCACATTTGGCATCTACACTGGCCTCAATCTCCCTTTCAAAAGAAGGGAAGGATGTTTCATATAATTTTCTGTTTTCAGGGCCAAGATCATTCAAGTACAATTACGCATTTTCAGTTTCCTCCTAATGTTTGTTTAATTTATGTTTTTATAGTCATTATTACACTTATGATTCAGAGTTGAAAGGGGTGTTTGAAACCATAGAATCCAACTTCTTAATTTTCCCAATGAGGAAACTAAAATCCCCAGAGTCATAAAATTATTAAAAACTCTACCAACTGTGGCTCCTAGCTTCCTCTTGTTTTCCTGGTTCTTCTTATTTCACTTTTGATCAGTTCATATAAATTTCTCCTAATTCTTTATATAAAGAATATCTTACTGTATAATTCTATTCCATTATGTTCATATCATAGTTCAGCCAAATCTTAATGGATGGACACTCACTTGGGAATATTTTGGTAGATATGTACCTCTTCTGTCTTTGACTTCAGCTATTGAAGTAAAAAAAAATGGGATTTTCCCTCCCAATTTTTAAAAACATTTTATTTGAAGTTTTGAGTTCCAAATTCTATTCCTTTACTCAATTCCCCTCCCACTTCCCTAAGAAAGTAAATAATCAGATATATACATGTGCAATTATGTAAAACATTTCTATGTTACCTATTTTGTACAAGAAGACTTGAATAAAAGAAAAAAAATGAAAAATATCACTCATCACTTTGTATTCAATAAATATAAGTTCTATCTCTGGTAGCAGATTGTATGCTTCATCATCAGTCCTTTCGGATTGTCTTGGATCATTGTATTGTTGAAAATAGTTAAGTCATTCACAGTTCTTCATTTTATAATATTGCTATTACTATCTATAATGTTCCCTTGGTACGGTTCACTTCACTACATATCAATTTATATAAGTCTTTCCAGATTTTTCTGAAATAATCCTGTTTATCATTTCTTAATTGCAATAATATTCCAGTACAATTATATGCTACAGCTGTTAGCCATTCCCCAATTGATGGGCATCTTTTTGATTTCTAATTTTTAAGCACAACAAGAAGAGATGCTATACTTTTGTATAAATAGGTCCTTTTCTTTCTTTCTTTCTTTCTTTCTTTCTTTCTTTCTTTCTTTCTTTCTTTCTTTCTTTCTTTCTTTCTTTCTTTTTTTCTTTTTTTCTTTCTTTCTTTCTTTCTTTCTTTCTTTCTTTTTTTCTTTCTTTCTTTCTTTCTTTTTTTTTTGGATGTCCTTGTAGTCACTGGTTCTTAAGATCAGAATTGAGTGCCTCAACTTTTATGGAATCTTATTCTCCTGCTTGCAGGTCTGATAAAAATTTAGAAGGAGGACTAATGACATCTACAAAACCTTTATAATCACCTACTTTTGTAAGAGCAGTATGTTATGCACTGGAGTTCAAAATGTAGATAAGATAGATTTTCTGACTTTATGGAGTTTATATTTTATCTGAGTTATCAGACAGAGATCACAGGTATTTTGAAGGTTTGAAAATAAAAAAAAGATAGACTTTATTTCACCATGCTTCCCTCCCTAAAACCTTCTTTATGAGGAATACAGAGATGTAGCAGTATTATCAGGTTTTAGTCCCTTGACAACAAGGCATTTTGATAGATATGTAGAAAAGTATGTGGGTGAGTGATAGAGGGGAAAAGGAACCATCCACATGAGTCTATGGGGAAAATGTACAGTATCCCTGAGGAGAAATAATCAAGTCTCTCATTTGGCATATTTGTTTTTATGCCATCAACCTACCTACCTGGACTGGCATGGAGGGAGTTACTAATGAAAAGATACAGAAACAAAAATGAAATATTCCCTGCACTCAAGCTACTTATATATTCTATGGTGATGGTGAGGGCAGTAAAAGAGGAACAGTCTTATATAGATTATATAAAAATAAATGCAAGGCAAATTTTGTGCAATTCAGGGATCAGGAAAGGTCCCATTCAGAAAGGGTCTTGAGTGGAACTTTGAGGAAAAGAAGAGATTTTGAGAGATGGAGAGGAAGTGAAAATGTGTTCCCAGTATAAATCCACCAATATGGGAGAGAGAGTGTTGCTTGTGAGAAACAAGAAGGACACTTTGGCAGAACCATAAAGGTCAAGAAGTGGGATGAGGTAAAATAAGCATGGAAATGTAGATTAAGACCAGGTTGGGAAGGCCTTTAAAAGTTAAACAGAGGAGCTTACATTTGATCTGAGAGCTAATAATGGATTTTATTGTTGTTGGAGTTTATTGAGTAAGGGAGTGACAGAGCTGAATCTCTGATTAAGGAAAATCACTTTGGCACCTGGATGGAGGATAAATTGGAAATTTGAGAGAGGAGAGACACTTAGCAGAGATGTCAGTATGAGTATAGAAAGAGATGAAAAGAAGATTCAGGGCAGAACCCTTGGGTATATTCACATTTGAGGGTATAATATGAATGATGAATTAGCAAAAGATATGGTCAGACAAGTAGGAGGAGAACCAAGAGATAGGAGTATCACAAAATCCAGAGAGGAAGTGGTCAACAATGGCAGTTGTTCTATAGATGTCAAGAAGGATAAAAAATATACAAAAGACCATCAGATCTGCCCATTAAGAGATCATTGATCACTTTGGAAAGAGAAAGTTCGGTTGAGTGTTGATGAGATCTGAAGCCAGATTGCAAAGGGTTGAGGAGTGAGAAAGAGGGGAAGAAGTAGAGATAACATATGAACAGCTTCTCTCCAGAGTTGTGTTGTAAAAGAGAGAAAAAATGTTGTCATGTTATTGCTTGAAGTTTAGGGAGGATTTTTCAGTATGGGAGAGGTTGAAGATAAATGGGGCAGAATGACTGAATGATTTTCTGGAGCAAATAAAAGCTGAATCAGATTAAAAGTAATACTCAAATGTTAATATTCATATCTTAGCAGATTTGATGTGATGTGGTATATGGTGTGATACAAAGAATTCTTCATCTAGAGGTAGAAAAGTTGCCTTCATTTCTTATTGAAATTGTGTCAACTCTTACAATTTAATACTTATATTACTCTACCCATAAAGTCACTTGACCTTTTGGATCTCATTTTACAATGAGTAAGTTGAATTGTATGTCCTTGAAGGAAGGACCTTCTCACTCTAAATTTATGATCCTGTTTCTCTTAAACTACTAATTTGTTTTTCCACATTGTGTTTTACTCTGATGCTGCTGCCATTCCTTAAGGGAAGAGATATAGGGAATCTTAGGGTTATCTACTTGGAAAGAGTCAATTTTGCCTAGTGTGGACTATTCTCAATAGACTTTTTAGCTCAACAGTTTCCTGGTTATTTCTTACTGTCAAATATATTCAGATGAGGAAGACTTCTTTCTAAACACCTATGCTGTGCTGAAAACACATAGAATGTTATTGTTCAGTTGTGAAGTGAGAGGGTAACACAGCTAGTAAATGTCTGAAGCCAGATTTTAAGTTAGGAGATGAGGCTTTCTGACCTAGACCTAGCCAACCACATAGGCAGAATACCATTTACTACTATGAAATGGTTATCCAAAATTTGCAATCAGAAATACATCCAAGGTCATAAAGGGACAAGAACCTACCATGTTGGCTAAGACATATGACCAAAAATCAAATCATCAGTGTTAGGGGAATCTCCAATACTGGTTTCCATAGACTGATGGCTCATTATTTCTAAGATGGGGAATTGTGGGTAAGATTATCTGTACTGCTTATCCACTATACCATACTCCATCCAGTTATCTCTGTTTGACAGCCAATTCCTGTTGCTTGTTGTAGAAGAGACTTCTGCCAAATACTCGTGACATTATGTATTTTCCATCTGGCATCTGAGGCGACACTGTAGGAAACTTGAACTATGGACACTGGCAACATTTGTGCCAAAATGATAAAGAACAACACAATTGGAGGCTTGTAGGCAAAGTGAACCTCCCAAGCCATATCCTTAGTACTATTTTAGCACCTCTAAGTGCACAGCTTGAGTGAAGAATGAGACAGGCAAAGGAAAGACCATTTTTCTATCTTCCTCTTCCTTGTTTCCTAGCTGCAGTAACCTTCTAGAGGGAAATCGGATTTCCTTCCTTCTACCAGCTAGCTTCATCTATCCTTCCTGGCGTACCCCCCAACCTTGGCCTTCTTCTGTGGACCTTTTAGTCAAACATCAGTTTAGTTTGGCAGTGATAGTAGTAGTGACTCAATTCTGCCAGTTTTTGATTTAAACCCAGAGAGTTAAAAGCTTTCTTTAGACACTAGAAACTTAGCCATCCTGGCCCAAGAAACTTTGAAAGGATGTAACTTCAGTAGTTCTTTTGTCCCAACTTATTATTGCCATTTTATTTTATTTGGGATGAGTTTGGAAGATAGTCATCTCATATCCTCATGTAAAACTGAGATCATTAGAATCTCAATGCTTTATACCTGACATAAATGAGAGCAAACTAGACTGAATCATACGTGACTGGGATATGGGCAGATTGACCTTTGAAGACCTTTGTATCTCTACTTCTATGAATTCTTGATTCCTACATGTTGTTTTTGATAATATGGGGAATGAGTCCTCAATCATCAACACTTTCAGTCATACTATGGCTTCATTTACTTTCTACAAATAAAAACAGTTAAATTCTAGATTTGATATCGTGTAATGAGATGGAAAGAAAACAAAACTCAACCAAAATAGTAAACTATTTCTTCCTTTCCTGCTTAGCCTTTAACTGTCCATGGAACCTTGGACTTCATTTTTCTGGGTCTCAGTTTTATAAAGTGCCTCTATGATCTCTAAGCATTTGTCTAATATTCTGTGTGTCTATAATTCTTCGCTTTCTGGATCACATATTTGGACCCTTGGCTTCTAAGCTTTATTCAAGCTAAGTCACTAATTCCAGTGCTGAATTATTTGCATAAAATAATGAAGAAGACCAAGAGAATATGGTATATAGAAACAACAATCTTTTTCAAAGAAGAATTGTGAATGACTGAGCTAGTCTGAGCAATACGAATATTCAGATCAATTACAAAGGACCTGTGAAGGAAGATACCATCTACTTCTCAAGAAAGAACTTATATATGGAAATATGTATTGATGTGATGTACACATATACACACACATCTGTTAAATGTTGGTCTTTAGTGTGGAGTTGGGAGGGAGGAAGGGAGATAGCTGGGACCCAAAATGTAAAATAAACAAATATACATACATACATACATACATACATACATACATACATACATATATTTGAAAAAGTAGATCCTTTATGGAGGATTTAGGGGAAAATACCAAAACGTAGTTCAAAGGATACAGTCTGTAGGTATGGGTCTTTGAGATAGGAGTACCAGGAATTAAATCACAGATTCACTAATGCACAAATACTTATATTCATGGCTTTCAGTGGATCTGGAGAGATTACTTGGGAGGGAGGCAGTGCCTTTCCTACAACCTCTCAGAGGAAAACTTTGTTTGAGATTACCAGTGTAATAAATAAATAGTAATTTCACTTACTATCTTTTGCTTGAATCTTCCAAGAGATTTCAGAACTTCTGAGTTGAGAAATGTAGAATTAGCTCTGATGATGGTTTTATTTATTAAATGTAACCTCATTTATCTGGCCCTTATTTATCTGGAAACTTGGTTTGCAAATGCCAGCTTCTTTCCCTTGTCTGAAATGGTATAGGGTTGACCAGCTTTGGCATTATGTGTCTCCTGAAGAATTGTATCAATTTACATAGTGGAATAAGCTCCAGACTGTTCACTTAAGGAAAGTCTTCTCACAAACTATCTGGATTTCTGTATATCTGAAATCTCCTTTTCTTCCATTCATTAAGGTATACTAGATTATTCTATGTTCTCAAGTGAAATTACTTCCTTTTATCACAGCCTAGGGTCAGGACTGAATCTCAGCATATTCTCTGATAATCAAATGTACATGAGTAAACCAGAAGTCAGTCTTCATTAACTGTCTCAACCCCTCATCATTTCTTAATCAGGGAATGCAGATATGGTTACTATAATTAAAGGTGGCCTTTACCACACAGCTCTGTGGGCTGCTATTAACATTTATGGAAACTGCTGCTGTTCCCATGCCACTCTTAACCCCTGTCTCTCAGCAGATGACCTATATTACTGAAGAAATGGGGACCAACCAACTTAAGTCCTCTGTTTCTTCTATGCCTCATTTTAGAATTTCTTTACCCCTTTTCTCCTTTGTTCCCATTCTCGGAGGAAGTGACCATTCTCTTTGCCAAGAGTATTGCTTCTACTTCTGCCCTTGATCTAACCCCTTTTTCTAGTTCTTTGCTCTTCCCTTATTGCCTGCTTTTCATTTGATCATGTCATCCCCTCAAACTATCATCTGAGCAGTTAGTTGGAATAGTGGATAGAACCCTAGGCTTGATGCTTTAACTTCTCTCAGTTTCCTTACTTAGAACAGGGTTTTATCCACTTGCAACCTCTTTTTGCCTGAAAAAGTTTTACACAAATCCAGGTATATAAAATAGATACACAAATCAAACATTTACTGATAATAAATCATAGTTTTGCAGTCCTCACATTCATTTATGTGGCCTACAGTTTAAGAAGATTTGTTTTTTGATGATTGGTCTTCAAAACTGCAGCTCCAACATTCTACACTGTACTACCTAGTCACCTGATCATAGAATCGTTCCTACTATTTTGTTTTGATACTTATTGATGGAATTTAAATATCTCATTTATTTCCCCATTAAGTTAAAAAGATTTTTTACTTTGAGTATCTCATTTTATTTAGCTTTATGATAGGCATAAGCATTAGCATCTGAACCAATGTTCTCCATCCTTGCCATATTCCATTTACTTTAATATGAATGGTTCTTTTGTAAATTTGTCCTTGACTTCTGAGAGAAGTAGGGTGATGAAGGGGAGGGGGGAAAAGAGAAAGAAGACAGAAAAACAAGCAAGGTAGAGGAGGTACAGAATGAGAATGCATGCATATATAAATGTGGTTCCAGGGTGTTTCTTCACATCTTAAGGAATGTTACAAATTCTAAAAATAAAATTTCTAGATAAAATGAAGCTTAATTCCTTCAGTATGCAAGATATATGCCCTTCTGCACTTTTAGCACAATGATGAAACATAGTGGGGAAAACAAAATAAAATGTTGTGAGACATTATAGCTACTTTCAGCAAATTGGGAATCATTAGTTTAGAGTTTCAAAAGTTATCAGGATATTTATAGAATGATTCTGATGAAATTACAAAGAGACCTAACAGAGAGAAAAGAAAGTTTTGTATAGGATCATGTAGAGGCCCAAGGTGGTAATAAATTCCTTGTCTTTAACCAGGCCAAGGCTGACTTCCAGCCAACAAGTTTCTGAGTGACATTAATACAATGAGAGAATTGTTGACAACTTCCTAAGGCAACCTTGAGCTTCTAAGCCAAATATGGGCAAAGTAGAAAGGATGACTATTTGTATCAGGGACATCACAATTACTGTGCTTTTCAAAGTTCAGTGCTTTATCTTTCCCACTAAACTGATATTAGATTCATAATCCAGGTGCTTGGCAGGGATGGGATAAATAATCAAGAGAAAAAATTCAAAGAAAATTGTCCATCAATTAACCTTTATTATTAAGCATCGACTATATGCTAGATACTATGCTAAGCATTGGGAATGCAAAGAAAGCCCACATTTAGTCCTTGATCTCAGTGAGCTCACAATCTAATGGGGGACATAATAGGCAAACAACAATATATAGACAACCTATATGTAAAATAAATAGAAATAATAAACAGAGGGAAGGCTCTAGAATTAAGATGTATTAGCATTGGTTTCCTGTAAAAAGATGAGATTTTAGTTGGGATTTAAAGAAAAGAAAAGGCAGAAGGTGGAAAGGGGGATGGAGAGCAGTCCAGACACAGGAGATAGTTATTGGAAATGCAGTTTCATTTTAGGAGTGGAAAGGAGGCCAAGGTCACTAAATCACACAATAATAGGGGAAGGGCTATTATAAGACTGGACATGTAGGGGGATAGATTATGAAAGACTTTTAGCTCCAGAGTAGTTCATTTGATCCTAGAGGTGATAGGGATCTGTGGGGGGTAACATCATGAAATCTGCATTTTAGGAAAAACACTTTGATGGCTGAATTGAGGTTAGATTGGAGTGGAGACACTTTCGTCAGACAGACACATTGAAATACCCAAAGCATGAGAACATGAGGGCCACCAGGGTGGCAGCAATATCAGAAAAGAGAGTATATGTGAGAGATGTTGAAAAGGAAAAGGTGAAGGCCCCCACCAGTATGTTTCCCATGTAGGCAAAGCAGTCACAACACCACTGCTAACTTAAACATAAAACCTTTATTAAACAAGAATGCAAAATGAGAAATAATCCTAAAATTTACTCAATAGGAGGCCAAAATTAAATTAATTGTAACATAACAGTTTATCCATAAACTTAAATTACACTTTCCCCTCAGTGCACATGGAGATCTGCACAATGAAGGAATGAAGGAGTGTGTGTAGGTTTAAAGAAATCTAGAAATGAGACATATAAGAAAGGAAACTTAAGTTCTTATGTATTACCTATTGGACAAAACAGCTTCTCTGCTGTCTACTCCTGAATTGGGCAAAATTTCTTTACTATTTTTGCTATTCTTCAATTGCTTGACCTTCAGGATTTTTAAAAACACAGTTTACCTTTAGCAGGACTCTGAGAAAGTGTTAAGTTCCTGTTTATTTTCCTGCTTGTGTATATGGTTTTGTTGAGAATAAAAAGTAAAAGCTTTGCTCCTCTTCCAGTACTGCTCCCAATACTAGGCTGAGTGGCTTTCAAATAGGTCTTCACAATACATTTATCTGAGAAGTTGTTTTCTTTCAGGTCTTTAAAACTGTCTCAAACTGCTTTTCTCACATAAATGTCCTTTTTCTGCCCCTTTCTAAAAATATGGTATCCATAAGTAAAAGGAAGGCTACTACCTTAAATACATAACTGCAGAAATAACTCATAAATCTTTCTAAAAATAAATTCCCTTCTGGTTGTTGATTCCTTTTAGATATGATTACCATGTTTTTCACATTAAAATATTGAATAGAAATGATCTGACAGACATAAACATATTGATTACAATCACAGCTAAAGAGAGACCTCAGCTTGTCTTCAAGTCACTATTCAAGTTTCTTTATGTATATTTCTACACCATTCACTTATTTATTTAACCAAGCTATTCCCAGCACTAGGTTGGATGACATTGTCCAGCTGCTGGGCAAGATTGAGAGGAAAGCTTTTTAAATCAGAGTATTTTTTATTTTTGTCACATTCTCTTCATCACCTGGCTTCATGTGGCTTTCCACCCCAGGTGTTGAAGGAGAGGTTATTATTGTGCCCGATGCTCCATATCATTGTACAAGTGAAACCATACTAAGATTCAGAGTGTGATGTTTGGGTTTGTGTTCTCGTTTGGTTTGCTCTTATCAAAAAGGGACAGCTGCTTCCGGTAGGATATCTCTCAATCTTTGGAGTTTTTATCTGGCTGAACTATACTAATTTGGAATCTCTTTACACAAGTCTACTAGTTTCAAATTCCAAACTAGAGCTGACCTTCCTCAGAGAGTTCACAATTGTTTTTTTTTTTGACATTTTAAACAATACTTGTATGAATCTATATGGTCAGATTTATGCTACACCATTTCTATGATTTCCCCCTGTCACCTAAGTCATTTTAAATATAACTATGTATTTTAGACCCTGAAATAAAAGACAATGGCAAAATATTGTTGTAAGTGTAATAGTCTCTTTTCTTGGATTCATTACAAAACCCAGGGTCCATTTTCTTCTGTTTTAAGATTTTACATCTTTCCTCAAGGCCATAGCAATTCAGGACTGATAGAATATAGCTGAAAGTTTTTTTTTTTTTAATGAAGTTAAAGGTTTTTCCCTTTCTTGTTATCAATAAAATTTAAGATCCTTGAAAAGAATTGTTTCATTTTTGCCTCATATCCCTAGCCTATGTAGATATCTAATGAATGTTTGTTTATAGTTTATTTATATCATCATAGTCACTGAAAACTATTTGCCTGCTTGTGTGTTATGGTGCTGTTGAGAATAAAAAAGTAAAGACTTTCGCTCCTCTTCACTTCCAAGCTTGACTACTCCAAGAATTAGAATCCTCTTCCTACTTGTCCAACTTTAGCTTACATTCTACTAAAGTGGCCCTTTATAGGTTCAAGTTTATTTGATCAAAATCAGATACAAATAGTCGGAATGGGATGCCAAGAGTTATCCCCATTACAACAGAATCAAGTTTTGTTGAGGTCGACTTGGGATATTCACAGTATGACCTAGCCCATTCAAATCAGTCCCAGCCCTGCATCTTAAGTGATGGCTCACTAATACAAACCTACTTTTCATTAAGATACAAACTATTATGTTATACCTTGTAATGGAGCAGATCCCCCAACATAACTAGCTATATGTAACCACATTATCTCAATTTCTTAGACCACCTTTTATCTTAGAAGCTGATACAGTGCTAATCTATGCTCTCTGCCTTCAGTCAAGATGATAACTTGGTTATCCTTCTTGTTTATTCCAAGAACCAGGTAAAGTTATCTATGCTCCATCTGAGGTCCATTAAATTCTGTCACCCTAAACCTCTGTCAATTCATTCCCTCACTCCTTGGCAAGTCAGAAAGTATAAACAGACGAGTTATAAAATCAGTGGAATAGAATAAGAAGTGGGTTAGCAAAATATGTATAGACTGGTTAAAATGAAGTACTTATTTACAAAATCATCTTAAAGGATATATGGCACAGAATCTTACTAATTTGATTTTTCTCTTTTGCTATGTTATTCCTTCTGTCTTCAAGAGTGGTTATTTATCTCTCTTGTGTAATTGAAAGACCTCATAGGAGGTGAGCATAGAGTTTGTGGCAAGAAACTCCACATTCTCGGTGGGCATAAGAAATCTAGAGTTTTATCTTTTTGCTTCCTCTGTTTTAAATTGGCTGCTATCCCAGCTGAGACACCAGCCAGATCCAGGGTCATAGAATTTACAAGATAGTGTGACTAATGAGATGATAGTTTTTATGGTTCCTGGTGAATTACATTATATCTTGTTTGTCCATACTACTTCCTCCCAACACTCAATCACCTTCCATCAAGTTAAAAAGTTGCTGTTATACATAATAATAAGGTAACAAGTATGTCCCTATACAAAAAAGTTTTCCCCCCTTGACAAGTTAAATAACTTGTCCAGGATCACACAGCTAGTAAGTATCAAGTGTCTGAGCCCAAGTCCTTTGAACATAGGTCCTTCTAACTGTAGGGTGACTGCCCTATCCACTGCATCACCTAGTTGCTTCTGATAAGAGGCCCTTCTAAAAAGTTCAAAGTAGTTCTTGTCAATCACAAGGAATTTGCATGGGCTTGAATAATCAAAAACTAAAAATAGTTCTTGGGTTTTTTTAGGACCAACTCTGTATAAAAGACTCAATTGCTTTGGAATCTAGCCCTACACATCTCTTCAATGGTCAGGCCAAGATATTGGGCCAGGAGGTTGGGTATGTCCAAGCCAGAGAACAACCACTTGTCATAAAATAAGGCTGGGCAGAAAGCCAGGTATGCAGAGATTGCTCTGTATTGATTAGAAAGGGTGATTTATTCCTGGTCTTGGCCTTCATCATAATGAGATTGCTACAGAAAAATAGAAGTGACATGAGGACACTTTTTGGATATATATCAAGCTTTCTTTTTTTCACATACCCAGTGATATTCAGGGCCCTATTCTGATGGACTGATATACTTGTGTAGGGATATTAGGCCAAGAGGCCCATTTTAGAAGATGTATGTATGCATGCTGGATGCAGCTACCAAAAATCTATAGTTGTGAAACTTATTTAGGACCCTGAATCAACACACCTTTGATCTAGATTATTTTATTTATCTGAGTACTTTTAGATTTTTAGAACTTTTGATTTCATCACTAAATATGGCAACAGGTATTACATTTCAGAATTAAGTTGGAGAAGTTTTCTTAGATAGACAAACCACATTAGGTGTTTGCTTCATAAAATGTTACTTGAGAATTAATCCAGAAACAAAGCACAGTCCTTAAGAATAGAATATAAACTCATTCAGGCAAGAATTTTCACAATTGTATGTTCATGACTCTAGTACATAGAATAGTACATAGTACATATTTAATAAATGGATTTTGAAGGGGTGATAAAAAAAAACTTTGTTGATGCCTTTTATTTTTTTTATCATGGTCATTTTTGAATATATAACTCTCCTGGTTTCCTCTACTCAGCAAACTTTCTTTTTTAAGAAATGTATTTTTGAAAAATTCTTTAGAGGGAGCAGCTAGTTGGTGTAGTGAATAGAGCACCAGCCCTGAAGTCAGGAAGACCTGAGTTCAAATCTGGACACTTAACACTTCTTGACTGATCCTGGGCAAGTCACTTAGGTCCAATTGCCTCAGTATTTAAAAAAGAAAGAAAGAAAGAAAAATTCTTCAGAAATACCTAAAACATTAGCCACATCTGACAACCTAGGTTTTCAAAAAATGGGAAATAGGTATGTCAGCACAGATAATTTTCCATAAAAAAGATCCCATAATGTATTCTGATGGAAGTGGACCTCTTTGATAAAGAGAGCCTTAATTGATTAAAGATGGACAGAAGCAGCTACACCCAGAGAAAGAACACTGGAAATGAATATAAACTGCTTGCATTTATGTTTTTCCTCCCGGGTTATTTATACCTTCTGAATTCAATTCTCCCTGTGCAACAAGAAAACTGTTTGGTTCTGCACACATATATTGTATCTAGGATATACTGCAACCCATTCAACATGTAAAGGACTCTTGCCATCTGGGGGAAGGGGTGGAGGGAGGGAGGGGAAAAATCGGAACAGAAATGAATGCAAGGGATAATGCTGTAAAAAATTACCCTGACATGCGTTCTATCAATAAAAATTATTAAAAAAAAAAGATCCCATAGTTACTGGCATATTGTGACTAGCATAGGTTTTCTTATTCTCAGTCCAATACTCTTCCACTTAAATTGTATTTCCTTCCTCCTTTCTTGTAACTTCCAGCTTCACATTATTTTAAGGAAAGAAGGAATAGGATACCAGTTTATACATATACATCCTCTTAAAAGCTTTTGATTTTTTGGAATAATAAGGATTATAGAATCTAAGAGCTGGAAGCATGATGGAAGTTTCTTTACCAATGAAATCACAAATCTAGGCCAAAAAAAAAAGAGAGAGAGAGAAGTGCTAGAGGTACTTTGTAAGTGATCTAATACAACCCATATGTGAAGAATAATACCTTTTCTTTATTTAACAGATTAAAAACCCCTTTGATCATAATGTTATTGTGGTCTTCTTCCACATTTCAGATAAACTCCACACTGGGAGGGAGTCAGGAATAGATCAGAGTCAAACAGCATATTCAAGTGATGGATGCACAGTATAGACCTATTAAGGATTAATAGTTAAGGATTGAAGTCACATTTCATTCAGCAAGTAAAAATCCTATCCCTACCTCTAAGATTTAACTTGGATTAAGAAGAACAGTTTTGAATAATAATATCCCAACAAATCCAAGAGTGACAGCTTCTCCTGACTGCTTCCATTCAAGAAATTAGACAAGTTAAAAATAACAGCTTAAAAATAAAAATAAAAACAAAATTATTTTCTTGATAAATATGTTTATTTGTGTGTGTGTATGTGTTTCTGTTTGAAATGTTTGCAAGTTGAATGTTATAGTCACCTTCACTGTTAAAAAGTAATTTTTTTCAAAAATGGTTAAGTGCATCTTACTGTTGAATGTCTCACTTTCATTCAAGATAGACTCAATTTTTCCAGATATGTGATTTTAAGTGTCAATTTTAGATTTTTTTTGCTTTTATATATTCTTTTCCATTATTTTCTCTGGTTTCTTATGGCTAGATAGTAATCCTGATTCATTTGAATATCTCTTCATAATTGAAAGCTTTTCTTCTGTTGCTTATGAAAATTTTGTTGTTTCTTATAGAATTTATGAAATGTTATCACTTCTCGCCTTAGTTTCACACCTGAGTATTTCCTCTGATACTTAGTTGCTTATATTTTTAAAAAATTCTATTGATCTTTTGATATTATTTCTTACAATTGAGTAATCATGTCTTTTTTTTTTCATTTATCATGTTCTTTTGGAAAATCTAATTGCCTCATGCTGTCCTGTCTTTCAAGGTTATTTTGTTTTGTATAGAATTCACGTATTCTCTCTTAGTCATGACATTTTTTCCCCCTCTTCTGTCCAATTTCTTTTTCTATTTCTATGTTTTTGAGTTCCAAAGTTGTCATTTTCTTTTTAAAGGATTTTTATTTTTCTAAGTAATCCTCTATCAGTGTTCTAATATCTCTACAATCTTGTTTGTCTTGATTAACCTCAATGTGGCCCTAATTATAACTAGGTAATTATTTTTTCCTAATTGTTTACTTTTCCCACTGCCAATAGGAGCTACTCAAAACTTTTTTCTCTTTAAAACTTTCACACTTTCTTCTATTCCCACCTTTTAGCTGAGAATATTGCTTCATAAGTTACAAAGAAATTAAATACCATTTTCCATGAACCCTGTGTTCATTTTGAAACTTCCTAAAAACCTAAAGTGGCTCTTCACTTTGCCAAGACCAATCCTTGTAAATATAGTCTTTAGCCTATCCCTCATATTTTTCTCAATAATTCCCCTCCCCCATCACCTCCCTATCTCCAAATTCTCCCTAGCTACTGATTACCTTAAGTGTGGTATTTGACTTTGTTATCTTTTGTGCAAATTTAATTTTTATAGGTATTCTATGATGGAGGTGAAGCTTTCGTGGAGAAAAGGGATCTGTTTTTGAGAAGGGGAGATGACCCTTCTCAAGATATTAGAAAGTGAAAGTGTTATACAGAGGGAAAAGAGTGAAAGGACTGTAGAACAATAAGAATTTAAAAATAGATTTGAACCTTTTCCTGAAAAGGAGTGATCTGGATATTCTTAAGAGGATGTCCTTCAAGGAATGATATTGTAGAGTCACAGAGGTTAATAGATAATTCAGATCTGAGGATGAAGAGAAGAATAATCATAATAATCATAATAATAAAGAAAAATCATACTCAGGAACATGAAACAGCTGTTGGTTGATCTGATTACATTAGAGAGATCTATTGTCTTCTCAGTATATTCAAGATATATAATAGATAACTACCCAAGACTTATTGAAACAGATCACTAATATTCATTTTTGACACAAATGGTCCTGACAGAAAGAACTTAAAAACCATTGCCAATTATTAAGAAATTTTGGGCAAAGTTACTGTAGGCTTTTGTTTTTTCCTTGTTGTCCATGGAAGGCAAGGGGACAGAATAGAAAAATATTTGAGGAGTGAACAGGTGGGTAAGAAGGTAATGTCTGAGAATGGGATTTGGATTTTGGATCATAGTTTAGAATGTCATGTTGACAAATTCTTGGTCAGTGATGGAGTACAGTTAACAAAGGCTGGTAATGTATTTGCCAGACATCTTGAAAGTCTAATCAAAAGAATTTTGAATCAAAATGTGTGGACAAAGGAGAAAAATACTTATGTGTATCCTTTAACTTCAATTCTATAGAGATTAACCTCCCAAAAGGAAGAAAAAATAATGACTGTGATGCCCAGAAATTCATTAGAGACAAAATTGAAGCAAGGGGACTGTGGTAAAACCAATAGTTTGAGTTAGGTAACATACAAACAAAATTTAGGTCACAAACTGCAGAAACTAAATGTCTTCAGAAGAAACAATTTTGGGCTCATTGAAAATTGGCAAAATGAAACTCATGATCTGAGCTTGTCTCTGGATGAGTATAACTTATTCAAAAGAAACAGGATGGTGTGATATCATTGTATTGTTAAGAGGGAATAGTCATATGAGGAAATCCAGGAATTAGAAGGACAAGCATAATACAGAGTATTTGGTTAAAACTTAAAAAAAAAAAAAAAGGGAATAATAGGAATGTTTTTGTACTTGGAAATATTATAGACTAAAGCTTCTTACGCTGTGGGTTGTGACCCAATATGGGGTTGCATACTTGAATGTTAGTGTTGCAAAATTAATATTTATTGTCAGTAAATGCTTAATTTACATACTTATTTTACATACCTATATACCCGGGATTACTTAAAAATTTCTCAGGCAAAAAGGGGTCATGAGTGAAAGAAGTTTAAGAAGCCCTGATATAGACCACCTGGACAGAAAGAGAAAATAGATGAAGATTGAAACAAGTCATCACCCTAATATAGAGTCCAGATATGTGGCAAGAAATTAGAGACTTTAATTAAACAGAATTCTCCTAGAGCTCTCAGCTAAAAGCAGAATTGCTAATAACATCTTTATTTGCCTCAATGAAAATGTCATCCTTTGAAAGGTGGAGGAACCAATAAATGGAAATTTCATTCTGAATCTGATTCTTTCAAACAAGGAGGAACTGATTTCTGGGGTAGAAATGATGGGAACCCAAGGTGAAAGTAACCATTCCATCTTCAGTTTGTGATAGTGAAAATAAGGAAATCCAAGCATAGTCTGGCTTGTACTCTAGATTTCATTGAAAACATATTTCAGAGATTCAGAAAAAAAAAGATGTGAAATTGGATGTAAAATAGTATTTCAAGTAAGTCTAGGAAGAATGGGGTACATTCCAGATTGAAATTCTGGGCTTTCAAAAAAAAACTTTATTAAATTTCTTGGGTCTTAATTTCCTCTTCTGTAAAACTGAACACTTTGCATTCAATGACCTTTTAAGATCGATTCTAGCTTTATATCTGTGATCTTATGAATGATTTTTATTAACATTCATTTATTAGATACTCACTATGTGCCAGATATTGTGTTCATCCTTTACTAAAGTATTTTTTACATGATCCCTGTGAGATCAAGTATTATCACTTTCATTTTACAGCTGAGGAAACTGAGTCTCAGAGATGGTTGCCCAGGTCAAATGTAGGTCTTCTGACTCTAAATTTTGTGTTTTCCATTGTGCAATGCAGCCTCTAATTACATTTTCATTGGTTCTACCTTTCTGGGGAAGTTAGGTGGTACAGTGGACAGAGCAGTAGACCTGGAGTCAGGAAGATTCATCTTTCTAAGTTCAGATCTGGCCTCAGACACTTAGTGCTGTCTGCCTCAGTTTCCTCACCTGTAAAATGAGCTGGAGAAGGGAATGGCAAACTACTCCAGTATCTTTGCCAAGAAAATCCCAAGTGGGGTCACGAAGAATCAGACATGAATGAAAATGACTGAACAACAAGAACATGTTTGCCTTCCTTCCAGGAAGGGTGTTTGGCAAAAGCAGCTTATTGGAAAAGCAAATAAAGAAAGGCTCAAAGTTTTCTATCCTCTTGAGAGCCTATGCAAAACTGATCAAGGCTTTCCAGTAGTTTTTCATTTATTTGCAATATTTAAAAACTAGTTCCCCAGGCAGAAGGGAACTACAGATAGTTAAGAAGTCCTACATCTAATCCTGCAGATATTATACTTGGGAAGATAATTGTGCATCTCTGGATTATTTGGCTCTGATACAAAAGCAGTAGATATTAAGGAGGTGAGATTTACAATGTTATAAAAAGAACATCACCTCAAATCTATATAGCATCTTCTCTTCAATTAGCTTGAGTCCCTACTGCATGTTGCCTCATTCATTCTCATGACAACTTTGTGAGTCATGAATTCTTAATAACCAACTAATAAAAAGGATACTGACAAAATGGGATATTAAAGAATAGGGGACCTTTTACTTAAAGCGTATGGATGAAATTGTGCCATAATATCCACATATTCTTGGTGTCAACCTTGGGCTCCCCTACTCAGTACCTACTCACCCTATAATTTACCTAATTTACCAGGGCTTAGCAGGAGAAACTGTTGATCATTTACTAGTTAGGTAATTTTGTAGAAGAAAAAGAGTTGAAGTTCAGAAGAGACCCCCCCAATTTTTCTAGTCCATTCTGATCTCTCCTTTCTTTTCCCTTGCAGATTATATTTTATATAGGTTTTCATTTTTCTCTTGTATTGTCTATTGATCTTGCATCCATATATGATCTTAAGTTCTTTTAAAACAGGGAGACCTTACTAATGCTAAGTCTAGAAAAGGGTGAATCATGCTGGAAATACTTAATGATGGGCAGATTCAAAGTTTATTGTTTAAGAATTTTCAGAGAGTCTCACCTGAAGAATTAAGAACAAAGGTTCTTGTTGTGTCCTGCTTTCTAGAGTCCCCAAGTTGGGGTGACAAAATGCATCGTGCTTTCTAGAGTCCCCATGGTGAGGTGATTAAAATATTGTGTCCTGCTTTCTAGAACCCCCACACTGGGGTGATTAAAACATGCCATCTTAGTGGAAAAGTGATGAGATGGGACTCCTGAGGATGGTGGAAATGTGGAATCCGTTTATTCTAAGGACTTTCCCCTTTTTATACCCTCATACCTTTATGTAACCAAAACACTGGTCATGTGCCAAGTATATACTGGGCATATGGGAGCACATAAACAACTTGCTATTATATGTAGTTTGCCATCTGATAGCATTCTTTGTCACCTGGTATCACTGCTTCAACCATAACATAGGTTATCACTGCCCCAGACTTCTCAGAAAGGCCGAGAGCCCTTAGGGAAGATGGGGAGCCAAACAAGACATTGTCAGCAGGTTCCCTCTGGGCTGAAGGGTCTTATGCCTCATTCAGAGTTTCTCCACTGTCTTTGACCCTCTACAGTATCCTGACTCTTAGTTTTGTGTATTGTTCACCATATGATACTAACTTTTTCTTGTTGGATCTTGGTCTACTACATTACACTGATTCTCATCCTCCCCCTTTGCTCTAAACTTTTAACTTCACTGTCCTTTTCAGTGGTGCAAAGATATATTCAGCTAGGCTCTAGAATTTCTAGATCAGAAGTTAGTAAAATATAACATCTAGTCTGATATTTCCTGAAGGAAATATCTCATCATTTTTTTTTTAAGTGTAATAAAGTTTGCTTTGAAACAATCTGCAACTTAAAAAAAAAGAAATAACTTAACAATAATCCAAGCTAAGAGTTTGAAATTTCTCTGTTTTTCTAAAAAGTAAAAGAAATAGCATTTTGTTACAATTAAATATGTAACCAATTTGAAGGGGAAATCTACTGGAACAGCTAAAACTAGCAAAGTAAATATAGTAACAATTTAAGTAACCAAAATACATTATCACAAAGTAAAGAAGTCCAAATTTACAACACATATTTTTGGCATTTACAAGAACTGTTACTGTACATCCCTTATGAGAACTGATAAAAACAAAAGATTGCTAAAAAGATTAATTTTATATACAAATGTTTATTAGCTGCAGGCCATGTAAAACCTAGTAAGTTTCAATATTGTCTCTCATCTCAAAAGTATATCTGTGGAATACATCAAAAAGGCAAGAACCTTTTTCTAGAGAAAATTAGATAAGCAAAACTGAAAAACTTAAAAACTGAAACCTTAAACTTATAACAATCTTTAAAAAAGTTTGTGGCATCAGAAGAATTGCTCGCTTTATATAATGTACATAATGATAGGGAAAATATGGATATTGCCTGTGGATGATTATTATAGTTGAAGTAGTGCCTGGCAAATCACATGTAAAGCATCTTAAGATATTTCCATTTGCTGGAAAAGTAATGAGAAGTCTAGGTTTCTGAAGAACTTTCTGATCTATTAACTAAAAAATTAAAATATTCCTATCTTGTACTGAAAATGGATGAAGGAACAGATGTTAAAGATGTTCATTTTGAGTAAGTATGTACTATATGTTGTTGAAAATTTTATTAGGTAAGCTTTGTTACTTTGGAAACCTATTGATAGCAATGCTAAATCAAGAAAAAATTTGTCTTTTACTGAAAAAAGATATCATGTGGGAGAATTGTGCAATGAGAACACATTGGATCCTTCACAGACAATCACTTGTTTTAAGAAATAAGAAGCTACAGATGGTTTTTGAAAATTTATTACAAGTGTAATCAACTTTATAAAAATAGGTCATTAAAAAGAATGTGAGTGATAATACTGGGATGGAGCATAGAATATTTCATTGTTATTGCAAAATATGCCAGCTTTATTACACTAAAGTACCTTGAAAGCTATTTGAACTAAAAATAGACATTACCATTTTTTCTTATTGATAATAACAAAAAAAGGTGGAACATTTCATTTTTATATTTTTCATTGATATATCTTACAACTTGCACATTTGATGGATTTTTAAAAAATTGAGCAATTTAATCAATGCAAATCTTTGCTATTCAAATCTATACTCGGATTCAAAATACAAAAAGTTATTGCATTTATTAAAAATAATTATAGATAAAATGATACATTTTGCAATTCAAATACTACTACTCTGAAAATGAAATAGCTGAAAAAAGTATCTGTTTATTGATCATTTGATCAATCTAAAGATATTGTTCTTAGTTTATTTTAAAGACTTAAACATTTTTATGTAAATGGATGAAGAATCTTTTTACTATGGACAATTATGATGCATTTCAACTTACTCCAAAAAAGAACAGTTAAAAGATTTTTCTTGTGCTTTACCTTTAGATAGGAATTTGTAATTGAAAAATTTTACTTTGGAAGGCCCAGAAGAATATAAGGAATTCTTTGCTTTATCAAACAATTCTCATACAAATTTTACTACTATATACTACACCTTATTTTTGTTAGATAGGTCTTTCTTTTATAAATGTTATAAATAAAAAGTCTAAATTAGTGATTGATGAAAAGATAAGTAGTAATAATACCAATCAATTCCATTATTATTAGGACAGAAATTAAGTTTAGATACAAAATATTCTGGGACAATCATATATCTATATCATGATTTGCACATGATATTTATTCTGCTGTGTTTCAGTATTTTAGAAATTTTAAGTTGCATGCAATTTATATTTCATTAGTATTAGAGATGATCTCTATTAAAAGCCTTTTTCTTAAGTTTCAAGGATCAATATCATATCCAGAAACTGTGAGGAAAAATTCTGTATGTGATGATGCTCCTGTCCTAATACATTATTGTTTTAATATTTATTAATAATCAATATATTGGCTTAATATATTAATACTGAGAAATCATTAGTTAATATATACTTCTATATATGAGCATATTAAATATGGATCGCTCCATAAGAGCTTATAAACAACATTTTAAACAGATTTCACTGCACCAGATATTCTTATCTCCAAGATTCATAGAACAAAAAAGCTTTCAAAGTACAGAAAAAAATTAAGTAGGAACGAGATGAGGTACACATTATCACATCATCCTGTCTCCTACTGGAATTGTACCAAGGATGGCTTCAGTGAGCCTACAGAAGGTGAGCTTATATTTTGATACTTTTATTCAGCTACAGAAAGCAATTACTTTATACACAGGCATTAACTATAAAGCAATAATTGGCTAGTCTCTTACCTTGAGACTTTTTTCATCTGAATTTGATAGAATGAAAATGATTTTTCAATAAAATAAAAGCTAAGAAAATTATTTGTATAGATGATTACGTGAAATGTGTTTATGTGTGTAACTTTTTTTTTTTTTTTTAAATCAAGTTTGGAAGCCATCTGTTAGATATGTCTATAGACCTTTTAGACATAGGATTCTATATATTCACTGACACTATTCTCTCAGTTCTTTGTGATTCTCCATCTTTTAAAGAACTCATTGAGGAACTGAACATTTGCCAAGGAATTTCCCATTTCATTTGCTACAACAAATATTGCATTTTTATTACCTGAGATTAAGAAGTGGCTTTGAACACTTAATAATAAGACTAAGCCGAGTTAATTTTTTGTGGAAATACAATTCATTTCAGCAAACATTTATTAAGGGCCATTATTTATTATGTGCCAAGCTGTGTACTGGACATTGAAGACACATAAAAGAAAAACAGTCTTTGTCCCCAAGGAATATATATTCATTTGGAGATTTTAGGGAGTAGAAAATTCATACACAGATAAGGAAATATAAAACAAAATACATACTAAATGATTTCTGTGTGAGGAAGAAAGACATATCGTAGGATTGACACCTGAACTGAGCTTGGATGAAAATTTGGGTTTCTAAGAGGAAGAGGCAAGCAGAAAGAGTATTTTAAGCATGAAGGACAGATGTCAGGTACAAGAAACAGCATGTAGATCTGCTTGATTGGATTGTAGCATACTAGAGGGGATTGGAGCCTGCAAAATTCGGCTGGATCCACATTGTAAAGGATTTTAAATACCAAAGACAAGTATGTTTTTTGTTGTATAGGCAAAAAAAAATTTCTTTAATTGAGGAATGACAAGAGGAAGACAGATTACCAATACAAATGATATTATCTTTTTCCTTAAAAAGATATAATTTTTTGAGTGTAATTTAGGCCTGCTTGGGAAAAAATAGGCTGAATGACCTCTTGAACATAGCTTTAGCACCCATATTAAATGGGTGCATCTAATGGAAAGAATGCTGGTCATGAGATTAAGAAACTTGGATTTATGAAACAGAAGCGAGTGCAAGGGATAATGTTGTAAAAAATTACCCTGGCATGGATTCTGTCAATATAAAGTTATTATTAAATAAAATAAAATAAAAAAAAGAAACTTGGATTTACATCTTGATTCTAATGTAAATTAGATTTGTCATTTGTAATGTAAATGTGATTTGTCATTTCACATCTCTGATTGTCATAATATTTTGGATCCTGAGTTGACAGGGACCTAAGAGGCCTTCTAGTCCAGCTTCATTTTTAAGCTAAGAAAACTGAGGCTGAATAAGATTAAGTGACTTTCTCAGAGTTATATTTGTGACTTCATTTGGGGTTTTCTTGGCAAAGATATTGTAATAATTTGCCATTTCCTTCTCCAGCTCACTTTACAGATGAGGAAACTGAGGCAAACAGGGTTTATTGACTGGCTCAGGGTCACACATCTAGTAAATATCTGAAGCTAGATTTAAACTCAGGCCTTCCACACTTCTAATTCATGCTCTACACATTGTGTGGAGTTGCCCTGCCAACATCACATAAAAAGAATCAGAGATGGCATTTGAAGATCATAATGTATACTACTTATCACACAGGATTGTTGTAAAAAAATTTTATGAACCTTAAAGTTCTATAGAAACTGAGCCATTATTATTTTTCATGTGTTTTGAAAAGTACAGTTAACTTTGTATTTGAGAAAAATCATCTCGTTTTAGTCCTTCAGCTTTATTATTTGCTCTGTGACTTTGAGTAACTTATACAATTTGTTTTCTTTCTGATTTTTCAATACTTTCAAAAGCTTCCTGTCTCTTCTTTAAGATATCAATCTGTATAAATAGTGTAGAAACAATATTATCTGGATACTATTGGGCACTGAGGGGCAGAAAAGTTGCATTATGTTTTGATTGATTGATCTGATATTCAATTTTGAATTTTGATGTGGCTTTATATTTAGCTTTGCTCATTTTACAGATGCAGAAACAGATTAAATGAGTAGCCCATGCTCACATAGCTAATAAGTGTCTGAGGCAAGATTTGAATACATGACTTTCTGACTCCAAGCCAAGTTCTCTGAATTTTGTTCCCTACAATTCATTCAAGGTTCCTGAAAGGGATAATATGGATTATTGGTGAATATTTTAATAGAGGCAATGTGGAATTGTCAAAATGGCCCTGGACTCAGAATAAAAAAGATAGAGATCCATGTTATTGTTCTACTATCCTTTTACTGTGTGATATTGGCATTTCTTTCCTGGGATTTTTGACCTAACATATAAGGGGGTCTAGCATTGTAGCTCTCCACAGGATTTGGACAATATGAAACAGACAAATGCTATAGTGAGATAAATGAATCTAGGGAAATTGGAACATTAAATTTTGAAAAATGATTATAGAATTAAGGCCTAAATTTTTGTTATATAATAATAGAATTATTTGGAATTTTTTTGGACAAACTCAAACTGATCCTACTCTGGAATGGAATTATGTGAATGCATGCTGAATTCAATAAATAGTCAATTAAAGAAAAAAATATTAAGTATCTACTATGTAACTGTGGTAGATACTAGTGAAACAATGGTCCTTGACCTTGAAAATTTAAACTCTTAGGGAAATACTGTCTATCTATCTCAATAAACACACACATATATATTTAAACAATATATTTTACATATGAGTATATATATGTGTGTCTGTGTGTGTGTGTATATATATATATATATACACACACACACAGACACACACATCTCCAAGAAAATTTGAGGCAGGTGAAAGGACTATTGCGGGAAAAATAGATATCTGTAAGAATTTGTTTTCAGTCAGGAAGATTTTGTGCTTGACCAAAGATCTGGAAATCCCGTGAATGTAATCTTAGTGAGAAAATTGTCCATAGTCTTTTCAGATGATGTACGGTCTCAGGCTTGCCTTTAACATCAGAGTGAGATACCATGAAAGTTCTGTTTCTTTTTTTTTCTTGAGGTATGGGGAAAAGGAAAATGCTGTTGAGTTTGTTGTTTGGGTTTATAGAAAGGGGAGATTCAAAAATGGCTTCTGGCATGGTCTAGTTGCCTGGGATATTTGGCAGGCAAGTTATTTTTTTTGAGTTAGACTTTTTTTAACCTCTCCTCCTAGATCATAGATCGATTTTGAAATAGCTTTGGCCACCTTCTTTTGCCTTACTTGGCTTCTGAGACTTTCCAGTAGACTAGTGGCAAGGGCATCATCCCAATACAAGACAATAGATATTTATCATCGATCTAATTTGAAATTGTGGTCATCCCTAGTCTGAGGCTGTGATTGCATGACTTAAAGACCAAAACCAAGGTTTTCCCAGGCACCATGTGGCAGGGAGTAGGGTAGAGAGGTGTTGCTGATAGCTTAGTTTGGGAGGAAAGAGGAAGAGAAGAGGCTTTTTTTTCCCTCCCTTTGGACTGCACACTTTTAATTGGACTGTTCCTCTTGGTACCTGCTTCTTCCTTCCTCTCTGCTTTCTCAGATTTGCATTTTCTAGGGGATGGCTTTTATCCTTCTCCACACAACTAAATTTGCTCCAGGGAAGAGGAGCTCTCTGTGTGAATCAAAAAGTGAGCAAGGGTGGAGCTGTACTATATTCCTTCAAATCACTACTAGTTCATTGTGGCCTTTACTAATGCTGTTCTTTCCATCTCCTCTGCCTGTCCAAATTTTATCTATACTTGAAGAATTCACTCTGATCCATACTGATCTCTGCCTTTTTAAAATGCCTTTGGCATTTACTGTATGTATTAGGCAGCTTGGCAATTATATTTAAATATGGTCTTAGGCTGTTCCCTGATTATTCTATGCATATTAGTTTGGATTGTAAGTTCTTTGAGGATAGGGACTGTCTACTGTTTTTCTCAGGGGTTGTATAGTATAGTATCATGCAAAGACTGTTGAATTTGCAGTCCGAGGATCTAACTTTGAATCCTAGATTTTCCAATTACTTATATAGTTTTGAATAATTGATTAATTTTTCTATGTCTTTTTTTTAATGTTTTGTTTTGTTTTCAACTTGTAAAATGAGTGTGTTGGCCTTCTCTTCTAGTTCCAAGTCTGTCCTATAATATTTAATTTAATATTACTAAGTGATTTTAAGAAGTACTTGATAAGAGATGGAGTAATGTGACAGAAAATGTGCTGAAGTGGACATCAGGAGACAGGAATCAGAGCCTTGTTTCTGCTGTTCATTAGACATATGATTTTGTATTAGTTTCATTTCTCTGGCCAAATATTTTTTCACCTATGAAATGAAAAGGTTGAACCTGAGTGTCCCTAAGGATCCTTTTAGCTAATATGCTAGGATGAATTGTAGGATGAGCAAGTGAGTTTCTAGATGTTTTTACCATTCTTTCCTTTCTTTTCCCTTTTGTGTACTTCCTCTTTTTTCTCTCTCCACATACTATATAAGTTATTAAGATGATTTCACTTTGGGG
Organism: Antechinus flavipes; assembly: GCF_016432865.1. NCBI lineage: Eukaryota > Metazoa > Chordata > Mammalia > Dasyuromorphia > Dasyuridae > Antechinus > Antechinus flavipes. The sequence continues at coordinate 198,203,974 of NC_067402.1, forward strand.
CCTCTTCTTGCTGGGCTATCTGTTTTCTTTCTTTCTTCCTTCCTTCTTTACTTCCTTCCTTCTTTCCTTCCTTCTTTCCTTCCTTCCTTCTTTCCTTCCTTTTCTTTCTTTCTTTCTTTCTTTCTTTCTTTCTTTCTTTCTTTCTTTCTTTCTTTCTTTCTTTCTTTCTTTCTTTCTTTCTTTCTTCATTTCTCCCTTCTTCTCTTCCTCCCTCCTTTCCTTCCTTCCTCCTTCCTTCCTTCCTTTCCCTTCATCTCTCCCTTCTTTCTTTCTTTCTTTCTTTCCATTTTCTTCCTTCCCCCTTTCTCACTTCCTCCTTCCTTCCCTCCTTCTCCTGCTCTCCCTCTCTACTGCCTCCACCCCATCCTTCTCCTCACCACTCCAACTGGGGGATAAAAAAGAAAACAAATTCTTGTAACAAGGATATATATATATAGTCCAGCAAAGACAAACTCCCAAATTGGCCATGTCTGGAAATGTATGTATTATTGGCTGCCCATTTTTATAGGAGTCTTGAGGCTCAGGGAAAGGTCACGGGAATTCATGGAAAGAAAAGGAGCTGAGAGTTTTAAAGAATCCTTCTGTGAACAGGTCCATTTCCTCAATTTGTAAGTGGTTGTGTTCTTTGACAGTGTCTTCATGGTTTTAATAAACAGTGTAATCATTTGAGGAAAACCATTTCAATTCTAATAAGAACACTAGTGGTACTAATGATGTAAATGATAGCATTTTAATAGAGTTCCATAATTTACCAGACTGGGAAAAGACTTAGAAAAACACTGATTGAACCTCTAAAGTCTCAGGTTTCCAGTGAGCAGTTCAAACAAACTAGTTCTACTTCCTGCCAGCACAAATAAATCAAGTACAAACTGTTATATTTGAACTAAATTGTCCAAATAGAACAAATTATGTGATAACAATACTTATTATATAGAAAAACACCATATTAGAGACGATTTAATAAAAAGAACCAACACTTATTTGCCCTATAGCCTACCGATGCAACAGAAATTTAACCTTCCTATTTGCTTTATTTTACCACCTTCTAGGAATTGACTCACCTAAAGTGCTGAATGTTCAGGCTGTCCTAGTAATATAAGCACTGAGGTTTGGATTCTGAATCAAAATTTGCCAGATGATTTTCTGAGATTCTAGGGGAAGTCTTCTAAGAATGGTTTGTACCGTGGTCTTACCAAATGGAAAATAGCCTATTTCTTATGAGTAGTGGTGAGAAAATGTCATTTCTGAGTGTTGATTGCTAGAGGAATGCTATTTGAGTGTACAGTATGGGGTGAGGGTGTGGGTTTATTCTTACCCTTTAAATTACTCTAGAATAGTGTTTGGTGTTGTTTGAAAGTGAATTATTTATTTGTCAAGTGTTCAAGCAGTATTTGGCCATTTTCTTTGAGAATGCTTGAGTCAGTGATCTGCCAAGTGAGGAGTCCCTGAAAATGGTGGTGACTACTCAATGAGTGGGCTGCTGAGCTGTAATAAGTTCTCAGGCTCCCTGTCTTGGCCAGTTGTCACTCACTATGCTCCCAAATTGACATTCAAAATTAGGAAGAGCATGTCAGAAGCCTGATTATGCCAGCCACCTGGCACTCCCTTCTTCAAGGAGAGGGACTTGGGAATTAGCTCAACTCTTCCAGTTCAGATGGACATTTCTGGGCAGGAGCATATCTTTATGACCACCCAGTCGTTTGACTTTAGAGCAGTATAAGCCAGAACTCTATACCCATGAATGGGTCATTCCATTTGCCACAAAATAAGCACAAGAAGAAAAAGACCTAGGCCTTAGTTTTTGGAGGTTACACTTACATAGCCTCTCTTTGCTACTGTTTCTCACAAGTATGCTTATAATCATTTATAGACCAGCATAATCAATGATACACCAGCTTTGCTCTCCCTGTCTGGCTCCCCTAAACAGTTTAGTGGAAATATGGGTGTAATCAGCCTTTAGTCTACTCGATTCTGTCTGCAGCCCTGGTATTTCCACCTCCATGCCAACCTGTGCTTCACTTCCCTCATAAACTCAGAAAGTCAACAAGCAGCACAGGTGATCCATATAGCAATGTGTTTTGGGTGAATAGATAATATTTGGTTGTGATAGAATAGGAGAAAGACTATAAGGAAGTGCCTTTCAACTTTTAGCTCTATCAGTACAATAATGTTTGCGACACTATTTTTTTCCCTTTTCTCTCCTGATGTTATTCTTTTCTCTCTTGAAATCAATCTCTGTATTTCATCCAAGGTAGAAGTTCCGTCATTCATGGCTTGATCCCAATTCTATTTGGTAGAGTTTAAATGGCCCATGGTGTCCATGCAACTTGGACTCACACTATTATGCTGGGTTTAGTGTAGACATTCAGGCTTTATCCTCTATAACTCATAGCTCTGAATTCAGAGGATACACTAACTTCAGTTCCTCCCTCCCCTAGCCCCTTAGCAGGAATTACAAGCATGTGCCTCCATGCATGGCTGGCCTATTGTATTTCAGAGTACTGACCAACTCCAACAGAAACTTGTTGAATTAGCTTCAGCCAGTTTTCTAAAAGTATTAGGCTGCCTGAGGATTTAATATGGCTTAGAAAATGCACATATGCTGCTTTTACTAGTGTCACCTTCTCCCTTTTGCCCCCTTTCACAAACCCTATGTCTTTGTTGCTTCTTCATTATATAGATGGGGAAAAAAACTATTACTGTTTGCAGTAAATGCTCAGAGTTCTTTTTTTTTTTTCTTTTTTTGGTGTTTCTTGTGAAAGCCAAGGAAAAACATTTTCCCTTCCCTCCATGCTCTACTTCTCCTCTAGACCAATCTGTTTTATAAATGGATAGATCTGACTGTATCTCTCCTCTGCTCAAAAATCTTTGGGATATCCCTATTGTCCACCAAATAAAATTCAATTCCTGTTGCTTGACATTCTTATGTCATGTTACAGCTCCAATCATATCTTCCATTGTCCTTCTTTGTGCCCTCTTTGGAGCAGCCAAACTGGACTACATGCTTTCTTTGTGTCTGCCCTTCACTTTTTCACCTCCTTGAGTTTGTTTTTATGCCTGAAATGTCCAGCCTGTTGAATTTCTATTCAACCTTTAAAGCTCAATTCAAGTGCCATTTCCTCCATAAAACCCTTCCCAGGCCTCCCTCCATAACAAGTTTCTCTCAAGCAGGTCCTCTTTCTGTCCTCCTATGCCATGACAGGCATTTGGCTTCACTCTATGAGCTTAAACAACAAACACTGTCATAACATGGCAGAGAGCCTACTCTTAATCTAGCTTTGATTTTTAGAACTCTGGCAAATGTGGGAAAATGGAAAATCATGATGTAGAAAGAGCATCTTTGGATTTGAATCTCAGCTCTGCTGCTAACTACCTGTGCCACTTTAGGCAAGTAAATTTACCTGCCCTGGCATTACTGGGTGTTAACTACACCCAAGAAAAATGCTTTCTAACCTTTAAAGTATTATCTGAATTGGGGGATTATTCTTATCTTGAAAAAATTATCTTATCTAAATAGCTTAGAACTATTGCTCTAGTTTCAGGCCTGGATGGGCTTCTGCCTTCTGTAGAGAAGCATCCAAGAAGTTTAACTTTCTTGACCAGTAATGTCTTTCTCATCTGAAATTGGCCAAGGAGCAAAAAGCATCTGCTGTATGTGTCTTGTAGTATGGATTGTGAATGACGTGTTGGGAATCACAAATCTCTTTCCTTGTTGACAGGAAAGAGTTCAGACTCAAATGCTTGCCTTGAATTTTCAGCGAGATGGATTATTATGTGTTTGGGCTTAGCAGGAGCACACTCTTTTAGTGCTTGAGGTTAACTTGTGCTCCCCACAGGTGGATTGATTCCTTCTCTTATTTGCTGCACTCCAGGTTTTAAGAGAAAGGAAGGCAGCAGAAATTTTCCTAGATGTTGCTGTTGCTGCTTGCTTTGCAACTGCAAATTGAGCTCTTCCTAATGAGAATGTGAGCCACGCTGATGTTTGATGTGTCACCAGCTTTATGTGGTGGGTGGATTTTTTTTCCCTTCCTTATATTTTTCCCTGATTGTTGCCATTTCATCCTGGACTAATTGAATACTTAGCATTGTTGTTGTCTTATACTGCTGCTTTTGTTTATCTCATTTCTAAGCTTTGAACCTAGACTTTATGACTATATATCCTTTACCTCTGCCTTATGATTTCCTGCTCTGCAGGTTCAGCATGTTAACCATAGAGTATATTCTTCCATACTTATTCTCCTCTCTTGGAACTCCAGAGAGGTCACATTAGATGAGGTGGGATTTGGTTAAATTACTACTATAAAGGAGGCATAAAGGAACTGTAAAGAAATACAGCAGCAGTGTTTATATTTCTTTACTCTTTTAAGAATTATGAAGATGTTCTTAAATCAATTTAATTGACTTATAGGGTAGTTCTCTATTGACTGGCTAAAGGATCAGCAATACTTATGATGACCTCTAAAATGTTGTTTTTCAATCATTCAGCCTTGTGTAACTCTTTATGACCTCATGGATCATGCATACCAACCCCTTCTACTACCTCTTAAAATCTAACATCCTCTTCATTGTTTCTATGATAGTATCTATTCACCCCATTCTCTGCTGTCCCCTTTTCCTTTTAACTTCAATTTTTTCCAACACCATAGTCTTTTCCAATGAGTCCTGAATTCTCATTTTATAGCCAAAGTATTTAAGTTTCAGCTTGGGATTTGACTTTCTATTGAATAGTCTGAATTAATTTCTTTAAGTATTGACTGATTTGCTCTCCTTCATATCCAAGAGACTCTAAAAAGTCTTCTCCAGCACCCTAATTCAAAAGTGTCAATTCTGTGACACTTAATTTTCCTTATAATCCAATTCTCACAGACATATTACTAGTCATGCTACTAGAAAACCATGGCTTTGATTTTACAGATCTGCCTCAGAAAAGGGGTGTCTTCGCTTTTGAATATACTATGTAGATTTTCTTTTTTTTTTTTAAGAAATAATTTTAATTTCATGGCTGCAGTGATTGCCTGTAGTGATCTTTGAGCCCAAGTATGTAAAATTTGACATTGCTTCCATTTCTTCTCCATTTATTTGCCAGTAACTGATTGGGACCAGTTGCCAAGATCTTAGTTTTTTTGATGTTAAACTTCATCTGGATTTTAAACTCTCTTCTTTCACCCTTATGAAAAAACTTCTTAATTCTTCTTTGCTTTCTGCCATGAGAGTGATATCATCTGCATATCTGAGGTTGTTGACATTTCTCCTAGAATCCTTAATTCCAGTTATTGATTGGTCCAGTATTGAATTTTACATGATGTTTGCTGCCTATAAATTAAATAAATAAAGTGACAATATAAAGCCTTGTTATAGTCCTTTTCCAATTTTGAACCAATCAATACCATATCTTACTCTAACTGTTGTTTTTTGTCCCTCATATAAGTTTCTCAGGAGACAGATAAGATGATCTAATACTCTCATCTCTTTGAGGACTTACCACATTTTATTGTGATTCACATAGTTAAAGACTTTAGTGTAGTCAGTGAAAGAGAAGTAGATGTTTTTCTGGAACCCTCGTGGTTTTCCCATAATCCAACAAATATTGGCAATTTGGTCTCTAGTTTCTTTGCCTCTTTGAAAACCAGCCTGTACTTCTGATAATCCTTGGTTCACATATTGCTGAAAAAGAATTTAAGAAATCTTAAGCATAATTTTATTGGTGTATGAAACGAACACAATTGCTTGATTATTTGAACATTCTTTGCATTACCCTTCTTTAGAATTGGGACATAAATTAGTCTTTCCCAATCCAGTGGCCATGGTGGAATTTTCAAAATTTGCTGGTGTATTGAGTGCAGCATTTTAATAGCATCATCATTTAGGATTTTAATTAACTTAGCTGGAGTTCCAGCTATTACTTCCACTAGCAATATTATAAGCAATGGTTCCTAAGGCCTACTTGATTTTATTCTTCAGTAAATCTTCAGTGAATATCTGGCTTTAGATCAGTAACAACACCATTGTGATTATTGGTGATGTTAAGATCTTTCATGTATCGTTCTTCTGTATATTCTTGCTATCTCTTTTTAATCCTGTCTACTTCTAGTAAGTCTTTATCATTTTTGTCTTTTATCATACCCATTTTTTTTGCCTGAAACATTTCCTTCATATCTCTAATTTTCTGAATGAAATCTCTTGCCTTTCCCATTTTCTTGTTTTCTTCTATTTCTTTGCATTGCTCATTTAAGAAAACTTCTTAACTCTTCTTGCTATTCTCTGGAATTTTGTATTCAACTGGGCATATCTTTTCCTTTCTGCTTTCCCTTTTGTTCTGCTTCTTTCTTTAGCTATTCATAAAGTCTTCTCAAATAGCCATTTTGTTTTCTTAGTCTTCTCTTTCTTTGGGATATATTTTTGTTTCTGTTTCTTGTATGATACCATGCATCTTTTCCCATAATTCTTTAGGCACTCTTATCAATCAGCTTTAATCCCTTAAATTTATTCATTCACTTAATATTGATACAAGATGTCATTTAGATCATACTTATATATTCTGGTGATTTTTTTTCTATTTTCTTCAAATTAGGTCTGAATTTTGCAATAAAAACCTAATAATCTGAGCCACAGTCACCTTTAGGTCTTGTTTTAACTGACTATACAGAGCATTTCCACCTTAAATTGCAAAGTATATAATCAATCTGATTTTGATATTGACTATCTGGTAATGTCCATGTGTAGAGTCACCTTTTGGGTTGCTGAAAAAAAACTGTTTGCTATAATCAACGAGTTATTTTGACAAAACTCTTATTAGTCTCTACCCTTCATAAAATGTATTTCATGGCCAAACTTGCTTATTATTCTAGTTATCTTTTGACCTCCTACTTTAGCATTCCAATTTCTTAGGTGAGTGGGACTTTTTTTGGGGAGCATTTTATTTCTAGATGTCATGGATTTTTGTACAAATGACCAACTTGGGCCTCTTTTGCATGAATAGTTGAAACACAGACTTGTATTATCATGATGTTGAATGGTTTGTCTTGCATTCAAACAGATATCATTTTGTTGTTTTTGAGATTATACCCCAGTACTACTTTTTTTTACTCTTTTATTGACTATGAGGTCTATCATATTTCTTCTAAGAGATATTTTGCTTACAGTTGTATATGTAATAATAACCCAAATTAAACTTACCCATTCCTGTCCATTTAAATTCACTGACAGTCAAGGTGCTGGTTTTTTATCTTTCCATTTCCTGTTTGACCACATTCATTTTACCTTGGTTTATAGATTTTACATACAAGGTTCCTATAATATCCTTACAGCATTGGACTTTCTTTTTGTCACTAGATACATCCACAGCAGTTTCTGTTCATCTTTGACCCAGCTGCTTCATTAGTCCTAGAGCTCCTTGTAGTTGTCTTCCATTCTTCCCAAAAGCATGTTGGATTCCCTCTGACCTGAGAGGTTCACCTTCTGGTTTCATATTTTTATCATTTTAATATTGTCCAGGGGATTTTCTTGGTAAAGATACTAGAGTGGTTTGCCATTTTCAGTGGATCATCTTTTGGCAGAACTCTCCCCAATCACCTATCTTAGATAATCCAATCCGGCATAGCTTATAGTTTCACTGACCTACACAATTTCTTTTGTCATCATAACAAGGCAGCAATCCAGAAGGGAAAGTGATTATAAATCTAAGGAATCAGTTGAGAGATCAAAGTCATCTGGTAGCTAAATAGAAAGTTAGCTATGGAAGAAGAGTTTACCTCTTGAGTATTTCTCTTTTTCTTTCTCCTTACTTCCTAAGCAAACAAATCTTACCACAGAGCAACTTAATGAAGAGGAAACTATACTTGGCAGAGAACAGACCCAGGGATTTGAGCCACTAAAAAGATCAGGCCTAGGGAGTCTAAAAGAGCAACCTGTACAGCAGAGATGTTATACTCAGGTGGAGCAGCATGATGATAGTATAAGGAAAAGAATAGATATCATGACCCTACAGCGCTAGAGCTATGAGTTATGTTGGTCACATATATTCTCTATATGTAATTCTCTCTACAGTGTAATGCATGTGTTGTACCCATATTTCCACTGATATTCTATGTATTTGTGGCAGAAGACATTACAAGTTTATGAAAGGAATACATAGATGTATACATATCTTTGATTCATTTTTCAGTCTTCTCTGTAAATATCTTGTTTTGAACTAATCATGTCAGTTGTATGACAATTAAAGATGAACATAGTAGTGAGGGCTCTTAAGCTATATAGTTTTTAAGGTTAAGTCCCACAGAGTGCTTTCAATGGTAATCAATCCTTATAGAATACAACCTATGAATGTGAATTGGGTTGAGAGGACAGGGTGGTAGAGAGAATAGCCCACAGTGGAAGTGCTACATTAGGAAATGGCATTTAATATCGATGGCAAATTAAAATCTGTCTCTAGATTTGGCACCTGTGAAACAAGTTTTTAGAGAAAGCAAGTATTTAAGAGATGTACTGTATGTTATGAGGGATACCCAAATCATTTCTTTAGTTTTTTTCTTAGATCCTAAATCTTCATCTTGTAAGTTATTCTTTCAGGTGATTAGTTTAGTGGATAGATGGCTGAGCTTGGAGTCAAAAAGATTTGAGTTGAAATTTTATTTTTGGAATTTACTAGTTCTGTGACCATGGGGAATTTATTTAACTATATGTGCTTCAAGAAACTTCCTAAATCTATTTATTGCATTAGTACAGGTTTTCACATCTATAGTTCCCTATGCTGACAGAACCACAAATCTTTTGCACATTTATGTTACCCATGTTCATTAAACCCCAGAGTCTTTTGTCTCTTCTTATATTCCTAGCACTTAGCACAGTGCCTGGTGTGTAGTCGATGCTTAATATATATTTATTGAATGACTGATTGAACATATAATTATATTGAGATCTAGATTAGACAGTATCTACTAGAAAGTAAGAAACAACAGAACAACAAGAAGTAAATTTTCTTTGTAATTCTTAAATAATTCTTAAAGACAGTCTGATAGCATTAAGGAGAACTCTCCCTAGTCTCTCTCCTTGCGAACTGCACATTGTTGAGTAGTAATTGCATGGTTTGGTAGGTAATAGAAGCAGACATGTTTCTCTGTGTCTACTTTTATCCTTTTCTTTGCTTCTTCATTGAATGAAAAATGTACTAGCATTGGCAAATTCAGGATGATTAAAATTAATGAATTGAAAGCAAAGAGATTCCAATTAGTTCAATGTAATGAAGAATACAATTAGCACTACAGCTGACTGGGTAAATAGTAAATTTCTGAGATTGTAAGTATGTTGAGTGGATATATCATTTGGAAGGAAATGGGATTAAGTATAGTTTTGCTTGGAAAAAATCAAGAGGAACCAGACGATTTTTGCCAATCAACTTCTATTATTCTCATGATATATATAGACTATGGAATGCCCCCATGATAGGGAGTGATTAGGTTCAGGCCTTGAGGCTAAATTACCATGATATGATTTGAAAAATCCTGGGGTCAGTTAGCTACATTAAGTTCCTTTTCCATGAAGGTCTAAGAATAGATGAGTTATTCATCTATCTGGAATGATTGAAGTAGAATCTTCACTGATTCTGGATTCTAGCCAGGTATAGAATTGGGCTGGTTAAACAGATTTCTCCTCTATCAAATTCATTTTATCAGTGGGAAGATTGGCAGGGAAGGGGAGGGTACTTCAGGGATTGAATCCAGTATGTAGGTTTCATGAGCTGAAACCATGTATACTGAATTGAACAAAGTGAACAAAATTTCCCAGATGTTCAAACCAGGTCTCAAGGAAGAACAAGTGAAAGGAAATATAGGAAGCATGTGCAGAACAAATAATTATCACTGTTAAGGCAATATTTGGGTTTTTATGGACTAGATCTTTGAGTTCAATGTATTAGAGAACTTCTTGTAAGCTGCTTAGGTTCAAGACTAGAAAAGGGCCTTGGAGACTATTTATGATTAAGATAGATGAGGCCTTGAAAAGTGAAGTAATTTACCTAAAGTCATCGAGGCAGTAAAGGGATCTAGAGCTGGATCACTTTCTTGAACCAAATCCATACGGACCTTTTCTCTACTCTGAAATCTGCTACCTTTCATTGTATTTTTGTCTTTTCTCACCAGAAATGCAGAGATTGTCCATTAGGTCTCTTATTCTTGACTTTCAACAATATTAACCCTGTTTCCTCCTCAGATTTAATTTTACCCCTGTTGTAGACAGAGATGGTTTGATGTGTACTACTAGGGTGGGAGTTAAATAGAAAATTCAAGTATTTACTATTCTTCTCTCTAATTCCCACTTCAGTGTGTCATCTTTTAATAACAATAATTCATTGATTCTGGACATTAAGATTTACAAAATATTACACTCATATTTGATCTTCATGGCAACCCCTCAGGAAAGATACAGTTATTTCCTCACTTTATACATGAGGAAAATTTCTTGCTTTATCACTTGATCTAAGGGACTCACATACCTAGTAAGAGTGTGAGATAGAATTCTAACAGATTTTTTTCTGAATCCACATTCAGGTCCCTGTTCTCTACTACATGCACTTTGAGCCTCAGATTAAGTAAGAGTCATTTCTATGTTAATAGCTCTAAGTTAACTATAAGAACCTCCCTTTAATTTTAATGGACATTAGAGATTACTTACAAGGGCTGTTAGAATCGAAAAGCATCTGGCCTGGGAGCAAATCAGACTGGGCAGAAAACTGGAGCATCTGGGTTTTATTTCCAGGCCTTGCATACCTTTCTTTATTCTCTCTATAAAATGGGCCTTGTAATGGTTGCTTCTAGAAATATTGTGAGTTCTATTAAAGGATGAAGGAGGTAGCATGGCATTATGGAGAGAGAGATGGCCTGAGGCAGGAGAACCCCAGGTGTTGTCCTCTCTTGACATGTACTGGCTGTGTCATCCTGAACAAGTCTCTAAATCTCTCAGTCCCTTGGGTAGCTGAGATTATAATTTATAGTGCTGCTACTGAATAATATTTTTCTATACTAAGGAAATGGTGGTTTGGGGCTAAAAAAAAGAATAATGATACAGTATTATAATTGTCAGCAACTCATGGAAGAAGAAAAGACTTTAACTTTTAATGTTCTTTAAGAATTTAGAAATTTAATCACAGCATGATCCTAAGGTCAGGTCAAGAACATCTTTCTAAAGGGAAAGAATATTTTCTTGATAGGGAAAAGGTTGAAAAGAAGGAAAACAATCTCAATATTAAGGGCAGGATGAAAACCCAAAAAAGTAGCCTTGAAGTGGCAGAAATCATACTCAGTGAAGAAAAAGGGCTTCCACTTTCTAAGTTGCAGAGCTTCTTAAACAGTAGGTGCATATGGAGGGGGGTGTCATGAAATTGTGATTTATTATCAGTAAATTTGTATGCCTATTTTATATACTTATATGCTTAGGGTTGCATAAAAATTTCTTGAGTGAAAAGGCGTTCTAGAATGGAGATGAGGAGGAAGAACTTCCCAGACAGGGGAAACTACCAGTGAAAATACATGAGCAGATGGAAAATCTGGTAAGAAGAACAGGAAGGAGGCTAGAGCCCCTGGATTATATAGAATATATGAAGGGAATTAAGGTGTAAGAAAATTAGAAAAGTAGATGATAGGCCGGATGATTTTGTATTAGATCCTGGAGGTGATAAAGAGTTACTGCTGCTTATTGGATGAGGTAGAGTGGGGTAATTTGATCAGACCTGCATTTTAGGAAAATTAATTTGATGGCTGAGTGGAAGATGTATTAAGGTGGGAAGAAACTTGAGTCAGGAATTCAGTTGGCAGTCCATTGAAGTGGTCCAGAAAAGTGGTGATGAGGGCCTTCACCAGGGTGGTAGCAATGTCAGAGCAGAGAAGGGGAAGTGTATGAGAGGAGTTCTGCATGTAAAATTGATTTGATTAGATTTGGGAGGGGGTGAGAGGAAGGAGTTGAGGATGACACCCGAATTGTGGGCATGGGTGTCTGGGAGAATGGTGACCCTTCCACAGTCCTTGGGAAGTTGGAAAGAGAAGAAGGTTTTGGAGAAAAGATAATTAGAGCAGATTTGGACATGTTACATTAAAGAATTTGATAGGACATCTAGTTAGAGATATCCAATAGTCAATTTGATATATGAGAGTGGAGATCAGTCGAGATTTCAGGACTGGACAGGATGTTTGGAATTCTTCCAGGATCATTTTGGTACTGTTCTTGTCTCCTGCAGGTCATTAAGATCATAGGAAATTGCTTCAAAAATAGAAATTAGATTGAAAAGCTCAAAGTTGGATAGTTTTCTGACTCATAAAAGTATCTTTTTCATGACTAGCTGGGCTCCCATATGTCTTCTAACTTACTGCTTCATTACTTGCCCTTTGACAACGGAGAAAAAAAGATTCATGTGCTTATGGAGAAGCATCTGAGCAGGTGTGCTTCCAAGTAGAATTATTTCTAGACCTTCCTCCTTTTTTCTCAACCCTGTCCTTCCTAATTACTGCAGCATATATTATTTTCTCTTTGTTTTCCCACAGAGTCCTATAACATACCAGATCTGAAATCTTTCCTATTCAGTCCTTCTTCCTCCAGGTAGATTGGTAAAACCTGAGATATCCCAAGAAAATAGATCCTATGAAAAATAGATCCTCTAAGAAAATAGATCCAATCCTATGTTTAAAGTTTTCATTTTAAGATAATTCTTCCAATTTTCCCAACCTTCTTTTACTATGGATGTAATTAATATGGATGTAATTTACTATGTATATAATAAGCCTAATGGCAAAATTAATTCAGGTAATTATTCAAAAGATATTTATATTTTTAAAAAAAAATTTCAAAAGAAACTTGTTAAATGCTTGTTGTACATAAAGCACTGCCAGGAACTGGAAGAAATGCAAAGTTGAGATAAGATAAAGTCTTTTGCCATCATGGAGAAGGGGGAATAAGAGATGACTACAGATAGCCATATTACACCATGTTACACAAATGCATTAGAAATCTTTAACTACAAAATAAAGAATGCATGGCTTTATTACATTATTTTAGAATAATCTGCTCATGTTTCCAAGTTATATTAGCAGTCAAGGCAGATCATTAGAACTGTGCAATAATAACAAGAATTCATATTTTATTACTTAAAAAGCTTTTTTTCTTACAACATCCTTGTAAAGAAAATAGTGAAACTAGTGTTAATTAAATTTTAAAGATGTAGACACTGAGGCTGAGACAGATTGAATTACTTTACCATGATCACGTATTTAGTAAGTGCTCAAGCCTCAACCCAAACTCAGGTTTTCTTGTTCCAAATCCAATTTTCTTCTTGCAGAACAATACAGTGCTACTCTGGGTTTAAATTTAAGATGTCCAGTTTAACCTTGGCAGGAGATTTGCTTAATTGGGAAGAGGCCCTGGTAACATATGGTATAGATCAGGTGAGAACTTCTTTCTTTTCCCAGCCAGTTTTTTTTTTCTTTCAGATCACACTTGCTTTTCCAATGCTACCTTCTTAGTTTCTAATGAGTCTCTAAGTGTATGAGCATCTGTCTTTATCAGTAGTTTCAGCCTATCACAGTTCCATCCTTGTATCCTGGGTGCTTAGCAACCAGGAGTGGGGATGGCACATGAAGTCTCTTTTTCCAGCAAATATTTTTTTTCTGTCCCTCTACCAGCTTCTTCTCTTGGTTTGTATTTGCACTGAAAGCAGCCAGAGTCACTTTATCTTGATTTAAATATCAGTTTATAAAGAAAAAATTAATCTAATTCAAGTGGAGTTTGTTTCAAGAAAACCTCCAAACATTTCCTTAGGTGTCATTTTTGTGTGATGGTTTTAATTGCTTTTTTTCTTTGTAATCTTTTGGGATTCTCTCCTGCAGAATGAACCTTAGCCTGGTATAAGGTTGAAAAATGAAAGCAGGAAGTAGGAGACAAGTAGGTCTCTTGGGACTATAGCTTCTCAAAAAAAAAGTTTCATAGTTCTAAGACTAAGATTTCTTTCCTGGGGAATAAAATAAGAAACCAGAACAGTACATCTATATGATAACAACCAGGTAACAGTTCTAATTAATACAAAAGAAGAAGGTCAGAAAGAAGATAGGATCTGGACAGAAGAAGCTTCTATAAGAAGTCAGTTGTACAAGATCTAGAGATGGACATCGTTGCTTGAAAGGGGAAGGGAGAGGAATGTTTCATTCAGATTGAACAGTGAATTCTGCATTAGAAGGATGGATAAGGGATATTTTTGTCTGGCTTTCTTCTATCTGCCTGGGGATAATATATTAATGATATAGCTATTAAATTATATAGCATACGTAAAGTATTTTGTAAACCTTAAAGTGCTGTATAAATGCAAACTGTTATTATTATGGAAGTTCCCTGGGCTATAAATAAGCCTAAAATAGGACTTGAAAGCATTCCTGGAGGTTAAATTCATGGTCAAGACTGTAATGCTGGGTCTGTCACTGGGTTGTTGTGCAAGACTGTTAATGTGACTCTGATCTTGGGAAATGCTTCCCTTCTCAAAGGCACAGTTTCTTCCACCATATTTGGGTTGTCCCCAGAGTTGCCTTGGAAATTTCTTGTGGATCAAGTTTTTCATAGAGTGTAAGTGTGAGTGTTTCCTCAGCTGAATCTCCAAAAGGGAACAAAAAAATCCCAAATTAGTAGAAGAGGTCTTTGTGGTAAGAATGAATGATTGTTTATTCAATGTATTGAGCAGCATTAAAATGAATACTGGAACCCAAGCAGAGATGAACCAGTAGGAACTGTGTTGTGGAGCTGAGATGGGTTCTGCTAGCCACTTTGAGTGGCATGTGGCTCCATGCTGAAGAACTCCTGCTTTGGGATGACAAAGAAATACTCTAAATGGTCCTTTGGTCTCATAACAGAGAGTTTCTACTTAAAAGAACATTGGCCACCAAGGCAGCAGCCTACTTAGTAAGCTCTTAAAAGGAATGGTTTTTCTCCGGCACTCTTTCTCTTTTGATTTGTGTATGTTGGAAGTCTGTGAGGTTCCCTTGGACTGCCCATGGAAGGAGGGGCAGGATCCTTCTCCCTCCTTTGGAAATTTTTCTGGCTGCTCACATATGTTAGGGACCATTTGGGGTCTCTCGGCAAGCCTGAGATTGGTCCTCAGACTCCTGGCTATCTTTTCTGTTCATATTTCTTTCCCTGAGTAACGGTGACCAAAAATTGATCCTGACAGATGGATTTTGGCAAGTCCAGAGTTGTGTAGTTTCTGGATTTCACTGTCATAGCTGATTGGCAACAGGAGTGGTTTTTTTGCCACTATACCTTCTTCTGAGGAGAAAATGACCATCAATAGGAGGATGAACCCTCCTATTTGCCAGAGACATGGACCTTGAGGAAGTTGATTAAGCAGAGTTCTTACATGTTTGGTAGATGAAAAATAAATTTGTGGCAAAGAAGTCTATTGAGTGGGTTGCTCTTGATTCTTTGCTGCTGTATACTTTGCTGCTTTGGTGATGATCAGGGAACCAATATGGAGATTGCTTCAACATGCTCCACATATTCTTCAGTTCTGTGCTTATCTATCACCCAAATGGCCAGGGAACTCAGTGCAACTCTCTCTGCACATGATCCATGGGAAGGCCTCTAGCACGCTCCATATGTTTCAATTCAAACTCCATTTCAGCAGGACCATAGATTTAGAACTGGAAGGAAGTGTGAAGAACATATCTAGCCCCAACCTTCTTATTTTATAAATGGGGAAGCTTAGACTCAGAAAGGCTTAAGTGATTATCTAGCAGTCACACAAGTGGCCAGTAGTAAATCTGGGACCTAAGACCCAAGTTCCCTAACTCCAGAACTTTTCTCATTTCACCACAATCCTCTATTCTTGAGTTAAGTCATCAAGCACTTATTAAGTATCTACTAAGGGCCAAGTATTGTGCTAAGTATGGGGGACAACAAAAAAGGCACAAATCCTGCTCTCAAATATCTCAGAATTTAATGCAAAAAATAACATGCAAATAACCATTTACACACACTATATAGATAGGATAACTTAGAAGGCATTAACATTAAGAAAGATTGAAAAAAGCTTCTTGCAGAAGGTATGATTTCAGTTAAAACCTGAAGCAAGTCATAGAATCAAAAGACAGAGAGGAAGAGGAAGAGAATTTCTGGCATGGAAGGTACTCAGTGAAAGTGAATGGAGAACAGAGATGCTGTGTCTTGTGAAAGGGGCAGCAAGAATCACCACGTCACTAAGTAAATGGAGGGTAGTAAAATGAAAGGTGACTTGCAAAAAGCCATATTATAAAAGGCTTGAAAAAATAATTTTATATTTTATGCTAGAGATAATAATGGGTCAATGGAAGTTTATTGAATGGGAGGAGGATAGTGATATGGTCAGAACTGTACTTTAGGAAAATAATTTTGGTAGTTGAATGAAAAATGGTCTGTAGTGGGGAGAGACTTGAGGTGGAGAGGCAGATCAAAAGGCTATTGCAATAGGGTAGGCAGAACTTAATGAGAACCTGCACTAGGGTAGCGGCAATATTGAAAAAAAGAAGGGATATATATATATATATATATATATATATATATATATATATATATATATATATATATATATATATATATATATATATATATACACAAAGATGTGCTAACTGAATCACCAAAGCCAAGTGATAAATTTTCAGAGCATTGACAATTTGGATATCAGTAAACAAAATAAAATAGGACTTAATTTTTGTTGTTGTTGATTATTTTGACTTGTGATAGAATATTAATAATGTAATATGAATAAAAATACTATTCCATCCAACTTAGATGACGGGAATGGAGAATAGAAAGATAAAAAATGATAATGAATTGAAAAGAGGTGGTTGTTTTAAAAATATTTTTCAGTGTTGGATTCTTGATAAATAAAATGTTGAATATATGGGGAAATAAAAATCTGCCAGTGGAATGGATATCAGTTAATGTTATCTATAGAGATCTGGGCTCTACATGCGGGCATATCTCTCTCTATTGTGCTTTCCTCTATTGTGCTTTGCAGATTTTTTTTTACAAATTGAAGGTTTATGGCAACCCTGGGTGAAGCAAGTCTGCTGGTGCCATTTTTCTGATAGTACATGCTCACATTGTGTATCTATGTCACATTTTTGTAATTCTTGAAATACTTCAAACTTTAAAAATTTGTATTATATCTGTTATAATGATTTTGTGATCGGCGATCTTTGATGTTACTATCATATTTATTTTGAAGTGCCACAAACTGCACCTGTATAAGATGATGGACTTGACTGATAAATGTCTTATGTGTTTTGATTGATCCACTATCTATTCCCTTTCTCTCTCCCTCTCCTTGGCTCCCCCTATTCCCTGAGACAAAATAATATTGAAATTAGGCCAATTAGTAACCGTACAATGGCTTCTAAGTGTTCAAGTGAAAGGAAGAATCAATCTATGCTACAAACTACATTGGAGTCTTATTTTAAGAAATTGCCACACTCACCCCAACTTTTAGCAATCACTGTCCTGATCAATCACCCATCAACATCAAGGCAAGACCCTCCATCAGCAAAAAGATTAGAGTAAGTTGAATGCTCAAATGATGGTTACTATTTTTTATCCTTAAAGTATTTTAAAATTAAGATGTGTATATTTTTTAGACAATACTATTGCACACTTAATAGACTACAATATAGTGTAAGCATAGATTTTATATAGCTAAAAAACCCCTGTGACTTATGTTATTGTGGTGGTCTAGAGGCAAAGCTACAATATTTTTGAGGTGTGCCTGTATTTTGTATTCTTCCAATTTTTTACTATTAAAAATTGAATGCTATGGAAATTCTTCCATTAGAATTCTGTGACTAGGTGTAAAAAATAAAAAAATAAGGAAAGAAGTGGGGAAGGAGTTCAGAGGAGAACAATATAAGGGACTGAAAAGTTGTAGAAATGGTTAAAACAATTCATTTATAAGAAAGTTGTTGGTTTAAGTAAGTTTTTGAATAGGAAAGATTTTATAAAGAGAAATAAAGCTAGCCTTGATTTGTTTCCATTTAGAAATGATCAAGAGAAAATGGTTAACAGGAATTATTTGGATAACAGTTAAAGAAGACCTTGAAAGAGCAGTGGGATGCTGAGGTGGGGAGAGGTGACAAGATTTTCCTTCCCAAAGCAGTAAATCATTGTGTCCTTTTCTTAAAGACTTTCTGTGGAATGATTGGCTAAAGTGGAATAAGATAGTTCAGTGGCTTTAAAGTGCGGTTTGGAGACTGATGTCTTATTGTATTTTGAAGGAAAAATTGATGAGAGATTTCTTCCTGTGGAAGAAAACAACCTATAGCCTGAATTTTAGACAAAATCTGTCAGAGAAAATTTAGTAATATAGAAGCATATTAATATACAAGCATCTATCTGTTTGAAGAAAGGTTCAGAAGTCCAGATTTCTTTCCCTTATTCATATAATTCTTTTTCCAATCAAAGAAATTCCTAGTTTCCCCATAACTTCCAATTCATCATTTTTTATGGCACAATATTATCACATTGCTTTTACATACCATAACTTATTTATCTATTCCTACATAGAAAGACAGCCCCTCAGTACCCAATTTTTGGTTACTATGAATATTTTTCTCACTTAGGCACAGTCCTTATATTGCCTATGTGCATACATATGGGTATATATATTATATATGTATATATACATGTATTCGTATACATATGTATATATATATATATATAATACATATATATGTATTATATAATATAAACACACACACATATATATTTCTACCTACAGGTATATTATTTATGGGTATCTCTATCTGTCTATCTCTGGCTTTGACTTCTTTAGGGAATTAAGTTTATATACTGTCTTAATATAAAGTACACATCTTATGATACAGTCCTTGATTCTAGGGATTCTTAGGAAATCAAGAATGCCAGGTCAAGCACACTGGGTATAAAACTGATTCTAAATTTTTATAACACCCTGAATATCTTTCAAACTGTTAACTTTTAGTACTCCACCTTAACCAACAAAGACAATGCACAATCCATAATCTTGATCTATCTATTGAAGGCACTGTTGTAGTAACTGTTGTTGCCCTGGTTTTTCTCTTTCCTCCTTGAAGTTTCCCTTGCCCATTTCCAGAACTTTTGTCATGGAAAGAGGTTCCTCAAGCTGATAGGAAAGTTGACAGCCCTGGCTGGATGCTGTGCTCTTTCCCTCAACATTATTGGAGTGCTGTACAACTCTGTTATTGCCTCTCTCCCCCATCAGGATCTTCTGTCCTGGTGTCCTCTCTTGCCCCTTTTTTTCCTTACTTCTTTAGCTTAGTGCTGGTAATTCAGAGCTTTGCATGGCCAAAGTAAATGTCTATAGCCTGGAGCTGGGATCTTCTTGGCACTGGAAAGTAGGAGGTAGGATGGGGTGTGGAGGTGAGTTTTTTGTATATATGTCTTTGTTTCTGTTCTGTTGGTAGTCTGGGAGATGGGAAAGGGGTGCTGAGTGAACTCAGAGTAAATAAGTGCCAGTTCATGATTCCCATTATATATATATTTTTAAATTTTCTCTTGGATTCTGGATTTCTAGACTATGGAGACAGTTGTAGTTGCTTTATCTTAGTAGCATCATTTCTGTTTTGAAGAGGTTTGAGAGATTTTGAGGGTCAGAGAAATAATATTCTGTCTTGTTCCTTATGTGACCTCTAGTAGTCTTTCAACTAAGCCATGCTACCTTATTCCTTACTAGTGATTCTATCAAATAAGTTAGGGAAAGAGGGCACAGAACAATAGTATTTATATATAATACCTCTTAAGATTTTTTTTGAAGCAGCTGCGTAGAAAGAAGACTGGATTTAGAGTCAGACCATATTGTTCTTTATACATTCTTTCAGTTGTGTCTGACTCTTCGTGACTCCATTTGGGATTTTCTTGACTGAGATACTAGTTGCCATTTCCCTTTCCAGCTCATTTTACAGATGAGGAAACTGAGGCAAACAGGGTTAAGGGAATTGCCCAAGGTCACACAGCTAGTATATGTCAGAGACCAGATTTTAACTTAGAAAGAGAAGTCTTCCTGACTCCAAGTCTGTCAATCTTTCGATTTTGCCATTTAGCTGCCCTTGGAAAATACACTCTGGTTCTATTTCTAAATCTAATTAGATTGCATTGTGACCTTAAGCAAGTCATTTAATTTCTATGCCTCATCTTCCTCATCTGAATAATGTGTGTGTATATATTAGTGTGTAAATGTGTGTGTTTGTGTGTGTGTGTCGAAAGAGAGACAGAGAGAGAGAGAGAAAGAGAGAGACAGAGATAGAGAGACAGAGAGAGACAGAGACAGAGACAGACAGACAGACAGACACACACACACAGCATTCACTTTGTCTCTTATAAAATCCTCTTTTAATTGTAATAGTTTGTGAAGACAAATGAGCCCAGAGCAAATGACCAGCCACGTACTTTACAAATACAAGTCAGTGTTATTTCTATAATATACATATAACTTGAATGGTGAATTTATAGAAATGTACACATTTTCCCCCATTTTGAAAGGGTGTTGGCCTTTTTCCTAGAGTCCTTCACACCCAGCTCAATTTTCTTGCCCTTTCTAATGCCTCTTCAGGTGAAATCCTTATCTGCTATGAAATCTGCAGAAACTTTTTTGTATGTTTATCTGTAAGTGAACTCCACTGTTTTTTTTTTTTTTTTTGACATGAAAATCAAAAGTCTCACTTCAAAAATATCTGAGGGAAATTGCTAATGGCACTCAATTTGTTTCATTTTAATTCATTGTAACTTAATTACTTTAATAAACTTAAGTGCCTATCATGATGCTCAGTGCTAGGAAACAAGGCACAATTTCTACAATCTAGACATGGGGGTGAGAGGGAGCTGGAGCAATAATACATATACATAAATATCTGGAAGATGTTATAATGTGACAATTTTATCAGAGAAATCCAAAGACTTTAGTGTTATAAAGAATGAAATCACTTCTAACTAAGGGATAAAGAAAGGATGATTGATGGAGCAGAGAGACAGACAGACAGACAGACAGACATAGAAAGACAGAGACAGAGAAACAGAGACAGTCAGACACAGAGAGACAGAAAGGAACAGAGAGAGGCAGACAGATAGAGAGAAACAGAGAAAGAGAGAGACAAAGACAGAAAGAGACAGAGACAAAAAGAGCATTTGCTTTGTCTCACAAAATCTTTTAATTGTAATGAATTTGTGAAGACAAATGGGCCCAGAGCAATAAAAGCAAACAACCAACCAAGTGTTCTACAAATACAGTACAAGTTAAAGTTATTTCTATAATATTAATATAACTTGAATGCTGAATTTATAGAAGCTTATATGTGTTTTTTTCCATTTTGAAATGGTATCTTAAGGAAACAGATCTTCAGGAAGATTATTTCAACAGGTGGAGTTATTGGAGGAAACCATTCTGGACTTGGGGAAAGGTACAGAGGCAGGGGGAAGTAGAATCAGGAGGTTAGTGAGTATTGTTGCTATTTGACTAGATCAGAGATAGAAAAGGAAACAGGGACAGTAAGATTGAGCAGTCTTGAATGAAGTTGTTTTGTATTTAGTGGGCAATCACAAACTTATGAATATATGAATGAAACATTTATTAAGCATTATGTACAAAGTGCTGTGCTAAGCACCAGACGTACATGTAGAAAAATCAGTCAGTTCCTGCTCTCAAGGAACTCACTTTCATTAAAGCTTTTTATTTTCAAAACGTATGCATGGATCATTTTTCAACATTAACCCTTGCAAAACCTTGTGTTTCAGTTTTCCCTCCCTTTCCCCTATCCCTTTCCTAGCTGAAAAGTAATCCAATATATGCTAAATTTGGTAGAAATATAGGCTATTATTTGTAGTGGCTAGAAACTGGAAAATGAATGGATGCCCATCAATTGGAGAATGGCTGGGTAAATTGTGGTATATGAATGTTATGGAATATTATTGTTCTGTAAGAAATGACCAGCAGGATGAATACAGAGAGGACTGGCGAGACTTACATGAACTGATGCTAAGTGAAATGAGCAGAACCAGGAGATCATTATACACTTCGACAACGATATTGTATGAGGACATATTTTGATGGAAGTGGATTTCTTTGACAAAGAGACCTAACTAAGTTTCAATTGATAAATGACGGACAAAAGCAGCTACGCCCAAAGAACGAACACTGGGAAACGAATGTGAACTATCTGCAGTTTTGTTTTTCTTCCCGGGTTATTTATACCTTCTGAATCCAATTCTCCCTGTGCAACAAGAGAACTGTTCGGTTCTGCAAACATATATTGTATCTAGGATATACTGCAACATATCCAACATATAAAGGACTGCTTGCCATCTAGGGGAGAGGGTGGAGGGAGGGAGGGGAAAAAAAAATCGGAAAAGAAATGAGTGCAAGGGATAATGTTGTCAATATAAAGTAATCATTAAATAAAAAAATTAAAAAAAAATTAAAAAAAAAGAAAGTTATCCAAAAAAAAAAAAAAGAAATATAGGCTAAATCTAATAAACGCATGCATATTTATACAATGATCTTGCTGTACAAGAAAAATCAGATCAAACAGGAAAAACAATGAGAAAGAAAACAGAATGCAGGCAAACAACAACAAAAAGAGTGAAAATGCTATGTTGTGAACCATACTCGGAAAAACTCACTTTCTAATGGGGAAGGCAGTGCTTATGGAAAGTTTCAGATACAACTCAGATTGAAAGGTCCCATGATCCATAGAGTGCAACAATGAAATACATATTAATGCTTCTTCTTTATTGTCATTTCCACTGATAAAATCATTTCAGTTACTAGTATTGAATCACTTGACAATATCAAGGACTTTGGTGGCAAAATCTTTCTTTTGCAGGTCTATAAATGTTGCTGCAGTGCCTGCAGAAGCAGGTGCCAGTTTGCATCTCCACAGGGGCTGCTTTGGCTGCAGGGCTGGAGCATTGCTATTCTCAAGACTCTTAGGTTTAGTTTTCTTGACTCTCTCTAATAGGATCCAAGGGGAAATGGTGGTCAAGGTGGTAGTTGGTCTGGCAGTTGTTCTTTCCTGCCTTTTCCTTAGGTTGCCCTGATGCTTTGGCCAAACTGGCTTGTCTGCCTTGTGAGTGGCAGATGGTTCAGAAATTTCCTAAGCCATGGAATGATGTCTTCAGACCCAATTATTTAAAAACTTAGCATTTCCAACCCTATTGATATATTTCAGAAAGAAATGTTTATTTCAGAAGGTTTAATCACAAATATACAAACTTACTTTCCCAATATGCAGGGAGCATGATCTCCTTCTTTCCATACCACCTCGGTCTCTAGAGAGTGGAAGGTTCATTAGATTTATAGTTTAGCTTCTTTCCCATGGAGCAAAGTTTCTTAAACTTTGAATCTCGACCCCATATGAAGTCACCCAGCTTTATGTGGGAGTTGTGAAATTATGATTTATTATCAGTAAATGTTTGATTTGTATACCTATTTTACATACCTACATACCTAGGGTTGTATAAAATTTTCCTCAGGGCAAAAAGGCATCAGGAGTAGAAAAAGTTCAAGAGTCCCAGTTTCAAGTCCAGAATTCCCCTCGGGCTTGAGTCCCAGGCAACCCAGTCTCTCAGGGTTTTCTTGCAGGCTTGACTTGCTTCAGCATCAGAGTGTGTCCAGAGCATAAATTTTAAAGAAACAGGCAGTCATTCAAAAGAGGCTACCCCTACCCATCTGGTAGGGATGTAGCGGCTTCCATGTTAGACAAACTGGGAATGCTCAAAGAAGTAAGGCTACACTGAGAACTCTAATCAAAAAGTGTCTTTAGTAATTTCCCTTGCCCTTCCTTCTCTCGATTCTGTTGCTAGGATTTTCCCCTACACTAAAACTAAGGCTTGATTCTTCTCTCTTGTTTTTCTCTCTTTGCTCTCTACTTCAGATGGTGCAGTGGATAGAATACTGAACCCAAAGGCAAATGGGCTTCAAATTCTGTCTTTGATACTAACTACATGAGTACTGATCAATCTGAATCTCCTTTTTCTTACCTGTAAGATGAGCTGGCTGAATTTGATCTCTTGAGTTCCATTCTGGTGATAAATCTTTGCACTTAAGCATCTCTTTAAGATATTGATTTATTTTCTTAACCTTTGTTCCTTTGAGAACATAGAAAGTGGGAAAGCTGATAGAGTTTTGGACCTAGAGTCAGTGAGTTCAAATTCTATCTCACACATTTCTTAGCTTTGTTACCCTGATGAAATAATTTAACCTCTCTCAGTATCATTTCTTCATCTATAAAATGCAGATAATAATAACACTTACCTTGCAAAATTGTTGTGAGGTTCAAAAAGGTCACATTTAAATCACTTTGCATTATATAAACACTAGTCATCATGATGGTTGGTATTATTATTAGTTTTGCTGCACTTTATACTTTCTTGTCTTTGCCTTTGTGAAAGTTATTTTCCTTGTCTCTAATTTATCATACCCATTCTTTACTTGTTGATTCCTACCCATCCTTTAAAGCCCACCTCAAAAGATCTTTCCTTTATAAGACCTTCCTTAATCACCTTTTCTCTCGCTGTACAACAAACTTTTTGCCTCATCTCACATGGCATTTTGTTTTATGCTATTCTCGTATACTTATTATGTATTATTATGCATTATAATTACCTATGTCTTCTCTTCCTACTAGACTGTAATTTTCAGGAGCACAAGGATGGTGCTCTTCGACTTGATGTAATGGTATAATATAGCATGTATTAATAATAAATGGTGGAATATTGTTGAATGAATCATCACAAGGTCCTTTCAAATACTTCATTTAGAATAAAATATATGAGATTGATGTCCTCCATTTCCAGGGCTGGGCAACTGTGGCTTTGTCCCAGCATCTAGAAATTTAGAGGGTTTTCAATGTACTTGCAGTGCTTTGACAGCATGGAAATTTTGGGGTGTCTCTCTCCACCTGAGATGCACCACTGATGAGCTCCTCCTTGCTTCAGCCATAGTACCAAGAGGAGGTCTCTCCAGAAGGGGTCTCATGTAAACATGGAAAGTAGTTTCTTATCATTATAACAATACCCAAGTGTTCAACCCTGCTTCCCCATTTCCAATTCCTTCTAAATTTCCTGCCATTTCTTGGAGAAAAATATTTGTCACAATTAAAATTACATTTTAATAAGGTTCAGAGTCTTAGGTAAGTAACAAAACTCCAAAACTTTTAGGATGTTGGCAAGTTTTAGAGTGTGGCATAGTGTGAAAGTCACAAATATTTCCAAACACTTTTTGGTAGTTTTGAAGACAATCTTTGGAGAAAATGATCCCTTTGAGAGAAGCACAGAAGCCTACACCAGCTAGCCAGAGAATCCTTTCTTACTGTCTTAGAATTATATCCTACTTAATCTTGAATTGGAAAAAGCTCCAGAGCATTGGCAAAACTGGGTTACTGATGACACTCTTTTCACCTTCCTAGGAATAAAGGTGTTCAGGAGCTAAAAACTTTGAAAGTCTAAGAGTTTTGATCAATACAATGACAAACCACAAATCCAAAGGAGGATAAAGAATGCTATCCACTTCTTGACAGAGATGATGGACTAATGTGCAGAATGTTTTTGTTTTTTTGTTTGCTTGTTTGTTTTTGATATGGTGATTGTGGGGATTTGTTTTGCTTGACTATACTTATTTGTTAGAAGATTGTCTTTTTTACTAATGAAAGGGAGAGGGGAAGATGAAAAAAAATGCTGGATTAACTGAAAGAAAAGTGTCTAGAACTGACGAGCATGGAAAATAGGCCTGAGATATGTGCACTCAGGGGTGACACAGACTCCAAGACTAGGGCTTCAAATCACTTGAATACCTTACTGTCCCCAAACTGGGAGATGCACTGGGAAAGCAGGGCAGGTGATCACTGTAAATTCTAGCAAGTAGGGCAAAGTTACTGTGGAAAACAGGGTTTTTCACTGATTCTGACTTGCTTGGCTCTTAAATATTAGTATAGCCAGACTGAAAAGTTTGATGTGAAAACTGCTTCAGTCTGGTTCCTGTAAATGTGAAATCTGTTTTCAATTACCTCCATCTGAGTGAAAAAGGGAGAGGGAGAAGGAAAGAGGGGGAAGAAGAGAGGGGGGGGGAAGAGGGAGGGAGGGAGGAAAGGAGGAAGGGAGAGAGGGAGAGACTCTATCTGCCTGTTTGGTCATAAAGCTTTTGCAATTTTTTTTCTAACTAGCCTAATCTTTTTCTCTAATGAATCAACAGTTTTCCTTTCATGCAGCCTCTGAGTTCCTGGCAGGGCAAACTAGTGACAGTACAATGGATGTTGTTATTCTGAAATATTTTCAGGTGCATAATTTTAAAAACAGGAGGCAGAGGGGAATTTTGGATCTGTGTTTAACAGCTAAGGAGATTTTTTGGGTCTTTTTCATGTCTTCTGTGATTTGGAGCTTTTGGTCATTTTGGGACTATTTGCTTCTTTTTGCCTTGTCTTCCCCTTCCCCCACCCTCTTTGATTCTAAGCTTTCCAATAAATTTTTTGTAGCCTTATATATTCTGGAGGTGGGGCAATAATTCTATCTTCTAGGGTATGGCCTCAGACTTTCTCACCTCAGTCCCGTGATTGTCTGGATTAAAATTGTTCCAGAAGGAATTCACTTAAAATTTATAGGTTAACTATTAGAGCCAAAGGAGTATAGAATTATAAATAATATTAACTCATAGAGTTTAAAACATTTATTCAACAAAAAATCCTGTGAAGTTGGTAGTGAGTAATATTATTATGCCCATTTTAAAGAAAAGACATCTGAGGCTCTGAGATATTAGGTGCCTCTCATGTCATCTAATCTAACTCTCATCTTTTACAAAGGAAGAAAAGGAGTTTAGGAAGTTAAGGATTTATCTAAGGCTATGCAAGTAGTAAATGACAGTGTCAAGTTCCTCTGAGTTCATATCTAGCATTTTTTATGCAGTAATGCTTTAGGTTGACAAAAACCTATGTTGAATATAAGAATGTTAGATGGAAATGGCAAACTGTTTGCTCTCGTTATAGAAGATGCACACCTTCAATAATAGCTCATATCTTCTTGAGTTTTAAGTTTTAGAAACCATTTCTGGCATAATGAGATAGTGCAAGTGTGCTTATCCCTAATTTTTTCAATGAGTAAATCAATGCTGGAGGTGGATGATGATTAGAGCTAAGAGAAGCCTTAGAAATTATCTAATTTTTTCATTTTAAGATGAAGAAATTGAGGAGATTAAGAGACGGACCATGATCATTAAGTTAGTAAAGGTTAGAGTAAGTGACCAGGATTTTGCATTGAAATTTTGAGGCACAGATATTTAAAATGATGTTTTAAAGGATTAAACAAATTTTAAATTTGTACCAGCTACATGTTGACAACACATGCACTCTGTCAACAGCCACAAACAGCTCAGCACCTAGTTAGCAAGAATAATTA
The DNA here is from genome assembly GCF_016432865.1 of Antechinus flavipes. NCBI lineage: Eukaryota > Metazoa > Chordata > Mammalia > Dasyuromorphia > Dasyuridae > Antechinus > Antechinus flavipes. The sequence continues at coordinate 198,231,403 of NC_067402.1, forward strand.
GTTAACATAGGAAGCTACAAGATGAGGATTTATTAATAATACTCATCTGTGGTCACTATAGTAACTAATTATTCTCCTACTAAATTGAGTTTGTCTCAATTACTTCTTGTATTTTCACATGCTGAATTACAAATTTGATATTAATTTCCCTCGTTTTTCTTTATTTATTTATTCATTTATTGTTTTGATGCTTGCCCTTTGTGCCAAAATTGCTAGTTGTAGCTCTAAATCTACTCTTATAGGTTCAGCACTACCTTTCCCATCATCACTTTCAATATAAAGAATGTGATAACAATGTAAGAGATATTTTTAAGGGATAGTTAGTATATATGTTTAGGGGATGAACATCTATAAATAACATAGCTAATACTCATGATCCCTTTTCACTGAGTTATGAATTATCCGTAATATCTACGATTTCATATCTGGATTTTCTAAAATATGTGGACCTTGAAGTAGATATAAATCAATTAAAACACTACAAAATAATAATCACTCAGTTTGGGGCAATACAAATGCTTAGGACATTGGTTTTCCCTTTTTGGATAAACACTGGATATGGAGAGGTTGAAGATGTAATGATAAAGAGATGTTGGGTTGGGGCAATAAGGAAGAATCAAGGATTGGAAGCATAAAAGGAAAATTTTCTCTGCAAACTTTAATAACCTTTCCTCAAGATAGGAAAGCAAGAATACAATTTGGTTTGTTCCTTACTGAGAGTTCTGGGCAGAGTACCTGAAAAAAATAATAACTATAAAATGGTGATCAATTTGGCCAAGTTCTGAAGGGGAGTTCAGTGTTCCTTAGAGGAGACAGAATTAGTCTGATTTTTTTGACAATAAAGGAGAGGACAGAATAAAGCATGTTGTGAGCTTCAATACAGAAAGCTGGGTCTTGCCAAGGAAGAAAGAAGCAGAGTTCATAGAGTGTAGTTTAGACTTAAGATATGTTACACACACACACAGACACACAACACACACACACACACACACACACACACACACAGAGAGAGAGAGAGAGAGAGAGAGAGAGAGAGAGAGAGAGAGAAAGAGAGAGAGAGAGACAGAGACAGAGACAGAGACAGAGACAGAGACTGAGGGAGAGGGAGAGGGAGAGGGAGAGGAAGGGAAGGAGGGAGAGAGAGAGCCAGTGAGCAGATTTTTGGTCCATTGACTCCCTCTGAGTGCTGCATTTCTCCCAATTGCAACAAAAGGCCACAGGCTGCAAGAACCCTGACACATTGTCCTGATCTTGAAGTAAGTTATATTGACCTCCTTGACTGTGTGGGTAAGTCATTCCAGCTGGGCAAATGGGACCAAAAAAAAAAAAAAAGAAAGAAAGAAAGAAAGAAATAGTATCATTAATGGAAACAACAACAAAGACATGTAATGAGTACTGCCATTGAGCTTTTAAGGACAAAGCAATAAATGTATCTTCAAAACAACAAACTTCTAACCCCCCAAAAAAGTCAGTATCCTCATAAACATGGCATCTCACTTAGTACTACATTTAATAATCCTTTTAAGTAACAATGTCTCTGTACTCAAGGACAAATTATTCTTAAGACTTACAGACCAACTTGTGAGACAAGTAATTGACTCCTAGGCTGCTGAAGTCTCTTATCTAATGATGCAATTTCTATAAGCAGTGGAAATTTTAAATATTACTTCTATATAGGAATAAACCATCTACTTTGAATTCTTTTTGAAGGATCAGTGTATAAAACATAAATTAATAGTGCTAATTCAATTCAGAGTTTTAGAAGGCAAAAGCTAATGGAGATGGAGGAAGGAAAGTAGAAGAAGGAAAGAAGAAGTTAATTATTCTTTCTATGTTTTGTATTAACACTGGAATTTTTTTTCCTTTTATAAGAAGTATCATCTGGTTGACCCTCATACTCTCCACAGTGAGTATTCCAAAACTTTTCTTTCCTTAAGTACAATCTTCTCTTAGTAAATGATCTAGATCACTATTTTGTTAAGAAGTTTGAGGCTGTACATTATAAGATCCTTAAATTTCCTCTTTTCTGTTCCTTATAAAATTTTATATATCTTCACCCATCCTTTCTTCCTTCACGCTAGACTTCAAACAACAACAATAAAAAAGTTTTAGATGCATTTTGTCTTTGAATTAGTCATTTGGGTAAAAAATGAACTCTCCCCCATCTGTCAAGATTGAACCTTCCTTTATGACAAAGAAAAGTGACGAAGGAAAAATATTCTATTCAGTGGCTGAATAGAATCTGAAAATTCTGAAAATATATATATTTCCTAGTGGTATATAGAGCTTCGAACTGTGTGCTCATCTATATTATCAAAGTCATTTTCTGTGTTGTCATTTTCTTCATGCTTATTCTGCTCTGTATAATTCCTAGGAATAATCTCAGTTTTTTTCTGAATTCCTAATATTCATGCTTTTTACTTGACAGTAATATTCATAGATACTAGTTTTGTTCTATCCTCCCTTACATTGCCTCCAAAGAAAGGAAAACTATTTTGTTGCTAATTCTTAGCTACCACAAAGAATGCTGTTATGCATATTTTGGTATATATTGGATTTTTGTGCCTTGGAATTCCTGGTCTTAAATTTTCCATGGCTGGGTGGCTAGGTCAAAGAATACACATGATCAGCTTCATTACTTTTATTGAATAATTTAAATTGACATTTGAATTTAGTTGACCAAAGTTCTACCAATAGTTAGTAAATCTATTTTTTTTATAATTCTTTTAACATTGATTGTTCCTGCTTTTTGTTGTCTTTGCCAGTTTCCAGGTGAGCAGTAAAATTTAGAAGTTTTTTACTTTATTTTAGTAAAGTTTTTGTAGAAATTTACTATTAGTGACTTGGAACAAATTTTCATGTAGTCATCTTTAGTTTGAAATTCATCTTTTGAAAACTTGAAACACTTATGTACTAGGGAATGGTTCTTCATGTTATATAATTGTGTTAGTTTCCTATGTTAGTGATAATTGACACAAATATCTGCAAATGGATGCAATTTTGTTCTCTTTGTGGATGTTTATACTTTTAATTAGTTTTCTCTTTTCTTATTGTTATAATTTCTAAAACTATGTAAAAATAACAGAGGGGAGTGAGCCTCCTTCCTAAAGCTGTGCATTTGGAGGGCTTCTAGTTTTTTGTTTTTGTTTTTGTTTTTTCCCCTTTGTGAACAATGCAAGATCTTTCTTTTAAATATGGGTATTTTTCTTATCCTTTGAGTCTGGGTTTCCCTATTTCTTCAAGGTAGAAGTACACTGGTTACTTATAAATTTTATGCCAATATTAGTTTTTTTAATAAAACTTTTTATTTTCAAAACATATGCATGAATAATTTGACAACATTGATTCTTTCATAGCTTATGTTTCAGATTTTCTCCTCCTTCCCCTCCCCCTCCCCTAGATGGCAAGCAATCCAATATATGTTAAACATGTTAAAATATATGTTAATTCCAATATGTATAAACCCAATACTAGTTGAAACAGAAACTTTGAAGTAGTTTGTTTTTGATGGAGTCAAAATGTAGTCCCCATTTTCTAGAGGCTCACTATATTTTCTGCTTAGTGTAGATATCTGATTGGCTTTAGTCCCATGGCAGCTCCCCACACTCCTCAGCTCAAGCAATTTACTATCTTCAGTCTCTGCAGTAACGCGGATTATAGACATGCACCACAATATGTTTTTAACAAATTAAAAAGGGCTCCTCTATATCTATGCTTTTTCCCAGTTTTTAAAATAAATGAATGATATATTTTTGTGAAAGTTTCTTTCTACATCTACTGAAATATTTTTGTTGTTTATTTGATTAGTAAAACTAAATATCATTCTAATGTCAAATGATTTCTGGTATCCAACATGTAAATTATGTAAATAAAATCATTATAATGTCCATGCAAAAGTTATATAGAAAATATTTTCGTTAATATTCATTATTGAGCTTAGGCTACAGTTTTTTGGTTTCATCTCTCTCTGTTTTTTGTATCAGAAACATAGTTGTCATCGAAAAAGAGTGTGGTGGAGTGCCTTATGTCTCTCTCTCTTTTGAAAATAATTTTTGTAAAGTAGGTATTGATTGCTCTTTAAATGTTTGATAGAATTCACTTGTAAATCCATCTGGCATAGGGTTTTTTCCCTTTGGCAATTCATTTAAGACTTTTTCTATTTCTTTCTTAAGATTTGGTTTAATAATTCTATTTCTTGTTTTGTTAAGCATTTTATATTTTTGTTGATATCAAACTTCCTTTGAATTCTCAGTTGTGCTGGCATATAATTATGCATAGTAGTTTTTGATCATCTTTTAAAATTCTGCACTGTTGTGAATTCACTTTTTATTTTAGTAATTTGACTTTCTTCTTCCTCTATATTCATTGAGTTAGCCAATGGTTTATCTGTTTTATTACTGGTCTTTAAAATTTTTGTTTTATTTTATTAGTTTGTAGTTTATTAGTTTTGTATTTTTAAGTTGTTCTATTTCTTTTCCCACTTTTTTAGATTTCTTTTTTCATACTTGTTTTAGGGTTACTAATTTATTTATTTTCTGATATTTTAAATTACACAACAAATCCAGTGGTAGTATATACCTATTATCAGTCTTTTCCTATTACTCAGGGAAGTCTGATTGTTTCAGTGTATTTGACCCATTTATCATCTATTCTAGTAACTTCTATCAATAGTCAACCTCCCTCTTTGTGAGGAAATGTTAACTTCCCCCAAACTGACTAAGGGCCTTTGTTGAATTAATATTTTGTCAGTTTTTGTTAGAATGATTTCTAAATGTTATAGTTCATTTTTCAATTGTGAAAGTATATTTTTAAGACTTGTATTAATTGCTTTAAATGTGTTCTTCCTTATTCAGCTTTGATTTCAGCATTCCAATAAAATTCTTCAGTCATAGTTTTCTCTTTGATAGCTTTATATTCATTATGTTTTGCCTAAAAAAGAAAATATTCCCTTCATCCATTGGTTTAATGTGGTCTCCATATTCAAGCACAAAGCTTCATTTTCTTTCTTTTCTTGGCATGTCTTAAGAATTTTAAATTTATTGAATCCAAATGACACTTTGATATCACTGGAGAAAGATTCTGAGATGAAATTTTTAATGTGTTTTTGGAATTTAAGGTTTTGCAAAGGTGAACACTGAAAACTATATTTGCATGTATTTGGAAAAATAAAGTTCTACTGAAAAAAAGAGGTATAACTCATCCAGGAATACAGGAAGAATGAAGCCAAGGAAGATGTCCATATGAGGGAATATTGTGATTCCTATTCAGAGACTAAGCTCTAGTCATATTATCTAAGGCAATACAGATAAATTAACTTCTTGAATATTTCTATTTCCTTTGCATCCCCCATAGAAGTTTGATTAAGACTGAGCATCTTACTGTCTGGAAAGCTTTTGGTTAGCAAGCTGAAATGAGACTTCTTAGAAAAATAAGAAAAAGAAGGAACAGATTTCCTGCAACCACAGTGATTTACCTAACATGAGGTAAACTAAAATAAAACCACATGAGAAACTGTAACAAGCTCTATTAGAGTGACACACTTGTCAGCACTTCTGATAGCTCCTGATATTTAAGGAGAAAAATAATCACATGCATGCACCCAAAAAACCTGAACAAATTTACTACTGAAAAAATAGACAATCCCTCTGAAATCAGGCATGCAAGAGAGCAACAAAGGCACTATCTGCAGTGGTCTTACAGAGAAAACCACTGAAAATGTAAAGAGTTGACTAGCCACTTTCTAAAAGAAGTAAAGCATCCTTTAGATATCTTTTCAGGTTTAAAAAATTATTTTTTTCTAATAACAAAAAAAAAAACAACTTTTTTTTTCCTTCCCATATTCCCTTGTCTTACAAAAGACAGAAAAAGGAAATCCTTAACAAAAAATAATCAAGGAAAAGACATTCTTGCATTGATCATGTCTCAATCAGTACTCTAAGTTCATCATTTCTCTGTCAGGAGGTTTCATCAATTCTCTTCTGGAATAATTCTAATCATTTTTTCAAATCTCCCAAGATTTTTGTGCAATGTTTAACATTCTTTTGACAGGAAAATTTTCTATGCATTCGTTTTTTTCCATTTTCAAGGAGGGTGATTTTATGTTATTTTTGTATTAAAGCTTTTTCTTTTCTTTTCTTTTTTTTTTTTTACCAATACATGTTAAATATGTTAAAGTATAAATTAAATACAATATAAGTATACATGTCCAAACTGTTATTTTGCTGTACAAAACGAATCGGATTTTGAAATAGTGTACTATTAGCCTATGAAGGAAATAAAAAATGCAGGTGGACAAAAATATAGGGGTTGGGAATTCTATGTAATAGTTCATAGTCATCTCCCAGAGTTCTTTTGCTGGGCATAGCTGGTTCAATTCATTACTGCTCCATTGGAACTGATTAGTTCATCTCATTGCTGAAGATGGCCAGGTCCATCAGAATTGATCATCATAGAGTATTGTTGTTGAAGTATATAATGATCTCCTAGTCCTGCTCATTTCACTCAGCATCAGTTCATGTAAGTCTCTCCAGGTTTTTCTGAAATCATCCTGTTGGTCATTTCTTACAGAACAATAATATTCCATAATATTCATATACCACAATTTAATCAGCCATTCTCCAATTGATGGGTATCCATTCAGTTTCCAGTTTCTGGTCACTACAAAGAGGGCTGCCACAAACATTCTTGCATATACAGGTCCCTTTCCCTTCTTTAAGATCTCTTTGGGGTATAAGCCCAGTAGAAACACTGCTGGATCAAAGAGTATGCACAGTTTGATAACTTTTTGAGCATAGTTCCAAATTGCTCTCCAGAATGGTTGGATGTGTTCACAATTCCACCAACAATGTATTAGTGTCCCTGTTTTCCCACATTCCCTCCAACATTCCGCATGATCTTTCCCTGTCATTCTAGCCAGTCTGACAGGTGTGAGTGGTATCTCAGAGTTGTCTTAATTTGCATTTCTCTGATTAATAATGACTTGGAGCATCTTTTCATATGGCTGGAAATAGTTTCAATTTCTTCATCTGAGAATTGTCTGTTCATATCCTTTGATCATTTATCAATTGGAGAATGGCTTGATTTCTTATAAATTAGAGTCAATTCTCTCTATATTTTGGAAATGAGACCTTTATCAGAACCTTTGACTATAAAAATGTTTTGCCAGTTCATTGTAAAGCTTTTTATTTTCAAAACATATGCATAGATAATTTTCAACATTCACCTTTGTAAAACCTGTGTTCCAAAATTTTTCCCTTCCTTCCTCCCATCCCTTCTCCCAGGCAGCAAGTAATCCAATATTAAACATGTACAATTCTTCTATTATGTTGTTATTTTGTGTTATATATTAAGTGACAATCTATCATTCTTCATTGCCTAATTAGTAATATTATACTTCTGCTTCCAATGTGTGTTTAGACATTGCCAATTGATTTAAGCAAAAGATTTCAAAAATTCTGTAGGATGAAATACAGTAATTTCCTGCCAGCCAAAGCATCTCTAGCAGCAAAGTTTTCATCATCTCAAGGTGTACTGACACAATTAGGAATATGCTTGGCAGTAAAAGAAATGTGTTATTCTATCTCAAGGCTCCTTCAACCCTCCCATCCATTTTTTAAAAAACATATATGGCATGAGTTTTTAATGGAGCTTGGCTATATATTATGCTAAGTGAATCAGTATTATGTGCTGGAAAGAGCTCTGGATTTGAAAGCAGAAAATCTTGTTCCAGGTTTTAGCTTAGATGACCTTGGACAAACCATGACTACTCTCTGGGGCTCAATTTCCTCATCTCTAAAATAAGAGATATGCTTAGATAAGCTCTGATATTCCAGAAATCTCAGTCCTTTTTCCAACCTCCATTTTGGCTTAGGATGCTTCAATAATCTCTTAATTGGTCTGCGTGAATCCATTTGCTCTTCTGTCCAATCTGTCCTCCAGAGAGCTGCTAAATGATATTCCAAATGCACAGTTCTCACTGTGTTGTTCTTCTCTTCTGCTTGAGCAACTTCAGTGTCTTCTTCTTGCATTGAGGATAAAGAACAAGCTTTTTTTTTTTTTTTTTGGTGTTTAAAGCCCTTCATGATGTGGCTCTAATCTCTTTCCAGGATGACACTATATCACTCGCCTTAATGTTCTCTACTCTCCAACCAGGCCGACCTACTTTCTGTGTCCTGTGCATATTCCCTCTCAACAACTATTGTGCTCTCCACATATATTGTATCTAGGATATACTGTGCCATATTTAACATGTATAGGAATGCTTGCCATCTAGGGGAGGGGGTGGAGGGAGGGAGAGGAAAAGTCGGAACAGAAGTGAGTGCAAGGGATAATGTTGTAAAAAATTACCCAGGCATATGTTCTGTCAATAAAAAGTTATAATTATTTAAAAAAAAAACTATTGTGCTCTCTTTCTTGTTTCACCTCCATTTGCTAGAACCTCGAACTTCAAGGCTCAGCTCAGTCACCGCCTCCTCTAAAAGTCTTTTCCTTATTTCTCCAGTTATTATTGTTCCTACCAAAACATCAAGTATTTATTGTGTAGATATCCTTTACTTGCCTTTGAACATATATCCTCCTAGTAAAAATGTAGGCTGTTTAAAGGCAAAGATCATCTCATTTTTGTATAGGAATCTTCAATTCCTCAGTGTCTAGTTTAGAGTGTTCAGTTGTTCAGTCATATCTACTTCTACACAACCCCCTGGACTTGTGTCATGAGGTTTTATTGGCAAAGAAAATGGAGTAGTTTATCATTTCCTTCTCCATTGTGCCCCTATTTTACATATGAGATAAATAGGAGTTAAGTAATCATACAGCTAGTATGTGTCTGAAGCTGAATTTGAGCTCAGAATTTCCTGACCCTAAGCCTGGTTCTCTATTCATTATATCACCTACCTGTCCTCTAGCAATGGAAATCAACTAAATAAGAACAGAAGACCTTTCTCTATATACACACTTAACGCACAGATACTGACTTAGTGCATCAGTTCAAATCAGAGTTTAAATTTAATCATTTTATGCATTTTTGAATTAGCATGTATTCTTTAATCCAAATCTAAATTGAATCGATAAATTCAACTAATTTCATTAATGTTCAATTAATTAATTAATTAATTGGATTAATGTTTTACCATTACACAAATTATATGTAATTTTAATTTGTGCTACTAGGTGCCTTTTTAGTATTCCATGCAAGTGTTTATTACTATAAATTATGGGCCTATATCTACAGGTGGTAACTTAAATTATTGAATTATTGTAATGTGATGCATTGGAAAGAACACTGGTTTTGCCGCAGAGGATTTTATCCAGCTGCAATGTACAATCTCTGTACTCTTGGACAATTAACATTATATATAAATAAGATGTTTATTTACAATAGATAGGTTTAGCAAATTAAGCTTAGTGAATTGAGGAAGTTTTATTTCTTTTAAAATTAATTTTTAATACCAAAATGCTCTTGTATGAAGTGTCCCATTATTTCTTTCTAGTTTGCCTACTCTAGAGGATTAAATGGTTTGGGGATTGGAATCTGGGCTGATATAATAATATAACTAACATTTATATAGTACTTACTTTCTGCCAGGCACTGTGCTAAAATCTTTACAACTAGTCTGTCATGTAATACTCATAACCCTGTGATAGTAGCATTATTATCCCCATTTTATAGTTGAGGAAATGGAAGCAAACAGAGTATAAATGACATTCCCAGGATTACATGGTTAGTAAGTATCTGATACTGGATTTGAACTTTGTAAGATGAGTCTTCCTGAATTCAGAGCTGGCACTCTATCTGGTGGCTGTGCCACTTAGCTGCCTTTTTTCGTATCCTGTGCAAATGTTTATCCCTATATATTATGGATCTGTACCTTAAATTATTGAATTATTGAAATGTGATGCATTGGAAATAACACTGGTTTTCAGTAGAGAATCTGGATTTTAATCCAGCTGCAATTTATAATCTCTGTACTTTTGGATAAATGGCTTCACATTTTTTTCATCTTATTTTCCTCATTTGGAAAAATTACAAGTGTTTTAAGATTTTTTTCTGTAAATTGCCTTTACAGATAAATTTCTAGAAGTCTATTAAAAAGAGACAGATTTGGAAACTTAATTTACTATTTTTTCTGAAAGCATCAGAGTTTGTTTACATTGATATATGGTCTCTTTTCTTCAATTATCTCAAGCCCCTATTTCTCCAAAAGACTCTGATTCTCTATGTGTCGGGTTCAGTAAATCTCCATCACTTTTAAACTTGGAGATATAATTAATGTAGAGAATACCTTCTGAAAGGAAAAAGAAAACATCTAAACTGAAGCAAAGTGATGTAAGCAGAACCAGGGAAACAATACACAAAATGACTACCACATGTAAATGGAAAGACAACAGATTGAAACTGAATCCAGTTTAATTATATTGACCAAGCTGTGTCCTAAGGAAGTACAACCCATTGCAAATGAGCTATGTTCCATTCCATGGTGCATAAACTGAACTTCTTTGGAAACCTCCTGAGGATACATTATCTTTAGAAATTTCCCCCTTGGTTCTTTGGTCCCATGATAGTGACAATAAATATCAAGATGATTAATCATTGAGTCCTACTCACTCAATAGACTTTAAGAATCAAGACAGTTCCCTTTCTTCCTCCCTACTCTCACTCTCTCTCCCTCTCCCTCTCCCTCTTTCCCTCCCTCCCTCCTTTCTTCCCTCCCTTTCTCCTCTTCTCTCCTTCTTTTTCTTCTTCTCTCTTCTTCTTTCTTTTTGTGTCTATCTCTGTCTCTGTCCATTTGTCTATCTGTTTCTCTGTGTCTCTCTTTCTGTCTCTGTCTGCATGTCTTTGTCTCTGTTTCTGTCTGTCTTTCCTCTTCTCCTTCTCTCCCTCTTCCTCTCTCTTCCCCCCCAAGAGTCATATAGTTCTCTCTAACTCTACTTCCAAGGAGGAGTAGGAGAAGGGCACTGGCCCTATTCTGGCAGAAATGGCAAATTGTTCACTCATGGCAGCCAGTACATGTGTTGGCCCTAAGGTGCTTGAGATTGAATTTCAAAGCCTTTGCTGCCTCTTTTTTCCCTTCTTCCCTTAACTAAAAGAAAATCTTGAGATGAATAGACAACTTTGTGAGTTGGAGGAAGTGGAAGTTCCTGGTTCTATTTCTTATGGGGATGAGCCTACATATATGAGCCATTTATAAGCTTTAAGTGATTCTCATATTACCCCCAAAGACTGGGAAATAAGGTCTGATCCACTTCGTTAAAGATTATTTTCCTTAAATTAGGTCAAAATGTATGGTTACAGAACTAAGAAGTTCCCAATAGTAGTATAGGGAAAGGATAAGCAGCAGTTTTTTGCCTTGTTAACAATGCAAAAGGAATGTACCTCCCTAGCTTTTTTATTCAAGGAGAGGAGGAGGTGAAATCACTGTGAATGTGGAACAAGTTGGTCTTCTTGATGTATCATTAAATAGTTTTGATGAACTGCTTTGTTCCCTCCTTTCTATCTTATTTTTTTTGTTGTTGTTGTTCTTATGAGGGAGGATTCAGAGCTGAGGAAGGAAAGGGCTATATTGGGAAATGACAGTGATATGAGAAGATATTAGTAAAAGTTAATTTCAAAGATGTATTCTTTGGACAAAAGAGTGACGTGTGGTTTAGCAATTAATTAAAGCCCTCTATGCTGTAGTCTTTGTTACATATATGGAGGTGTTATCTTACTGTTGTATAATGTCAATGAGCTTATCCACATCATCAAATTGTAGAACATTTAGTTTTAAAAATTAATATAGGACTTGAAACAGGTTTGAAAGAAAAAAATAAATCAATACAAACATATCTTAATCCTGGAGATGAAAGTCAAAGAAAAGCAATGGAAAGAATGCTTTGTTTAGAGTTAGTCTGAGTTCTAATTTTGACTTGGCCACGAGTTCAAGTTTTGACTTGGCTACTTTTTACCTGTGTGATCTTGAGAAAACCATTTAAGTTCTCTGTGCCTCAGTTTTGTCAAATGAGGGGATTGTGCTAGATGACCTATAGAGCCACTTTCTGTTCTGTATTTATAATCCTTTGAATTTTCTTCTGATTTAACCTACAGAATGAAACTATCACCACAGTGAGATTTGGAAGCAGTATTTAGGAAATTGGGGTCATGGAAATATGAAAAGCAATGAATTGATGGAAGCTCTCTACCAGTACAAAGCTAGGATTCTTATCATGAGTCAGATCTATGATTCAATTAGCTTACTATTTATTCTTTCTTGGACTGTAATACTCAGAGTTGATTTCTGGGAGGAAATAGTTGTTTGCCACGCTTTTAAACTTCAAAACAGTAGAGTTAGACTTCAAAACATCTTTGGTTTGCTTTAATAGCCTATTATGGATATGTCATCCAAGATTCTTCTGGATCTTAGAAGCCTTGTTTATAAAATGAAGTCTTTGCTGCTTAGAAGAAAGGCTAGACTATATGGTCTCCAGAAGTATCTTCTAACTGTGTGTGTGCAATTTCTATCCAATTTTCATAATTATTTCTTCTATGTATTTATATTTTCTGCCTACTGTGTCGCCTCTGTTCTCCTGATAAGAATTATGTAGATTGTGATCAATCAGTCAATAAGTATTGAAGTACCTACTATGTACTAGGCAGCCTTCTAAGCTTTAGGAATACAAAAAGTCAAAGAACATTTTCTGCCTTCGAGGAAGTCACAGTATAGCAGAGAAGACAACAAGTGAATAAATATGTACAAACAAATTATATGGAAAATAAATAAGAAATATTTAGAAGAGGGAAACCTAAGAATTAAGAAGATAGTATAGAAGGTAGTATTTTAGCTGGGATACAAAGCATATGATGTAATGACCATGCTAGATAACAGATGAAAAATACTAGTGTTTCTCTTACATCCACAAAAATATCTCAAAAGTCCTAGATGAAAACTGTTGTGATAAGGGAGCCACCTGCCAGTGGCTGCTGGAGGTCCAACTCAGACTTATAGAATGGATCTCTTCATGTTAGAGGATGATGAAGATACAAGGAGACTGAGAGGCAGTTGTGTTGTCTGATCTCTCGCCTCTTCCCTCTGCCTCCAATTTATTTCATTCCCAATCCACAAGGAACATCTGAGTTAGTAAAAGCTGCTTTGCAACTCCTCAAGTGTTATGATTCATACCTGTGGAGATTCTCAGAGGATTGACCTGCCCCTTCACCTAGGCATGGTCCTTAACAGAAAACTTCCACTGCATTGAGTGAATCCTCTTTGAAAGACTGAAAGAAATAGATGAGAATTACAAGGCTGAAAAGGTATGGAAAGATTCACATCCTAGAGAGATCAACACATAGCCCACAGACTACAATGCAGTTCACTACAATCTCTAGTATAGCCTCAATCTAATTAAAATATAATTGGGAAGTATCTAACAAGATAAGTAAGAATACAATAAAATATAGATAATGTTGTATTTTAAAACTAAATCAATATGCAGCCCACCAAGATCTTTATATATGAAGTAGTGGCCCCTGTTTTGATTTGTTTGATATAACTGATCTACACTAATGGAGACAACATCTATTCAAATTACAACATGAATCCATTGAAATTACCATTAGTTCTTAAACTTTGTTCCCTGCTTCTTTATACATTTTTTAAATGTAATATTATCTGTCTTTTATTTATATTCTTGATTGAAAAACTCTAGTTATTTTTGTTGGTACTCATGAATCAAATTGAGAATTTTAGTGTATTTTGGGAGTAATCCATAGAAGAAACCTTCCTGCAATGATTTTCTTTCCTCCTTCCCTCTAGAGAATCCATCCATTTATTAGATCAAGTCAGAGCTAGAAGTAGCTTCAGGAAAGATGGAGTAGATATTGTTGTCACTTCCTCCCTGTATAGTTGATGCTTGTATAGTTTCTGGCAAAACAGTCCCTGGAAATAAGATGAGATTTGAACTGGGAGTATCTGATTCAGTTTCTGTTCATTCTGTTGAGATAGTCTGCTCCTCCACTACTCATAGGATTTCTTATTCTTGGTGTGGTTTTCCATATCGGCTAAGATAAATGCTGAAGGACATTTTTCTCCTAAGATTCTCACTCCTCCGTCCCACCCCCACCACGCCAAGCAAATAACTGGAGTGAACATTGATTTATTAAGTCATTTTTTTCCTTTTCCCCCTTTCATGGTCCCTGACCCAGGAGGCCTGAATACTTTCCACACCAGCATGCTTGTTAAATATGGCCCAACTGGCTGGAATGGGGCATTGTGACCTGAAGGAGCTTCGCATCAGATATGTACATTGCCAAATTTCTGAACTTTCTCCTAGCTCAGAGTCCAGTGCTCCGGATCTCAGTTCTTCATTGTATTGGCAATGTATGACGTCTGCAAAATCACCACTTCAAAAGGGGGAAAAGACGGTTTAGGGAAGCAAGGCAGCTTTTTGGATACTAAATAACTGTTACAAAACAGAACTTTGATGAGTTATGTATAAATGAATCAGAAGCAGACGAGTTACATTTCTCACTGAATATATTCTCCTCTCCCCACTTCCACCCTTTAATTCACACACACACACACACACACACACACACACACACACACTTCCAAAGAACTCTCACTTCTCTTCTAGGAGAAAGGGGCTTTAGCCACATGTTGAGCATCCACTGATTCAAACTGGTTGATAAGTTCTTAAGGCTGCTTTCCCAATCCTACCAGAATCTGGATTCTTTCTTCCCTTCTTTTTCTCTTCCAGCTTCCCCAACAAGTCCCTCATTTGGGAACTTTAGATGCCGACATTGGCTGAAATACAGAGAGATAGCTCTGCACATTAATCCAGAAGAGCCTTTGTTTAGGATAACCTGACTATCATGTCCAGGGGTGCCAATTTTTCTTATTTTTCATATGTGACATGGAAATTGTAAAACAGAATAGTAGGGATATGGAAATAATCAGGTAATGGGTACTGGTATAATCCTGTCAGTTATGTTTATGTGTAGATTCTCTTCAGGGAAATGGTGAACTACAAATCAGAGAAGAGACATAAGCTCTCACATATATGAACACTAATGCATTCTGCCCCAAAACAGAAAAGTTTTAAGTATTCTGACCAAGCTTCCTTAGGATAGGAGAATAGGATTGTTGAATCACAGAATCTAGATCCATTCTAGACTCTAACCTAAGAGATGAGTTACCTCAATAATATGCCTGACAAGTAGTCATAGTGATCATCCAGTCTCCCATTAAACAGTTGAATGGGTCTAAATAATTATAGCATATTGAAATATCTAGCAACTATTGCTGTGTCCCAAATTGGTCAACCAAACTATCTCTAAATGTCTGGAAACAATTTATTGTAGAGCCCAATAAGGAATGTGTAGAGAGGATCTAAGTCCTCCTTTTTGGATAAAATAGGAAACTAAGGTTTAAGAGAACCAGGAAAATAAAAAAAAATGGAATTGTTTGAGATTTCTAAAATAACAATAATGGATCAATCAGGATTTATTCTAGTTGTTTTTTTATTCAGATCCAATTGTAGTTGTTCAGTCAATTAATAAACCAATTCATCTACAAATAATTATTGAATAAATATCAGAGACTAAGCTTGTATTTATTGAGGATACAGAAATGGAGAAAAGATTAACCAACAGCAACAATGAAAATCATTTTTGCAAAAATACAAATCTAATTTGTGAAGCATAAATGGTAAGTACTATAATGAGGGAGGTCAGTATAACTTTTTGTTACTAGTATAACTCAAAGTAGCAATTTTTTCATTCAATGCAAGAAGAGTGTCTAAGATGCTGGAAGGCTCCTACTGAGAAGACTGGGAAACATCAGAGATGGGTCAGGGAGGAACTCATTTGGAGTAGAGCAAAGAAGCATACTATTATCTAGTAGTGTTCTGTTTTAACTACTTGTTTAGATAACTAGGTTCTAAACTTAGTGGTTTCTACTGTGCTAAAGGCCAATACTGTTGGAATCTTCTAAATTTTTATACACTAGAGCAAAGCTATAATTGCCCTATCTTAGTTTCAACCCTGATTACAGGGAAGGCATGAAAGAAGAAGTAGAACTTGATCTCAAAAGGTAAATATGATTTATATTAGCAGAAGTGTAGAGGAGTAGAAATTCTATATGTTCCTCTTTAAGCTATGGCCACATGAACTTGAAAGTTTTTCAGCCATCATTTCAGATCCCTGTGTTTTTTTTTCTTTTTTTCTGTCCATCTGATTCATTGAAAGGAAAGGAATGAAAATAGCCTATTCAATTGAAGGCAACATAGTACAGTGGGAAGAGCACTGATTGTAGAGAGGGGTATCAAATTCAAATAGGAACCAGAACCGCTAAACTCTACATAAGGATCCCTGCTGCCTTCATATTAACTTAGAAAACTTACATATTAATGTTATCTGTGTTCCATTGTATTTTTATTTATTTTGTTAAATATTGTCTAGTTTTATTTTTAACCTGGTTCAAGCTACATTTCTTTTAAGCTGAGGTAATTGGGGTTAGGTGGCTTGTCCAGAGTCACATAGCTAGGGATAAAACAAATAAGAATTTTTGAAGGATAGAAGAGAAATAGTACTTTTTTATGGCACTAAAAAAGGAAAGAAGAAAGTAGGTAGAAGGAGTTTGAATATTATAGAGAGGATGATAATGGAGGGCAGATTTGCTAGTGAAAAAATGGAAAGGGATGGGATTAAGTGTATACAAAGAGGTTGGCTTTAGCAATGAAAAAGACTACTTCATTACAAACTGGTGTGAAGGAAGAATTACTAAGGGAAGATATCTAAGGATTTGAAATGAGAAGAGAAGAGGGAACTCTTGGGAAAATAAGCATGGGGGATGGGATGGGTAAAAAATGAGGTGAAGTCCTTAACAGAAAGAGTGCAGAATGGGTTGTTGTAAGAGTTTTGAGAAGCAATGAAAATGGTGGGAATAATTGCTAGAGATAATAGTATAAAGAATAAAAGAGAAAGTGGTATAGATATAGGATATAAAAAAAGAAAGGTTGCCTTATTGAAGTGAGGACCCAACTGAAAAATAGTTAACATAAACTTGTAGTTGACTGAATCAGCTCTGTTTTGTGATTTCTTTCTTCTCTGTTCAGCATCATGCACAGAGGAAGAAGAGATGTAGATAGGTGATGGGAATAATGTGGAGTTAGACTTTGCTAAGATGTACTTAAGGATAGGACAAAAGAGTAAAGGATTTGAAAATAAAGGACTGTGTAGACTTGAAATGGTTTACTAAGGGGTCAAATTTGGGAATGTAAGAGAGCATATTCATACCAGGTAGGTTACTATGGGGATGGAGATATTAGAGGTCACACAGAGGAAAGAGAACAGGGTCATAAGGTATGGCAAATGAAGGAATGATAAAAGATTATAATCAGATAAAAAAAATTAGGGTTCATGAACTTGGAAGTAGAAATTTTGTGGATAATGGCAAAATCAAGGATATGATCATTTTTGTATGCATAACTGAGTTGGAGTGAAGTAGAGAAACAAATAATAAGAATTGAATAAACTGAAGAACTAGCAATGAAACAACAATAACAATCAATATCTATGTTGAAATCTTCCTGTGAGGGCAAGAGTTTGGGTGGAGATAAAGGCATTGAGCAAGACCTGAAATCATTAAGAAAAGGGAAAATATTTTGGGATTAAGTAGAGTAAGTACACTAGGATCTGGATTGGTAAATAAATTTGGCTGCCATAAATCTCAGAAGCAGAGAGGTTGCTGAGTAATGGTGGTTGAGGAAAACTCTAGAAGTGGCAATGGGGAGTAAAGAGGATTCCAATTCCCCCATGTGTAGTCAGGAGATAAGATAAATAACATAGACCTAAAATAATTTGCAAATCCCAGTCTTCTTTCCTCTTCCCTTCCCTCTAACTTCTTTTTGAAGCCTTGTTTTGCTGGGAGGCCACAATTAGTATTTCTTTTTCTCATCAAAAAAGACAATAACCAAAAAACTAAAAAATAATTAATCATTGCCACAGATCTGAATGGATTGAGATTTCCCCAAATACAAAATATTCAACTCTTTGAAAAGTTCTGTTTAGTGGTTTAGACCAAGGAAGTTCATTGGAAAGAGTTATTATTTATTCCACACTTGGTAGAGTTCAGGAAAGACAAATGGACTTCCATGTGTCTTTGTAAAAAAAACCCTCCACTGGGTTTTTGGACAGCTTCATGAGGTTGTTAACTGGCACCACCGTACACACAGTGCCTTGTTAGCAACTGTTTGGCTAAGGATGAAGAATCTCTAATTATATTTTAGAAATACAATTTAGGGAGTTGAAATCTAAAATAACTGTCTCAAGCTTCAGAAAACATATCTCTGGAAACCATCCACAAAAGGATATTTGTACTTCCCAAGGGGATCTGATGAGGGCAGAAAGCAAGTCAGATTTTTCTGTATTTGAGTCAGTGGCTTCCTTAAAGTTTACCCGGGTATTTCTTTAAAAGAGTAATTGCTCTGTTTTCTCAGGAGCCCAGAGCCATCCGGTCCCCAAATCAAATTCTCAGCTTAAATCAGAAGGTTTAAAATCCAGTTATTTTAAGTGCTACATTTTTTTTTAAACGTGTATGTCTGGTTATATTTGTATAAGCGACTCTTATCAGATACGCACAGCAAGTCAAGCTGTATGAAATTCAGCAACACATGCCAAAAAGACAGAGAGAGAGAGAGAGAGAGAGAGAGAGAGAGAGAGAGAGAGAGAGAGAGAGAGAGAGACTGACTTAACCTTCTTAGCAGGAGGGGCTCATATTTTACTTTCATTCCATTTCTAAAAATGGCAGATGTGAAATAAAAAAAAAAACAAGTTTATGTGTTGAAGGAAGAAAGGAGGAGATTGATGTGATTGATTTGCTCTGGTTGCTTGAGGCTTAGATCCCTAAGCCCCTTTTCAGAATGGGGTCTGCATGTGGATAGACAAATTTGTTCAAACCAAAATGACACCATTTCCTCTCTCTTTCCTTTGCTCTCCACTATGACCATAAAGGGGGATAATGGAACTGTTCCATAAGATTGAAGTTGGGGGAAAGGGTGGGAATGAGCAGTGGAAAGGGCAGTGCTCTACAAATTAGGAGGGTCAGTGATAGATGAGCTGATACATAGCCAGGTGGAATTTAGCAATATATTGTCTATAGGGGTTAATAATTATAATTTTTGGAGAGCAACATTTTTCTTCTTAGATATTCAAATTATTTAATAGACAATATCTTCTTATTCCTCTCATTTGAAAAAGGCCTGGCTATAAATTTTTCTGAAGATCAACCTAGCTAAATTGGGAGACTCATCCTTTAAAAGTTCACCTTTGAGTGATGAATTATTTTTGGTCATAGTGCTTCATAAAATTGCCTACTTACTAAATGTGGAGAAGCTGGTATCTACATTAATAGAGGTAAGGAGTGGTCAGAAAGACTTGAAATAAAATCCAACCTCAGACACTTACTAGATGTATGATCCTACACAAGTCACTTAATTGCTTGTCTTAATTTCATCAACTGTAAAATGTAAAATCCCAGAGTTGATGTGGAGATCAAATGAGATAATGTTTGTAAAGCTCTAAGCATAGTTTCAGGTACATAATAAGTAATTAGTAAATGTTGGCAATTATTAATATAATTACTACTGTTAAATAACTAAGAATGACAGTATCATTCTCTTTTTAAAGACTGAGAAAGAGAGAAGTGAAATTAGTTCTCCAAAGTCATATGGTGAATGACAGTCATATCTGAGCATGAGTCTACATTTTTAGACTCAAACATTTATTGGTCTTTTTGTTGCTGTTTATTTGGTGAGGCAGTTGGGGTTAAGTGATTTGCCCTGTGTCACACAGTTAGTATGAAGTGTGTGAGGCTGGATTTGAACTCAGTCCTCCTGACTTCATTACTCTATCCACTGCACCATCTAACTGCCCCAACTTATTGGTTTTTCATTGATTCTCATGATTCAACAGGTGTTCCACTGCTTTTCAAGATGCTGCTGAGAAAGGCACTTGAGATTTGCATCATAGATGTTTTTGATAAAAGAGGATGAATTCAAATGAATTGCTGGTAACATGTTACCAACACTGAATTTACTGAATGCATGTTAGCCTAGAGAAAAAATCTAATAAAAGTTGGTACCTTCCCCATTGTATAGTGGAAAGAACTTAGGAGTTAGAGTCACATGACTTGGATTCAAATCTCAATTCTGCAAATTACTATCCATATGACCTTGGATGGACAAATCATTTAATCTCATTTATCTTAAGTCACATAATCTCCATGATCATCTAATTTTAAGAAAGGGGATAACAAGGCATGGATTGTCTATCCTACTAGGTTGTTGTGAGGGTTAAAGGAGATGTGATGTATGAAAATGCTTTGTAAATTGTAAAATACTATATAAAACACTATATAAATGTCAACTTTACTATTATTTGTTGTTGTTGCTACTCTTTACTCCTTCCCATCTGTCTCTTGAGCCCATATTGGCCTCAGGTATTGATGATGATGATATGATAAGCAGTGGACAGAGTAGTGAGCTTATTGTCAGGAAGAATGAAACTAGAATCTAGCCTCAGACACTTGCTACTTGTTTGACACTGGACAAATCATTTAATCTCATTTACCTCATTTTCCTCAACTCAAAAATGAGGATAATAATAAGAAAGTTGTTGTGAGGATCAAATGAGCTATTTATAAAGTTCCTGGCACATATGAGGCTCTATACAAATATCAGTTCTCTTCTCCTTCTTTCCAATAATGCATTTATATAAGGGTTCCATTGCTCATATTAGGGGATGCTTTTCCCCCATTAAGAAATTCAGAATTCTAATGGATTGGATTTATATTTTGGAAAAGTCTGACTCCCCATCCCCGAAAGAAGGGAATGTTTTATCCTATGGCTTATTATACCCTGCGGTGAGAATCTATGATAATAACTCTTAAAATAGGTTTAGCTCATTGTCTAGATCTCCCCAAAAAGATAAACAGATTTTTTTCCAGAAAGTACTCAATATACAAAGTAAAAGTATAGGATACTTACTTATTTTTTCCATCTAAAGAGAAATTCTTAAAACACAAAACCACAACAAGTATTTATTAAGTGTGCTATGTTCTAAAAAGTCTATGCTAGAGATATTAACACAGTTGATACAAAATAACCCATCACTTTCATTATATTCTTCAAGAAGTTTGAGCATCATTAGACAAATCTCTGTGACAAATGAAAGATGCCTTTAAGTATGGTCATTAAAAAGCAAACAAACAAACAAACAGGAAATATGACTTCCCTGTTCTCCACTGCCCCACCTTTTCTTCCACTGGGGAAGCAGTTACCTCATAAAAATCTAAAAGCAATAGACCACAAAGACCATGAAAGTAATCCTGATGCCCGGGGTCAGGGTTAGATTTAATTTGGTGCTCAGAAGTTTGCAGGACTCTTTACTACTTCCCTTTGAACCTTGTAATGAGCAGCCTCCTCTAACATTATCAAATTTATCAGAATTAAGAATGTGAATTGCATTTTGTATGTGCCTGGGTGCATGCTTAGTCACACATGGGAGTATGGGGAGTTATCTTTGGCAGTGAGAAAATTTGTGCACTTACTCTAACCTTTCTAGAGAAATGTGAAAAGTTGTTGTTTTCTCTATTATGTGTAATCAGTGAAGCTTTCTCTAAGTTGAGTGGTCTTATCTAGCTCTCTCTTTAATTTAGGAGGAAGCAAATACATGCTTTGTTTTGTTTTCTTTAAAGAGTTACTCTACATGTACCAGTTTTATTACTTAGCCTCTATCTCTGTCTTTTATTTTCTATGTGGTGTTCTTACCTAGTCACACCAATGGAGTTGAGCAGTAAATTAATTAATTTATTAATTAGTAATAATAAAAAATTTCCATTTGATTTTTGAAATGTAGGGTTTGTCCAGGGTGATCAGATATGGAGTAAGTTACTTTACTAATAGTAAGTATACTGGTTAGGTGAATATTCATCTTAAATATAGTTTGCATTCTTTGAGATTAGGCAAAGAGGAGATGTTTGGTAGAAGAGAGAACCAAACTTGCATTGAATATTTGCTTTTAATTATTCATATTACTAAACCAATACATAGATAATTGAAAATTGATTGTATACATGAGTTTGCCTGAGTATACAAATGAGATACTTTTCTAAATCTACCATTTAAGATTGAATCTACAATTTACTCATATTTTAGCTAAGATTTTGATGTAAATTTTTAATGATATTCTTATGGACAAGATAGAGAGATAGGCGCTGGTTTATTTAGTTGGAAAAAGACCTGGTTGCATAGTCAAACTAGTGAGTAGTCCATTAATGATTTGATGTCATCACGGATAAGAAATTAGTAAATTGTCCTGCAATATCTGTGTTTAGCTTTGTGCTATTTAACAGTTTTATAAGTGAATGAAAAATCATTAGTAAATACTTAATATATGTTAAGCATTGTATGATGGCAGAGATTGCAATTTTTTTAAGACTTCGCTGCTCTCATAGAGATTATATTTTAATTGAAGACTACACCTAGAAAAAAATTGGTGGTCAGGAAAGGGAATTTTGATCTGAGAAGTCATAGTGATAGTGAATGGAGTCATAAGGCAATTGATTGACATGAACTTCTCAGAAAAAAATAATAGAAGATCTGATGGTTGTACCTAGAGTGTAAATTGGAAAGTATGTATGTGAGACTGGTATACAGAGTATATGGCAAGATAGTTTGGTCTGAGGTCAATAAGATATACAGGTTAAGTGAGTTTATACTCATGAATTAAGGCAGATCTGTTCCATGTTAGTCTTAAAGTTGAATGAATTGCCTGCTTCTATACATAGAGAAAGTATTTCTAAAGGTTCTGTTTGGAGGGTGGAATTTAAAGTTTGGAGAAATGAAGTTTCAGTAGGATATAGCCCAGGGAAATGAGTGGATGAGATAGAAAGTAAAGTCTGATTTGTTGTAGTAATTGTGTCATTTTTCAGTTATGTCTGATTCTTCATGATCCCACTTGGGGTTTTCTTGGCAAAAATATGGTCTGCCATTTCCTTCTCTAGCTCATTTTACAGATGAAGGAACTGAGACAAACAGGATTAAGTGACTTGTCCAGAGTCTCACAGCTAGTAAGTGTCTGAGGCCAAATTTGAACTCAGGAAGAAGAATCTTCTTGACTCAAGGCCCAGCATTCTATCCACTGTGTCATCTAGCTATCCAGAATCTAGTCTGGAACTGGCTAGATGTGGTGGGCTAGATGAGTTTTTACTCACTGACCAACCAGAATAGATCATCCCCTGGGTAGACTTTTATTAGCAACTTGAATAAAATAGTCAATATATGTTTATCAAATTTGTATATGACCCCAAACCTGGGAGTAATAGTTACCCTGTCCTTTGACAGAGTCACGGTCCAAAAAGACTTAGAATATTGTCCTGAATCTAATTAGATAAAATCTGGCAGAAAGAAATATAAACTCTTACTTGGATGGAAAAAAAAAACCTAACTTCACAAATACAAATTGGAGGTGATATGGCTGGAAAAAGATCTGGGGGTTTTAATTGTCTGTGAGTCGTCAGTGTGACATGTGGTAAAAAAAAAAAAAAGTATGATATCAGGCTGCATTAATCAGAATGAGGTAGCTGATAGTCCTGCCATCCTTTCCACTGGGCTATTGTATTCAGATCTGAGTGCCATATTTCAAAAAGGTCAGTGATGAACTAACCATTGGACAATGAGAAAGCTGATGAAGTTGAAATGCCCTAAGATCTTCCCATGGCATTTTGGCTAATCTGGATATCTAGCCTAATGAGAACAAGATTTGGAATATACAGAGTATAGAAATGATATATGGAAATTGCAAAAGGACAGAGTTAGATTTGATGCAAGAAAAAGCTTCCTAACAATTAGCTTTCTCTAGAGGTACAATGGGCATTCATAAGGAGATAGGGGATCCTTTGACTTTAAGTTTGGGTGGCCACATGTGGAGTATGCTGTTGAGAAGTTTTTTTGTTCAAGGATCTCTGAAGGACCTTCCACCTCTGAAAGTCTATGTTTCTGTAAATAGTAGTTGTATGGTAACTGGATTTTTGTAACTCTAATTATGCCTCAAAGTAATTAGAGAAGCTTTTTATTTACAGACATCTTGGTATGATTCCTTCTGTAAAGCAAATAAACACCTTCTAATTTATCTTTGCTGTAATCCTGAATTTTCATGTCAGATCTGCTTAAAATATGAAACATCTTTATATAAATTGAAATCAAGATTTAATATTCTGTGGGGAGAATAGCAGATGAATGTCAAGTATTATTACAATTAATATTTATCCAGATTTCTTTTTCACTTTGTGACCTGTCATTCCTCTTCTCCTCTCCTGCCCCATATCCTTTATGCCTTCTGGTAAAGAAAATAATTTTCTTAACTTATTGAAGTCACAGAATAACCTAGAAGGTTAACAGTAGAAAGGGTCATAACAATAATGTATTCCAACCCACACATTTTACAGAGGAAAAAAATGAGGTGTGGAAAGATTAAATGAGTATCCTAGTGTCACACAGCAACTAAATGAAATAGCTAGGACTAGGATACTGACTGGAAGTTTAGGACTATTTTCAGTAGAAATTTTTAATGCTTCCAAAAAAGTATTATTCTGGCAGCTGACCTCTCCACTGCTGCCTAAGAATTGTATTTTCCTTAGTTTTTAACTCATTTCTCAAATAAAACATAAAATGTTCAAAGGGCTCTTGCCTTCTTCCAGAAACAAAGAGTTGGGCAAATTAGTGATATCTCATAGAGACATCTACTTTTTGTTTGAAGTTGATGTGTTAACTCATAAGGGAAGAAATAAATCTGTTCAATTTTCACTGAGGAGGCCCTAACATTAGCGTTACTATAAAGAGACTTAAGCTGAGAACTTCTACTTTGGGCATGAGGTGGGGTTGTGGGAAGGACTGATTTGCCCCCTTACTCTCCCTCGCTGCTATGATTTCAGCTGCCAGCAATATTCAGCTGCCATCTTTTGTTGCTGTTGTTGTTTGGAATGGTGATGTAGACTTTGGAGAGGGGCAAGAGTTTTCAGGGCACTTATGTTCAAAGTAGAAGAGGCAGATTATCTCTGACCGGGAAGATTGGGAGGTCAGTAGCAGGGTTAGAAGGAGAAAGTCAGGGGAATGAGGAGGAGGCAAGATTATCTCCTGCTACACATGGACATCTAAACGGGGGAAGAAACATAACGGGCTTTATTTTTAGGCTTTGCTAATTCTCACTCTTCTAGTTCCCTGCTACCTGGCAACAGCTTATTGTCATGGCAACACCAATGTTAATGAGTAAAGCTCTCAGTGTGTCTGTTTTATCCAGCTCTTAGTGACAGACACACTGCATGGAGTTATCTTCTTGGCCATCAGATGCTAAATGGAGATGCCCTTGCCTTCTGAAGACCTTGTTAGTGCCCTTCTAAAAAGGAAAGGAGTGGAATGATCAGTCAAAGTGCTTGTTGAGGAAAGAAGTTCCTAGTTTTGCTTAGAAATTCCCAACTTATTCTTTCCTATGAATAGTATTCTATTTAGAAATGAGAATGCCAGCTTCACATTCTCCCCTCCCCCTTTGCATTTTTAAGTGGCAGTTGGAACTGGTTAACAATAACCATTGTTTTTCCAGGTTCAGGGAGACTCAGGAGTGACTAATTCCCAGAACACCTTTTCTACAGTGCCAGCCAGATTGGAAAATGAGCCATGAGAGAAAAAGTGATTTCCTCTTAGTCTTGGAAGGACTTAGAATTAAGGGTCAGGACTAAAGGAGTTAGTATTTAGACATAAGCCAAATAGATGGTCAATTCCTTCTACCTTTTTCTGATTTCTTTCTTTCCTTCTCAAATGTTTGTTTCAAAACAGGAAATAGAACAAAAATTTCAAGTGCAAGTTCTACCACAGACTATGATTTAGTCATACATCTCCATGCCTCAATTCTTCCTTCTAGAAAACAGAGTAATATATATTCTTCATTCTCCCATAATTTTTCATGTGCTTTATGATACAACATATATAATGTACTTTGAGGAAGTTAGAGAAGAAAAGACTATAGGAAAATAGTACAGAATCCCAAACCATCCTGTATTCTTACATTGTAATTATTGTATCATTTATATATATAAAGATATAGATAAATATTTATTATATATAAAGATATAGAGATAGATAACATCTATCTACCTCTTTTTCTTTTTCTCCCTTTCTCTCTGTCTTTCTCTCTGTCTCTTTTAAATATATTGTTGCTGGCTAAACATATAGATGATGCAGCTTGCCTCTGGCATGGTTAGATATCTGATCTGGGATCTGACCCACTGCTCTCCAAGGAAGACTGATTTCTGCCTTGAGGGCTATGGCTAGCTGCTTGATTCTTCCCTCATTATCTCCAAGAGAGGTACTGAGCTAGAATTATATTTATCCACATCACCACAAATATTGCTAATCTAGAGTAGGGATGCGAAACATGTAATCATGCAGCCCCAACACTCCTGCGTGTGTCAGGAACCAGATTAATAAATATGATTGGATATTATTTAACAAAATAAATAAAAATAGAACAAAACATAAATATTATTATGTTTTGAAACTAAGTCAATATGCAGACTGCAGAAATCCTTATGTATGGATTAATGGCCCCCATTTATAGTTAAGTTTGATGTCATTGGTCAAGAGGTATCATAACTCAGGAGGCCCAGCATCAACACCCCTTTCCCTAATGCTGGTTAGACAAAATTCCATTGTGAATACTTAGTAATAATCTTTATCAAAATAAATATTAAATAGAATTTGGGGAAGCTGTATAGATTAGTATAGACTAAAGAATATTCAAGAATAAATAAACTCTGGCTGGGAGCCAAAGAAGATAAAGCTCACATCAAACTAGAAAACATATTTCACTAAGCACATGTACACATTTCTCTCTAGAACTATAGGGACTGAAAGTTAAGAGAAATGATGGACAACCAGCTTCCTCTATATGTCTGTGGCTACAAAGGCCATTCAGAAGTTTGCATGTTACCTCTTTTAATCCATATCTCTCAGAGTTTTTCAACCATTTGAAGAAATCCTTTCTTCATTCTTGCAGGTCTATAGCATTAAGCTTAGCATCCTTTCAATCTATCAGGAATCCTAGTTCCTTTCTGTGCATGTAGTCCACAGCTTCACAAGGCCATCCTTCAGAAAAACTGCTCAATCTGTCTGGATAGAACTTGTATTGCAATAGTGTGGAGGTAATAGAAGCTTTGTACCTCCAAATCCCAGGTCTATCTATCATCCTGTCTGGTTTTATTTCTCTTGTTCTACACTACATAAGGTATAGAAAATGTATTAAATTAAGATAACTGCTAAATTTTGTGCCTAAGCTATCACCTGGAATTTAGCCTCTCTGAGTTATCTAACTCACTTGCGCCAATACCCTTGTATTTAGGTCTTGAGTAAATCAAGCAGATCAGATCTTAAGGTTGAGTCTTCTTCCTATACCATAGTGGTGTCTTGGGTTTACACACTTAAGTTTATCTGTGAGATGGGACTAATGATGCCATCATAGCAGTGGTGAAGTGAATCAACATTTAAATATATTGTAAAAACTATTGCAAACATGAAACATCATCAAACGTTTATAAATAAAATTGATTTCATGACTTCACCCAAAACAATTTATGGGAAGGCTCAAAATGTTTGCTCACCAGACTCGATGATGATGATGATAGCATTTGTTTAGTATTTTAAGATTTGCAAAATGTTTTACAAATATTATCTCATTTTATTTTCCACATTTCTGGGATATAGGCTACCTAGGTGGTAGACAAAGAAACTGAGGCTAAATGACTTGCCTAGAAGAATCGGAGGCAGCATTTGAACATGGGTCTTCCTGATTCCACTGTCATTATACTTACTTACCATATCATTTTAGATGACTAGAAATAGGAATTTCATTTTGATGAGCATGAGTGAATAGCATAAGTGAATCATGATTCACCTTCTTGCTTAGCTCCACTTCTAGAATTTAGCTTGGAAATTGTCAAATTATCTTTCTCAAAAATGTTTGATTCTTGTATCAAGATTTATGACATTATTTATAAAACTTATTTTAAGGAGATATCATTTTGGATATACTGTAATAATAACAAGGTTTCCCAGAATCAGTCTCAAGATGCATAGAAAAAGCAAGAATCTATGACTCTAGAAAAAAAGACTGAATGATTCCAGCCCTCAAGATGTCCAAATAATGGTCTTATCCAAGAAGTCAAAAGTCCATTTATGAAGCCTTAAAAATACTGCTATAAAATATTGTTTATTCTTATACTCCTTTAGATGAAGAAACTGAGATACAAGAAGAAACACTTTTTTTTGAGATTGTATTCAGTTTTAAGAAAGCTTTTAATTATTATTTTAATTATTATTAATTATTTTAATTCCATGCTTTCTTTGAAATTTCTACTGTGAACTTATCTAGCCTATGTAAAGCTTTTTCTATAGAATTTGTTTAAAATTATGTGTGTGTGTATATGAATGAATGAAACTGAGAAACAGATATATACCAGAGAAAAGCAAGAGGAAGAAAGAGATTTGCCTCCTTTTGTTTATTTTTCTTACTTTAAAATATTTAATCATTTATTTTTAACATTTTTAAAAAGAAATTTGAGTTCTGAATGCCCTTCTTCCCTTCCAATCCTCTCCCACTTACTGAAAAGGTAAACAATATAGCAATCATACATGTAAACTCATGCAAAAATATTTACCTACTAGCCATATCACCAAAGAAATGCAAGAAATTTTTTTAAAGCTTTGTACTCATCAGTTTTTTCATCAGTTCTTTCTCTGGTGGTGAATAACATTGTTGATCATGAGTCTTTTGGAACTTTCTTGGATCATACTGATCAGAATAGCTAAGTCATTCACAATTGATTATTGTAAAATGTTGCTATTACTGTGAATGTTCTTCTAGTTCTTCTCACTTCACTTTGCATCAATTCATATGGTTCTCTCTATGCTTTTTTCTGAAATCATCTTGCTCATTATTTCTTGTAGCAAAATAGTACCCTGTCACAATCATATGTCACAACTTATTCAGCCATTCTCTAATTGATGGCAGTCCCCTCAATTTCTAATTTTGTGACACCACAAAAATAGTTGCTATATTTTTTGTGCATGTGATCCTTTTCCTTTTTCTTCGATCTTTTTAGGGTACAGACATACTAGTGATATTGCTGTGTCATGCACAGCTTTATAGTCCATTGGGTACAGTTCCAAATTGTTCTCTAGAATAGTAGGTCAGTTCACAACTCTACCAATATTACATTAGTGCACCTAATTTCCTTCATTCCTTCCAGTTATTTCTGATAAGTATGAGATGGTACCTCAGAGTTATTTTAACTTGCATTTTTCTAATTGATAGTGATTCAAAGCATTTTATATGATTATAAAAAGTTTTAATTTCTTCTTTGGAAAATTTCCTTCTCATATCCCCTGACAATTGATCAGTTGGGGATATTTGCCCTTTTTCAAAGTGTGGATGCAGAAAAACTTGAGGGAAGAGAGTCCTTTTGAATGCTATTTCCACTATTTAATGAATGTGTAGAAAAAAACAGGCTCTCCGGGTAGAAGAAGAAAATGATAACTGTTGAAAGAATTAAAAAATAATGTTAAATGACTTTCAGCCAAGATGGCTGCTTGAATGGGAGGCAGATTGCCCATTTCCAATATATTTCAGCAAAACCCAGAAGTTTTCATCAAACCAAATAATAAATTTTAAAATCTCGTGGAAAAGTATAATAAATAACTTATTCTACTCTATAAATGATTATATTTTACTGCACAATAATAGGATCAGTCAGAAGTCAGAGAGCAATAAGAAAGGGGATACCAGAGAAGTTATTAACACCATGCTGGACAGGTTCTTACAATGACCAGAAATGGGAGATGTATAACCTCTAAGTCTTTAACAAGAAAGACACAGCATAGTCAGAAAATCCCAGTATGGTCAGAAAATTCCAGAGTGAGGACATTGGAAGCTCCAGGGAGCAATAGCTAGCAACAGCCAATGTACAGATGTATTTTCCAAATGGGGATAACTTATGTCCAGTGCCCTCTGAGGATGATACTACTTTGTTTTGAGATATCAGTGAGGGCTCTCAATAAGTATATATAAGACATAACTTCAGGAGGTAGAGTTGTTATAGAAATTAAGTAGGACCAACCACCCCACTCCAAATGTAGTATGGAGTAGAGCCCAACCCTGTCACACAGATTTAATTCAGAAACTAAAACTGAACAGGTAAGTAAATCAAATAAATCACCTGTGAGTGTTTAGAATTATTATAGAACTGGAGATATCTCCAAAATAGGAATAATACCATAACAACTACAAGCAGAGATTTAAATGAGCTTTCCACAGTATTACATGAATATTTAATAGAAAGAAGCAGGAAATAAAGAATCAAATAAAAGCTCAAGAAAAAATTAGGAAACTAATTATCTTATAATAGTAAATGATAAGCCTTATCCAAGAAATAGACTTCCTGAAAGCTAGAATAGACCAAAACCAAATCAATGACTCTACGAAATAAGAAGAAACATTAGAACAAAACAATGAGGTTGGGGGAAAAAAAGAAAATGTAAATTATCTTCTATCAAAAACAATTGGAACAGAGGTCAAATAGAGATCAGACTCCTTGAAAACCAAAATGTAAAAAGTTGGATATCATATTTCAATAAATCATAAATGAAATAATAGCTCCATTAGAATCAGAGGAAAAAGTAAAAATAAAAAGAATTGACTGATTCCCTCTCACCCCGACAAAGAAATCCTAAAAGGAAAAGTTGAAGGAAAGTTGTAGCCAAAATCCCAAATTCAATGTCAAAGAAAAAAAAATTGCAAATAGCCAGAAACTAGCAGTTCAAGTACTAAAGAACTATGATTAGGAGCTGGCAGCTTCTACTATAAATGAGAACAGATTTTGGAATAAAATATTCTGAAAGCTAAAAGATATAGGCTTAGAACTAAGAATAATTTAGCTTATAAAGCCAAGTATAATCCTATGGTGAATAAAAAAAGGAACTTTAATGGAATAGTTAACTTCCAAGTATTTCTGGTGAAAACATCAGGGCTGAGTAGGAAATTCAAAATGTAAACACAAGAATCCAGACAAATCTAAAAATAGGTAATTTTATGTGAACAATTGGAAGGAGCACTATGTAATGATGGAGTGCTAACATTCT
The DNA here is from genome assembly GCF_016432865.1 of Antechinus flavipes. Lineage (NCBI taxonomy): Eukaryota > Metazoa > Chordata > Mammalia > Dasyuromorphia > Dasyuridae > Antechinus > Antechinus flavipes. Next base: position 198,262,621 of record NC_067402.1, read on the forward strand.
AATAGAGAGATATAAGAAAAATATTCCTTCAGAACCTTAATGTCTTCAAAGGGTACTGAGGTAGTTAAGAAAAACAGAGGTTCTGGAGGTGGATTTGGCTCTTTTCTGAGGGTTTGATGAAGAGAAAAGAAAAGGGAAAGTAAAAGGAGGAATATTTTAATATGGAATGGAGAAAGTGGTGGAACCTGCTTTTTTTCATAATTGGGCTGCAAAAAGAATATATAAACATATAAAGATAGGTGGGGGACTGAAAATCAGATAAGTTTCATTATTTGCAATGAACAAAAGGTAGTTAAATATACATGTCATACCCACGCAGATCTTAAGTATAAAAATACATTAACTTTGGGCATCATAGGGCATGCCCATTATCCCTGCTACTGGGAAGGCTGGGACTGTTATATCATTTGATTTCAGAAGTTCTGAGCTACAGCAAGTTAATGTTGCTAAGTGACCTAAGTTCAGCATATTATGAACCAATAAAGAGGGGATCTACCAGGATGCTTAAGGAAGATTTAATTGGCCCAGGTCAAAAACTGAGTCTGTCAAAGTTCTCCTTCCAATAAATAATAGGATCAGGCTTGTGAGTGACCATTGGACTTTCAGCCTCAGCAAGAAAAGGAAACTCAGTGTGATTAAAAAAAAAAAAAGAAACAAGAGAAAAGGGAAGGAAAAGTGAAACTTGAACTGAGTTTTAAAAAAGGAGCTAAGGAAGCCTAAAAATGAAGGTAAGAAGAAAGAGCATTCTAGGGATAGAAGATAGCCAGTGAAGTATGATGGAGTTAAGGGATGGAGTGTAGTGCTCAAGGAGGAGCAAGAAGACTGTATTATATTACTGGATTGTAGAATAAGGAAGGAAGCAAAAGGTGAGACAGGAACAGGCTGGATTGTGAAGAGCTGGAGGTAACAGAGCCGTTAGAATTTATTGAGGGTGTAAGGAGGAAGGTGACATAGCCAGACCTGCACTTAAAGAAAATTATATTGGCAGCTTTATGGAGGGTGAATTGGAGTGAGGAGAGATTAGGAGAGCATGAGGAAGGCTGTTGCAATGGATCAGACATGGAGTGATGGAAGCCTGTTTTACAGAATCACTTCAGTCAGTGGAGAGAAGGGACAAAAATGATACAGATAATGGAATGGTAGAAACAATAAGATTTGGCAACAGATCAAAGGGAGGAATGGGCGATGCCACTGAATTTGTGATCCTGTGATTAGGAAAATGATAATGTCCTTGATGGTTAACAGGCAAATTTAGAGAAAAAATAATGAATTATTTGTATAGTGTAATTTAACAATTTTCATGTTAAAATGAGTGCTGATATATAGGATTTTAAAAATTTATTAATGAATGTTTTGGAAACAAATCAGATTTGGGCATAGGGATTAAAGGGATATATTTGATTCCACCAGGCTAGGAGTAGGCAATGCTCCCTTGGATTCAGAAGCCTTTAAGTGTCCATGCCCAGTGGGAAAATTTAGAAAATTTCCATATTTGTATGCAGAAAAGGTACTGCTTGGTGGGAATGGAGAGAGTCCATTTGGTAACAGTGAGGAAAAAATCATATCTTGAGTATTTATGTCTCTTAGATCATATTTACTTTTGGTAATGACATTTTTCAAAACATGTCTTTAGCATATGTAGGGTTTTTTTTTGTTTATTTTGTACACAGACATGGAAATCCTATAAATATAAACAACTACCATGTAAGGATTTAAGGAAAAATTTTTTTGTAGCAATTAGAGTTGTTCCAAAATAGAATGAACTGCCCCAAGAGGTAATTTATCCCTGGATACCTTCAAGCAGACACTACTTGCTATATATTTTGTACTCATGAGTCTCATAACAAAGGATTGCTATTCAAATATAGATTTAACTGGATGACCTGAGACATTCCTTCTAACTCTGTCACTCTATGAAGGAAGAGGATGCATTCCAACAGAAGTATTTCTCTGCCAAGGAAAGAAATGGTGTTACCTTTTCTAAGATGTCATAAGGAACTTGACAGTACATTCCAGAAAGTTAAAATGTGGGAGACAATCTGCCCTAAACTCAGGTAGAAAGATAAAGGAAAGTTTTGAAATATTGGGAACTCTCAGTTGGCAGACTTGAATGAATTGATCCTGGATGAAGGAATACATCCCTGAGCAGTCTTGATCAATCTGAGATCATGGCACCTACTTTTGCGCTCTTGTGTAATACTGGAATGGTTAAATTGGGTTTACCTTTAGGCCTAATTCGGATTTCAGGGATCCCCCCATGTACTCACTTCTCCTACCCATCTAAACAGCTTCCTTTTTAGTCTACAGAAGGAAGAAATTGTTTTAGTAAGAGGGAAACAATTTTTATTCCATGATTAGAGATAACAGCTTATCATTTAAGTGCTTAGTTGAGATAGCCCTTCAGTGTGAATAAGTTTAGGTTAAAGTATAATCCATCCTTCAATGACTATTATCTCTGATTATTAAATTCTCAGTTTTGATTTGTATTTCTTAGAGGCAAGAATTTCAAAGAGACAGAAAGTCTGGGGAGCCTAAATTTGGTTGAGAATTTACCAATTGATGAAGGGAAAGGAGAATCTGATACCAAAGACCTGGTGATTTTGCCTACAGTTTTCTCCATTTACCTTTAATTGGAATCAAACAAATTAAGGGCAAACATTCAATTTTATCACAGCTCCAAACACAAGCACTCAATTTCTCATCATTTGTGGAGATTCAATAATAGATTTAATTCAGAAAACATTTATTAAACTTAAAAAGTACTGTGCCATGCCTTGGAAGAGGTATAGAAATAAGTAGGACATGAATCCTGCTCTCAAGGAGCTTATAATTGATTTGATTTTTCTTTAACTTTCAACAAAGAAATCAACACAAAAATTAGATTCTTTTCTAGGGGATTTGTTATTTTTATAGAGATATTTTTCCACATTTTATATGGAGCTTCATGTATCTTCATGTATGCTTCAGTATCTATATTTCTTATTTGCAAATGTCTTTTTTTGTTGTTGTTGTTACTTTGTTCTGCCGTAATGTCTCCTGAGAGGCAGAAGGGTGTACAGAAATCCTAGTGAAGAACCCAAAGTTATCTGCCTTTCATTTCTGATCCTGCCACTGCATGACCTTGGGCAGGTCAATTAAGTTCCCTGGGCCTAATTTCCAATGTATAAAATAAGAATTCACATTGGAAATAGAGCCAAATGACCCCTCAGGTCCCTTCCAGCTTTGATATTCTATGATTCTACTACATAACCTTTCTAGCATCTGGAATAATGCTTGCTGCTCAGCAGGTGTTCGGTAAATGTCTGTCGACAATGAAATTGCACAGTCTTCTCAGCTCGCTTGTGGTCTTGTTAGGTTAAATACAACAGCTCCTGGAGATGGACCTCTTCACAGCGAGCTGAGGGCTCTGCAGTAAACGGGTTGCTGTCTCTTGGAAGTTTTGCTTCCAGCTGCCGCCATGTGCTGTGTTGAATGGCTTTAAGAGATCTTGCTGGGAGAAATGTAATTCATTTTTCTCTCCCTAAAATATGTCCATGAGGTGTAAAACAGGAACAGAAAGTGCTCCTTAGTGACTTCAGGGATGCTTGACCAGGGATGAGGGAAGCTAAGGATTATTAGGCAAGTGCCAGTCATGCCCTGGGTAAATGGGCTAGTAGCATATTTCATGTGCCAAGTAGAGGGCTCTCTGTGGGATGATGTAGGGAGAAAAACATAAAATGCTGTGTTTAATTTTAAATTTGGGAAGCATTTGACGACCGGTAAATGGTAGATATTTAGGAAGGTCTTTTTCATTGGAATGACATACAAACACAGACAGTGCTCTATCCAATGCTGCTGGCACATGGCAAGTCTGTTCATTCCCATTTTCATCATCTGGTGAAAGCCAGTTGCCCAGGGCCATAAAGCTAAGGATTGAGGAGGACTCAGCAGTCTGAATTTGGTTTTGTTCTTCCTAAGATTTCAGTGACTTTAAATGCCTTGGGTGGAAGTGTGGAAGTCTGTAATTCTTTCAGAGCCCGTGAAGCATGCACATAGAGGCTTTCTACACACAGGTATTGTACTTATAGATAAATTTATGTCCTTATAAAAAATGTCTTATTATTATCTAGATTACCCAGCATAGACTAACATATTTTTCTGAAATTTCTGTCCATTTTGAGCCACTACAACAGATATTTCAGTTACTTGAGATAGCTAAGTGGTACAGTGGATAGAGAGCTGGATCTGGAGCCAGGAAGTCCTGAGTTCAAGTCCTCATATAACTATTTAGTAGCTTTATGATTAAGGGCAAGTCATTTAAATGTGTCTGTCTCAATTGTTCAATGGGAATAACCACAGCATCTACTTCCCAGAATTGTTGTGAGAATCAAATGAGATACTTAGTAAGTGAAATATACAGTGTCTGGTATCTAGTAGGAGTTTAATAAATGCTTGTTTCTTCCTCTCATCCCTTCCTCATCAGTAGCCAGCAAGGGATTATTCTTCCTTTATCCTCCTTCTTGAAGTTAGAGAGAGATAGAGATCTGGAAAAAAGATCAGAGAGTTACGATGTCACTTCTGTGACATCAACACATTATCCTTCTGACTTTACTCTTGATCTTTGGGTGCCCATAGGGAGAATTCTTTATCTCTCTGCTTCTTCCCTTCATTAACTGTGCAGAGTTAACCTCTGAAATAGAGAGGTCAGCACACTTGGCTACTGACTTGTCTGGAAGATCATATTGTCTAATAACAATAATAGCCAGAAAGAAAACAAGCATTTCTACATTTATTTCTCTTACAAAAAGCACATAGCGTTTTCTTGGATACTCCAAGCTATTGCTGAGTTTGATATTTTTGGTCTAGTCTGGACCTTTGATTTTGTCAGAGGAAGATATATATATGTGTGTGTGTGTGTGTGTATATATACATATATATATTTATGTATGTATGTATGTATATATATTCACTGATGCAGGTAGACAACCTAGAATGTGAGCTGTAATTTTAGAGAGATGCCTGTATACAAATACAAGTGATTTGTATGTGGTCATAAATTTAGTTTCTGTAAGAGACAGGATTTGAATGTTGGTCTTTCTGAATCCTGTCTCTTACACAACTAACTTTATTGATTGCCTGTTGTTGCCCTTGGGAGGGCTGTGAACAGAGGGTATCAAAACAATCAGTTAATCAATCTATCTATCTAATTTTTTTTTCCATCAGCTTCAAAAGGAAGAGGTCCAACTTGCTTTTCTCATAATGGAAGTGGGAATTTATTATGTTCCAAATCAGAGTGAGAAACTAATCCTTCTAACCTACTGTGAAGATTTTTCTCCTGATCACCTGAAGTCCTGGAAACATTTTCTTTCCTATACACCATAGCCGTTATTAGATATGCACCTAATAAAAGGATTGGCAGAGCACATGCATCACTGCAGCCCCGAGAGATTTAGGAAAGAAAAGAATATTTTTCACAGCTTCACAGGCTACTGACTGGCCTGGTGAACCAGAGCAAAGAAAATGGGTTCTTCTTAGAATTGTACTCTCTCGCTGCAGAGTCCAAATCCAGAAACAGGAATCAGAAATCCAGAACATTTTGCCTGCTGTGAGAAGGCATAAAAGGAAAGTTGGTTTCTGTTTTTTTTTTTTAATACATTTTTCTGGTTCTCAGTAATTGGGAGAACTAGATTTTAATTCCTTTTTTTGCTCTTACATCCAGAGACAGCATAGTGTAACTAACAGAAGAGACAGGAAGGGGGAGTCCAGAGATAGGCCCTTGTGGAATTATAGACTGGGTCTCTAGAGAAAGAGTATAGCATCTCCCTTACCTACCTGCTTGGGTGTCTACAGGTAGTAGTGTGTTAGTAAATGTATAACAGTTGGCTCTCTGGAAAAAAAAAAAAGCATACTTATGACACAATTTTAAGGCAATCACTGTTGTTAAACAGTATGATGTAAAATGCTGTAGAGGTAGAATTGAGAGAATTTGGCAGCTGATTGGGTGTGGCAGATCAAAAGGTAGAACTGGAGTTAGATAACAAAGATTAAATGTGGATTGTGGTACCATTAATACAAGAGAAAAGTTGGGAAAGGAAGGTTTGGAAGGGGAACATGAATTTAATTCTGGACAAAAAGGTTAGCAGTATAATGATGAATTTTTGAGCTATAGCTACTCATGATATAGGAATTCAAATCTGGCCTCAGACACTCAACTAGGTATGTCTGGGCATGTCATTTTTAACCTCTGCCTTTGTTTCCTTATCTATAAAATGGGAATAATACTTACTTTAGACGATTGTCCTAAGGAAGTCTCTTTGCAAACTTTAAAGCCTTATGTAAATATGTGATATTTAGCCTTGATGAGATCATAGATCCTTTGAAACACCATAATTCCAAAAGTGTTTTTATAAAGCAAATTTTCTATACAAACACAGGGAAATATTAGCTACAATTTGAATGTTTCTTTTTCTGAAATATTGAAAAATATCTACAATGCCTATTCATTTTTTTTTTGAATTAGAAAATTTAATTCACTCAGATGTTTATTGCTATAGGATTGTTGAAGCGTAGATTCAGAGCTGGGAGAGGTGTTTTAATAGATGCCACAGTTCTATGCCACAAAATCTTTTCTCATAATGTGGCTTTATTCCCAGCAGTCTTTTAATAGTGATTTTAAAGGTATGCATTGTTAGACTTCCTCTCCCTTTAACTGATCAATCAATCAACTAGCATTCATTAAGTGTCTGCTAAATACCAGGCACTGGGCAGAGGCAAAATTGTCCTTACCCTTCAGAAACTTATATTCCTCCAGAGGAAACAACAATTACATAGAGAGAAATATATACAATTGCAAAATACATACATATAGGATATGAAATTATTTTTTTCACATGTGAGTTTTGTATGTACTTAAGTGTGTTCTTTTTTTTTACTCCACTGTTAGAATGAAAGTTAAGGGAGGACAGGAATGATTATGGTTTTTATCCTCAGCCCTTAGCACAGAGTAAGACATATTAATTACTTCATAAACTGGCAGCTGGTTAGTGAAATGGCTAGAGAGCCCTGGGATTGGAATTAGGAAAACTAATGTTCATGTGTTCAAATCCAGCCTCAGACATTTACTAGCTTTGTGACTCTGGGCAAGCACTTAACCCTATTTTCCTGTTTCCTGATCTAAAAAATGAAGTGGAGAAGGAAAGGGCCATTTCAGAATCTTCCAAGAGCACCCCAAATGGGGTCACAAAGAGTCAGACATTACTCAACAACAACAACAAATTTAATCCCCATCCTGTTTGCTGATTGATCAGTTGCTTTGGGGAGAAAGAGTACTAGAAGTTAATGGGATCAGGGAAAAGTCCCAAGTAGAAAGAGACAATGGATCTTGAAGAAGACTGGGAATTCTAAAGGCAAAGATGAGTCAGTCAACAAGCATTTATTAAGTATTTATTATGTATCAGGCACTATACTAAGTGCTAGGAATACAAATAGAATTATAAGACTGTTACAGCTTTCAAGGGGCGAGAACCTGTACAGGTATTGGGGAAAGATAGAGAAAGTCTTCATTACAGCTTGGAGAATAATGAAACATGACTGACTCTAGTCCCTTCATAGAATGGAGCTCCTGGAAGGAGCCAACCCATCTGAGGGAAAAATCTCAGGGGCTGATATGTTCCTCTGGTATTTACTTCTGTTGTGTGGATTTTAGGACTGGATGGAATTTTCGGATTGAAGAAATTTCTGGGGTATGGCAGAGAAAATCTGGACTGCTGGCTGGAGAAGAATGAGGAGTTTATTCAAGTGCAGTCATTGAGATGAGAAGTTGAATATCATGTGTGAGAAGCAGCAAGAAGCCCTATGAAGGGGAGGGATATGTAACTGGACTGAAAATGTAGCTTGAGTTTATTTTGTCAAGGATTTTAAGTACCAAATAAAAGAGTTTATTTATTTATTTATTTATTTAGCCTAAGGTATTAGGGAGCCATTGAAATTTATTGAGAAAACAATGGCATGGTCAGACCTGTGCTTCAGGGAAATAAATCACTTTGACCAGGAGTAGGGAGAGAAAAGGGGAGTCCTAAATGTACTATTTTTTGTGTTTCTAATGGGTCTGCCAGATAAGGCTATCTATTTGAAGCTTAAGCTATGGGGAAGGAAAGGTATTTGTTTATTTTTGATTCTCACTTGTTAATGGAAGCAAACATTAGAACAGATAATTCAAATCTTTTACATTTTATTCTGGGAAGTATAATATTTATTTTAAAATTTCATTTACCTACCTAATTATCTTGATATTAAACAAATGTGGAAATTAATTCCCCTCCTCTTAGAAAAGAGGAGAGGAATAGCGAGGGGAGTTTTCAAACCTGAATCAACTGAAATCACTTTTATAATTCAGCAATGTGGATGGTGCCTCAGGTAAGGTTTGAACTTTAGGTGGCTTAAGAGCCAGTGGAAAAGTTGACTTGAGGTTAAAAATTGTTGATGGATCATTTTTACACAGGTAATTGTAGCTGACTTTTAAAAAAATGAAAGGAAAAATGGGTAAATAGACAGTGGCTTCTTAAAATGTCGCCAGAGGTTGGGTCTATTTTAATAAATGTACAAAAAACCTCTTAGCTTTATACATGGAACAATTGAGATCTCTTCAAGCTTGACTGAGGTCTTGTGAAACAGATACACAATTTTCCCTGTTGTTAAGCCAACATCTACTACTGAAATTAAAGGACAACCTGATCCTATGCTGTGATTAGTTGTTCCTGAGTGAGTGAACAGCATCCCAAGTGAGGAGTGCTTTCTCATTCATTGAAAGGCTGTAAATGAAATGCTGCCTCATCAGCTGTAAGGATAAATGTCTTGGAGCCCCTGTGATAAATTATTCAGCTGTTCTGTTACATAAAACTATTGGAAATGAACCCACCAAGGAGTTGTGTAGAAGATCTTGCCAGTAGAATAAATATGAGAATGGACACTCCCTCTTCTTGACTCACACTTTGGTTTCCTAATGGATCTGAGGCACATTTATCTGAATTATCATGAGTATTCTAATGGACTTGCACCCTAAGAAGCATCCCAAAAGCAAGTTTGTTTCTCAACCCTTGAGTAGTTTAAGGGCAAAGCAATCTTGAATTGCTTTGTGAGTCTGACCCAGAGTAAGTGATTTTTTTCTGCTCTTGGGATGCCAGTATCTCTTGGCTCCAACTTTACCCTTCCCAAGAGAAGCTCCAGAAAGCATATGACCAAAGTTATTAAATCTGTATTTTCACCTCTCCCTAACCACCATCCATTTTAAAGCTTGGAAACCCAGAAGCACAGGGAAATAAAATATTCAAGTGTGGCAAGCCTATGAGGTTTGTTTCCTCGGGGACTCAAAGTCTCAATTAGTTGTAATAGCCATGGCTGAATGGTATAAAAAATAAAAAAATACTCCTGTTACTGACAGAGGTAATTGCTTCTCTACAAAAGTGTAGTATTGAAAATAATGTTGTGGTTCTCTTATATCTTTCCACCTGAATATTATAGACCCATAGCTGCCATTTTGGATAGCTGTCCTGGAAGCAACTAGTTTATGAGGAGAAATTTGTGGTCAGAAGTCCTTGTTTTTCTTTTGTACAGTTCTAAGGATGCTATTGGAAGAATTATAGAGGGCTTGTGGTTGATAAATATGGGTTTCACTTCATAAAAGAAAATGTTACTATTGACCTGTTATCAGTAGGGCAGGTACTAAGCGTTTCTTTAATTGTGGCTATAGGTTTTGTAATATCTATTCATACTCCCACCTGTTCTCTTTTTGAACAATAGTGTATATTTAGTAGTAGAAACTATTTTGTGCTCATAGGTTGCCTGTGGATGGCTAACGGTGTAACTTCTTGCCATCAGAAAGTGTTTTTTTTTTTTTAGTGCAAAGCAAAGATCCCTATGGGGAAAAAACATGTGTCCTAGAACTTATTAATACTGTTGACTTTATTCATATGGATTAATGGACCTAAACAGTGACCTGATGGATTATAAAATAATTTTTTAGGATAATGTGGATATCTGAAGCCAACCAATCAATTTTCTATCACTAATTGCATCCAACCTTCTCTCATGTTAGAGATAAGCAAATTAAGGCCCAGAGAAAGAAAATGGCTTACTAACTTTCATATCTAAGATTTAAACTTAGGCCCTTTGGATCCAAATTGGGGTAGTCAGTGAAAGTGTTGATTGGCTAACTTTACCACTTGGCTCAAAATCCTTCTATTCCATCATTCTGCTAGTGTGTTGGTGCCCAGTAGTATTATATATCCATTGCAATATTATTTATGCATGTCTTGTATTATGAAACTTTAGGGAATAGAAAGCATTATTATTTCTCATAGGATCCTTAGGATTTAAACCTCAACTGGGCCTCATCCAATATAAGGAAATTGAAACTATGTGATTTGCCCAAGATAACATAGCTCTATGTTTAACTAAAACTCTATCCAGGTTTTCTGATTCCAAAATCAGGACCCTTCACCACATCACACTTTGCCTTGGGGTTCTTTTTTGTGGCTATTGTTGTTTTTCTTTCATTTTTGGAAAGGACCAATGACATTACCAGGTGATGCATTGACTCATGGACGGATTGGCTTTAAGTGAGGGAGAATTGTACAAAGTGCTCAAAATTCTCCCACAGTAACCAAAATCCCACTGGATTGTGACAAGTCACTTATAGTACTGTGGGTGAATAATTGCATGTCAGACTCAAGAATCAATTTCTGGATAAAGAACCAGCAGGTTGCATCTTTCTTGTGACCTGTACAAGTAGAACTGGGACAGATAATTAAGTTTTTGAAACATCTAGAAGTGCACTTTTGAAAGAGGTCATACAAAAACACACAAAAAAAAAACCTATTGCTTTTATTGTGAATTAGGGTAATTCAATGTTTATTTAAGAAATGAATTAAAAAACAACATTTTATAGAGGCAATTGTCAGAAATACCATTGGTTTTTCTTTCTTTTCAATCTAATTTATAAAGTATTTTTGTCATGCCCAAATTCTACAGGTTTATAGTATATATAAATTTATAATTATCATTTTTTAGTTGAATGGAAAGACCATCAAATTGAAGGTTATAAAGACTGGATTCTAGTTACAAGTTTCCTGACAGATTTGTTTTGTGATTTCAGGGAAATTTTCCATCTTCTCTGTTCTTTAGTTTTGTCATCAGCAAAATGAAGTGTTTAACTTTCCCACTTTGCCAAGATGTCTTCCTGTGAAAAAAAAGAAAATATTAAAAATCCTTTAGCCCCTTCATCATCAAAAAGAATTTGCTTAAGCTCTATTATATTGTTCAAAGAGAATGAAAATAAACAAGGTCTCTGTTGGTCAGGAGTTATTGTGAAATTTCTTTTAAAGACAGAAAGAAGAAAATAAATGAAATAAAACCCAAAAGTTTATATTTGTGTGTTGATGTTGTATTTATGAGGGTAAGGACTAGAGTCCAGATTTCATGGTATTGTGAACTCTTTGATGAGAAAAAAATCTTTCTGCCAATGCAGATTGGTACCTTTTTTTTTTTTTTGCAATTATGAGTTTAAATGCATTGAGAAATTAAATTACTTTTCCAGTGTACTAGGCCAATACATGGCACAGGTGGTATGCCAGCTTTTTATTCATTTTGTCATGCTGCCTCTGTATTATTTATAACAACAGTGTATTTATGTTTTTTAAATGCCATGCTATATTTGATGCAATAATAATAATTTTATATGATTGTGAGGAAATTCAGATATGTAAATTTGGTCTAGGTCATAAATCCAAGTAGAAACTATCTAAATGAAATCTATTCAGCAGCCTCATTTATAAAGAACATAATCAAAAATCAAGAATAAAGAATAAATTCCTCTATTCGCACAAGAGAATTTTGGTTGTTCAGTGTATCTAGTCTTACTTTTCACAAAATTCCAATAAGCATGGTTATCATGTTTTATGTCCATAGAAGGATGGAAACAGCAAATTAGAAGTAGGGAGAGATGAGCAGGTAGGTGGCGCAGTAGATGGAGCCCTAACTCTGAAATCAGGAGGACCTGAATTCAAATCTGCTCTCAGACACTTAACACTTCCTAGTTGTGTGACCCTGGGCAAGTCACTTAACCCCAATTGCCTCAGAAAAAAAAAAAAAGTAGGGAGAAGGGCCATTATAGGTATGTATGTTTATAACACTGAAAAGTGACAACTAATAACAAGGAAGGAAAAAATCTATAAAGATCTCAGACAAGAACTCCAAATATATAACTGTCTGAGAATATGCAGTGTACAGGCTAATAGTTATTTCTACACATCTCAATAGCCTTTGAGGCTATCTCTATATTACAGCAGAGTACAATAATTGATTATTATAATCATAATCTTGGGTGATCAGAAGAAAAATTAAGTTATCTCTCTCTGCATACACACACACATATATATGTCTTGGTTAAGAAGGCAGATAAATATGTAATTTTAGCAAACATTCTACATAAGATGGCTTAAATTGTTAACAGATTTTTTTTCTTAAAAGGGTTAATCCTTAACTATATGGAAAACTTGGCTATCCATAGCAATAAATTCCCAGTGGAACTTGGATAGTTGCAGTTTTATTGATTTAGAGCTGAAAGAGACTTAAAGAACTCACTCATTTTATATGAATCCATGCCCCCAGGAAGTTAATCATTCATCTTTGGAGCTCCTGCCCTAGGACTAGCCTTCTTGATGGGTGACTATGTGAGTAAAAATTAGCTCACTTAGTTTACTATATCTAATAATTGACCCCAGACTCATATTTCACCTTCATTTGCGGCTATCTATATAGGCAAGATGGCCACATGCTTGCTGGTCCTGCTCTCTTCTCTCCATCTTGACCTCTGACTCCAGATTCTTGAACTTCTCTTCTAGATCTATGCCTCTAATTTCTAGGGAAGTTAATCAAGTTTTCTTTGGAACACCCAAGGGCTTAGCAGGCTTGACTGGTAATTGAATGCACGCAGAGGATAATATAGAAAAGGGAGAAAGTCTCTCTTTGACCTCCTATTCTTTCCTTCTTTTATAAAGAGGAAAACATCAGTACACTACTAATCATTCTGCCTTGAAAATAGGCCAGAACTGAAGTTAGAGAAAACACAGCAAATTTTCAATTATCTAATCCAGGGAAAGAGAATACATCTTAGAAAGGAAGGAGTGTGAGGGCTGACAAGAGCCAACTAAAATCCTTGGACCACATTGATCTTTTTAAGAATACCAGTCAGATCAGAAGGTCAGAATTATACTTGGCAGTATGCTCTATCAGAAGCTGAACAAGTGGACAATAAGCAATGGGGGGACAACATGGAGAAATCACATTTGTTTTATGGCTTTGTCCTTTGACTACTATTCTGATCTGTTCCCTTTCTTCATGGCCATAAACTTGAGATGACCAACTTTGGAAAAGAAAGAAAGAAGCTGTTGGAACACCTCACCACAATGAGATCAGTACTTAAACACATCCAGATTATGACCCATGCAGGGATTGAAAAGGGTTTAGGGAGGCCATCAATCAATTGGTCAATAAAAATTTCTTAAGTACCTGCTGTGGGCTAAACACTAGGAATACAAAGAAAAGTGAGAGAGAGTTTCTGTTCTCAAGAAGCTCATAGTCTAACTGGGGAGAGACAGCTATGTACAATTCAGCTATATGGTAGCTAAATTAAAAATAACCAATGGAGGGAAAACAGTATAACTAATGTAGAGAGGGAAAGACTTTCTATGGAAGGTAGAGTTTTAGCTGGGACTTGATAAAAATCATGGAAGCCAGGAAGCAGCTATGAAAATAAGATTTCAGTTTTGGAGAAGAGTTAGTGAAAATGCCCAGTCAGGAGATGGAGTGTCTCAGTTGAGAAGCATCAAAAGGAATCCAGGGATAATAGATCATAGAATATATGGTAGGAATGTAAGATATAAAAATCCTAGAAAAGTAGATGGGCAGGTTATGAAGGGCTTTGAATACCAAAATGAAGGTTTCATATTTGATCCTGGAGGTGATGGGAAGCCACTAGAGTTTATTGAACAGTGGGGTGACATGATCAGACCTACTCTTTAATAATATCACTTTGGCAGCTGAGAGGAGGAAGGAGAGGAATGGGCTGAGGCTTATGGCAGACAAGATAACCAGCAGAAGGAGTGAGAGCCTGTACTAACATGATTGGTAGTGTCAAAGAAAAGTAAGGGCAATATAGAAAAGACATTATAAAGGCATATTCTTTAGCCATTGGCAATAAATTGGATATTGGGGGGAGGGAGAATAGGGAGATAATGAGTTGTTGAGAATGATACCTAGTTTATGAGTCTGATGATGAGGATGCTGATGATTTCCTCAGCCAGTAATAGGAAACTGAGGAAGAGTAAAGAAATTGGTGTTTATGTTGCGTGTGTGTGTGTGTGTGTGTGTGTATGTGTGTGTGTATGTGTGTGTGTGTGTGTTGAGGGGAAATAATTTGTTCAGTTTGGGATGTTCAGACTATAAGATATCTGTGGAACATCCAGCTTGAGATTTGTTTATAAGAGATTGAAGATCAGCAGAAAAAATTATTAAGCATTTTTCACTTGCATCTAACTATGATCCCATTTGGAGTTTTCATAGCAAAGGCACTAGAGTGATTTGCCATTTCCTTCTCCAGTTTGTTTTACAGATGAGTAAACTGAGGCAAACAGAGTTAAGTGACTTGCCCAGGTTCACATACTTACTATTTGTCTGAGGCTGGATTTGAGCTAAGGAATATGATGAGTCTTCCTGACTCCATGCTTGGCACTCTCTCTAGTATGCCAAAAGAGAAATTCAGGTTATACAAATGTATTAGCGAATCATCAGTATAAAGATCATAATTGGATCCATGCTGGTGAGATCACCAAGTAAAATAGCGTATATGAAGATCGTGTTATTGCTGGTGTCAGAAAAAAAAGTCAGAAAGAGTAGCCCATAGCTTTGGGATTGGAAATGTACTTGGAAGTTTTGAGGAATTCATTTTTACCACTGTGTCCATTCCATGGAAGAGTGGGCAAACACACATCTGATTATACTCCTCCCTCTCTCAACGCCCCTACTCAAACGACTTGAATAAGATCTTTGGAGAGGAAAACATAATCACAGAGAAATTGAAAAAAAATGTTAAGAAATATAAATCTCTGTATATAGTTTTGCCCCACAAGGAAATATGGGGAATTGAAAGCTGAAAAAAAATAAGAACCAAGTACAGAATTAGTCTTAAAATGTCTGAGAAGCTTAAAGTCAGAACAGATGGAACCACTAAATGAAGTTATGCAATATTCACCCTACTTCACCCCCAAAATAATAACATGACCTTTTTTTCCCTTTCTGGTCACTCAAAAGAATCTATACCTTCTCAAAGCTCCCCAACCCTTTAATTTGTTCTAGAAGTCTACAACTAGTTCCTAATTAGGGTGAATCAAGAATTTCCTGGTTTCATTATTTGAATTTACATTGCAAATTTCCATTGAATTAGGACCAATTTCTACATTTTACAAATTATATCTTTGAATGGTGTGAATTCTAATGCATGTACCACTTAATGGGATTCATTATTCACATTATTTGGATGGGACCTAGCTGTATTACTGTCCTGTTTCAGAACCTGGATTATTTTCTTAATTCATCATATATAAAATTTTGCATCAAATGAAACAGAACACCTTCTGTATCATTCCCCCCCACCTTGTCGACTTATTTTATTTTTATTATGTAGAATTTCAGGGGGGAAGGATTTAGTAAATGTTTGTACAGACAGTTCACACAAGTAACTTGTTCTATAAAATAGGACCAAGCAAATTGGCCATTTCTTTACTGGTTAAAAAGGAAAGAAGTAACAGTTTATGATTCTTCTTTGCAATACTGTACTGGCTATCTCCCACCTATTCCAGAGGAAGATTCATTTTATTTTTTATAATCTATCCTTCAAACTGCAAAGTCGCTATTCCTTCACAAATATTATCTTGCTTGATCTTGCAAGTGGCTCTTAGAGGTAGGTAAGACAAGTATTTTTATCTCCATTTGGAAATCAGAAAAGTGAGGACCAGAGTGGCTAAGTAAATTCCTCAAATTGATAATAGCCAGGGCTAGAACTCAACAAGAATCTGAATCTTAATAGACTTAAACTTATACAACAATTATACTGTGATATCACCCTGCTGTGATACCCTGTTGGCTAGAAAGAACTTGGAGTTCATCAATTAAACATAGAATAAAGTACATCCTAATAGCTTGGTTTTTTGAAAGAGAACATTCAGAGGTTTATGCCATACACACATATGCACAAACCTATAGAGCCTGATGACAATTTACAATGAATAACACCCATCATAAATCAACTCTAGTAAATCTGGAGACAGGGTCCTTATTCTTGAGTTCATAAGACTCTAGGAAGTTCAGACCTAATTTCAGTATCTTCTACACCCCTTAACTATGAGAAATAATTTCAATTTATCCATCTTGTTTGCCTTTTTAATTTTCAATTTAGGAATCCAGCTATATTGGACTTGGAAATAATAACAATATTTCTATAATGTTCTAAATTTTGCTTAGTTCTTTCATAAACATTATCTCATTTGGTCCTCACAACAAGCCTGAGAAAGAAGTGCTATTATTATCATCTCTATTTTATAACTGAGGGAGCTGAGGGAGCTGAGGGAGACAGAGGTAAAGTGACTTGTCCAATGTCACACAGTATCTGAACATATCTGAGGCAAGATTTGAACACAGGTTTTCTTAACTTTAGAGTTCTATCTATAGTCCCACCCAATAGCTACTGGAAATATGCTGTTAGCTAGCATGATGTAAAGAAACTTTGGTGGAATCTATAGTTGCCCTCTTAAAATATCAGTTTATTTATATCTTTATTTCAACCTAAGAGTTCTAAGGGATAAAAAAAATAAACATTGGTCCTTGATGATCCTTTAGATATAAATGGTTACCAACTATAAAACTATATCTAGAAACAGAATTTATTGCCAGAGAGGAAAATAGAGTTCTGACAAAAATTTGATGAATTCCTTCTTTTCTACAACCATCTCCCAGGCCAAAAGGATATTCCTTGAACAAAAGCTTCCTTTTCCTTCTGTTCTTAACTAATATAGAGACATCAAAAGGAAAGATATTCCTACCACCATCATAGACTCATTCTAGAAATCTTGGTAAATGACATGAAGATTCTAGTCCTATTTTCCTCCTTCCTTAAAATGCAGATTTGAAAAAAAATCTACCAGATTTGAAGGAACCTGAATAAGATACAGGGTATGTTGTATATGTAGAGCTCTTTTATATTCTTGGGCTCATTAGACCAAAAAGTCAGCCCTTAACCAGAACTGACTGGTTCCAAGTCACGAGATACAATCCTTGACTTTGCTGAGTGGTATTTTAATCTGTCTTCTATTTTTTTAAGCTTTTGAGTGGAAGGGCTTGTTTTAAATCAGCCTTAGTATAGTTTATTAAAAGAGAAAACACTAAAGTTTGTATCACATTTGTGGTCCTTATTTATTATCATTAAATCTTCTTTAAAATGTCTCAGGAAAACCAATAATGATCTGGAACAAAAACACAAACATGAACACATACTACCACACAAAACAAAACATGGAATTTTTTCATGTTCCTTGGAGATTTTGGAGGACAGAGTCTAGGTCTTTAATTTCATCTCAGGAGGGAATTACCTGCCTTGGAAATTTTTCCCACCAATGAGATCAGCAATTTTTCTCTAACTTGAAAGAATTTTAGTTGCCTAGGGCCACTTTGAATCTGAATGATTTGCCTGTGTCCATACAGATATTATGATATACCAGAGTAATAACTTGAATCCAGATCTTTTTGATTCTAAGACCAGTCAACTATTTCTTATATCATATGAACTCTCTTTTCAATGGATATAGAATATAACAAAAGAAAAAAAAAGTGAAAACCGATTTAGTATAGTTATAAGAAGTATCCAGATAGAATATTATAGAATTTATCTCTTTTGGATGGTTTATATTTTTTCTTTAAGCTAGGGATCTTATGAACTTAAATTCCTAGTTTCTAAAGTGCTTTAGATAGGATAGAAATCTTTGTAGTCAGAAGGAATATGTTTCCTCAGCCTTTCCTCCTTAGCTCTTCCCATTTCTTCCTATTCTTCCTCCCCTCTCCTCCCCCTCCCCCCATTCACTGGCCACAGGATAAGAGGAAATGCTTATCTTTCTTAGACTCAATATGTTAACTAGCATTTTTAAAATTACCTACTATGTGCCAAGCATAACTTAAAAGCTGTGGATATAAAGAAGGGTTAAAAAACCACTCTGCTCACTACAACTTACTTTTTTCCCTTAATTTTTCACAGATGCCAGTCAAGTAAGTGCTTTCTCTATACAATATATAGAAATATATGTTTCTTGAGGGCAGAGACAACTTTTTCTTTATTTTTGTGTCTCCAATGTGTAGCCTGTCTGGTACATAGTAGCTCCTTCTTTAATGATCATTGATTTGTTGGTAATAAATACTTAATAAACATCTGCTAAAGTTAAAAAAAAAAAAACACCCTGCTCTAAAAGAATCTAGTCATGTGGGATTTCTTTAATCAGTCAGTCAACTGGCATTTATTGGGTGCCTACTTTGTGCTAAAGACTGACGTTCTTAGTCTTTTCTATAGTTCCTAAGGCCCACCTAGGAAGCTGATGAGTGGTACTGTGGAAGTGATGATTTCTTTTAGAAATCGTGGCCACAGTAGAGTGTAGTGGAAAGAATCTTGGCTGTAGAACTGCCAGATGTGAGTTTAATCCTTGCTATGCCATTTCTTAGGTGTGACTATGGTTTAAATCCCTCTCCATTGGGGCTATATTTTCCTCATTTATAAAAATAAGAGAGTTGGACTAGATGTCTTTTAAGGTTTAATATTCTGTGACTACATCATCAAAGATTACAGCTTTGAGGCAGTGTGATATAGTGGATAGTTTGAGTCAGGAAGGCCTGGCTTCAGACCTTGCTTTATTTATTAGCTGACTGGACAAATCACTTCACCAAACTGGGTTTTTAGATTACCTATATATATGTATTGTAGTTGTTGACCTCAGAAGTCCTTTTCAGTATTAAATTTATGTAAATCTTGTAACCTCAAATGTCCACAAAGAAATGCACAAAATACAGGTCTCAATACAAAAAGGGAACTTTAGTTCACTGAGATTTGACAAAATAGGATAGCAAAATATGCTTTATTTAACTTGAATGTCCTAGGGGGTGGAACGGGGTTTATATTGTAACCCAGAGGCACAGAGAACTACTGGTGCTCATTAAATAGGGCTGTGTCGTGATCAGACCCATACCCCGTGTCAGATCACTTTGGCAGCTATGTAGATAATGAATTTGACTAAAAAGAGATTGAATTAGAGAGATTATTAAAGTAGTCCAAGAAAGAGGTGATGGAGATCTTAATGGAGGATTCAGAACTTTTATTTCCTCTCTTGAAAGGGTAGATTATGCTGATACTTTGTATAGATTTTAGCAACTATTTGACAAATGTTTTTGACTCTAATATAATAAGATGAATTCAGGAGCTCGTTGGATAATAGGTTTCAAAAATAGTAATAAATAGTTTAACATAATTTGGGAGGTAATCTCTAATGTATACCCCAAGAATCTGTGCTTGACTGTATGATGTTTTAATATTTTTTGAATGACTTGAAGAAAGGCCTAGGTGGAAGATTTGCATATATCACATATTCGGGGAGGGATGATAACCACACCGAATGACAGTCATGATTTGAAAAAATTTGACAGGCTAGAGCATTGGGCTAATTTAATTAAAATGAAATTTAATAGTGACAAATATCACACGAACTCAAAAGTCAACTTCATAAATAAAAGATGGGATCTATTTGGCTAGATAGCAATTCCTCTTCAAAAGACTTAGGGGTTTTAGAGTATTTTAAGTTCTATATGAGTCGGGTTCAAGATGAATCAAACATGATGTTGGAGCCAAAAAGCAATGCAATCTTAAACTACTTTAAAGAGAGTCAAGAGAAAATGCTAAGGGAGGCAAGGATAGCCTCTGTATGTTCTGTCCTGGTCAGATCACATCAATATTATTGTGTTCAGATCTAGATGCAGTTTTGAAGAGTGTAAGGGCATTTGGAAAAAAATGGTGGAGCCTATGAAAGAGAATATTTAATAATTTTTAATAATAATATTTAATAATTGTCTAAAGTATTTGAAGGATTATTATATGAAAAGAGGAATCAGACTTGTTCTGTTTTGCCTCAGTGGAACTAGGAACATCATTAGGCAGACGTTAAAGAGGGGCATTTCAGACTGTTATGTGGAAAACTTCCTGAAAATTGAAGCTTTCGTGAAATGGGAAGGTTTGATAGGATGTGAGGAATATGGAGAGAAGTAGAGAGAAAGTATCTCTCTTTGTCAGGTAAGTTGTAGAGAAGATCATGATTTAGGTAGTGGTTAAATTAAATAGTCCTTGAATTTCTCTCCAGTCATGCAACTCTATACCCAGTTAGTCTCCATCTCTTCATCAAGCCTGTAAGCATCATTAGCACTGTCAGTTTCTGTGCTGCTGACTTCAGAGGATTTTATTTAGAATTTTTTGTCTTTTAATGCATGAAATCATATAGAAAAGCAGATTCTCCCGTTTCCTATCCTACTTGTGCTTACCAATAAGTGTTTCAGATTATCTGATATAGATTTGGTGAATTATTTCAATCAAACACAAAAGGGAATTGGGAGGAGAATAGGAAGGCCTCTCCTTGGAGTTTGTATTCAATATATGGAGAAAGGAACAGTAATATCTATTAGAGTTTCCTGCACTAGGGTCAAGATTGCTATCTAGGAGTGGGAGTGGAGGGAGGGCTGTTTTGACAGTGGGCTGTTGTTGAAAAACTCACTCTGAAGAGCTTAGAACTAAAGATGCAGGTCCAAGCCTTTTGTACTTTATGCCAGACTGATGCTTCATAGGAGGGAAAAGCACATTTTTTTCTTAATATATAAAGGAAATCTTCTGATTCAATTGTCTGCTCCCTCACCAATCCAAGTCTCAAAAGTGTTTGGATTTTAATACTTATCATGGTAGGAAGGGTAAGTTAATTCCAAGGAAATTTTGTTTTTCCTTTGCTGCTTTTTCATATTTTATGTACCACTGCATTGTTGGGGTCGACTTGGAATGCTGAATGGTTCCAAAGAAATTCCCAATTAACTCAATTGGTTTACAATGACAGGCTAACATCTGGAGCTACAAAGTCGAGGAAGCTGTTTGGCTGGAATCCAACTTTGATCTCTCATTTTCCCCTGCTCAGTTCAGACAAGTCTGGCTAGCAGCTGGGCATTGTACCAACCCTGGCATTTTATGGTGACTATGCCAATAAATGAAACAACTCAGGGCTAATTGTTTCACCCGGAAAATCATGGGTTATACATTTTAAAACTACTGCTTAACTGTGAACTATTTTTTCTTGGAAGAATAATACATCATAAAATCCCAAGCTTAGAAAAGTCCTATGATCCATCATTCTGCTTCTAGGAGGCTGAACAGTTCCAGGGGCATAAGCATGTATTGGAGTTATTCCTATGTAAAACACAGTATTATTTAAGATCTATCATTGTGAAAGAATGAGTGGTAGGTTGAGTGACCAGGTCTTGATGTGTATGGTTATGCAGACAGGACTTCCAGAACTAACTTTTGGTTTCCATTTTCAATGCTAGTCCATAGCCACCAATTTCCTGTCAAATGTACAATAGGATCATAGACTTAAACATAAAAGAGACCTTAAATGTCATTTTTATTCCAACATCTCATTTTTACAAATTATAATACTGGGACCCAAAGGGATTAAGTGATTTGCCTTAGATTACATAGTTAATAAAGAGCAGAAAAAAGGATTCCAACCTAATTTCTCTCTCAATTGAGTGGTCTTTTTATCGCACCATTAAAGAAGAAGGGGCTTTAGGTGTATCCTAACACCAAGAATTTCTAAAGATTTCCTTGGTAGGGACAATTAGGTGGTGCAGGGGGGTAGAGCACCAGCCCTGAAGTCAGGAGGTTCAAATCTGACCTTAGACACTTGACAAGTCCTAGCTGTGTGACCCTGAGCAAGTCACTCAACCCCACTTGCCTCAGCAAAAAAAACAAACAAACAAACAAAAAAACAAAAAAACAAAAAAACAAAAAAACAATAAGATTCTCTTGGTAAATTAACCTCAAAGAATGATGGCATTAGTTAGTTTATAGGTAAATTATAGTTACTTAATTTCACAATCATAGAATCCAAGTCGGAAAGAATCTCAAAGGTCATTCGAAATCCTTATCCCCACCACTCCAATTTTACAGATGAGGAAACTGAGGTCCAGAGACATAGAGTGACAACTTCAAGTTCACCATGCAAGATGATAGCAAAGCTAGAACTAGAATTCAGGTCTCCTGACCCATAATCTTATTCTCTTTCTACTTCCCTATGACATTCCTTATGATCTGATTTCTTCTGCTGCAGTATATGTAGATATAGATATAGATATATGAACACATATGTATGTATACACATATATGTGTTTATACTTGTGTAGATCCCCCCTTAAGCAATATCATCATCGAAGCTTTGGGGATTATCTCTCAGAAGAGAAGGGCAAGGAAGTTATACAAGGGGGGGGGCTACACAGTTTTTTTGGAGGAAACTTTTCATTATAGCAGAGATAATAAAGCCTTCTTTTCTTTGCCTCATCCTAGAATGGATTCACCAGTTCCTTCTTCCTTCATCCACTACTTGAAAACTCCAGGACTCAAAGTTCTGGAAATCTTGGGTAATTTTAATGTTGGGTTTTTCTAAGTTAACCCGTTCTCCTTTTAGCCTAGAATTGCCTTTACTTTAACTGGACAGAGATGTATGTTACAAAGGTGGATGCCATCATAAAGACAGCATTGCCATGGCAATCATCACACACCTTTTGAAGAGTTAATAGCCCGGCCCAGGAGAAGAAATAATTTAACTGCTTTTGTACCTCAGCCCCCAGAACAAGAGCCTAATGCTGTGTTGAAGGATACAGTCTTCAAACTCTGGGATTTTAAACTTGGTTTCTGGGGTGTTCAGTGTTCTGAAGATTCTGCCACAATGAATATGGTACAGTTTCTAATCGTGGTCCTCTTCTGCCTGTTTGAGTTGTGGTGGCTAACATCATCTAAATCCTCTTGTGTAAATGCTTCCATATTTTGGTTTATCTCCCTGCTCCTAGCCATGGGCTTATGGCAAATGCGACACTGAATGGGCTTGGGGCTTGGCCAATCTGGGTCATGCATTACAACATCAAGAGTGCCATGGGGTTGGTGAAGATGTGACTCTTTCTGTTGGTATGGTACTTTATTAAAATACCAACCCAAAACTTTGCCATTCATCCCCCTTTTCACTGGTTCTCAGGATTCCTGAACATCCTTTTCTAGAAATAGAAAATCTTTTATCTATTGTGAAAATGCAAAATATTTTCCTATTTTCCTTTCTTGTACCCCATGATCCCGGACATCCCCAAGAGATGGTGATTCAGATTTGTTTCTACCATCTTATTTGATTTACACCTGTGAGAAGAAGATCTCTGATTCTCTCCATAGTTTCCCCACAAATGAATTAAGGCCTAAGAAAGTTGAGAGAAGAGCATCTAGAATGATCTCCTGGGCCTAAAGTTTTTCTTTCTATTATTTCATAAAAAGGAAGAAGAAATTATGCTGAGTTAGCTTGACTTTATGACTTTTTAATAAAAAAAAATGATCAATACCTTGTATTCTTTGCACTTCTCCAGTTGGAGAACAAATTCTTAGCACTGCTGGGAATTGCTCCTCAATGACTTAATTTTTTTTTAACTTGTTGAGGGTTTTTTGTTTTGTTTGTGATGGAGAGATACAGAAAAAGGAGTCTAGACCTATAATTTCATTAGTATATAGAGCTTTTAAGAAAAACAGGAACCTTGTAAAAATATGGTTTAAGAAGACTCATGATTGGATATGCTATCTACATCCTGACAGAAATGGATTCAGAGTAAAGACTGAGATATTTATTTTTGGACATGACCAATGTGGGAATTTGTTTTACTTAGCTAAGCATATTTTTGTAAGAGTTGCTTTTCTTTATTTCAGTGTAGTGAAGGGAGAAGTAGGAAAGGAAAGAATATGGAGCACATTTAATGATTTTTAGACTTATTACAGTGGCTGTAGTCGTGAAGAAGTCAAATATTTCAAGGATTCAAGATCATAATGCATAGTTGGTAGCATAGTTAGAAGACCAGTAGAAAAAATAGCTGCTAACTACTGCTATGGAGGGAAAAAAAACTCAACATGAGGAAGAAAGTACAAAGACAAATACTGAATTTTGGGAAAAGGTAATTTTTACTCATAAAATTAATGTCTTCATTTAATTCACAATTATTTTCATCTTTCTAGGTAAGCCTGTGAGATCTAGGGATAATCTTCAGAGTATAAAAATCGCCTCTCACCTCCTCAAAGAAAATAACCTTTTTACCAAAAGGGTAGAAGTCTTATCCTCATTGAGGGTATAGTAAACTGACAAATATAGTCATAATGCCAAAAAGCAAAATAATTTTAAATTACAGAAATTCTCAAGTAGAGGGATATTGCAACAAAACTTTGCATCTCATCACACATCATGAAAAGTTAAAAAAAATCCATCCAAGAGATGGAGATTAAACATGCTTCAGTGGCCTGGGAATTCCTTCTTTTAAACCTTATTGCAAACTGGTGAAGGAAAAAAGGAAAAGAAAATTTATGGGCAATAATCAGGGCTAGACTGAAAAATGAATCATTCATCAAAAATATATTTATTATCCAATTGGATAAAAGTAGTTTCATGATGAATTAGAGAATTTATGTCAACATTCTTTGATTTCAATAGCAAACCATGTAAAACAAATAGTGGTAGCAGAAAGAGTACATATTGCATATTAAATATTTTTAAATGGTGGTGTTTTGAAATAAATAAAAGCCTTGAATTGAGGAATAAAGCATCTTTAATTGAGATATCAGGGCAGCAAACCTGCTACCTTGGGGAATGCTTAGATGATTTCCCAGCTCCAAAAGCTTCTTATGCCTTTAGGAGGAAAGAGAGAGGAGACAGTGTGAGGTAATAAAGCCTGGTCATGATATCCCAGTGGCCCTTCTAGGCAAGGAAAGCCACTTCATTCTGGTGATTTTGCCCTTCAGGCCATCAATCCCAATGGAAGGAGGCAAAGACACTAAAAGCTAAGATACAATTTGAGCTGGTCTCCCCCAAGGCAATATCCATCATAAGGGGGAAACCTAGGATGTGCTTCAGCTGAACTTAATCAATAGTAAATACCTTAAGAATAGGAATGTCAGAACATAACTGAAATTCTGATATTACAAGGATCATTTAAAGGAGTGGCAGTCTATATTTTATTTAGTATTAACAATTTCTGTTATTAACAATTTTCTGTCAATGGTATAGTAAGTTTTAAGGTTTACTGCATAAACTAGTAAATATATTTATTTAGTTAATCCCAATTAATTTGCATACTTCCATTATTGTCACTATTATACATCTCTATGAAGCTTAGTTTCCCCAATAATAATTATACCACTTATTTCACAGAATTGTTGTGAGTCAAGTGCTTTGTTAGTCTGGAGGGGATGTATAAATGCCAACTGTCTTTGTTCTGTTCCTTTACTGGAGGTGTCCCTGCTTCTGGAGATATATAGGTAGGAACTGAATGAACAATTATTGGGAGTTACCCAGAAGGGATTTCTTTTCAATTGTGGTTTAGGCTTGCTGATGATCTCTGAGGTTCTATAAATAAATATCATACAGATCACGTTTGACAAATGCAATTCAATTCACCAAGAAAAATACTAAGAGCCTATAGTATCCTAGTCACTAGATTACAAAAAGAAAAAAGAAAAAAAAATTAGGTTCTGCCCTCAGGGGAGTTTAAATTATTCTGGGGGAAATATAGGTAAATAAGTAAATAAATACAAGATAATCTGAGAAAGGAGGATGCATAAAGCACTGGGAAATTATTAGGAAAGATTTTCCCAGGAGGAAGTGGTTAGACAACAGAGCCTTAAAGGAAACTAAGGATCCAAGGAGATAGATGAGGGTTAAGTATAGTCCTGATATAGAGGATTACCCTGTGTGAAGGTGCAAAGACAGAAAATAGAAGTCTGAGCTCTTAGTATGGCTGCAATACAGAGCGCACATTCTGGTTCTATGAATAAGTCTGAAAAGGCAACTTGGAGCCAGATTGTGGAAAGCTGAAATGCCAAACAGAGGGGTTTGTATGTTAGCCTAGAGGCAAAAAATTTCCATACAGGGATCTGACATAGGTCAGGTCTGTGCCGAAGGCCATTATTATAATAACATGGCTGCTGGATTTGGACAGGCAGGCAGAGAGCACAAACCTTTCCACATTTTGCTATTTTCAAACTCTACTGATAGAGACTATTTCCTTCTCCAACAGACTTTTAGAGTAAGCCACAGCTGAGATACAACTATAAGGCAAGGGAATTGTCCTTTAGGAATAACACCAGAGTATATTATCGGGGTCAGCTACCCAAGACCTTACAGGTCAGTTAGCATAATCTCTGACATCACACAGGATGTTCCCAGACTTTTTCTCAAGAGTATCTATTCTTAAACACCTCCAAAAACTGGGTTTCTGCTTCTTTCCCAGAAGCGGCCCAATTCTAAACTAATGGAAAGCTTTTTTAAACTTCTCTTTATTTCCCCTTTTACATTTTCTGCCTGTTCATTTTCTTTCCCCAATATTCTTAAAATTGACTTGTGAATTATTAAACAAATTTCTTGCAAATGGCTCCATTACTTAAAGTAATTGATTGTATCAATCAACAGTAAGGGCTAAATTACTGGATCCAGCAGAAAATATTGTTGCACCTGAAGAATCGATGCTAATTGAATCATTAGGGCATTATTACATAAAATGCAAATAGATTGAATGATAATTCTTAGCTCTGCTTGATCTATGGTCTTTAAAGCCAGATTTTAAAATAATAACAGAGCCTGATTATTCTCCTTACCTTTCTCCATAGTGATTGGTCTTTTCCTGAGTGTGAAAGGTGGGTATAGTTGTGGGGCTTTTTTCCCCATTAAAAAAAAAACAGACACAGCACAGAATTTCTTAAAGTTAGTGATTTAAATGATAACAATATGAATTAAGATGAGTTAGCATAGTATGTCATAGAGGGCTGACCAGAGAATCAGGAGAAGGATTCAGATTCTTCCTTGGACATAAATAGATGTCTGGTCATGGACACATTACTTAAACTTTCACTGTTCCAGGTAGCTCTGAAAGGTATACTAAGTTGCATTGATGAAGGGAATTTCCTTACACAGTGTCTCTACATTAAAGAAATCATAAATCAAGCAAAAAAAGAGAAGTCCAAACATATCAGGAAGATAAAGAATTCCCTGGATGATGAATAATGGCTTGGGATGGATGGATAACCTGTATAGAACTTGTCCATTTCTCTGTCTCTGTCTCTCTATAAGACACATACATCTTTTCATCTCCTTAGAATTCCCATCTTCTTTCAAGATTCAAATGCCACCTTTTGAAGGAGGCAATCCCAGCTCTCCCCAGCTAAAGTCTTTTGTCTCTTTTAAGATTACCTCCTGCCCATGCTGTATGTGTCTTGCATCTACACATTATTTATATGTTGTCTACCCCATTTGAATATACTCTTGTTCAGGCAGGAGCTTTGTATTCCCAGTACTTAGTATAAACCTGGCATAAAGTAAGAGCTAAATAAATACTTGTTGACTGTCTGGCCAAAGGAAAAGTTAGCCCTATAATCAAATAGTAGGACAGTGAATTAGATTGCCTTCAGGAAATTTTTATGACCCCAAAATTCTGCCAGCTTATCTTTCAATCTCTGCATGTATTATGTGGCTATAAGATACTGAACAGAATAGTTTTCAAAGAATTGAAAATAACTATCACATACTGCAACATATCCAACATATAAAGGACTGCTTGCCATCTAGGGGAGGGGGCGGAGGGAGGGAGGGGAAAAAAAATCGGAACAGAAACGAGTGTCAATATAAAGTAATTATTAAATAAAAAATTAAAAAAAAAAAAGAAAATAACGATCACATAGAGAGCAATAGAGAGACATGTGGGTGTGAGTGAAATACAATATATAACATAAAAAATTCAAAGAAAAACAGGAATAAAGATGTCATCAAAGGGACTATATGATAGAATACAGTGTGTGGTCATGTGGTGATGGCAAAGGATGTCAGATGGTACAATCAGAAGGTTCCAGTGTTGTCTTCTCAATGTCAAGGCTTACTAAACCTTCAAGTAAGAACATGGATGAACAGATGTAGATGGCTTACAATCTTTATCACCTACCAAAGAAAACATGCAAATCTATATCTGTTGGAAAAAACCATAAGGACATGAGATGGAGGTTTATCCTTGAAATGGAATAGAATATTAGAACAAGGGCATTGGCATTTAATTGTTTTTGGTGTTTCCTTTCAGGATCTATAGGGAAGTGCAGGGGAAGAAAATACTCCACTTTTCTAAGAAAGACAGGAAATAATTTTTCCCCACTCAGGACCAATCAGTCAAAATAAAGTTTGTCTTGATCAGAGCTTGGTTTCTATCTCTAGAGAAACAGTTCAGTATAGAAATAAGGCTCTTGATCTTGAGAATCAGAAGACTTGAATTTGCTTTGCAATTTAATTCTTTGTGGGACCTTGGACAAGTCACAGCCTCTCAGTTTTTCCACCTGCAAATAGAGATAATACTTGAATTATCTTTCTCACAGAGTTGTTGCCCCTCCCTTGGATCTTTCCATGAAATTGTGGATCTTATTGAAATAAAATGCGTTAGTGTATGCTAATATTACTATGCTATTCCCTTCCTTTCTTTAGGAAACATTTTATTAATAGTTTTCTATATGCACGATGATTCAAATTGAAGAAATAATTAACAAGAGAATTTTAGCCACTGTTGCACCCCATATCACATACTAAATCCAGTTTATATTTTCTCATAAATATAAAGATTAGGACAAAACATTGCTATAATTTTACAAATTAACTCAAATAGTAAAAATATTTACCTACCATTTTGTTCTTATTGTTCTTTCTATGTATATTGTCATAGTTGTTTTAGGAATTATTTTCTTAGATCTGCTTAAACCATTGTGTTCATGTAAGTCTTTCCATGCTTCTCCATTCATCTTGATTGTCCCTTTCTCACAAATCATCTTGAGTCATTACCTGATAACAAGGTAACATTTCATTATATTCATGTATCAAAATTTATTTGACCATTTTCCAATCAATGGTCATATACTTTGTTTCCTATTCTTTGTTACCAGAAAAAGTATCGTTATATTTCAGTTTACATATGACTTTTCTTTCTTTTTTTTAAATCATTGATCACTGGTGTATATATGAGTGGAATCTCTGGACCAAAGAGATTAGACATTATAGCCACTTTTTATCTGGATAATTATTGCTTTAGAGAATGGTTTGCAAATTGTCAGTTCCATCAACAATGTATTTGTTTGCCTTTCTGCAGCCTCCATTGATGAAGCCAAATTATAATGTATTAAGAATGTCAGGCACATATACTTGAAATTTGGTTTTTGTAGAGGAGAATAACATAATAAAAGTGATGTTTTGATTTGTTTTAGCATGAGTTGGATAGCAGTCCAATGAATCCCCAATCCTATCTCTTTTTATTTCTCTGATCTATATATATATATATATATATATATATATATATATATATATATATATATATAGCATGGTACAGCTTGAAGGGGCCATAGAGATTGTATAGTCTGATCCCCCTCAAACTTGAGTTTGAGTCCAATTATAGTTCTTTTGATACCATAATTTTTACAAATAAAATTTCTTTTTTCAAATGCTATAAAGGCTAAGTGTTTTATAGTACTAAGTGTTCTATCATCAACCCTACCTCTGGGAGTAGAATACTTGATTAGCCTTGTGGATTTTAATGTGCAATATGCCTCCATTTAGGAAAAAAAAAGTGATGATGGAAAAACTGAGTGTGATCAAGGAGCATTAGAGAAGGCCAGCTCTGCTTCCCTTTAGCTAAAAATGTAACTTGATATTTTTTCATAACAATCCAATTCCCTTAGAAGTCAACTTC
Organism: Antechinus flavipes; assembly: GCF_016432865.1. NCBI lineage: Eukaryota > Metazoa > Chordata > Mammalia > Dasyuromorphia > Dasyuridae > Antechinus > Antechinus flavipes. The sequence continues at coordinate 198,292,780 of NC_067402.1, forward strand.
ATGGTTGAGAGTCCATCCTTGCTTACCCCCTTCCTCCATGAATAGTTTTTGGGCCCAAAGTAGTCTCTCTGATGTCTGAAAAACAGCTTGAGAATTTGAATGTCTTCTGTCCCTCTCTCACAATTTCTAGACAAATATCTCAAATTTGTCTTCTTTTATTTTTCATTATTTCTTTAAGAAATAAATGTACTACTTAAGTCTTTTGGAATATTCAGAGAGAAAACACATCGTAAGTAGTATGATGGTATAGTTTTTTTAAATTGATTTCCTGAGTGAAGCCCTATATATATATGCACTTCACTTAAGCTATATGCAAATTGTGTGGACATGGTCTGCTTTGAATTCTAATTGAATTTTTGCTTAAATCAGAGAAAGAACTTTAGCTATTTAAGCATCTTTGCCAGCCTATTTCTTCTTGAACTCTTCAATATTACCTTATATCTCTTCTATAATAGTCATTCTCCTAATTCTTGTGGCAGCAAGCTAAATTATAGAATACTATTTCAACTAATAATAACAATGAAGAAAATAATAAAATATCTAATTGAAGGCTGTCATTGACTATGTTAAGATATTTACATTCCTGAAATCAATGATAACATGTTCAAAGCAATTAACATCTTTGCAATACTAGCCTAAATGTAGATTTTTAAATCATAAAATGAATTATAACAGATTTGGGTAGTATTCCCACAAAAACCCATACAATATTAATGAAACACAAAGCCTGAGACAGCTGCACAGAAATAAACACTTGCTCACCAAAAAAAAAGGAAGAAGAGGATAGACATCTTGAAAGCACAATAACAAGTCACAAACTTACAGAAACCCTTCTGGAACAACCAGACATCACTTAACTCAACAATAGTAAAAGCTGATAACCAACCAGAATGTGCTTTTGGATATAGCAAATTCAAAATTGCTAATCAAAGCAATAAGTTCAGTTGCTTTGCTTCTGGATAAAACCAATGAAAAGGCGAAGGGGAAAAAAGGGAAAGGAAGGAAGGTAAAGGAAATGAAAGGAAAGGGAAGGGGGGAAGGAATGGGAAAAGAATGGAAAGAAAAGGAAGGGAAGGGAATAAAAGGAAAGGAAAGGAAAGGAAAGAAAAGGAAAAGAAAGAAGAGAAAAGGAAAGGAAAAGAGAAGAGAAGAGAGAAAAGGAAGAAGCATTAACATAGTACCTACAATGTTCCCAGGTACTGTGCTAAAAACACTTACATTATCTTATTTAATTTTATTTTAGATAGAACTAAATGATCTTCTATGAGTGACATGCACAAACCCAGTCAATCTCTAATACTGACAAAGAAGCACTGGATAAATGGGTAGGCTCACAAGAAATAGAAACATTTGATGATGACAATCCAGGATTGGGTAGTTGCTATCAGAAGTTACCAAAAGATTACCCTTAAACATCCTAAATTTAGTGATCTATAGGGATCATACAAGGAAATGGTGAAAACAGCAACAGGTCATGTTAGCATCTATTAAATTCCAAGCAAGACATGGTAGGGTAGTTAAAAAAATACATTTTGGGCTACCTTTTGTGGGCTGATTGACACCAAGTCTCCCTACTACAGATACAAATTTTAAAAATATTTTTGTGAACTCAATAAACTCCATTGGAATTCAGCCATTTTTCACAAAGTGAACTGCTACCTATAGTTGCTGGTACATAATATTAATCTACAAAAACTAAAGAACAATGATTTTTAATAAATGCTACTACTATATCAAATACTTATAATCTCCAAACAAATTGGAATGAAAAGCTTTCAAAATATTTCTAGTAAAGAGGACCAAAATCATGTGGGAACAGAAATGAGATGCATATCCTCCCTTTGGTTGTGTCTATGACTAGAATTGCATCAAGGATAATATAAGTTAGTCTACAGAAAGTGAGTTTACAGTGCAATAATTCTATTCAACTCTGAAAAAAGCTGTTTTATTTACCTGTGCAATAATATCTAAAATACTTCAAATGTAAAGTAATAGTAGCACCTTAACTTAACTCTTGACCATTTCTATAACATCTCCATTGAAAAAGGCAAGAATAAGATAATAATTATTCTATTAGCTGACATTTATATGGTGACTTTCAGGCATGAAAAGCACTTTATACACATTATCTCATTTGATCTTTATACCCATTCTGTGATTTTGATAGGGAGTTAAGTGACTTGTCCATGGTCACATAGTATCTGAGATAAATTCTTCTAAATTCAGGCCTACCTGGCTTTAATTTCAACATTCTTTTGACTAAACCATGAGATGTAAGCAGGCTGATATTTTTTCCTTTTGTTGTTCCATTTCATTTTGTTAAATTGACCTTAAGGAGTTGCATTTTCATTTGCTTATATGAGACGTGATTTTTTGAGGAAAATATTTTCATTTTGTTGAGAATCATGTATAGAATCATGTAGCCTATAATAATTTTTAGAGACTATTTCCATTACCTATGGATTCCCAAGGTAGAACTCTACCCTTGGTTATCAGTCAAAGTAGAAGGTTTAATATCATTAATTTGGATATTATGGTCAGGATATTATTCTCAATGAGGATAATAAATGAGGAAAATAAATAAAAAATAATAAAATTCAAAAGGAAATCTGCTGAAAATACTTCAAGGTATTTAGCTACAATCATTTTTCTCTTGAAATGTTATTTCTCTGTTGTCCTGTGCCCCTTCCTAATCATAGTTTTTTCCCTTCTTCCTCTACTTATACAATTTTATCCAAATTTAATACATTTTCCCACCCCTTAGCAGACTCACTTCTGAAGAAGCAAAAATCTCTAAGTTTCAATATCAGGGCAAAGGAGAACCCAGGAAGGAAAAATGCTGATGTAAAATCAATGCAATAGGACACAGATCATTCTGGACTTCTATCATGTGGGAATAAATTATTTTTTTCTCCTACCATAGAAATCCAGTTGTATCTCCAATTGGTGGGTGGGGGTGGGATATGGAATGTACAAGTAAGTATGTCTGCCATGCCAAAATCATTGACTTATTTTCTCATACTCTTTGAATTAACTCTGAAGTTCTAGGAGATTTTGTTTTCTTTTACTGGAAAACCCAAAGCAATACAACTCACAGATCCATCAAAGAGAATGAAGCAACACATTCTTTTACAATCTGTTTATATCATGTGTTCTTTGAAGTTCCTTATTCTGTCTCTTAGTTTCTTATTTGATAACAAACATCTAGTGAACAATCCTTTTTGCCCACCCTGCTCACCTCCTGCCCTGAAGAAGAACATAAATCCAGAGGTTGGGACTGGAATGTGGGGAATCTTTATGATCAGTTTCCAAGGAATATTTCCCCGGGGACAGGCTAGAGGGCCAGTAAAATATTTCTTTCCATTGGGATAGAGCTGGGGCTCTATCTCCTCCAGATACCATTGTCCCATGCCTTTCATCTGACAGTCAAAAGGGGAAATACTGAGCTCTTGGTACCATGGAAACTGAGAGATGATAAAATATGTGTTGCTAGGTGACATCTTGGACCAAAGAGAGATCATACTAGAGAGTTAGTAGCTGCACTTGGAAAACCATGGTGCTTCTCCCCACTTTGATGACACAAAATTTAACTGGGCTAGGTTAAATCTGAATACATCCTCTCCCTGGAATATATTTTAGTGGCTCTAAATTCTATAGGGAATTTAGAATATTCTCTAAAGCAACATAACACATAATACTTTGCAAGTTAGCCAACCAACAGATATTTTAGGCCTAAAATTTATAAAATTATGGATACCTAGGGGTACACAAAGACATTAAAAAATGGCCCCTGCCCCTCAGGAGAGTGCAGTCTGGTTGGGAAGATACAATCTATATGCATAAAGTTAATTCAAAAAATTTTTTTCTTTTTTAAATAGCTGTTACAGATGAGTGATCTTGTTAGGAAATACCATAAAAATTTAGAAGCAAAGATTTCTTTGGACTAGGGAACTAAATTACAGAGCTTAGATTAAACCATGCTTCTCTGATTATTTCAAATCTAACACTCTCTGTTTACCACCCTAATACTCCATTACTTTGGGAGGACATGTCATTTTACAGACCTATTGTTTGGCCACTTCCTCATCATCAATGGGTGCTCTCTATGGATAGAGAACCCTGCAGAGTATAAGGTCATTAGGACTACAGAAGGAGAATTAGTTCCAGTAAGATTTCTAGTTTTCAAAGATAGTGAAGCATTAACTGGAAATCTGGAAGACCAAGGTTGATATACTACTTGACATTTGACACTTACTGGCTATGTTAACTTCTCAAGCCTCAGTTCCTTATCTGAAAAAGGCAGGCAATACTATCACCAATGTCTATCTCATTCAAGGCAATCCCAGTAGACTTTGGATAGAAAATGCCATCTGCATCCAGAAAAAGAACTATGGCGATTGACTGTAAATCAACACATGCTTTTTTTTCCTGTTTTTTTTTTTTTTCCCCTTTTCCATGGCTTTTCCCTTTTGTTCTGATTTTTCTCTCCCAACATGATTCATAAAGCAATGTGTATTAAAATTAACTTTAAAAAAGAAACCAAAAACTAATACTATCTCACAGGTTTGATGTTAAACTTAAATAAGGTGGCACATGTAAATGCTACTCATTATCAATTGAGTTTATCTGATCAGGGAGATTGTTGTTAAACTAAACTAGAAAGATTCAATTAAATGGCCTAAGAATAGCCTTGCCTAACAGAGTTTATATAAAATAATCTTCCACTTGAACTTCATTTATTATTGAACCTTGTGTTTCCATTAGTTCTTTATGTCTATCATGATTCTAATTGTAAAATCACTAATTCCCTAGGCCCAGTCATTGCGTAATACAATTTGGGGCTGATGAAAGAATAGGTTGCTTTGTAATTATTACTGAACCTATTTAGCTCTGTAATGTTCTTAGATCCAGAAGAGGTATCATGGGAACAAGATGGGTAATTAATTTAGAAGGTGTCCTTTCTAGTCCTAGCTCTAGATATGTTACCTGGGCACTTGACTAAATGAGCCTCAATTTTCTGTAAATAGTGTATGTAAAACAGTGTACATGTTGGTCCCACTCCCCCCATAAGGCTGTGGGGAAGGTGAAATGAGACAATATTTGAGAATGTTTAAAAATGTGATACACTATACAAATGCAAGGGATTTATAATACAATATAGTTGTAAGATAAAGATAATGGCACACTCATAGGGTTATGAGGGAAGCACTTTACAACAATATAGGGATTTAGAAGTGGTAACTATTATTATCTTAGCCCCTTAAGTTTGACAGACTGCCCTTCTCTTAATAACCTTAAAAGTGGACTTTGCATGTGATTATCCCTATTGTATTGATGAGGAAAACAGAGGTCTATAACAGTGAATCAAATGATAGCCAGGACGGTATTCCAATCAGTGCTTTAACCAAGGAACCTTGCATGGACATATTTTCAGATGGTGAGTTTTGGTGGTGTCTTGATCTCAGTGTGTAAATATTCAATCAATGGAAGAAAGTCCAAAAAGGGACTAGTTTATACGGAGGGGCCATTCTGATCTGGCCAGAGTCAGCTACTTCTTTACATCAGCTTTGACATTATACACAACTCTTCATTCCAGGATAAAGTGGGGAGAAAGCAGAAAAGGGAGGGTCCTGATGCTGAGGGAAAGATTGGGAGAGAGGGAGGAAGGAGAAATCAGTCTTTCAGAGCAGGAGCATTGGGAACTATGAAGCAGGGTTGAAGGTTCTGCAGTGATTTCTAATCTGTCCTCTCATATATTAATTAATACACAACGGGAAACACTAACAAGACAGATGAGTTCTGAATGTCAAGGTTAACTCTGTCTGTGATAGAAGTCTGGTTTTCCTTTGGAGAGTGTTCTGAAAGCTCTCCACTTGGAGCAAATGCCAACCAGATGAAAGCCGAAGGACTGCGTCATCTCTTCCATTACAGCCTTTCCTCTCTTCCTTCTGTGCTCCTCACCCTCCCCACTTAATTTCATTTTTTTCTGCCCTTGCCCTCCCTTGGGACATCCCCATAACCTAATGCAGATTGTGACATCTTCAGGAAGACTGCCTTTCCTGTGAAATCAGGTGTTATTTCTGCCTTTGCATTCACTATTTCCTTGTGCAATTACTCTTCTTTGAAAATTTTAAATCCCTTTCTTTGAGGTAGATTATTCTCATATTTAACTAATATTTGAATATTAGCTATGATATTCTAGGAATAAATTAGGCATCTCAGGAAGCTATAAAAATTCCTCTAAGATGCTTGGCTGCTACAATAAAAAATATACTATATAATAAAATATGTAATGCAATATAATATAATGCAATATAAGGTAATGTAATATGATATATACTATATAATAAAATATACAATATAATATGCTGTAATATAATGTAACATGATATAACTTACACTATATAATAAAATGTATAATAAACAAATGAAATATATAATAAAAAATGAGATATAGTATAGTGTTATATAAGTCAGGAAAACCAGGGTTCAACTACCAACTTCTGATCCTTACTGACTATGACTCTGGTCAAGTCATTAAATTCTTTAAGACTGAAAATTGCAGAGAAGGTGCTAACCTGATTTGATAGAGTTTCCTCACCTATAAATTCCTATACTAATGAAATCATAGGGCCATTTTTTTTTCTGAAACCAAAGCAGACAGTTGTCCAGAACCATTTTTAATGGTTCTAGATTTGGAAACTCTATAGTCTTCTCTTGGTTACTTATTCTATAATTTAATGTCCCTCTCTGTCAAGTTCATCAATTATTAAAGACACCTCTTTTGTTCTAATTGAATTCCATTTCCTTTAGTTTTGTCCCTTATGAAACCAGAAAGGGGAAGGCAATGTGGTTTAATGGAATAAGTGCCAGATTTGGAATCAGATGATGGATGTTGAATATTGGCTCTGCTACTTACTCCTTTTGTGACTGTAATCAAATCATTTAACTTTTCTGAGCCTTAATCATTTCAACTGTAAAATGGGGTTGAGTGTCATTTACTATCTATCTATCTATATCTTTGATACCTCCTACTGGCATAAGATTAATTATTCCTGTTTAGCTAACGGATAAGCAAAGTGGGACTTAAAGCGGTTTAAGTCACTAGCTCACAGCCACAAAGCTGCTAAGTGGCTGAGCTAAGACTGGAACCCAGATGTCCCAACTCCATTGTACTTTCCACAAAACTACTCTCCATGATGGGAGATGAGGTACTCAGCACTGCCCTTAGCCTGACTTAATCTAAACCTTTCACCTTCTCAGGTTGGCTATTCCTTACATTAGTAAATACTCATCATGTTTTGACCTTTTCCATTTATGCTCTGAATCTGCACTCCCTTTATTTTAGCCCAGTGTTTCCAATTACCTCACCTGCTCAGGAATGGAAGTTTAGTGTGCTGAGACAGATGGTTGTCCGGTTTCCCCATTGTTCTGACACACCCATGATCCTTTGTGCTCTTCACTTATACAAAAGGGACAGCTGATACTCAATTCCAGGATAGGGGGAGGGTGTTATCTACCCCTCACCCTGGAGATTATCTAAGGGGTGTTCTCTCATTGTTCACCAACCACCTGCTTCTGATGAGGAGAAGAGGCTGAAATGAAAGGTGGAACTCTAATTGGTCCATTTCGTTATTTGTTCCTGTGAAAGGTTTGGGATTTATTTGATTGAGGTAAAGATTGAAATGACAGATGTCTCCATTAGCAGGCTTTAGAGTTCTACCTAAATGGAATTGCTATTATTATTTCAAGTAACAATATTTACATTTTGTATGATCCTATTCCAGTCATTTCACCTTTGTCTTAATTTCCTCATCCATAAGATGAGATTAATGATAGTTACACGCTATCTACCTCACAGGATTGTCATGAAGAAAATATCTCAAAAAGTGTATGTTAAATAAATGTAAGCAGTTTTAAGCAAAATTATATAATGTGCAAACATATGCATATTTATATATATATGTGTATCTATACATTTATATATACTTACATGCATATGTTACATGCATGCACACACTAATTTGCCAGAGATAGATAAATTATGGGAAATTATTCATATTATTTAAAAATTCTTTGCAAAAACAAAAAGGCGGGAAGAGGGAGGTGAGAACTTTTGCATGATTCCTAATGTATTTGAAGCATTCATTTCATAAAAATTAGTTTATACCCTCCTTTGAGGACCTGATGATTACAAAAATGTGGTATACACGTTGACTTCTGGTTAAGATAGTGACATAAAAGGGCCCAGTTCCAGCAAATATTTACAAGGAAAACACATTAAATAATGATCAGTAAAGCTAAAAAGAAACACAAATAATCTCCTCTTTCCAGTCTACAATTAGACAAGAAGTCAGTCAGAAGCCTGGAGGCTTTCAGAGGGGAACTTATCAATGTGTCTGGAAGTTATTCTAGTCTTTGGTAAATGGTAGCTGAAATCAGTGGGATCTCAACTGTGGCCTGTCAGAACAGTAGTTGGTGATGCTAAAGAAGATGGAACCAGGGTAGTGGATGCAAACCTGAAGGCCCTCCAAGAAACCTGAAGCCTGTGTTGGAGCCATAACAAAACATAAGGCCAATATGGTACCCAGATAGTCTGAAAACCAGAGGACCTTTGAGATCAACAGCAATATCTAGTTGGGAGTCTATCAGGGGCGCAAAAAGAAAGAAATTGAAGTGGGGTCAAGGACAGCCCTCATCCTGGGCCATCAAGTGATGGAGGCCAAAGTCAGGGATTATGGCAGAGCTTGGTTCCTGCCTTCTTATCCAAACTATAAAGGGGCAAAAGAATCCAAAGGAGACATGACTAAGCATGGCCTATTCTCCCCTTCAAGAGGTGAAGGGGCTGAGGACAAAATCTGACTCAGACACAAAGTTCCAATCCAGGAATTAAGATTGGACATATAGGTAAGCAAAAGAAAAGTTTGAATAAAATGAAGAAATATTGTAGGTCAAGAGAAGCACAAAAGTAAGGAGAGAGTAATACCAAAATAAATTCAATTAAAGCATTTAAAAATCATTTGTGCAAAAATAAGAAATGAATCGAGAGACTTTTAAAAATGAAAATTAGAACTATTCAGAAAAAATGAAAGGAGAAATAATTTAGAATTGAAGGTGGAAAATCATAATAGAATTTTGAAAAGTAGAACAGATTGAATTCAATGATTTAATAAGATAAGAAATAATAGAACAAAAACAAAAAACTACAAAATTAAAATCATATATGATACCTATTATCTCGAAGGAAGAAAAAAAAAACTGACCTGGAACCCAGGTCAAGATGATAAAACTTGATAATCATCAGACTTTGAAAACCATGACCAAAAACCAAACAAAATCTGAACCCTATATTTCAAGAAACAATTTTAAATAAAATCTATTCAGAACTAAAAATTTAGAAGAACCTGAAGGTAAAGTAAAAGAAAAAAGTCTATAGATCACTTCTGGAAAGAAACTCAAAATTGAAAACATCCATGAATGGCATTAATATCCATAGCTCCCAGGTCAAATAAAAATAAAAATAGCCAGAAAGAAAGAGTCGAAGTACTAAGGAACCAAAGTTAGAAATACACGAAACTATTTTTCACTTACAAAAGAAGATGTAAACTTGGAATGAAATGTTCCAAAAACTCAAAGAAAAAAGCTTGCAATAAAGAATGACAGTGGGAAACTGAATATAAATTCTACAAGAGGAAAAAAATGATTTTTAATAAGATAGAAAACTTTCAAGCATTCATAATGAAAAAATCAAGTAAATGCACAGGAAAGAGAATTTCAGCAAAGCAAATCTATTCAAGAAATTGGGAAATGCTAAATGATAATTACCTACATTCTAATAAAGGAAGAAGAAAGAAATTTCCCTTCATAATCCTGTTGTCTTCAAGGGTCATAGAAACAGAGTAAAGAAAGACAAAATGCAAAATTTTGGATTTTCCGGTTTTGTTGATTTTAAGATAGGAAAGAAAACAAAAGGTGAAAGGAATAAACTGGGGAAAAAAATGAGAAAGTGCTAGCAATTTACTATTTCCTATACTAAGGCTACACCAGAAGATTGTAGAAACCTGGAGGAATCTTGGGTTTAGTGGGAAGGTTGATCTTATCTAAGTTAATTAAAGGAGGATTAAATGCACACATAAACAAAGAGTATGGTATAGGAATATGCTTGTAATAACTAAATCATTGCTGCCCATATAGTTAATTGGAGTAAAAACACTACAAAAAATTTCCACGGTAAAAGATTGGTATCCAAAATGTACAGGAAATTGGCGGAAATATATAATAAAAAGAGCCACTCCTCAAAAAGTAAATGATCAAAGGTTGTCAATAAGCATTTTTCAGAATTATATTGAGTGAAATGAGCCGAACCCAAAGAACAATTTCAATTATTCTTAGTTGTTAGAAGAGAGAGATTTTATTGAGGATGGAGGTAGGGCTCAGAATTGTTCAAGGGAATGAATAGTGATGTTAATTCAGAAAAAAGAAGAAAAGAAACAAAACAGAATCAATGAAAATCCACAAAAGAGAGGAATTTCAGAAAGGACCACAGACAAGTGGTGCACCATGGATATGATTTTGTTAAATTTAATATGTGTTTAAAAAAATCAAGCTATAAATAACAGAACTTCACAATCACAATCTGTTGCTTCTGTTCTTTGTATATTGGTATTTTTATATTTGTTGGTGTTTATTAAGTTAATAATAAGAAAGAAAATATAAAAAATAAAATATACACTTAAGGAAAATTAGGTCATGGGCTTTTGTGCGGACTTTCATTATATATATATATATGTGTATATATATATATACATATATATAATTTAATTCATAGATATATGTATGTGTGTGTCTGTGTCTGTGTCTATGTGTATGTAAGTATTTTCTATACTCCAAGAATAGACCATTTAACAATTGGTATACTCAAGGGGAGTTACAGATATCTTTTAATTAAGTAAGGAGAAATGACTTCCCCATCTTAGATCTGGGGAAAGTAGATAGAAAACAACTATTTTGCCAAATTTTGTTAATATTATTGGCTATCAAGACTCAGGCAATGCAGAAAGTACTGGATTTAGAGTTAGAGGTTTAAATCTGGAATGTAACATCAGTGTGATCCTGGACAAGTTTACTGGGATTTGCTTTCCTCATAAAATGGGAACAGTTGAGTTATATGAATGGTAAGGTCCCTTTTAACTCTTAATTAGCAGTCTTGGCTTATAAAATTTAATTCTTGATAAACTTAAAAGAGTTTGGGCGCTGAGTGCAGTGAAATGAATTGTGATCCAAAAAACTACTGGATACATCCCTGGCTCTAGGGCTGACCCGCTGTGTGCTCTTGGGCAAATCATTTTATTTCTGTGTGCCATTTTTTTCCATATGTAAAATGAGGAAAACATCATTCACCACCTACCTGTTTCTCTGAGGCATCGTGAAGATGAGTATCGCTCAGAGTTTTACAGCAGAAATGAAAATTGGTTGTTTGGAAAGTACCCACTCCCTTCCTTATTTGGGGAGTTATTGTTGTACAAAATCTCTGCTTTGATCTGCTACCACATCAGGTATATGAATATTGTGTGAGGAGAAGCTACAGACTCAGGGATTTAGTCCTCCTTCTACTGTCCTTGTCCTAACATGCCAAATCAAGATAGAAACACATAATTGATTCAAAGAGACAGTGGATACAGATGGTCTCACTCAAAGAGAGGGGAAAGTGATAATCAGTCAAAAGCTGTCTCCTCAATTAGAACTCTAAGCAGATGGATGAGACAGGTTAGGGATGGGGACTTCAGAATTTGCTCCATGGGTGATAATGATCTGATTGTCATCGTAACAGACTGCAAGTGATAGAGAGAACCTCAAGGCTATTATCTTCTAAGAACTACATTTCATTCACCTGTAAAATGGGAATATTAGTTTCTATAGTACCTACAGAGTTGTGATGCTCAAATAATATGTGAAGTGTTTTGTAAACTTTTAAGGTATAAGCTGTCCTCCTTTCTCTCTTCTCTTTCTCTTCCTCTTCTTCCTTTTCCTCTCTTCCTCTTTTTACCTTCCTTCTTCTCCTCCCTCCCTCTCCTTCCATCTCTCCCTTTTGTTCTCCCTCTCTTCTCTTTCCCCTTTCTCCTCATCCTCCCCCTTCTTCCTTTTCCTCTCTTCCTTCTTTTACCTTCCTTCTTCTCTTTCCTCTCCCTCTCCTTCCATCTCTCCCTTTTGTTCTCCCTCTCTTCTCTTTTCCTTTTCTCCTCATCCTCCCTCTTCTTATTTAGAAGCTGCTCTTGAAGCTTTTTTTTTCTTACCTTAGTACAAATGAAAATTTGTCATCACCATTTAAAATAAAATTCAGAGGAATGCAGAAGATGCTAATGGATCCCAAATCATTCTTAGGATAGAAATGGAAAGGTGGGCACGTTTGGAACACATTTATGCACATTTGGCAAAACCTGGAAAATTATTTTTTAAAAAGAGCACATTTGGTACAACCTGAAAGATAAGTAAAATGGCAAATTAATGCCTTATCATGAAGACATTTAGGTAATTAGTTAAAGGAAAGAGTTAAATGGTCTATAGAAAGTCTTTTTGATTCCAATACATTTTGAAGCCTAGATTATTGGAGACATGTGCTTAATCTTTAGAACTCTTGTTGCCCTAACAAAACTTAAGATTGAGCTTCTGCTTAGGTCTGGGAGTCAGTCCGAGTTAGATTAAGGACTGAAATTTAATTTTGGAAGAGCCTTATTTTACCCACGTTTTTAATTTTAGATTTTGTTTAAAATAAAGGTTAAAAACAGAAGCCATGGTAACTGCTGGATTGAGAGCTAGCCTTAAAGTCAGGAACACTTGGGTTTAAGTTCTGCCTCAGATACATACTAGTTGTATGATTAGGCCGGTTTTCAGAGAGATACTCAATGCTTGATCTGAACTGGTTGAGGAATCCTAAATCTGGACCTTTAGAAGCATTAGGCAACCATGTGTGTGTGTGTGTGTGTGTGTGTGTGTGTGTGTGTAGATAGCACTATTAAAAATAAGCATTGAATCTGTATCATTGGAATTGTAAACTCCTGGGAAAAGAAACAATCTCTTCCCTTGTAGCTCAATATCTTCTTTGCAACTCAAGAGTCTTGGAAAGTTGCCTAAAGCTGTTTATCCAGCAGGTATCATGGCTTCTGTTTCCTTCTTAATTTAAAACAAAAGTTCAGAGGTTAGGGATTTGTTCAGTGTCACATAGCCAAGATATGTCAATGGTAAGATTAAAACTCACAGCTTTCTGATTTTGAGGTTAGCACTCTCTCTACTATGTCATGCTATTTCTTGGGATCAAATGAAATAATTATTGAATAAGTGTTCTGTTATCATAAAGTACTTTACAATTATATTATTTTCAAAGCAGTCGTTTCTATAGTAACTGATAGAAAATGTAATATAACAAGGAGTCCAGAAATTGGGGGCAAAAGACTTAACCTAACTCTGTATCTCAGTTTCTTTATCTTTAAAGTGAACTAAATGTTTGACCCAAGTACAAACCCCCAGTCTAAGAAATGATGTTGGAGCTATGAGTAAATAAATAGAAGAAAATGTTGAACACAATGAAGAAATGTCTTGGACTGAATGATACACAAATGGTAAACGCAGTGGAAAAGAGGGACTTCATAGCAAATCCAAGTAGGGCCGCAGAAAAAAGAATATCCTAGCTAAAGTTCTATAAAAGAATTTAGGAAAAAACATTCTAAATGGAACAGCAAAAGAAGAGAGAAAGGCAAGAGAAGTAATGGCTTAGAATAGATAGTGGTGAACCTTAAACAAGAATTGAACACCCTAAAAGTGAGGGTGGATCATATAGAAAATAAGTCAGTGTAATAAGAAGTTTTAAGAGAAATTCAAAAAACTGAAGAAATGGACATTAAATTAATATAACATTGAAAACAATTGACTTGGAAAACATTTCAAAGGAAGATAATCTAAGATTTATTGTGTTTCTTGAAAATCATGACCTCCCTTCTCTCAAAAGCCTGAGTACTACAAGTTAAGAAATCTTAAATGAAAACTGTTTATGTCTCTTAGAACTAGGAGTGAAAGTAAAAATATAAAGAATCAGCAGGTCATCTCCCAAAAGTAGAACCTCCAGGAATACCCTGATAAAAACTCAGAGCTTCTAGGTCAAACAAAAAAATGTAAGAAGCAGCCAAAAAGAGAATACTAAAAACTGTGGAAAATTAATAAAGACTTTTTGTGGAAGATGGTATCTGGGCTCAGTTTAATTGGAATCTATTACATAAAAAATTTAAGAGATTGAACATGGAAAATAGATTGAGTGAATATGCAAAGCATAGAGATATGGGATGAGATGCAAAATTTGAGGAGAAACAAGGAAGCCAGTTTTTCCATAGGTAAAAGTAGAGAAACTGATTAGTATTCTGTATGGAAAAATCTAATCAGGAAGTACAAAGTTACCCTGGATATTGGCTATTTGGATAGAGAGAAAGGGACACATGAAAAAGATATTATGTAGGTAAAATGCACATTGGATATTAAGGAGAAAAGGATAGTGAAGAGGTAAGAAAGAAGAACAGATTTGAGAGAGGAGTTAATTGATTTCATTTTGGACACAGTTAATCTGAAATGCTGATAAGACATCTGAATAAAGATGTCTTAAGACTGTAGGCAGTTGGTGATATAAAACTGGAGTTCAAGAAGATTAGTGTGGACTTTGGGTATCTTTTTATAGAGCTGATAATTTAACTCATGGAAATTGAAAAAAATCACCAGAACAAAGGTGGGAGAGAGGAAGAAAGGTGGGGAGAAAGTGGGACTGGGGAAGAAGAGGAAGAATAGGGAGAAAAAGAAGGAAGAAATGAGAGAGCAAAAGCCTTATAGGACAGTTAGAAAACAGGACATGGATGAAGATCTAGGCAATGAACTTTGATAGGAAAAAATTGATGCAGGAAGAGCAATTGGGCGGTTATTGTACCAGTCCAGGTGAAAGGTGTTAAAGGCTTTTATTCAAAGTGTACCTTTGTGGGTAGAGGAAAGGGGACAGATGTGAGAAATGTTGTAGATGGAAAAAGCAGCAAAAGTTAGCAATTAATTGAATGTGTGGTCTGAATAATAATGAAGAATCAAGACTGGTAACAAGATTGAGGTTATAGGAGAGATGGTGATGTCTTTTGAAGGAAGTTTCAGAAAATGATTGGATTTGAGGAGAAATAAGTTCTTTTTTGTTCGTGTTAGGTTTGAGATGTGTGTGAGACATCCATCAGTTGATGGTGAAGAGAGATATTAGGTATCAATTCATAGATCTGTGAATCATATGCATAGAGAGGATGATAATATAATGAGTGATCTGTGGGGCAAGTCTAAAGCAGGGAGGGGAGCTCTTCATCACCAGGCTCCTTCCCTAAATGAGAACCCAACTGGACACTTGTCATAAATAGGAGGTGATTTGTGGCTTAGGGTGTTCTTGTGAGGAGGAAGTTCCCAATGTCACCTGAACAGTTGGGCTTGGGTCATTTACAAAGGACTCATCAGGCTGTTTACAGAAATCATTTGTCTATTTTGGGCAGTTTTTTTCCCTTTTCAACTCCATCTTTTGTTGCTACTTATCCTGTTTTACTTGGGGTTTGGACGACCCTTGAGATGCTTGACTTTCCCACACCAAGGTTTCTAACAGTCATGCCAAATGCTTTGGAAGAACTATAGCTTTTACATTTTTCTTCAAGTCACATCCATTCTTTTTTTTTTTTTTGAGAGACTTTTTATTTTTTCATATCCGTTCTTAAAAACCACAGAATTTAAAACATAATATAAGGAAAAAATGAAATACATGTGAATATCAAGAAAACCTAGCACTCAGCTGACAGAGAATTAACTAAAGGTGGGGAAGTCAGCTCAGTGTAGTCAAATATTCACAGTCAGCCTGATCTTAATAGAAGCATAGACACAACCATGTTGCTGTAAAAATTAAGCTGTACCAAAATTACTGCTTTCCCAATAAATCCATGAAGCCCTGAAACTTTAATAGATAGATAGGAATTGAAAAGGCTAAAAATATGAAAAAGCACATTCCAAGGATGGAGAACACTTTGAACAAAGGTCCATGGTACTGCTGACATGACATGTATGTTTAGTGTGGAAGATAAATTTGTGATGGGGCTAGAAAGGTAGGGAGGCATCTAACTGCAGATAGCTTTGAATGGCAGTCAAAGGTGTTTGAATTGTTTTTTGTTGGAAAAATAGAAGATATGATAAGGGACATAGCACCTACTATATACCAGGCACTGTGCTAAGCACATTATGAATATTATTTCATTTGATCTCCATAATAGTCCTGGGAAGTAGGAGCCATTATTATTCCTCATTTTAGAACTGAGGAAACTAATGAAAACAGAGGTTAAGTGACTTGCCCAGTGTCCAACAGCTAATGATTATCTGAGTTCAGATATCTATCTACTGCATTACCTAGATGCAAGAACACTTCACATACTAGAAAGGCTATTAGCAAAAAAGCAACTTCCTCACTTTCTCCTGATGCAAATCCATGGTTTCAGGAAAGGAAGGAGTCAATTTAAGTTTTGTACATTGGGAATAAAGAGGTATCTTGGAAAATATAAAGGCCATTCTTGGGAAGTAAATTCTATAAAATCCATCACACCAAAAGTGTTTTCCAGCACAGAATTGGTTTTTCTGCTTTTCCCTTTCTCCAGGAAAGTTGTTTTGGGCTATCTTTTCTTGTGAATTGTAAGTGTAAACTAAAGAATGTTAGTTGTTATTGTTAATGATGTTCATTCAGTTCAATTGTGTCTGACTCTTCATGATCCCATTTGTTTTTTGTTTGTTTGTTTGTTTGTTTGTTCTTGGCATAGATAGGGAATAGTTTGTCATTTTCTTCTCCCACTCATTTTACAGATGAGGAACTGAGGCAAACAGCTTTGAATGACATGCCCTCAGTCATATAATTAGTAAGTGTTTAAGACCAGATTTGAAGTCTTTCTAACTCTATCTACTGTGCTACGGCTGCTCCAAACTACAGAAAACTAGATCACATTCAGAGGAGTAAAGAACTTCTGGAACCCATTTTTGGTCATTCTTTCATCTAAAGACAAAAACAGTTGAGGTTGTTGGAAGCTCAGGTGTAATTACACATCAGCAACAGGATTCTGCAGATAGTGATGATCCAGGGCTTGACAAGGGATCAGGGCCTTATAGTATGGCACAAGCTGTTGGAGTGCCAAGAAGCATGGCGTGGCAATCTCTAAACCGACTAGTGAAGGGCATATTCTGGATATTGATATCCCGGGGAAGACACAATTGTCCCACAGTAGTTGCCTTTCATACAATTTACTATTTCATATAATTTCCTCCTGTTCCTTTGAATGGGAGAGAAACCAAGATTGTTCTCAGTTTGGGATTTGAAGCTCTCTGTGTTTCCAAGGGCCATGTCCCATTGGGAAATTTTGAGCTCCTTCTAGATCATTTCCCTTTGCTGTGTTGTTCTCTAGTTTCTTCCTGGAGAAAGGGAATTGCCAATATACGTTGCTTTGGAATTAAACATTGGAAGTCACAATTAATGTAATTCAGAATATCTTTTCCTAAAGTTCCAGGTTAAGATAGTATTTTATGCCCCTTATCAATCTCTGTCATATGTTTGGTGCTGATGTATGATAATGTTAATTGATCAGCATAGTTACCAAATCCTTTGGGCATACAACTTTACTAGCTGACAAAGAATAGATTACCATAGCCAACATTCTGCTTTAAATTTGATGATCCCTCTAGCTTTTCCATTCCTTTCATTCTCAGTTGGGCACAGGGTTAGCTTTTTTGTATGGAGACTTTTTTTTTCAGCAGGAATTATTCTTTTCCACCCTTTACCCCCACCCTGAGTTCATTCTCTGGCTTCACTGTCTGATATTTGTATGCTTTTGACCTCTACAAATCTTTCCATTCTTCCAACCATTTGACTGGCTTT
Source organism: Antechinus flavipes (assembly GCF_016432865.1). Lineage (NCBI taxonomy): Eukaryota > Metazoa > Chordata > Mammalia > Dasyuromorphia > Dasyuridae > Antechinus > Antechinus flavipes. Next base: position 198,310,739 of record NC_067402.1, read on the forward strand.
TTTCTTGACTACTTTGTAAGCCTCTGGATTTCTCCTTAAATATGAGTTCCAGGATGAATTTCTGATAGAGATGAGCTCATTCATACCCTTAAGTGACCTAGTGAATTAAGCAACAAAACTAGGGATTCCAGGACAGTGAGTTCAGATACCAATTTGACTGTTGGCTTGTTGTGAGATGCTAGGCAAATGATACACATTGTCAAAGAACTCTTAGTAAAGTGGGCAGGATGATGCTGATTTTTCTTGGTGGTAGGAAATAGCAAATGATCTTATATGCAACAAGTAGTTAGGAGAATACCAGGACAAGAAAAAGGAAGAAATAGGTATTGAAGGATCTGCTGGTAATTTTAGGATAAAATTTAAGAATGATAAGGAGAGTCCCAAACTACTACTGTCCCTGAGGTCTTCTGATTCCAAGTGTGGTACTCTGTTGTTTGGGTTGAAGGTCAACTCAAGAATGTGTGGACTTCTGGAAGGAGCCTTATTGAGGGGGGCTTCTGCCACCATGTTGGAACTAGTTCCCTTTTACTTTGTATCCTATTTGGGCTCAGTGGAGACTCTCTTCTTCTATCCCCATTCCCTTCTTTCTAAAAGACCTATGTCTTATATTCTATCTAGGATATACTGCAACATATTTAACATATATAGGACTGCTTGCCATCTAGGGGAGGGGGTGGAGGGAGGGAGGGGAAAAATCGGAACAGAAGTGAGTGCAAGGGATAATGTTGTAAAAAATTACCCTGGCATGGGTTCTGTCAATAAAAAGTTATTATAAAATTTAAATAAAGACTGATGTCTGCCCTCTGAATTCCTGGATGTGGAATCATTATTTTCCAGCTTAGTAAACCAGAACTCAGTAAACTAGATATACCAAGCTGAGGAGCATGCTCCTTTCAAAGATACTCTCTGTGCTTGTCCCCTTGAAAAAGCTGTTGTAAAGGCATCCCAAACCATCCCCATGCTTCAGGTTTTGTAGGCTTATATCCACGGTAGGAAGTTCCAGTGGCTATTCCTGTTTCTTTTTAGGTAGGATGAGGGGAAAGGGATATATAAAAGATCTTCCATTTACTGTAGCAAGAACTCTGAGGGTAAAAACACACAAAAACCAGGGATTTTTTGAGCCTGTCCTTTAGTATTTATATTATAGTTGGAATTCTAATTTTGATGTGCTCTTATGGGGTGAATCTGAGCCTCTGTTTTCCCATTTGTAAAATGGATCTAATCATCCCTTTTCTAACCATCTCACAGGGCTGATTCTAAATACTCTGTTTTTCTATAGGCCTTCAAGTCCCTAGTGCAGTGAGAGTTTTATCCTTTCTTCTTCCTAGGAGATTCTCTGGCTTTTAATTCCTTGTTGCAATGGAAAGAACTAAGAATTGGGAAATGAAGTTTAAATTCTTGTCCCGGCTCTGTCATTAGCTAGTCTTTTCTCATCGTTTAGGTTTCTAATCTTGGGTTGGGTGATCCCCCAGGCTCCTTCTAGCCTTAAAACGTAGCCTGCTTGCTTGCTTTCAGTGCCTCTGAAGGATCCTGTGTTATTTATCTCAGCATCTCTGCTCTCAGCCTCACACTGCTATCCATGCAGTAATGACATCAAAACACCCACACTGTATCTCAACAATCTGATGAGATAAATGCCTCATCCATGGGAGCTGTGGACACAGAGTAGCAATTCTCCTTTTCTGCTATCAGAACACATGCCACGTGAAAGAACAAATGGGGCACATGGATTGCCATGTGTGCACCATTAGGCAAAAATTCATATTCCCCCCCCCTTTTATTTTCTTTCCTAAGCTTTCTCACATTTTCCTTTTGTCCTCCCCCAAGATAATTCTTTAGATCTTATTGCCTTTTTAAAATGCACCAGGTGATTTGGAGTCAAAAGCATATTGTCTTTCTATTCTGTAAAGAGAACTAAGCTTATTGTATCAGTAACTGTTCAGGTCCTAAAAGTCATTATACTCTGTGTGTGTGTTGTGTGTCCATTGTGGTGGAAGAAAGATTGGGTGTCTGCCAGGTTCCAACACCTGCTCTACCTCAGCTCTCATTTTCCCTTTCTAATGTCCCTACTACTCTTTGGGCACAGTCACTAGGCAGAATTTTGCAAGTGCTCTCCAGGGTCAGGGCAGATTGGCACTGACGGAGCTGGCACAATTTCTGGTGATCCTCCCCCTCCCAAATCTCTTTTTGGGCACAGGAGACTGGAGGATGTTAATAGCTTTGAAGGAAAGTAGGATGATGTGATGGAAAATGACCAGAAGTCAGTAGTTTTTTTTTGTTTGTTTGTTTGGTTTTTTTTGTCATAATCTCTCCATTCTTAGAAATTTCAGGAGCCTCAATTAGCTGATATGTTGGAAAGAGTTCAGGACTGAGAGACGAGGGACTTAGCTTATTGTCCTGACTCTGCCCCTAGGTAATCATTCAACTTTTGACAAAATAATTTCACCTCCCTTGGACCTCAGTTTCCACCTATGTATAATAGACATGTGCCTTTTAGATGCAGAGGGCCAAAGGAAAAGTACAAAGTATTTATTACTCTAATGTATTATTTCCCAGACTTATTAAACACCATCTGAACCAAGATCGGGCCACCCCAGGACAAAGCTGTTCATAGCAGGCTGACTCCATGCATCCCAGTCTTGCTAGTAACATTGCCACATTTTGTGCCTTAGTCACCTGAGTCCTCATTCTTCCCTCACTCGCGTACCCAATCACTTGCCAAATCCAATTAATTTTCCCCAGACAATATCTTTTGCCTACTCCCCTCATCTTTACCACATCTCCTCCATTTGCACAACATTCACCCCAGTTTTATTCCTCATTGACTTTTACCTACCTATCAATCTCCTAAACTGTCTCCCCCAATCATCCTAAATAATATTCCTAATAGATAGGCCTGATTGTGTCATCTCTCATTTATAAGACTTAAGTGGTTTTCCACTCTCTTCTCCTTAATCCATACTCCTTAAGTCAGCGTTCAAGAATGTCAGCCAATATGCTGCTCCTCACTCATGCTACTATCTCACATACTCTAAGCTCCTGCAAATTGCACTATGAAGACTATTCATCCTATTCTTTCCCACCTCATTTGCATCAACTAACCAGTCAATTAGCATGCACTTAGTAAGCATTCATTATGTGCCAGTCATGTGCTAAAATCTAAGGATACAAAAGTCCCTGACCTCCAGAGACTGGCATTTTAATAGGGGTGTTGGTGACTCTCTTCATCACAAGATCATTGGATCTGTCCTGAATCCCTCATTGTTGAAAGAACCACATCCATTAGAATTGATCCTCATATAATCTTGCTCTTGATCTCCTGGTTCTGCTCATTTCACTCAGCATCAATTCATAAAAGTCTCTCTAGGCCTTTCTGAAATCATCCTGCTGTTCGTTTCTCACGGAACAATAATATTCCATAACATTCATATACCATAATTTATTCAGCCATTCTCCAACTGATGGGCATCCAGTTTCTTGCCACTACAAAAAAGTTGTGTCTCAATTTTCACAGTTTTAATGGGCATAACCTATTTCACAGGATTGTGATAATAATTTATTATTTTTTAACTAGACCTATAGCAGCATTGGTGTAAAGAACTCCCTGTGGGGAAATTCTATCCACCATTGCAGATCAATATCTGCTCTACAACTTATGATCATAGAGAACTGACGGGGGCACTAAGAAGTTAAGTGGCTTGTCCAAAGTCACACAGAAGTAAGTGAGTCACTTAGAAGTTACTTAGAAGTAAGTCTAGTTATTCTTGTTCCTGAGATAGGCTCTTTATCCACTACACCATCTGGCTATCAAAACAACATAGCCAAATTCTGTCTCTTTATTTTTTGTGATTTAATTGAATTTAAATAGAGGAAATATATTGGAAAAATATATTTATACTAAGGTGTTAGGGATTCGGAAATTAGAGAGGAAAAGGATTTTTAAAAATTGTTCTTAAGTGAACAAATTTTTTTTCCTCTATCCTCCCTTCTGAAAAAAAAATGAAAGCAACATTTTTGTAACAAATATGCATTAAGCAAAATAATTTCAGTATTTTCCAAGAGTAAAAATATGTTATTTTAAAGACTAAGTTTGTCACCTCTCTCAGTATAAAGTTTCTCCTGATTCTGTTCACTCCACTCTGCATCAGTTCATACAGGTTCTTTAAAATCATCTCTTTCATTATTTCTTATTTCACAATAGTATCCCTTTAGAATCATATACCATAATTTGTTCAGTCATTTTTCAATAGATGATCAGTTCCTTAATTTCAGATCTTTGTCACTGCAAAAAGAACTGTTGTAAACATTTTTGTGCACACAGGCCTTTTCTCTCTTTGGTCTCTTGACAGGTGACCAAATAGTATTGCTGGGTCTGACTTGAGGTGCATAGTTCCAAACTGCTTTCCAGAATAGCCAGACCAATGTTCTAATTTGTTCTATGTTCTAGCACCATGTTCTAAATTTGATGTAATTTACTTCTATTTTGCTGTCTTCCCCTCTCCCAGACCTCTTATTTCCTTTCGAATTCATTTTTATAATCTACCTTTCATTTTAGAATTAGTTTTGCTTATGGCCTCTCTTAATTTATTCTCCCTTTTATTTACCCTTCTTCTCTCCCATTTTTCCTGGGAGTTGAAGGTGTTTACATATTCTACTTGTGTGTGTGTGTGTGTGTGTGTGTGTGTGTGTGTGTTTTATCTCCTTCTGACTAGTTCAAATGTAAGTGAGATTCAAGCAATGTCTGCTACCTCCACCTGGCCCATTCCGATTATTTGAGATGATTGCCTTCCCTGTTGTTTTTCTCTTTCTTCCCTGGTGTATTTCTTTTCTTCTTCCTTTCCTTTCTTTTCAGATCATCAAAACATACCAAAACTATCCTAGCCCTCTTTTAACTCTCTCTATGACCCTTCATGACATATGTCATTTTTCCTATTACAATTCAATCATGTTTCTCTTTGAATATATCTCAGGTACTGTGTTTGTCTTTCAAAGTTTCTGCTCAGGTCTTTTTTTTTTTTTTATCAGGAATGCTTGAAGGTCCTCTATTTCACTAAAGACCCATTTCACCTCCTGCAGGATTATATTAAGTTGTGCTGGGTAAAAATTTTAATGGCAAAGCTATATCTTTTGTTTTTTGGAATATTGTATTCCAAGTTCTCCACTCCCTTAAAGTGGTAGCTGCTAAATCATATGTAATCTTATGTCTCCTCAGGATTTGACTTCTTTTTTTCTGGCTTTTTGTAGCATTTTCTTCTTGACCTGGAAGCTATAGATTTAGGCTATGTTATTCATATTCATTTTCATTTTGAGATTTCTTGCAGGAGATAGTCAATTGATTCTTTCTACTTTTATTTTGCCCTCTAAATCTGAGTGATTTGCTTTCGTGATTTTTGAAATATGACATTTAGGCTCTTTTTTTAGGTTCAATTGGTCTAATGATGCCTAAATTTTCCCCTGTTGTTCTATTTTTCAAGACAGATTTTATAATTTTAATTTACTTTATAATTTCTTCTATTTTTCAGTCTTTTGATTTTGTTCATTTTATCTCATGGAATCAAGAATTTTTATTTAAGCTATTCTGATTTTAAGGGAATCTGTGACACCTTGAAGGTTTTGCACCCATTATATTAAACTTTGAATCTTCCTTCTAAGTCTTTTTCCAAAGTTCTCATTTCTTTTATAGTTATTTCCTTTTCTATTCTTATTTCATTTGTAAAATGATTTTTAATTCTTTTAAAAAAACTTTTTTCATTTCTTCCAGGATACTAGTTGACTATGTGTCCAAGCTGCATTTTTCTTTGAAACTTTGCTTTTATAGTGGAATTATCTTCTACATATATATCTTAGGCATTGTTGGAATCATAAAAAGTAACCCTTTATCATGAGAGGTTTTTTTGGTTTATCTTTCTTTTAGCCTTTACTTTATGAATTTGGAGTTTGTGTCAGGGTCAGGTTTTGTGCACTTCTGGAAGCAATGTTTGAGCCTTATATGTCCCTAATTTATAATATCTGGTGTTCTCTTGATGCTTTCCCCAGGTTTTAAGTCTCTCTCTCTCCTCCCCCTGCCCCAGATATCATGTTCTTCAAGGATTTCAGAAGTTGGACTGATAAGCTTTCAAGGCAACCACATCAAGTCAAACATAGGGCAAAGTTTAATTAATCTTGCTCTTAAGTTTTTCACACTCCGGATCTGAATTTAAGTCTGAGCTGACAACATTATAGACTTTTTTCCTAGTTGGAACTCCAATGGGTTACTGCTGATCTTAGTCCTTGTCAACTAGATAGAGGACTGGGCAGGTTCAGACAGCAGAATTTTAAGCTTGCATTTGTCTGATCTCTCGGCTCTGGTTAGTCAGCTACAGACCTTAGACCAAGTGTATGACTGAATCTCAGACTGTACTCTAGGGTTAAAGCCACAGTGCTTTTGTTTCTGCTTTTTTTTTTTTTTTAACACAGACAGGATTTGGAACACAAGGTTTTGCGAGGGTGAATGTTGAAAATTATTTTTGCAGGTATTTTGAAAAATAAAAATCTATTATAAAATTAAAAAAAAAACCCACAGAAGTTTGCGTCTAAGTAAAGGGACCCTCTTCAGTTCATACTGGATCGTGACCTAATTCTGGGATCAAGGCAACACAGTTGCAGGTTGATTGACTCCTATTCTTGCATAGCTTTAGACCCTGTCCCTATTATAGATTTGCAACTACTCTTTGCCCTGATATCCAGTCTCAGTTTCCATTTTAGCCTAATGCTAGAATAATCTCTTCAACACCTTCCTGGGTCAACCTTTCCCTCACTCCTGCAGACCTTTATTTGTCTCCCTGGACTAAAAAAATGAATGACTCTCTTAGATTTCCAGATCCCTATTCAAACTGGTACTCTTTTTAAATCTTTGAAGAGTTGTCGGGAAAAACAAAATTATATTGCTTTCTCCTACTCTGTTATTTTTCCGAGTCCTTAACCTAGAGTGTAGAATGCATTTGTGATGGTAGAATTTCAAGCACTGGAGAGAGGCCAGTAGAGTGAATGTTTTGGGGGATTTTCTTGGTGCCTTTCAAATCTTAGCTCTGACTATCTTAGAGTTAATGGCATATACAATGCAAGAGTAGTTTAGATCTTGGGAAGGGGGTCCGGGCTGAGAAGATGGGGGTTGTTTTGGTTTTATTGTGTGTTTTGTTTTAATATTTCCTGTTGTTGTTGTCATCTAAGAAACAGGTTTTTGGAGTCTTTGATTCTCTCCCAGAATAACAACCATATGGGGCCTCCTCTTCCACTGAACAATCTGTGCCTTTTGCAATGGACCAGTTTGTTTTCATTCCTCATTGAACCTTGACTCACTCCAAAAAATTTCATTTGTGTGGTTTGAGAAAGAGAGAGAGGGAGGGGAAGAAAGGAAGAAAATTATTTTGTTCATCTTTCAAGGATATGTTTAGATTTTCAAAAGGAGCTGAGAACAGGAGGTATTGCTTTGAGAAGCAGAAGGGTCACTGGCACGATCCTGTGAAATCCATGCTTGGCTTGAGAAAGACATGTTTTGAGGTGTAAAAGGACTAGAGTATGTTTGTTTATCAACTTATCAGGGCCCAGGCCAGCTGCTTTTGTTCCTAGGGATTCCATGGATAAGCTCCCTGGACTTTTGAAATAAGGGTGCCTTTGAAGAGACAGAGACAGATGGGGGAGAGAGAAAAAAAGAGAGAGACAGAGAGACAGAGAGACAGAGAAAAAGAGAGAGAGAGAGAGAGAGAGAGAGAGAGAGAGAGAGAGAGAGAGAGAGAGGAAGAAGAGAGGGAGAGAGGAACAGAGAAGGAGAGAGAGGGAGAAAGGGAGAAAGGCAGAGAGATAGAGAGAAGTTAGGGTGTAATTATAAAGTTAAGAGGACAATACTAGGACCAGTGGATTGTGGGGAGTTTATGAGGTGGCAGATCTTTGGCTTAGTATAAGAGAGTTTCCTAAAAAATTATTGTTGTCACAAAATATAATGAGATGCCTGGGGAGGTAATGAATTCCTTTCACTGAAGGTCTTCAGATAAAGTTTAAGTTCTCCTGGGATGTTACAAAGGAAATTCATGTTGGTAATACAGTGTGATGTAGTAAGAGAATAGCATCCTTGAAGTCAGGAGACGTAGGTCCACATTCCAGCAGCATGAGCAAGTTACTTCATTGCTTTATACCTCAGTTTATTCTTCTATAAGAATGCACTAGCTACATCATGGAATTGATGAGGAAAGTACTTTGTGGATTTTAAAGCATAGTACAAATACAAGTTGTTAAGATGAATATTGGACTCAGTGACTTCTAAAATGGTTTCCAACTGTTTAAGTTTCTTTGACTCTGTGATTCTCTGAAATAATCCAGGGCTGGGTACATTCTCAGGATGTCCCTTTAGTGCAGTTTTTCTTCTCTGGGAAAGCTGAGTTCTCAGAATTAATCAGTTAGGGCTTTTGGAGTTCTGATTCTTATAATCTGGTAATCCAAGTGTGATAAGGAATATATTTAACAGGTTCAGAGTCAAGTAGAACTGGAACTAGAGAGAAGGGGTTTTAGGCAACCTGGACTTATACTGTGGCACTGTGGGGGGATTTAGGCCAGCCCTCAGGCAGAACTCCCTCATACTAAAGGGTTGCTAAGTAGTGAAGTAGGTTTCCAAGGGAAACTGGAGATGAAAATACCATTTGTTCTGGAAAAGGCAAAGTGATGAATGGCTTTTATGACCTGGTATCTATGGTTCTGTTACCACTTACTGGAAACTGAGCTTTTCTCTCCCTGTGAGAAGTTCAAGGGAGGACATCCTGGCCAGGAAAGCTCCTAGGTTAGCTCTGTTTACCTTTAAAGTAACAGTGAGCTTCTTGCTCGCTGCCACCTTTCTCAGACTTAGCTAGGGCAAAGTAGAATGGAGATCATGCTGGTATCTGCTTCCTCCTTTGCCCTAGTGTGGCAGGGACTCGTGAGGCCCGTGTGTCATTCATGGGGAAGAGAATAGCCATATGATTAAATGCTCACACTCTGTCAAAACTGTGACAGTTATGAAATGCCTCAGCCACTAATGCAGGGAAGGGTGAGGAGTGAGCAAATGCCTTCAATATGCAAAAGACATTTGGAGGACCAGGAGGGAATGCTAATCCTAAGTGCCAAGAGGGAGGAAAAGGGATTAGTGTTTGATTTATAGTCTGGCTGAGAGAAATTAACTAGGCAAAACCTGATCAAATTCCTTTAACCACAGATGTGTTTAAGGAGTACGACTCGACAGAGTTAAGAATTTAGCTCCTGCAATTATCTCCTTTCTCAGGTAGTGATAATGTATGTTAAAATCCTAAAATAAGGCATTCTGCATTCCTCTGTTCTAGATACCCCAATGTCATGACATCTGTTTTCAGATTCACAAAATCCTCTAGAAAATGGTGAAATTTTCCAAAACTAAGGTTACCTTACTCTGAGACATCAAAAGAAGCTTCCCTACATGTTTTTAAGATCTAAGATGGACAGCTCATCTGTTTAGAATGGATTCTATTCTTTCTGGCAACATAGGAATGGACTAGATGTGTTTTCCATTCATGGAGTCCTTGAAATCTCTCATTGTAGCTCATTTGATCATTCCAGACATCATTGCCTAGGATCAATCTTCAACAGTTCTAGGATTTTTTGATTTTGAAGAAATCAGTATGTTCAACAATCATCTAATTTTACAGAGCAGAAACATAAGGCCCCCAAGCTATAAGTGATGTGGCAAAAGTCAGACAGGTGGAGTTGCAGAACTGGTAATTTAGGTAGCTAACTGGCATAGTAGAGAAAGCACTGGACTGGTAGTTGGGAAGTCCTGTGTTCAAATCTAATCTCCTTGGGCAAGTCACTTAAGTAAATTCCCTCTGTCTCATTTTTTTCCCCCTCATGGGCAAAATGAGGGTAATAAAAGCACCTGCCTCTCAGGGTTATTGTGGGGATCAAATAAGATAAGGTGCTTTTCAAAATTTATGTTAGCTATTATTAATGACAATTAAAAAAAAACACAAAAACAAAACCAGGTCTTTTGCTTCTTAAGAGTCATCAGTGCTCTTTCCGCTAGTAAGTGATCAGATTGCCAAAGCTGATTAAAAAAAAAAAAGAAAATAAATGTTGGAGGGTCTGCCTAAAAACAGGTACATTGACGCATGTTGGTGGAACCATGAATCTAGCCAACCATTGTAGAAACAGTTTAGAATTGTCCCCACAGTTACTAAAGTATACATGACCTTTGATTCAACAATATATTTACTCTTATACCTCACAGAGATCAAAGAAAGTAGAAAAGGTGCTATGAGTACAAAAATCTTCCTAGCATCTCTCTTTGTACTGACAAAGAATTGAAAACTGAGTGGGGAACCCATTATTTGGGGAATTACTGAACAAAAAATGGTATATAAATGTAATGGATTGCTATTTACTGTAAGTTAAACAAGAGATGGCTTCAGAGGAACCTGAGATGACATATGAACTAATGCATAATGAAATGAGCAAGAGAACTAGAATAATATCAACATTATAAAAATGAATAATTCTCAAAAACTTAAGAGTTATAATCAATTTAATGATTGATCAGGAATCCAAACAATCAATGATAAAGAATTTTATCCAAATTCTGGCAGAGAGGTAACAGATTAATATGCAGAAAGAAATATTTTTGAATATGGCCTATTGGTTATGGGAATTTGTTTTGTTTGACTATACTTATATGCTTATAAAATATAGTATATATAAAAGTATTATATTTCTTTTTGAGGGGAGGGAAGAAAATTAAAAAAAAAAACAAATTTACTACACTCTTATAAATACCTTTTATATAACAGAACTGAATAGGAACATATCTATATTTAAATACATATGATTGATACAGAAAATGTGTCAGTTGGTAATTAAACTCATAATTAAAAACAATTAAAGGTAGTTGGATCTAGGTTATGAAAGGCTTTTATATTTGGTCCTAGAGTCAACAGGAGCCATTAGGTTTATTAAGTCAGACATTCGTTTCAGGAGATCACTTTTACAAGTTTGGGGAGGATGGATTGGGAAGGAGATTTAAGGTGAATAGACCAGTTAGAAGGCTATTTATTAGTGAAGATGAAAGATGAGTTGAAGAAGAAAGGCTTCTGTCAATCTTAGGCTGAAGGTCATAGACGTTGCTGAAAGAGTATAGTTGTAACATTACAACACTGGAGTTGAAGAAGGCAAAGTACCAGTCATTTGAGCAAATGACTGAAGGTAATAGAAGACTTTGGCTGCCCTTTGAAAAGTGACTCCAAGAAATCCAATGGATTGACTCATTAAGCAGAGATTCTGAGTACATTGGCTAAATGATGTCTGGCCCAGCTCAGCAGCAGTCCATAAAGTGTTACCATAACTGTTATTGCTTATATGGACATTTCCCACTCTTTCTCCTCCTTAAGACTATATGTGTAATAGTGGTATTGCTGAGTCTAAGGATATGTATAGTTTAATGTCTTTTAAAAATAATTCTAGTGACCAGTTTTCAACCACCTGAAAAACTCTCAGCTTTGTTAAGAGTGGATGTGGGGACCTGGTTCTGCATTTTCTATATGATATTCAGCAAATTACCTTATGTTTCTGAGCCTCCATTTCCTTGTCTTCTATAATAGTCTTCCTTAGAAAGAAAGCTGAGAAAAATCCTTTAAATTAATTACCTTGCAGAAAATAGGACATCTGTTTCACAAAGCAGTCCTGCTACTTATTTTTATATTATCACAATAAAATCAAATTATATCTACACCCACCAAAGATACAGTTCTCAAGAGTTAAAGTTATCAATCCTGCTACTTAAGGAAAGTAGATGATATTTCCTTTAATCTTTGAAGGTGATCAGTATTATTTTATATACAGAACAAGTGAAGTTGTTGTCCTCTGTGATGGATCTGCTGCTGGGCTGGGTTCTGTCCTTGCATGGTGTTTGTACTGGATCCAAAGGGTTTGGTCTGGTCCAAGGAGGTCACTGAATCATCACTGGGCTTAGCCTACTGAGCTCAACTGACCAGTTTGTTTGATGTTGGGCACTGCTACCTCCAGGCTATTCAGGAAAGGTCACTCAACCCTTTGGCTGTAGCTTCCAAGGTAAAGCATTTCAAGTGCTGGATTCTTCCTAGACCTTGTCATCTTTTCCTGTCAGAATGATCTATTAGATTTCCTAGACTTTAATGAGTATTTTTTAGTCTTCTACTACCTTCAATCTCTGGTTCATCTAGCTAGGATTATACTTTCTGTAGCTGGAAAACTGAAGACTTTTTGGTAAGAGCCATGATGCTTAGTCTAGTATTGACAGAATTCTTCTCTTCCTTTTAACTGGTCTGAGCTCTGGGGTTTTATTATCTCCATGATCCTAATTTAGAGACTTCCCTGGATTTTGATCTCTTTCTTTACTTAAGGTACTCAGCCCAGTTATGTTTCCTAGATTCCTATTAGCACTCAAGAAGATGAGTAACTTAAGGACAAAATGTATTGAAGGGATCTACACCCTGAGGCAAATTCATAGCCTTGCTGACCTTTTCATGTGCAGTTGAATCTTAGACTCTTTCTAAGATAAGGGAACGTTTCTGGGAGGAAGACACCTTCAAGCCTTAGCTTCTTCATCTGTAAAATAAAGATAATATCTGTAGTCCTGACTTCACAGGATTGTTGTCAGGAGTAAAAGAGGTGATATTTATAAAGTGCTCTGCAGACCTTAAAATTTATATAAATGTCAGCTATTATTACTGATGCTGGAGGCCTCAAGTGGGGAAATCAGAGAAAAGGAAAGCTTTGGTGCTTGGTGCCTACTTCTTGATTTTGCTACGGTCTTAAGGCAGGAGTATAGGTTTCACAAGTAAAATTGACATGACCAGAATAACTGCAGATGCTGTTTCTAATCATAAATTTATTTAATCTGCTCTTAATCGAACTCAGTCTTCAGTGGCATTACCCCTGGGCAGTTAAGGCTTTGTCCTGGATTCAGCTTGCAGGGGATTCAGGGTTAAGGCAGGGAGTGGAACCTTAACCTTATTTGCCAATGTCAATTTGGGTAAAATGCAAATTTTATTCCACTCTTTTGTTTCTCTTTGCCTGTTCTGTTCTAAATGGAAACATATCTCTAGATGTAAATCCAAGATATAGTATTGGCTCTTGGTATTTTCCCTTTCAGCACACAACAGGGAATAGAGACAGCCCTGAGCCATTTGGAGAAATACACACCCATTCTTGGGAGAAAGTTGATCAAACCTTTTAAATGGTGGTCACTCTTGGGCTGAGCTTTGTACTAATGTCATGAGGGAATATAGCACCCACAAAATGAAGCACATACCATATTAGGGCCATGCATTTTATGAGGAGGATGTTGTTGGTGTTCAGTTATTTCAATCATGTCTGATTCTTCATTACCCCATTTGTGGTTTTCTTGGTAAAGATACTGGATTGGTTTGTCATTTCTTTTTCCAGTGGATTAAGCAGTAAGTGTCCGAAGTCAGATTTGAACTCAGGTCTTCCCGAGGATGTAAGGATGAAATTTTCTAAAACACAATTTTCATCATGTCACCTTTTGTATCTAACTTTCCATGACTCTCCACTGCTTTCAGAATAAAGTTCACACAGGTAATTTGGCCCCAACCTATCTTTCAAACCTTCTCTTTACGATTCCCTAACATAACCTTTCTCATTCAGTAATTCTGTTTCACCTGAGTGGATGCCCATCAGTCAGAGAATGGCTGAATAAGTTATGATATATGAATGTAATGGAATATTATTGTTCTGTAAGAAACAGTCAGCAGGATGATTTTAGAAAGACCTGGAGAGACTTAGATGAACTGATGAAAAATGAAATGAGCAGAACCAGAAGATCATTCACTGTATATGGCAACAACAATATTAGACAATCAATCAGTTTTAGATTTTAACTCTGATATTCCTGGGATTTTTTCTTTTGGGCATCTTTCAGGAGATGAATGATAATGAGTCTTAGTGCAAATTCCATGGAGCAGGCTCAGCTTTGTATGGGTAATAGTAATATTAAACTCTGGACAAATGTGATATCTGAAATGGCAACTGTCTCATCCCTAACCAGTTTCTATGATAAATGGAGAGGGCTCAAGAAGATGCTAAGAGTGTTTTTGGCTGATGGGCCCCTAAAATTGTGTTTAGAGCAACCAAATCCTATGTTCTGCTCATTTCCAAAGTCTGATTCAACTGCCACCTCCTCTTTGAAGTCTGTATAGTTATTGCTTTGCTCTCTTCGCATCACATCTGTTGCACCATTCAGTCAAGTTCTAAGTCACCTTAAATGGCATTTAAATGTCATTCTTTGAGCCAGGTACTATACTAAGTGCTGGTCATTCATTTGGAATTAACATAGACTGCCTTGTGCAGTTGGTAAATTTTTCACATGGCCACGTTCCATCTATTCAACTCAATTTTAACTTTCATAGAGGTCAGAGATTTTTTTCTTTACCTACATTACCTCCTTCATCTATATCATTTATATATTCCCAGGAACATCGGGGCTAAAACAAAAAGTTTCTATACTTAATGAAAAAAGGCATATAGCCAGGAAAGAAGATTTTCAAGTATAAAGGAACTGTGGTCAGGATCACAGTATATCTGGCAGCTTCTATTATAAATGAGATGAGACCTTATGCTGTAATATTTGCAAAAGATATAGGCTAATAACCAAGAAAAACTTATCCTGAAAAACTGAGCATAGTGCTATAGGGGTAAATGAACCTTTATTGGAATATTTAAATAGCTTACATATATTAGGGTTATATTATATTAATAATATTCATATTAGGGTTATATTATATTAATATATTAACCCTATGGCATTTGTATGAAACTGATAGATCAGTAGATAAGATTATAGATATCCAATTGAGTTCCTCATTATAGATAAGGTAACTGAGGCCTAGAAATAGGAAATAACTTACCTAAGATCATATAGGTAGTAAATGGAAGAACTAGGACTCAATTTTGGGTCCTCTGACACTGAACCTAATACTCTTTCAGTTGCCCACTTCTATGTTTTCCATGACATCAGTATGGACGTAGTTTTTCTCACATATGTTTAAAATGGACTTTTCTACAGATAGATGGACAGGTAAGCTGGATCATGTCAGGGTTTCATGTCAGGCCAATTGATCCTTAATTGAAAGTGTGGCAATATGTGATTGTTTTGATTAATGTTCTGTAAACAAAAAGAGTATACTAATCTCTTCCATATAGCAAGGGTTAGGGATGCAATACTACCTTAATCTGGAAAATCCACATAAAAGTTTTTGGTTCTCCCTTCATACTAGAAAAGAAACTTGAATTATTATAGGATTAAGAGATAAAATATATTGATGTTATTCGTATATTTTATGCATTTCTGAGTTTCTAAACTTTTCCTGTATTATCTATCAGCCTTCACATGTCTATAGTGTCCATAAAACTCCTCCAAATTCTCATTTAATTTCCCATGCCATCCATGATGTGGAATATCTGTATTCAGCTTGTGTTTGTAGATGAGGGAAATTACTTAGGAAGGCAAGTGAAAGATTTGGTGTTTTGATTAATTTTTACTAATGCTAAGCTGACTCTTGCCTCACCTTGTACGGATGAAATGACTATCACAAACTGATTTTGCATATGTGTGATAGAGAGAAGTTTCTTTGGCTTCTTATTGTAAAGCAACTCTAGATTCCAGAAATTACTAAATCAAAGTTGAGCTCATGGAGAAAATTAGGAAAGAGGGGGGTTAACGGTGGAGAAACCCTGAATCAGAGAATTGTTGGGGCTGCCATATGCTCTCGGCTGAGATCGGGTTAAAGGAGCGGATCAGCTGGGGATCTGACACAGTGCTTAGAGCAGAGCCAGGGGATCACATCTTGGCAGGGATGGGACTGGAATAAAGCAAGAAGGATTTTTCCCTAGAGTCCCAAATTTAGAAGGTGTTGACAGCACTTATAATAATTCTTCAGAACTCTAGAGACAATAGAGATTAGCACCTGGTTAGCAAGAATAATTAGTTAAAACTGGAGGAGATCAATAGCTTGCTCCTTAGTGCCACCAGCAACCTTGACCTGGTCTTCAAGTCTGTCCATTTTGCCCCCTCTGGCATCAGATTCCTAAACTCCAGTTGCACTTACCTTAGGTAGAGTTTGCAGTGTTTGCCCTACACAAAAATATTCCTTATTACAGCTCTGGGTCTTAGGCTGACCTCAAAAATAATACTAACTCCTATAGCCTTAAAGGTTCACATTTTCCTCACAACCTTGTGTGGTAGAAAGTGCAAGTGTTATTATTGCCATTTGACAAATGGAACTGAAACTCTGGGAGGAAATGATGAGTCCAGTCCGAGAATAAACACTGGAGCCAAATTCAAATTGTGACTCCAAAGTCAATCCTCTTTCCTTTATACCTTGCCTTGTGAATTAGTGATATTTACCTTTTATGTCCCTTGGCCTTCCTTTCAGTGCCTGGTGTGCTCCCACCCCAATTTTAATTAGTCTGCCTTCTCCCAGGGGCCAATGCCCTCATTTGGTTCCAGCTCTGTTCTTTTACAAGGACAGTGGTAAGATAAATTAACTCACTCTAAGGCATTAAACCTTAATGTTAGTTAATATATCACCCCCTCCAGGAACACGTTGGCTTTTAAAAGAAGGCAATTTTTATCCCATAGGAAAGGATTATAGTGGAAACTTCATTTGACTGTATGTGAGGAGACAAGTTCTAGTCCTGCTATACCACTAATAATAACAACAACAAGGTTAATATTGTTATAATATATTGTGTTATATACATAGTATATAACATGTAACATACATAATATAAAATAACATACATTATATGTCATGAATTATGTTATTATGTATTATAATAGTGTTGTAATAATATATATTAATAGCTTTTAAAGGTTTGCCAATTATTTTATATTCACATTATCTTATTTAATTCTCATGACAACTCCATGATTAATCCATTATTAGATTCTACAGGTGTGTTATCCCCATTTTAGAGATGAAAAAACTAAGAGTCATACTGATTAAATAACTTGTCTATGATCTCATATTTATTTATTTTTTCCCCTTTTTTATTTTTTATTAAAGCTTTTTTATTTACAAAACATATTCACAGGTAATTTTTCAACATTGACCCTTGCAAAGCCTTTTGTTCCAAATTACCCCCTCCTTCCTTTCATCCCCTCCCCTAGATAGCAGGTAGTCCAGTACATGTTAAATATGTTAAAATATATGTTAAATCAAATATATGTATACATATTTATATAGTTCTCGTGCTACACAAGAAAAATTGGATCAAGAAGAAAAAAAAAACTGGAAAAAAAACAAAATGCAAGCAAACAACATCAGAAAGAGTAAGAATGCTATGTTGTGGTCCACACTCAGCTCCCATAGTTCTCTCTCTGGATGTAGATGGCTCTCTTAATCACTGAACAATTGGAACTGGTCTGAATCATCTCATTGTTGAAGAGAGCCACGTCTATCGGAATTGATCATCGTATAGTCTTCTTGTTGCCATGTATAATGATCTCCTGATCCTGCCCATGTCACTCAGCATCAATTCATGTAGGTCTCTCCAGGCCTTTCTGAAATCATCCTGCTGGTCATTTCTTACAGAACAATAATATTTTATAACATTCAGATACCACAATTTATTCAGCCATTCCCCAAGTGATGGGCTCAGTTTCCAGTTTCTGGCCATTACAAAGAGGGCTGCCACAAACATTTTTGCACACGTGGGTCCCTTTCCCTCCTTTAAGATTTCTTTGGGATAAAAGCCCAATTGTAACAGTGCTGGGTTAAGGATATGCACAGTTTGATAACTTTTTGAGCATAGTTCCAAATTGCTCTCATGGTCTCATATTTAGTAAATGTAGTTATTTTATATAGCTATTTTAGGAGGTCACTCATTCTCTCTGGGCCCAAATTTTCCTGTTCCTCTACAATACCTCTTACAGCTATTCCCTTCTCTCTACCTTCAGAACTGCTACTCCAGTTCTGTTCCTCATCATCTTTTACTTAAATTATTGAAATAGGTTCATAATAGGACTGCCTGCTTCTGACCTCTCCTTTATCCAATCCATCCTTCCCTGTGGACATTATAAAAGTGAACTTCTGAAGGCATGGGTATGAGCCTGTCACTATTCCCTTATTCAGGAAAATTCAGTGACACTGATAGAAAATACAACCTCTTCGCTTTGGCACTTTACGTCCTTCACAATCTGGCTCCAAGCTAGCTTTCTAAATTGATTTCACATTCTTGATGTTCCCAGTACATGACATTCCATCTCCTGTCTGCTTTTGCATAGCTTTTCTAACAGGCCAGGAATGCTCTCTCACCTTATATTCTGTCTCTGTTAATCCCCAGGTCCCTTCAAGACTCAGCTCCAGGGCCACTTGCTAGGAGAGACTCTTCCCAATTATACCTCTCGTCAGTGTGGCCCTCTTCCCATTATTTTTTAATTTCCTGTATGACTTGTCTGCCTTTTTATGACCCCTATTTTGGAGTTTTCTTGGCCATTTCCTTCTCTAGCTCACTTTACTAATGAGGAAACTGAGGCAAATAGGTTAAGTGACTTGCTCAAGGTCTGGGACTGAATTTGAATTGAAGTCTTCATGATGCTGAGCCCGACACTCTATCCAGCTAGCTCCCCTCACAGTACAAGGTGCTAAATAAATGCTTGCTAACTGATTGATTTTACAAATGTATCTGTGTACCTGTCATTCTCACTTCCACATACATAGTATAAATCTCTTGAGGCACAGCACCTGACACATGGTAGGTATTTAATAAATCTCCATCTATTAAGCGAGACTATTATATTGACTCTCTGAAGTTTCTGCCATTTTCAAGATTCTGATCTCTGAGCATGATTAACTCGGTGAACTTAACTGCCCTCCATGAGGTTCTAGTCCTTGCTTGAAATATATCTCATCATCATGTCCACTGAAACATAAATACTTCAAGATCATTTCTCTTTCCACAGGTATTAATCATGGGACCCAGAACTAGAGAGGAACAGACAATCAGCTAGTTTCCCAAGCCCCTCATTTTATTGATGAGGAAAATGAGACATAGAAAGAAGTCTAGAGTTGGCACTGAGCTCTCTGACATCGTCCCCCCACTGCACAGGGTTTCTACGGCTCTTCTGCCTCATCCCTAATACTCTGAGCTCAAAGAGATTGGTTGTGTCACCAAACCCCCTCAATGTGAGGTAACAGCACTGAGCTTAGGTCTCATTCTGGTTGCAGGAGAAATGGAGGAAGAATAAGGAGGGAATGATTTTAATCATCCAAATGCATCTCCACATTTTCTGTCATGATACTATTGGTCCCTGACTTATTTTGATCTGCTTAAAAATTACTTACTACTAATTGCATTTGGTATGTGATATGTGTCTATGTGATATGTGTCCTGTTGTCCATCAGTCACTTGAGCAATGCATAAAACTACGAACATATTTTGTTTCTATTTCTTGTCCTTTCCCCCTTTTCCCTATTTTATATATAGTTTGTCTACACAAAGTTATATTTCTGTCTCAACAAACACATACACAGATACACACACACACATATATACACACATGTACACACATAGACACTCATAGTGTACCTTTTGTGGGTATATACCTTCTGCTGTAGACAAAATAAAATCCAGAATCTGTTTGAGATATTAGCCCTTACATGCTTTTCATCAGGTTATCTTTCCACTGATTTGCCATCTTTATCTGGCATTTCAGTCTTTTGTCTGACCACAGAAACTTTCAGATTTTGTTCCCATGACCTGTCCGCATTACAGTCCTACTTTTTATGTAGTTCAGAGCACTCTATGTCATGCTTGTCACACTCTTCCTGGTGGCTTTATTTTCTCATAAACTAACAAGGAAAAATTCTTACAAATGAGTCTATTGCCATGGAAGTCAGAAAAGGAGAAGGAACACCCAGAATTGACAAATTAGTCAAATTTTGGGATGCCTTCTAGGTACTGAAAAATATACAATATTGCATATAACAAATATACAATTGCATACAGTGAAAATACAGTATTAAATACAATAAACATCCAACCTTTACATAGAAGGTTTTATCCATAGTGAATCTTACAATCTTTTTTTTTAATAAAAATTTGTTTTACCATTGGCCCAACTGGTCCTGATCTTACATAAAGATCTGTGTATGTGTGCAAATGTGGTGAGCTCTGGATGGTGAGTCCAGAGATGGAGCAGCCAGCTACATTCCCCTCTCTGGGACAAGGTTTCTTCCCTAATTAGATTGGTTCAAGTCCCCCTTCTGACATGCTTCTTTCCACAATTAGCCACCAGTGACTAGTTTTCTTTAATTTAAACACATTAACTTTTACAAAGAGATTTCTTACCTGGAAGAAATAGCAAGGACACAACTAAAATATTTCTCTCCTATTGCATTCTCTCCAGTATTACCTCCTCCAGGACAGTGGGACTCAGACTTAACATAGCTTCTATGCAGCATTTCACTTTCACTAAGTTTACTTTCAAATGCGGCATAGTAATGGACAGATGAATCTGCATCTTGCCTGTGGCTGGATTGGGTCAAGCAGGTCACCCTTTACATCACTTTGATTGGTTTGACTTTTGGCAAATCCCAGCATGAGCTCCAAGTCTTAGATTCTGGAGGTTTGTTCTGACCTTTTAAAGCTCACAAGGTCTCATCTATCTCCAAGCTTCATCACCTAAAAGAGGAAAGCATTTAGGGTAAAGAAGTGAAGAACAGAGGTCTGTATTCATAGGTCACATGAGGATTAGGAAGTGATCAGAGATGCTCGTTTTGGGACATTTCTCTCCAAGCTGAAGCCAATAACCAGAGACGGGATGACTAGTGTTGTTAGGTTGGTCAGTGGGCAGAGCTCTGGACCTGGAATCGGAAATACTTGATGGGGTCAATTCCAGCCTCAGATCATATACTAACTGTGTATCTCTGGGAAAATCACCTAATCTCTATCAAGCTCAATTTCCTCATCTATAAAATGGGTTTAATAATACCTCCCAAGGTGGTTGTGAAGATCAAATGAGATAATATTTATGAAGTGCATTACAATCTTAAAGTGCTATTGAAAACAGTTGTAGAATGTCTGCATGTGTTCCATGCATTCTGAGGATGTTGGTGGGGGAGTGGGGTACTGTGCAAAAAAAATAAGGCTAGAGGATGGAGTGCTAATATAAAAGCCAAATCTAGGTGAAATCCTAGAATGTGTAGGGGAAGAAGGGGGGATGGAAAGGAAAAGGGTAGAATGTAAATGTGTTGGGGTGTCTTCCAAGTCATTGGTGAGGATAGGAGCCAAAAGAAGAGGGAGAAGAGGAGAAAAAAAGCATTTATTAAGCACCTACTATGTGCAAGATACTATGCTAAGTGCTTTACAAATATGTTCTTACTTTCAACTTAGAACAAAAGAAGTAGTAAGGAAACAAAGACAAAATGAAATTTTGCTATTTTTTCTATTTCCCCTCTAAATGTTAATGTAGAATTATGTATCAAATACAATCATTACATATAACATTTTTTTTAGCATTAAGAGAGACTTAATTTCCTCTCTTTTACTTTAAAATTCTCAATCTTCTTTTTTCTTGAGAATATTCCAAATCTGGCTCCTCTTCCCTTAAGCTTTAGGTCAGCACATATGAATTCCCGTCAATTTATGCCAAGCCAATATTCTGTGGCCTAACAAAGTTTTTAATTGTGGGGTGGGGAACAGGGAGGGAAGAATGACTTCGAATCTGAAGTTTCTGGTATTTCTAGCCATATCTTTGGATACTTAATGACTGATGAAGTTGGAAAACATAAGTGACTCATTTTAGAGCTGTTTAACTGACTTTATTTGCATTTACAGCTTCTTAGAAAAGAAAGAAAGTCAGATTTGGGGCCCTTAATGCTATTAAACCTCACTTAAAGGGTTTGCTGGGTACTGATACCTGGTCACAGTTATCATTATGAATTCATTCATCTGGGGAAAATAGTTGAGGGAAGATGGGGAAAATGAGGTAGAGATGGCAGTAACAGTGTCTACACAAGAGTCCAGTCAACTTGAGTCACAATTGTCTTAAGAAATGACATACTGTCCCCAAGTGGGTGGGCTGTCACCATAGTGGGTATTTGGAGGCAAAAGGGGGCTTTGGGAGAGAGGCCCACTGTAAAGGCAACATAGATGTGGCAGCCCAGGGTTAGTTGTACCACTTAGGAATTTCACCCAGATCTTGAAATTAGGTATAGAGATGGCGGTCATTAAGAGAGGAAGCATCCCACCTATCAAATCCACTCACAATAGCAACACCCCAGGAACACTATCCTACTGAGAGCTTTGTACCTGTCTACACCAGAACTTTTAGTTGTTTTGATAATGTAACTTAGAGGAATATAAGGAATAGTAATGGGATGCCAAAGGAAGCCCAAGTATCCTGAATATGGGGCCTTTATTGAACCATCTTCACCTTCTTTTTTCCTCTGTCCACCTTCTCTTCTGACAAATAGAAAGTTTTGAAGAAATCTGAAGAGAACTATACAACAGAGGTGATTTTAGAGTTCTTTCCTTTTTAGTCTTTAGTTTGTCTTTTGTGCAAACCTCAGGTTCTTTGGTTAGGACAATGATTTCCAAATTTTTTTAATTAGCATGAGTTAACATGAATTAGTACATGCTTAAAATATTTTGAGCATATACTGTTCATATGTTTATTTATTTATAAATCACATACCTATGCCAATAATTGTATGCCTTATTAAATTTATATAAAATATGAATTCAAAAGTATGAAATAGAGATAAAATAATACTTAATCCATGAGTTAATAGTGAACTATTGGAGTTTATTGAGTAGAGTAACCACGCTAGATCCATGCTTTAGGAAAATCCACTTTGTCAGGAGAGGGGAAAAACTTGAGTCAGAGAAACCAATTAGGAAAATCTGTCACAATCTTTCATATCTACCCATCCTGCTCAACACACTGTCCCATTTAAAAGGAAAATAGGGGGAACACTTGAATCGTACTCATGGGCTCTCCTCTGAGGGGCATATACCACAGCCATAAGACAAACTGGGATCACAGAGATAGGTTGTTAATGAAGGGCTTTCCCAGCTGCTGCTATGGATTCTTAGATAGAAGTTAGGATATCATTAGTCTATAAATGCCCTAACAGGAGATTACTGGTGCAGAAGTGGGGAGATTGGGAACTAACAGCAGTGGAAGGAGAGATTAAAGAGGGAGATTTAATAAAAAGTGTGGTTGTGCTGGAAGCATGTCCCATGATTAATTTTGATGGTTTGGCCCTTTTGGGGAGTGTGGATTGTGACCCATCTTCCTGCTCTCTGGTCGAAAATATATCTTGAGATCAAAACATAACCCCTGTTTTGAAGGCTAGGTGACTACCCTCAAGTTTAAAAACAACACAACACCCTATTAAGAAACTATTTCCCCAAATGTGAGCATTTGGGATTCATTTTTTGAGTTGATTTCTGTTGAAATGCAAATACCCCTGAGAGGGTAACATTTATCAGCTTCTAAATCATGCTCCTCTTTTTATCCTCATACAGTTGCTAAGTTTTATCAATTCTGCCTCTACAAAATCTCTGATCTGTTTACTTCTCTTCTAGACACTCCTCATCTGGACTTTTGCAACAACCTCTTAACTGGTCTCATTGCTTCTATTCTCTTCCTCATTCTGGCAAAAAAAAATATTCCTTCTACACAGATCTGAATCTGTTACTCCTTACTAAAGAATCTTTGTTAACTTTCTATTGTCCCTTGAATAAAAATCCAAACATTATTGCTTGACATTTAAAGCCCTCCACAGTCTAGTTTCAGCCTAATAATAATTTATTTGAAAATTACATAACATTCTAAGTTTTACTAAGTGCTTTACAATTATTATCTCCTTTGATCCTCTCTTAGTCCCATTTTATAGGTGAGGAAACTGAGGCTAAAATTTGCTATACTTTACCTCTATTATCTCATTTGATCTCCTCTTTCTTAGTCCCATTTTAGAGTGAGTCTTAACTGAGGTTAAGTGACTGGCCTCAGGCTGCACAGCTAATGTGTGTGAAGCTTTTCCTTCCAGACTAATTTCATAATACTCCCCTTCATGCACGCTATGTTCCAGCCGAACTGGCCTATTTGCTGTTTCTGGAACTTGGCATTCTGTCTCCTGCCTGTGTATCTTTACACATTTTTTTTCCATGCCTAGAATTCTTTTTCCATGCCCTCCTCATCTCCCCCCTTTTCAAATCCATAGCTTCCTTCAAGGCTCATCTCAGATATGCCTTCCTTTGAGAAGCCTTTCCTAATTCTTCCAGTAATTGAATTCTTTCCCTCTTCAAATTGTCCTTTTTTTTTTTTATTGTTTACATGTTATAGCCCTGGGCTTTGAATTGTCCTCCCACAACCTCCTGGTCTTGGTCTGAAGAACAGCTAGGGAACCTAGCATTTCTTTAAAGAAAAAAGGAAAAAAGTGTGAGAGGATAGGTTTGACCTTTCTAATAAAGAGTTGAATATATTTTGGGAGTGTATTTCCTTTTTCCATGATGAATCAAACACATACAGGGTTGAAGGAAGTAAAGTAACTCCCCTTCTCCCCCCTCACCCCCTCCGACCCCCTGAATTGGCCCTGTCTGGTGAAAATTAGAATCTTTCAAATTTAAAAGCTTGATTTGCTATTCAGTTTAATTTTTTTTGGACAATTCTTCTTTAAGGGTCAGATAATTTCACCTGATACTGAGGGATAGGCTGTTGTTTCCTTACAGGTTGGAGAGTTTGTTGGGGGGTTACTGAAGTAACCTACACCCAAACTTCAAGAAAAACCATTGAGAAGGGACCTTCCCTCAAATACCTTTCTACTTTGGGGGAACAACTTATTTTAAAATGCCTGGGAGATAGGTAGCTGAAAGTAGGCTCACACTATATCCAAGGAACTGGGTTGTGTTCTGGGGAAAGCAGGTGCTACTCATTATGGCAGCTGCATGGATGATGCAGAGAATTTCAAGTCAGAACTCCCTGGGCGAGTATTCTGACTTGGTCAGAATTTACTAAACATGTGAACTTAAACAGCTCACATACCCTTATTGAGCCTCAGTTTCCTCATCTATAAACTGAGGAGGTTGAATTAAATGATCCCTTCTATTTTTAAATCTTTCCTCCCATGATTCCCACTGCCTCAACTTCATTTTTGATGAGATCATGAGAATGAGACACAACTTTCTGCTTCCTATTCCCAAGGCACTCTTATTGACAATGGATATTCCATTTTGGCTGTAATTAGGGAGAGTCTCTTGGGTATCTGAGACCCTATCAGCCATTATCTAGATTTGCTCTTAAGTCACCTAATGATTGTTTCTTGGGAGCTATAACCAGCAGTTCGCATCCTTGCGTAGTTTGAGTTTAATTTCGTAGATTTCTTGCTCTTCATCTCCCTAGAGGAATAACAGTGGAAAGCAGCCTGCCCATTGCTTCTTAATAGCAACTGGCCTAGTTTTTGTTACTTTCCTTTGACAATTAACACCTCTAGAACTCCATGATCCTTACCTTCAGACTTCATTTGGAACTCTAATGAAGAAAGTCTTCATTCTCATTGGATCTTTGCCATCATTCCTGGCCCTATATCTCATACTGTTTCTGGGTACTCAGCTGAGTCCATGTGCCAAGTGTCTCCAGTGACCATATCAGGACATCCAGAGGATTTTTTCTCTCTGGTTGCCTCCTGTGCCTAATGAAAGGGAGCCCATTCCTTCCCTTGCCACAAATGGATTTGTTTTCCTTGATGCTTCTCTACTTCATGTTAACACTTAATTATTGGAACTGGTTCTGTTACCTCTGGACAGAGAGCAGAGCTCAGGGACTTGGCGGATATTAGATCTGATGTACAATCCACTTTTAATCTAATCATAATGGGAGTATCTAAATATTGTTATAGCTCTTAGTTTGGGTGTTGGACAAATCAATACATTTCAAAACACTGCAACAGTGAAACACAGAGTTGTTGGCAGCCTGGCATGTCTTATGGCTGGGATAAGAGGAGAGCAAAAAAAGTGATATTAGAAAGGTTTTTACTGCCAGGAAAACTTGTTGGGAACATCCGTTCTTGCTGGCTTGTACCCACCTAGTAAGGGCAGGTGACATTCTATAGAAACTAATGACTACAGAGGTCAAATACCAAAGAAATTTCTCCTAGCTTCAAACTCTGTCCCTGGATGGTTTTAAATTTAAATTTATTTTTAAAAGATTATTTTCCCCATTGTTCTTAGATGTTCATCTTAACTTTGGGCAAACAACTCAAATGTCATATGCGTTATAAAATAAGTGGATGTACAACTTGGATATAGGTTCATTTGGTGGATTTTCATTATTATTCTTATTATCACCATAGACCAAAAACTTTCTTGGTGCCAGATCACTAAAGGATAGAGAATCTAAAAAATGGTGTTTTTGGTAGTGGGGGATTTGTAAATAACATCACAATGGGAACTGGAGTAGGAATGGGCAATGATGGCCATCAATTACTACCACTTTCCTTCTGAACTCTTACTCTACCTCCCCTCTCCAAAATGATGCTGACTTTTGATTTCTCCAGGTGATTGTCCACTGAAAGAATACAACCAGAAGTGATAGTTGTGTCTTTTGCTGATTCCAATGTTTTTAAAGAAAAGATCCATGGGGATACCATAATACTGAATGCCTGGATTTCTTTCCCAATAGGAACTGTTTGATGGGGGTGTATTTGTGGAAAGCAGCATTCTAGAAATGGTGACACTACTCCCTGACTCACTGATCTCAAAGGGGCAGTCAGTGCTGGCTCCCTATTGCCATGCCCAAACTCTCCTTCTCTCTCTATCTTCTAACTTTCCTTGGTGGTTCACAGATCCAAATCTAGTCCACAATCTAGATCTCACTATGCTTCCTTTCTCATTGAATTTGATGAATGGCTTTGTCCTTCTCCTCACCTGTTCTCATACTAACTAAAAAACTTCAGTCCACCTACTTCCAGTTATTCAGTCTGCTAAATCTGGATATTCTATACCAGTAGCTTTATCTGCCTCAGGAATCCAGAGTTAGGTTCAAATGTGAATTCTACCACTAAATACTCATGTGAACTTGGCCAAATAACATAGCCTCCTTTGCCCTCAGTTTCCTCATCAATAAAATGAGGTTGAACTGGATATGTTCTAATATCCCTTCCAGATCTAGATCTGACTCACCTCTTCTCTACCTCAGCAAAACACAGAGATGGCTATTCCCTTAATTTTACCATCATTCTTAGACTTGGCTCTTTCCAATAATGAGATTCAAGTCAATTCCAATAGACTTGTGATGGAAAGTGCCATCCAAATCCAGAGAGAGAATATGGAGACTGAACGTGGATCAAAGCATAACATTTTCATTGTTTTTGTTGTTGTTGTTTGCTTGTTTTTTTCTTTCTTATGTTTTCCCCTCTTTGGATCTGATTTTTCTAGTGCAACATGATAAATATGGAAATATGTTTAGAAGAATCACACATGTATAACCTATATTAGATTGCTTGCTGTCTTGGGGAGGGAGAAGGAGAAGACAAGGAGAAAAATTTGGAACACAAGGTTTTACAAAAGGTGAATGTTGAAAATTATCTTTGCATGTATTTAGAAAAATAAAATACTATTAATTTTTTTTAATCTTGCCATCACTCTCGTGTTCTACTTCCATGTTTATAAATTTCAAAATTCAAAATTATCTCATCTTAATATTTTATTTTTCTTCCTTTCTGCCTTCCACCCCAATCATATTCTCCTTCTTTATTCTGAAAATACCTTTCAGCTCTTATATAAGCCATCATTCCCTCACTAACTTCTCTGTTCTATGTTCATTTATTTCAGTCATACCCAACTCTTTATGACCACATTTGGGATTTTTTTTTTTGGGCAAAGATACTGGAATCGTTTGTCATTTTCTTCTCCAGCTCATTTACAACTGAGAAAATTGAGGCAAACGGGATTAAGTGACTTTTCCAAGAGCACACAACAAATAAGTATCTAAGGCTGTATTTGAATTTGGGAAGATGAATCTTTTGGACTCAAGGATGGGTCCTCTATCTACTGTACCACCTAGCTTCCCTTTCATAACTACTCTCTATTACTTTTATGCTTTGGCTCCCAAGTTCAACTCTACATCCCTATGTTACTCTAGAATTCTTTGCCCTTATTAACTCCCAAACATGGATTACTCCTATCATCTGCCTCCTTTGCTCTTATGCATATGCTGCTAAATTGAATTAGAGAAAAATCATCATATTATTTTGAGTGGATCCACTACAGATTTATGTTATACAATCTCAGCCCCATATTCTTCAACAAATTGCCTCTACTATTCTCCTTATCTCTTTAATCTCCCATCTCTCTCTAGAGATGCTTGGTGGTACTCCAACGAACCTTACCATGACTCTTATCTCTTTAGAGAGAGCTCGATGGTACAGCAGATAGAGCACTCAGCCTATATTCAAGCCTTAGATGCTAGCTGTGTGACCCTAACAAAGCCGTGTAACTTCTGTTGCTGCCTCAGTCTTCAACTGGGATATAGGGATATTAATAGCACCGATTTCACAGGATTGTTGTGAGAATCAAATAAGAAATTTGTATAGCATTTAGCATAGTGTCTGGTACCTATGAAATGCTTAATAAATGTTTGTTCTTCTTGCTCTCCCCCTCCTCCATCTTGTGGTTCCTTTCTTAATTACCCAATCAACATGCTCACGCCTACCCAATTCTTTAAAAAAACTCACTTGATCAAACCATTTCTACTAGCTTTCATTTGTTATGCCTTCTCCCCTTCTCAGCTAATTTCTTTGAGAAAACTATCCTACTTAAGGCCCCCTACTTTCTTTTCTTTCACTTGCTTCTTTTTACGCTCTATAGTCTGACTTAGTCTTATCACCCATATAAAGCAACCTTCCTCAAGTTATCCTTAATTGCCAAATCCTATGTTATTTTATCAATGCTGACCCTTTTTGATCTCTCAGCAGCATTTTACACTGTTGATTACATCTCTTAGATATTCTCTCCTCTCTTGGTTATGACACTAGTTTCCCTGGTTCTTCAATATCTGACAACTCTTCAGTCTCTCTGATGGAGCTTCAACCATGTCACTTTCACTATGAGTATCCCCTAAACTCTGTCTTGGGTCCCTTTGTTTTTTCCCTCTATATTTGTTCACTTAGTGATTTCATCAGCTCCCAAGAGCTCAATCATCATCTCTATGAAGGTGATTCCCATGGCTATACATGTACTCTTTATTCTGAGGTACAGTTATGAATAATCAAATACCTCTTGGATGTCTCAAACTGGAGGTCCCTCAGGCATCTCAGACTCAACACATCTAAAACAGGACTCATTATTCTGAACTTTATCACTATCTTTTCAGTTCTTCAGCCTTGAAAACTTGGTGCTGTCTTAGACATTTTACTTTCACTTACCCACATTTTCAATCAGTTACCAAAGTCTGTCATTTCTGCCTTCTTACTATCTTTAGGATCTGGCTTCTTTTCACCAGTCACACAGCCATCACCTTGGTCCTGGTCTTGTTTTTCTTTTTTTATCTTGTTTCACCTGGACTAATGCAGCAACTTTCTAATTGATCACCTTGCCCCATATTTCTCTATTCTCTTCCAATCCATCCTTCTCTCAGCTAAAGAATAGATCTGCTCCTGTCAGCTCTCCATTAAGTAAACTCCTGTGGCTCCTGTTAACACCGGGATCAAATTTAAATTTTTCTATTTGGCATTTTGCATAGGCTTCTTCATATTCTAGATCCTTCCTACCTGCCTGGTCTTCTTAACTTCATTCTCCTCCATATATTCTGCTATTTAACCACACTGGTCTGCTTGCTGTTTGCACTAGATTCTAGTCTCCCTGGATTTCTTCAAGATGGAGTGTAGCATGTGCAACAATGTTTGTGGCAGCTTTTTCATAGTGGCAAGAAACTGGAAACAGAGTGGATGCCCATCAGTTGGGGAATGGTTGAATAAATTATGATCTATAAATGTTATGGAATGTTATTGTTATAAAAGAAATAATCAGGAGGATGATTTTAGAAAGGTTTGGAGAGACTTACATGAACTGGTGCTAAGTGAAATGAGCAGAACCAGGAGATCATTGTACATGGCAACAACAAGATTATGTGATGATCAATTCTGAGGGACGTGACTCTTTCCAACAGTGAGATGATTTAAGCCAGTTCCAATGATCTTGTGATGAAGAGAGCCATCTACACCCAGAGAGAGGTCTGAGTGTGAATCACAACAAAACATTCTCACGGTTTTTGTTGTTCGCTTGCATTTTGTTTTCTTACTCATTTTCTTTCCTTTTTGATCTGATTTTTTTTGTGCAAAAAACAATTGTATAAATATGTTTACACATATTGGATTTAACATATTTTAGCATGTATAACATGAACTGGACTACCTGCGATCTAGGAGAAGGGATAGGGGGAAGAAGGGAAAAGTCTGAAACACAAGCCTATGCAGGGGTCAGTGTTGAAAAATTATTCTGTGCATATGTTTTGAAAATAAAAAGCTTTTTAAAAAGATGGAGTATAGGAGTTTTTTTTTTTATTTTGTGGAGCTCTGTTGCTTTTCCCTTTAAGATTACACTCTCACTCTCTCTGTTTCTCTGTTTCTCTGTCTCTCGCTTTCTTTCTCTCTCTGTCTCTCTCTGTGTCTTTGTCTGTCTCTCTTTCTCTCTGTCTCTCCCTCTCTCTGTGTGTCTCTGTCTTTCTCAATCAGTCCATTCCTTCCTCCTCACTCCTCTTTCTCCTCATATATAATATATACAGATAATTCTCATTTTATGTAAATCTGCATTATGCAAATTTGACTTTACATAAAAAATTCTGAAAGAAATCTGCAATCTATATTTTACTTTGCTGTATAGTACTATACATACTTTGTTATAAACTTTCCCTTTCTTTTCATAACTTTGCTTATTATCATGGTATTTAATATGTCTGCATTTTAGTACATTTTATAATTTATATAAAGGTATTTTTTATGTATATCTATTATACATCTACCTATCTATATATGTCTATAGACTTGTTATATAGGCTAGATGAAATGGGTAGATAATGGTAAATTTGTACTATATAAAAATCACTTTACATAGAGGTCTGCAGACACTTATGTAAAGTGAGAAGAACTGTCTGTACCTAGTTATTTTCATGTTTATTTTGTGGAGGAATTAAAGAGCAGGGGTTGTATCTCAGTAATCAGCACTGTGCCTCCCACAAAGGAAAGGTTTAATATGAAATATCCTTTGATTGATTGACTTGCGGCAGCCCCAGAGTTCCAGACAGACTCTTGGGAGAGAGCAAAGGGTCAACCCTGCCTTCCCTCCCATACTTTTGAGGTTTGTCTGTCCTTAGCTATTATCTAATATGGTTAATCATGACCACATCTCGCCAGAATGATGTCAGAGGAGAGAGTAGTGCCCTATGGACGAGTCTGCCTGAGGGCAAATAAGATTGAGCTCAGTTCAGCTGTTCAACTGTTTCTGTTGGTGTGACAAGTACATGGGCCTTCTGAATGAGCTGTCAAGAGCAGGTGAGGCTTGTTCAAACTTCTATTGTCCCAGGCACTACCCTCAGGAAATAAGTCCCAGCTGCAGAGAACAGGGTATGGATCTAGTGAGGTGTGGAATCTGTGGGTGGCCGGGCTCCCTTGAGAATCTTGTCTTCCTTCAAACCTTGGCCATCTTCATCCACAAACCATTTTAAAGGTTTTGGTTTTTTGTTCAGCATTTCTGAGAAACTTTATTTTAGAGAAGCATAAAGTGTTTCAGATAATTATCTGGAATTATAGACCTGAGTAAACATTTCACAAAAAGGGCAATTGAACAGTTATTACTAATCCAGGATAAATAGGACTTTGCCCATAATGCTAACATGTATGGAATGGTGTGCAGGGTCCCTCACCATGGTCACCACTAGAGCCATGGAAACCATGGCCCTATCCACAGACACACCCTTCTTAGTGCTGTGGTATCCTTTACCTTACCTACAATTATCCTCTCCACTTCCCCAACTGTTTTTGCCTCAGATGAAAATGTTCCTAGTTTTGTGCCTGCCGCTGTATTCCAGAGTTATCTTTCTGCTCCCTAGACTCAAATAAACAAGTTCCTGAATGAATCCAGTTCTGATTGTTAGCTGTCTTAAGGGGTTCACAGTGAAATAATAAATTCCTTCTAATTTACCCACCATGCTTTCTGAGAGGCAATAACAAATATGAGGAGTAAAGGTGGAAATAACTCCAGAAGTATGTATGTCTAAGTTAGATAGACTTTAAAAATAATAATAAGGTAGATAGACTTGAGTGACTGCAGATTCCAAAGCTTGGACTCCCATCTGGCTCACTGAGAATGAGCAGTAGACTAGACAAGAAAGAACAGCCAAGCAAATCTTTCAGCAGACCTTAACTTCCTTGGCTTTCGCAGTGCAATATGAACACTCTTTGTACTTCCCCTGTCCCGGCCCACAGTTCAGTCCAGGAAGTGCCCTGCATTCTGGGACGCGTGAGTTGCCCATCTAGTTCAGATGTTTGAGATTTCTCAGGCAGAGAGTGGGTTTTCAAAAAGACCATGTGTCAGAGATGGGAGAAGGAGGAGAAAATAAATCCTCTGTGAACACTCAATCCCAGGGGAAAAGCTGGATTCCTGGGAGCAGAACTAGGGATTAAAAAAAGAAGAAAACTATTAAGCAGCAAGAACTTAGTTACTGGAATTTCTTCTGAATTAAAAACCAAACAAAAAGTTTCTTGCAGTTTCAGTTACACAATAAACAGCTGCCAAGATGGAATGAATGGGAAAGGAGAGGACAAGTCTAGGAAGGGGAGAAGAAAAGAACTTGAGTGTCTGGCATGGATCCCTTCTCTAGAATCTTAGGCTCACTTGTTCCATATTAAATGATGATCTCCTTAAGAGAAGGAGGGGCTAGGGATTTTCTACTTTGGGGTGCATAAGATCAGAGCTAAGAAACTGAGAAGTCACCAAGTGCAGTCTCTTTTATCTCTCAGATGAGAAACTGAGAACTAAAGAGGTTATTTGCCAAAATAAGGGACAAAGCCTGGATTTGGAGTGAGGTCCTCTTTTTCCTTGGATCCTTTGCATTGGATACCTCCCCCATGGTTCCCTAGGCACTCACCCTACAAGGGGTTTCATGGCTCGCTCTTGTCCATGCTTCCATGGAGCCCACTCTTGATCCAGGAGGATCCAAGGGACCTGAACCTGAAATCTCATTGATACAGGGACCACTGAAGCAGAACTAGCCTCCCTCAGTGCAGATCATCTGCACATTCTCTACAACTTAGAGTGTAAGAAGGTTGCTTAAAGATAGCAATGAACATGGAAATCTGTTGGTAATCACCAATTATCATATGGCTTTCCATGAAAGCTTCAGAGTAGACATCCCTTCATGGCTCCTGCTTGTGTTCTGGTGCGGGTGTTGCTGGGCAAGGATAGTAGCAGCAGAAGCAAGACACCTGAAATAGTCAGCCTCTAGAGACCCTGCTACAGCTCAAATCAACTGATGTTTTAAAATGTCTATTGTACAAAAAGCACTGTGGCAGGTCTGTCCAGGGGAGATGTGAAGTTTAGAGAAAATACAGTGCTTGTCTCCACAGAGTTTACTGCCTTGGAGGGGATTGACACATACATAGATGACTATAATGAACAATAACTCATAATAAGTAATTTGGGGAGAGCAGAGGCTTCAGATGTGTGATTTTATGTTCTAGATGACCAAACACTTTCTATTAATAAAAACCGTTAACTATTCTGCAGCTTAGAGTCAATGATGATTGCTTGTGGCGATTGTGGAGGGAGGGAGGGAGGGAGGAAGAAAGGAATAAGGGAAGGAACGAAGGAACGAAGGAACGAAGAAAGAAGGGAGGGAGGAAAGAAGAGAAGGAGGAAGGGAGGGAGGGAGGAAGAAAGGAAGGAAGGAAGGAAAATACAACACAACACAGATAATGTTATTTGTGATTTTCAATCAATATGTCAGCTTTCTGTTTCGGTTTGACACTTCAGTTCTAGTCCATCCCCCTCCCCTACCAAGATGAAGGAGGCAATCTTTATCTTTTGAAGCCATGATTGGCAGAGGTTTATTCCACATTATTGTGGTTATCATATAAATTGTTCTCCCAGTTCTGCTCACTTTATTCTGTATGGTTCATACAGATTCTCCCAAGTTTCTCTGAATCCTTCATTTTCAAATTTTCTGCAGCATAATACCATTTCACTACATTCAAAAGCTATTTTGTTTTTAGCCCATTGATTCAACTGGTTTCCAAATTTCACACACAAAAAAACAAAAAAATCAAACAAACCAATCAAAAAAAAAAAACATTGTTATGCTGAGTTGTGATAAGGGTTGGGATGGTGCTATCATCTTACAACTTTCATGTACATCATTACTTCCATTTTGTCTGTGAGGAAACTGAGGCATAAAGAAGTCCAATATCTTGCTCATTGCTTTGAACTCAGCCTCTTTGGATTTCAAGTTCAGCACCATGATGCATCTCTGGCCATTGCTCCATGGTGGCCTTATGATAATTAAGGATGATCTCTGGAGTTGTTAGAAAGGTCAGGAGCTTAAAAACAGAATCTAAATTCTAGTCATATTCACATGACATACACTTTTCTTATACTTTACAAAAGCTCTTTTGAGCTCGCTTGGCCTGTTTGACTTAACATTTAGATTTAATGTCAAAATCAGTGATGCCTGAGAGGTGGGTTTGGTTGTTTGTATGACACCTGCATAAAAATTGAGTCCTTTAATTTCTATGTTCTGGCTGACAACTGAAGGAATGATTCTAGAGGCTAATATTTACTGAAGAGCAAATTGTTTCCAAGTGCAGAAAGCAGATGCAGATGGTGCTTTCCATAGTAGGGATGGGGATGGGGATGGGGATGGGGGAGGTGGTCCGAGTTGAGAGCTTTGATCAAAAGGTGTCATATGGTGTCTTACTGCAAGGAAGGGGATTATACATTGCTAGCTAATAACCCAACTGGTCTCTTTTGTGCCGTTTGAGAGCTATGGGATTTTGAAGGTATATTTCGCTCAGTTAACAATATAGTTATTCCTTCCACATTGTGATTAAGGGTTAGGGACATGGTGTTCCTATGATCTGGAAAATCTATATAAAATTTTTGGCTCTCTCTTCATATCAAAGAAGAACTGTGATTTTTTTTTCTTTTTTCTTTTGTGGGGCGTTTACAGTACCTTATTGTAAAATTTGGACTGATATACAATACTATTCTAAGGACTGAATGTCCTTAAAACAGCTATAAGATACCTAACCTATATAAGATTGCTTGCTGTTTTGGGGACAGGGAAGGAGACTTGGCGAGAGGGAAGGAGAAAAAAATTAGAAATTAAAGTCTTATAAAAACAAAAGTTAGGAAAAAAACAACTATGAGAAACAGTAAGCAAACTATGTGTGCTAGATAGGCCTTCTGCTAAGCTCTAGGACATCAAGAATGGTAGAGTCTCTGCTCTCCAAGAGCTTACATTCTAAAGAAGCAGAGTGAGAATATTCATCTGTAGATTGATATACTTTGTGATAATAAGAATTAAGTAAAAATAATATAATTGAATTGATCTAGACACACCCTCCTCTCGCTAATCCACCACTTTCTGACTCCCTTTTCACAAGACCATTAAGAGCTTTTATTATTTTCCCCCAGGAAATGAGATTAATAAGATCCTGGAACATGCAGTTCTGTCCCATTCCTGGCAGAGACTGAAATTCCCATCTCAATACCCAGGTGTTTTGATGGGAAATCAGAGCTGAATAAATACTACAGTCATGTTTTCTTCTAAATCATTTGGATTCCAAGGTCAAATAAACTCCCTTGAGGATCAGCATATATGGTGGCTACTTGGAGAAAGCACTTTGGGGCTTTGGACACATCTTGTTGCTAGGGGAAAGATCTGGGAAAAGTCAGGGAAGATCCCACTAATCAGTCATCATGTCTTAAGATGTCTCAGAGGTGTGTGGGTGAGAGTGAGGGTTATGTGACTGCCATTAGGATGGCCCGACTCTAAGCAAGTTTTGTTAGACCAAGGGAGGAAGTTATAGTGAAGTTAATTAACTTAGCTTATAAACTTCAGGGATATCTGACTAGCAATATTAAGCTTTTGGTTCCAATAATATGGGAAAATTCCAACCCTGTTTTAGTCCAAGATGGTTCAGATATGGTCTTGTCTGAAGATGACAGAGAAAGAATAACCATCTTTGCAAGGTTTCTTGTAGCTCTATAATTCTGTGACATCTCTGACAGATTAATATTCTTTATGCAAAAAAGATAATTTTCATGTGTCACTTTTTTCTTCACAACAGTTCAGTGGATGTTTTAAATAAATTCCAAGTCCATAACCTGACAATCAAGACTACTACTACCTACCTACACATACACACACACACACACACACACACACACACACACACAGCTGGTACCACCCTACTTTTGTAGACTTATCTTACACAGCCTTCTCTCCACACCCTGTTTCTTGTAAACTTATTCTATATACTTTAGTCAAACTAAAAACCTTGCAATCTTAAACCTTTTCTCTTCCAGATCTTTACATAAATAATTCCTTATACCTGGATGTATTCTCCTCTTACTGTATCTCAGCCTGTTGAAATCCTAACCATGTCTCAAGGTCTGCCTCAAATTATGCTTCCTCCATGAAATCAATCCAATCTTCCTAGTTAGAAACTATCTTTTCTCCCTCAGACTTTGGATAGTACTTCTATCTCTTATCTGCTCGCCAATTTTTTTTTTTGGTCTCTTTAAGAACAAAGAACAATAATCAACCAGCCAACCATAGTGTATATTGTATTATAGTTATTTATGTGTATGTCATGGCTCTCTCAATTATAAGTTCCTTGAAGCCATGGACAGTATCTAATATATCTATTTCTTTTTTTATTGTCTATCACTGTATATATAGTTAAGTATTTAATAAAAATTGAATTGATTGAACATTAGTAAGAAAAAGGGAGTACACTATCTTAGGGACCTTGGGGATAATTTAGTCCAGCCCTGACTCAGTTCCTTGGATATGAAAAACAGAACCAGAGAAATAAGATGATTTGTGTAGGTGGAAAGTGGAGTATAACATAATCTCTTTTTTATTCCTTGAGTCAGAATATGTTAACTAAACTTTGTAGACAAGAAATCTGATGTGGTCTCTTCATTATCTCTTCCCTCTGGTTGGGTATGGCTTTGATTTACCACTATAATAGACCATTCTTTTCATCCTAGAGCTTGTGGAAGATTCTTAAAATATTTATTTATTTTCAATTTCCACATGCTCTGGGTTTTTCGAGAATAAATCTGTCACCTGGCTTTAACCTCCTGGAAAATAAAGGCAAACTTTTTTGGAAAGGTTGATTGTACCCCCAAAGTGCCTTTCTCCTTTCTCAAGTCTATTTTCAGTTCCATTTTCCTTTTCAAGAAAGTTTCTCTTCTGTTAGTTTTGCATTTTTGAAAAGTTTCAGGGATGTAGCTTCTGCTGGGTTTACATCTGGTGCTAAGAGTGTGCACTGTTATTTCTACGGTAACATCTGAAGGTGTGATCATTTGGTCCAGCCATTTCCAGGGAACATTCACTGCCCAGTGTTTATTATGCAAAAGTGGAGGGGAGAGCATACAGATTGTCAGCAGGACCCACCACTTTCCAAGGACTTTGGCAGTGTACCAGTTGGGCTGCTGCTAACAGCTGAAAGGTAGTGCTAATATGCATGTGTGACCTGAAAATTACGATGTAAATGGCAGGGCAACACATGTATAGAAAGGCAAATTTTAATTAAAAGCCTGTTCACCAGTTCAGCCCACTTGTTAAGATTTGAAAATGCAAAGCTGTCAGCCTGCCAGTGGGGTTAAGAGTGAAGTGGACCAAATTGAAAGAAATATGACTTTACTGAAATCTGATGCCTTTGATTAATTATGCACCAAATGCATTCCATATGAGGAAGAAGTATCTCCACCCATTCCCCCCAGCAGAGAGTAAAGAAGGCTGGCAGCTGAGGCTCCCTAAGGAATGTAGAATTTCCTTCCACTCCATCCTAAGAGCTATAAATCCACAGGGAAGATTTGAGAGTGGTAGCATAGTATAAAAGGCAGTTAAATGGTGTAATGGATAGAGATCCAGGCTTAGAGTCAGTTAGACCTGAGTGCAAGACCAGCCAAAGATACTTACCAGATGTGTATTCATAAACCTCAGTTTCCTCATCTGTAAAATGAGATGAAGAAGGAAATGGCAAACCACTCTTCCAAAATAACAAAACAAAAACCTAACAGGGTCACAATGACTAAACAGCAACAAGTATAGCGTGAAAGGAAAAGCACTGGATTAGAAGTCAGACATCCCAGTTTTGACTACTAACTTTGTCACACACTTTTGTGTGATCTTGGTCTCTTCATGGAGTCTTATTTTTCTCATCTGTAGAAGTGAGAAGTTTAGACTAGATTAGGGGTCAGCAAACTATGGACTGCCCACTGACTGACTGGGTATGACCCCTAAGCTAAGAATTTTATTTTTACATTATAAAATAAAATCACATTTATATCTGAAATATAAAAAACAAGAAAAAACAAAAACTCATAACTTATAGGCTGTGGGGGAATTTGGCTCTCTATCATATGGATTATGATAATTTCTAACATCCCTTTCACCTCCCACACTTGGCTTAGGAGAAAAAGGATCTCTCTGATAGATTTATATTTGAAAGGAACTTCAGAGGTATCTGATGCAACTAAGTGATGAAACTGTGACCCAAAGAGCTTATCTGATTTGCCCATGGCATTTGATGGTAGGATTGAGATTTGCAAATAAGTCCTATATTTCCAAATCAAGCATTTTTTTTCCTTCAGGTGATATTGTCTCATTCCAGAGTGCTGGGTTTGAAATCAGAAAACACCATTTTTAATCTGGATTTTGATCCTTGTGGTTGTAGTCACTTGATGCCTCCCAGACTTATTTCCTCATCTCTAAAATGAGAGGCTTGGACAATGCAAATATAAGTAAATAATAAGAAGTCACCACCATTGAATAGTATTTTGGAGAAGTGACATGTTTGTGTATCATGAAATATATGGGGTCTATTAAAGCCAATTTCTAATAGTTAAATGGACAAAGGGTGTTACCGGTTTTCAAAAGAAAAGAAAACTAGTAACTAGTAACAAGTATATGGAAAATTAATAAACTAGTAACAATCATATGGAAAATTAATGATTAAGAATAAAAGATTGTTAACCATTAATAATAACATTAAATTTAAATTAATAATTAATTAATTAAATTAATAATAAAAGATCATTAAATAATAAAAAGATTATTTTTAAAATAAAAAATTAATTTAAAACTTAATAATAAAATATTTAAACACAGCATATTGGCAAAAATGACAAGGAAAGAAGCAGTCATTGTTGAAAAGGTTCTGTGAAATTGTTCAGACTCTTTGTGACCTTATTTGGGGTTTTCTTGGCAAAGATCCTGGAATAGCTTGCCATTTCTTTCTCCAGCTCATTTATAGATGAAGAAACTAAGGCAAACTGGGTTAAGTGATTTGCCCTGAATCCCATAGCTAGTAGTTATCTGAAGCCAGATTTGAACTTAGAAAGTTGTTTTCCTGATTCCATGTCTAATTCTCTGGGCACTATGGAGCCACCTGGCTGCCCCTATATGCACTGCTGGTTGAGTTGTAAATAGTTCCAATTGCTTTGAAAACAATTTGTAACTTTGATCTCATTGTGAGTCATATGCGCCAAGGAGGCTAAAGATGAAAACAGAGATGTCTCTTATATACCCAAATATTTACATCAGTACTTTTTACAGTGGCAGGGAATGGGAGATGAAGTGGCTACCCATCAGTTATAGTACAGAAAGCAAACTGGTACAGGAACGAAATGGAATATAATTGTGTCATAAGACAGAAAGAAGTCAGAAAACTCTGGGGAGGCTCTTATGGATTGTTGGGGAATGAGGTAACAACCGCAATAATATGAATGAAGAGATCGCAAAAAGGAAACTGACATCTGAGAAATTATAATGATCAATCTTTGTTCCAGAAAGCAAATTATGAAACATAGCTCCCACTTTTTAACAGTGACAAGAAGCTGAAGGAGCAGGATGCTGTATACATTGTGAAAAGTAGTCACTGTTTTTGCTAAATCATTTTTCTTTGTTAAAAGGCA
Organism: Antechinus flavipes; assembly: GCF_016432865.1. Lineage (NCBI taxonomy): Eukaryota > Metazoa > Chordata > Mammalia > Dasyuromorphia > Dasyuridae > Antechinus > Antechinus flavipes. The sequence goes on from NC_067402.1 coordinate 198,350,978, forward strand.
GGGTCAGTTCTGGAATTGGGGGAAGGTGGTTTTCAAAAAATGACTAATATAAAATCAAATGGCATCAATGAAGCTTAAAAAAATATGGCCAGATATTTATTGGAAAAGTTTTATTCCTTGCCTGATAGGAGTTAATACTCTTAAATGATATCTTAGATGTCGCCTAAAGACATTATTGAACATAAATGAATCTCACATTTAATATTGAATTTAGGAAGTAGAAACCAGAAGGTATTATATGCCTGGATTAAATAAATAGCTTTCAAAACTCATATTTGGCCTACACACATTCCATTGGCTTTATTCATATCTATTAATTCTCTTTTCATATCAAAATCTGTGTAACTTCTTAGAGCCTTTACCTCTATAAATGATAGAAACTTGGTGTTGAAAATGCCCTTGAGATCCATGCATTCAACTTTCTTTTCTCTGCAGGGATCCCTTTTGCAGCATCCCTGATAGCTGGTCATCATGCGAGCTCATGAGCAAATGAGATGGCTCTTTCTGTTATTGGATAGCTCTAATTGTTAGGAAATTTAGAAACACAATTTCCTATGAAAACCAAATGAAAAGGAATAGAAATGAGATGCAAAGATTCTTTATATTTTTCTTTGTCTGCTGCTTAATTTGCATTTTGGTAAAGAAGCCAGATGTTCAAGAAAGAATGAAAGGATAGATTGCCACACTAAAAGTATTTTTAAGAACACATATTCAAAGTGACCAAAACCAAGAATACCAATTTTTTAAAAAATCCTTTCCATTTTTTTTCTGTGGCCACTTTCCCTCCCCACCCCACCTGCCTTCCTGCACTTTTATCTCTTTACATGTACATGCTTTCTATTTTCTCACTTGTGGAATATTAAGATTTCTTTGGGAAGATGGGTACAATTTTCAAGAAATTCTCAGGACACTGAGACTAAGTATTCCCATCATTAAGAATTAAGATGGCAATGTGAAAAGTTACAGAGGAGCCCAGCTCTCCCACATATAATCTTGTAATTTGATAAAAATATCATCAGACCAAAAATGATCAAGAAATCCAAAGAGAAACTACAATAAGAACTTTCATCCTATCTAGGACTGTACAAAAAGAAAGCTTGAAGCCTAGGAGACCAGTAGTAGTGGTGGTGGTGGTGGGGTAGTAATAGTAATAGTAGTAGTGGTGGTAGTAGTAGTAGTAGTAGTGATAGTAGTAGTAATGGTGGTGGTAGTAGTAGTAGTAATAGGTAATGATAGCAGTGGTAGTGGTGAATGGTGATAGTGATAATAGGGATAGTGGTGGTGGTGGTGGTGGTAGTAGTAACCATTTATACAACATTAATACAACATGTAAAGGTTTGAAAAACATTTTATCCAGGTTTTCACATTTGATAATCACAAAACCCTGTGAGATAGGTGCTATTTCACACACACACACACCCATTTTATAGATGAATACCTGAAGGTAAAATAAATTAAGTGACTTCAGTGTAATTATTTAGTGATTGAATTACCCACCTGATCCCCCACTCACCCCCAATCAGGGAGACCAGTGTGAATACAGATAAGCAAGCCAGAATACTATCAGAGATTGGTCAAGTAATACTCCAGGGCTGTACCTAAGGATCAAGAAGCCGGGAATGAGTAGAATGGGAAGCTCCAGTGAGTTCTGAAACTTAGAGCATTCTGACCATAGCTTTAGGGACAATATCAGATTATGTTTTAATTGTGACAAACCCAGGATCCAGAGTATGAAGGACTCAGGAGTTTCTGAAGTCTATGGTATTCTATATTCAAGTGTTTCAGAAGTCTGTACAAGTGTACCTTGTAGATAATTGAGGGTTTGGTTTCATACCACCACAATAAAGCAAATATTGCAATAAAGCAAGTCATATTAAATTTTCTGTTTCTTAGTGCATATAAAAACTATATTTACATTATATTGAAGTCTATTCAGTGGGTAGTAAGTAATATTATGTCTAAAACCCTAACATAAATACTTAATTAAAAATACTTTATTGAAGGGTCTTGCCTTGATGTTGATGGCTGCTGATTGATTAGGATGGTGGTTATTGAAAGTTGGCATGGCTGTACCAACAATGAAGCTTGAAGCATAGATTGATCCTTTCTTCAGTTGAATATTTAGAGGCCATTGTAGAGTTATTACTTGACCTAATTTCAATACTGTTGTGTTTCAGTGACTAGGGAGGATAGAGGAGAGGGAGAGAGATAGGGAATAGATGGTCAATGAAGCCATCAGAACATTCACATTTATTGGTTAAGTTCACTTTCTTATATGGTTCTACAAAACAATTACAATAATAATATTAAAGATCACTGATCACAGATCACCACAAGAGTTATAATTAAAATGAAAAGATTTGGGAGGGGGCAACTAGATGGTGCAATGGATAAAGCGCTGGTCCTTGAGTCAGGAAGACTTGAGGTCAAATCCAGTCCCAGATATTCAACATTTACTAGTCATGTGACCCTGGACAAGTAAGTCACAACTCCAAGTGCCTCACAGAAAAAAAAAAAAAGAAAAATAGAAGGAAAAAGTTTGAAATATTGTGACAATTACCAAAATGTGACAGAGACATGATGTGAGCACATAGTGTTTGGGAAATGGTGCTAATAGATTCACTTGATGCAATTTTATTACAAACTTTCAATTTATTTTTTTAAAAAAAGCTCATTATCAGCAAAGCACAATAAAATAAGGTATGCCTTTATTATTCTGTATTTTAGAGCCAGGAAGTCTAGAATTGTTAGATGGTGATTCTTCTAGGAGAGTCAGAAACCTCTAGCAATATGACCATAGACATACTTTGTTTACAGTAATTGGAAGTAATCTATCCATCCCATATGAGTTTAGAAGTCGGCAATCTAACCTAAGGAATTGTAGAGGTTCAAATACTTTGAACCCAGAGTTTCTGTGTGTGGAATTGAAAATTATGAACAACTCAAAGATCAGATACACCAGGAAGTCAATGAAAATGAGTCTAAGTAATAGAGGTAAGTGCCAAACAGAATCTGACCATTATGTCCAATTTATCTAATTATATATTATATCCAATATCTGTACAGGAGGGTACAGAGCCTGGCTGGCCCTGAAACAAAACCCCAATTCAGGATATTAGGTTGGATAAGCAAACAAAAGAAGCTATATTCCACTATAAAAAACATTATGGATCAATAGATGTTCATGAAATATGCCAATAAGAAGAAAATAACTCCACCACAACTGCAAAGAGAGCTTCAGTGAGGAAAAAAAATTTCTTGGCAACAAGGCATACAAAATTAAGCAAGAGCTTGGTTTTTGAAAAACAATTTAAAAATATAAATAAAATAAAAGGTTTGGAAAAAAGACCTAAATGGAGAATAAATAGGTTAGAACAGAAAATTGAAAACCTTATTTAATTATTTAATGAAATCCCTGAAAATTATAAAAGACCAAACAAAATTCAAAGATCCCATGAGACAAGAATTAGATCAAAGCCAAAATACCGAACAAATAGGAGAAAATATGGTATCTATTTATGAAAACAATCAACATAGAAAACAAGTGAAAAAGAGATAATTTAAGGATCATCAGACTCTCTGAAAACATTGGCCAATTTTTTAAAAAAATTAGACATAATAGGTATAATATAATATAAAAAGATATAATTAATGAAAATTGCTGAGATTTATTAGAATTGCAGGGCAAAGTGAAAAGAGAAAGAATATACTTGAACATCTTCTGAAAGACACTTCCAATTGAAAGCTCCAGAAATATCATAGGCAAAATCTAGAACTTTCAAGTCAAAAAAAAATATTTTGTAAGCAGCCAGAAAGAAAAAAGATCAAATACTAAGGAACGAGACAGTATCACACAAAACTTGGTAGTTACTACTTTAAAGAAAAGAAAATCTTGGAATACAGTATTCTTTTTTTTTTTTATTAAAGCTTTTTATTTTCAAAACATATTACATAGATAATTTTTCAACATCAATCCTTGCAAAACCTTATGTTCCAATTTCCTCCCTTTCAAGTAATCCAATTTTTTTAGAATAATTTAAAATATATGTTAAATCCAATATATGCATACATATGTATACAATTATCTTGGGGCACAAGAAAAAGCAAATTGAAAAAGAAAAAAAATGAGAAAGTAAAATGCAAGCAAACAACAACAAAAAGAATGAAAATGCTATGTTGTGATCACTGTTCCTCAGTCCTCTCTCTGGGTGTAGATGGCTCTCTTTATCACAAGATCATTGTAACTGGCCTGAATCATCTCATTATTCAAAAGAGCCACGTCCATCAGAACTGATCATCACATAATCTTGTTGTTACCATGTACAACGTTCTCTTGGTTCTGCTCATTTCACTTAGCATTGGTTCATGTAAGTCTTTCCAGGCTTCTCTGAAATGATCCTGTTGATTGTTTCTTTTAGGACAATATCTGAATACAATATTCTAAAAAGCAAAAACTTAAAATTTAATCAAGATTAACTGAGCCTGAAAGGCTGAGTATAAATTGAGGAGAAAATGCATTTTTGATGGAATAGTAAATTAGGAAGGAAGGAAGGAAGAAAGAAAAGAAGGAAGGAAGGAAGGAAGGAAGGAAGGAGGAAGGAAGGAAGGAAGGAAGGAAGGAAGGAAGGAAGGAAAGAAGGAAGAAAAGAAGGAAGGAAGGAAGAAAGAAAGGAAGGAAGGAAGGAAGGAAGGAAGGAAGGAAGGAAGGAAGGAAGGAAGGAAGGAAGGAAGAAAGAAAGGAAGGAAGGAAGGAAGAAAGAAGGAAGGAAGGAAGAAAAGAAGGAAGGAAGGAAGGAAGGAAGGAAGGAAGGAAGGAAGGAAGGAAGGAAGGAAGGAAGGAAGGAAGAAAGGAGAGGGAGAGGGAGGGAGGGAAGGAGGAAGGAAGAAAATATGAATGAATTATTGGGGTCTATGAAAAGAAAAGGTGGAGAAGCTATGGAAGTATATCACTTACAAATTTACTCCTATTGATCAACAGCCACAACATTCTTATAAGCACATAAATTCACAAAGCTTAAAGAATGAACAGGCTTACTATGTCAGGGAAAGGAAAAAGACTTGTATCTGAGTCCTTAGAAAATAACTGTGCCAGACAGTGAGCAGACCTCCTCCTAACATCTGGTACGGTCTGAATCACTCACAGCCTACAATGGCTAGGGCTCCCCACTGTATATTCTCTTTTTGAGGCTGTTATTGTCTCTCTCTTCTGTGTCTGCCCTATGTTCTGTTCAGATTGCAGAAGACAAAGTTTAACAGCCTTTCCCGCTTTCACATTTTGGTATCAAAGATCCATTTTAGCTTATTCTCTCATTCCTTTTTGCTGGCTGAGATTTAAGTTGTACCTATAGATGATATTTTCCCTCAAAAGTGAGAAGGGGAAAGCTATCAGAGCTCACTTGACAGGTCTGGGGACTCAGGGACTTTTTCCTACCATCCCATGTCTAATTCTGATGCAGTACCTATGAACCTCTCCCACTCCCACTGTTCCCTGTGCACTGAAGTTTTGAAGACTTCTCACCTCCCAGGAGGCACTAGCTGTCAGTAGCACTATCGTTCCAGTCTTTAGTCTATAATTGTATTTTAGATGGAGAATGACTAGAGTAAGCCTCCTTATGCCTTTATCAATTAAAATAAATTTGCAAGTAACCTACACAAAGAATTACTTTTATCCTATTCTGAATGATAAAGCAGGGTAATCATAGAATTTTAGAGCTAGAAGAAGCCTTTAGTCCAGTTTGTTTACTTTACAAATAAGGAAATTGAGGTTCAGTGAAATGAAGGAAGTTGGTTGAGGTCATATAAAGAGTAAATAGCCAAGAAGAGAACAAACCCAGATGTTTTGAATATAGATCCAGTATTCTTTCTTCTATACTTTGTTATATTTAGAAATTTAGTGTACTAGTTAACTCACCAAAATACAATAATAATGGCAAAAATTAGCCACCATTGTAGCATGACATTTGTTAAAGGCAGGAGTACTGGTTTGCTGCTCAATAATTTACTGGAGCTAAACAATGTAGGAAATGAGTACACCACCTGCTGACAGGCTTATGGAATGACATACACTCCTCTCCCAGCTATTTTTATCAAGATATCATAGGTGAGAAAAGGGGGAGGGGGAGATAACTAATAGTTTTGCAACTGTTTTGATTATTTCAAATTAAGGTATTTGTAAATGCAATGCTAGAGTGTAAAGATTTTTAAATTGTGTTTTGCCTAAAAATGTTATATTAATATTTGTCATGGTAACATCATACAGCTTAGGTACTTGGGATTTGACTCTGACAAAAGTTGAAGGATATTTCAAAATGACAGAGTATCAAAAGCTTATTGCGACTTTTCCAAAAAACTTTTTCTTTATAAGTCATGATTGTTCCTTTTAGAAGGAATACTTCCTTGCAACTACCAGAAAATCGGCTAGTCAGCATTCTTATTGACTCTCACTATCTTGATTGAGACAGTGAGAGAGAAAAGGCTTCCTTAAAACTCCTTCTTGGATCTATAGAAGAGGCAAATTCAGATCAGAAAGTTACCCTAGTTCTGTAAAGAACACTGTGAATTTGGCTTTTGACATCCTGTTGCTTATGAACCTAGAATCCAGAGGGCTCTACTATAGCCTGTTTTAGAGGAGGCAGAGATAGAGAAGCTTCTTTGTTCAGGAGCTCTTGGAGTTTCTCATAGATACCAGTCCCATTTTATCATTTGGAATAAAATTAAAAGCAGTGGAAAGGAGAACCACTGGGTTAGAATTGGTCCCCTTAAGTCCCTCTGTCCATGTGGGCAATAGGAAGACTGCAACAAGTTTGGAAACAGGGATAGATCAATAAATTATTCTTCTTGTTGTCATGCTGTTATTATTATAATTATATATTTTGCATAAATTAGAATTTGTTATATTATAATTAATGCTCATAATGACACGCTTTTTCCATAATAACTGTCAAGGGGCCTGGAATTTAACTAAGATCATGGGTTTAAATCAGTATCTTTGCCAAGAAAACTCCAAATGAGGCTTATGAAATGTTGGACAGTACCAAAAAAAGTGAACAACATTAGACCTGGATGGGACCTAATGGATCATATAGTCCAATATCTTCATTGTACATATGAGGAAACTGAAGCTTAGAAATGTGAAGCAACTTTCCTTAAACTAGTGACAGAACCAGGAGGCAAGCATAAATCTTCTAAGGAGAAAACTAATATATTTTTCACTGCCTCTCAATATAGACAGAAGCAAAAATTAAAGCATAATTAAATGCTCTGGTACATACTAGAAATACAACATAAGTTCAGAGGTAGGAGAAACTAGTGTGGGATGAGGTAGTGAGAGAAAGCTTACTGCAAGAAGCTTAATTTATGTGGTTTTCCTTGTACCTAAATTTCTCCCAGGTTATAAGGTAAATGTTTCTTGTAACCCAAGAAGATTACTACTCATCTAGGAATCACTCCACAATGTTTCCGGCTACAGTACATAAAGAGTCACTGTTAGCCAAAAAGAGTTCCTGAAGTTTCCAACCAAGAATGCAGGAAGAGAATTGGATTCCTTATTATGATTGAGTACAGCATGATGCCAGGATATTTCCAGATTTATGGTAGGGGGGAAGGACTGGATGATCTGAATGGGCATTTGTCAAATTTTGCACAGTTTGTTCTTGGACCCAGATGAACAACTTCAAGAACAGCTGTTGATTAAAATGAATCAAATAGTTAATTTAATACATAATGCATACAGCGTATCTTGGAGGTCTACTAGATATAACTCATTTTGGTCACTTTGACCCAGACAGGTATCTCATGAGCAGATAATCCAACCAAAGTGGAACTGGAACAGTCAGGTGCCTAGTTTGGCAGAATTGATCTGGCTGAAGTAGCCATCTCTCCATTGGACTTCTTATTACCATAGAATAGAATTCCATAAAATTTTTCTGAATCTGGGTGGAACTTAACTGTAAAATGGGGAAAATAGTAGCATCTATCTCCCAAGAATACTGTGAGTATCAAATGAGATTTTTAGAAACTCACTTTACACTGAAAATTAGATATCAAGGAACATTTACTAAAGAAGAATCTTAAGGAATTGTCTTAATGTTTTTGGCCAAAAGCTCATTCTTCTTCAGGAAAAAGGAGTGCTGAGCAAAGAAGCAAAAGAAGCTTTATACTTGTTAGTTTGGTGCAGTCCTTCCCTTCAGAGAAGAAGCTGGTCCATCCTCTTCCAAGTTAGTCTTTCTGTTATACCCATTATATGTTCCCCCCTAAATATGTATAAACATGTCCCCCCTTCTTCATACATCCCATGTTCAAAAATGACAGAAAACTCCTCTTAAAGGGTATATTGTTTAATATTCAATTAGCCAATTAAGTAAGCATAGTAGAGATTTGGACAAGTCAGATCATTGACCCCAACCAGTTTGAGCTGGATGGACCATTTTTTTAAGCTTATGGATTTCTCAAACCCTTAATACCCTTTCTGATTGGTTGAGTCCAGTTGTGCCTTCTTAGCTCCACATTTCCTTGTTTCCTCATGGCTTTTGAGAAATTGAAACTTGATTTTTCTATAGAAACAGAACCTTATTTAATTTCTCACATTCTGAAAATTCATTGGTCAGTGGTACTTATTATCTTACATACCTTGAAACTAGCAACATTCTGTAGAGATCTAACTTGTCAGTATTTCTTACAAGATCATATTTGTAAAGCACTTGGCACAGTATCTGATGCATAATAGTCACCATAGAGCTAACAAGAACAACAAGAGCATGGCTAACTAATTACAAAATGGCCTTGCCATTTGGGGAACAACAGTCAAGTTGAGAAAATTAAAGATATGCAAAGTGAAAGGAAACAAGGATGTTGGTGGGCACTTAGAGATGTACTCACCTACTAACGTTGTACCTCAAACAGTAGGTGGCTTTTTGATGTTTGATTTCATGACATATTTTTCCTTTGCCTTTCCTGTGACTCACTCTGGTTTCTTATGGGGGTGCCAAGTGAACTTGAGCAGAAAGAGGAGGAGAATAAAAGGAGTGTCAAATGCAAGATTGTTTAGAAAAATGAGGTTGCTCAGTAAATATAAAAATGGATAACTTGTGCTCCATGACTTGGAATAAAGATGAGGAAAATGGACAAAGTAGCAGGGGAAAAAAGATGTTGACAAATGATGAGTGTGCACAGAAGCCGATCTGTGCTAATGGTGTGGGAACGTGATAGCCACTCTGCTCTAATGATCAGGAAGCAGCAATTTCAGATACATACTGTTCAAGCTCAGGAAATCTTTGCCCAAGAGACCCAGGAAACTAACATTGCCTTCTCTGAATTGGTGACTGTAGCATCTTCACAGATTAGTCTGATCCAAAGCAAATAAGTCTGTGGGTAACTGAGAAATTCAATCCGAAAAAAAAAAAGGAAAAATGTGACCATTTTGAAGATTTTGCAATTTATCAGCCATTGTATCATAGAACTAGTGTCAGAGGCTCTCAGCTAGTGGTGCTATTGTAACACTGGTAAGAATGAGAGATGCTGGTGGAAAGATAGATGTTGAAAAGAAAGTAGAGAACATCAGTGAAACATTTCTAGTGCACAAAAGAGAACAGAAAAACAAGTATAAAGAGAAACACAAACAAATAACAGCTTTGGAACTAACATTTTGAAATTATTATATGGTAAAAAAATCAAGTTCTGCATAAGTGAGATAATTTTTCATTCTTTTTTCCATCTTTTGTATACAGAACTACTTATGTTTGTTGAGGTTTGTTAAGTTCAGAATAACAAAAAAAAACTATTTCCTTTTTTTCTTTAAAGAATGTTTGGGGCTCAAATTGATTTTTTTTAAAAAAAACTTCATGTTTCCTCTAAAATGCAAGTACTTCTTGTTGGTATAACAATAGGTTGTCAAAACCTTAGGTTTATCAGATCATTCTTTTTAAGTTCCTGATAGACTCTTAGTATATGGAGAATTGTGAGGTATTGGGAGAAGTGGCTCCTCTGGGTATGTCTGCCATAGTAGACAAATGTTTCCTATTTAACCATGTGTCAAAAAGCTCACTCTGACTGAGTCAGGAAAATGTGAGTTCAAGTCCTGCTTTTAATATACACCAGTTGTTTAACCCTAGGCATATCCCTTAACCACTCAGTGCCCTCAGGCAATTATCTAAATCTGCAAATTTTAGAGCAGGTGTCCATTTACGTTGGCAGAGGAAGCTCAGCTCAAATCACTGGTCTGGGAAACAAACACATTTTTGCCTAGGGATCTCCCTGGAGATACCAATTCCCCCTTTGATTCACATCACCCTTAAGAAAAAAATACAAATTTTCCAGCCTGACATTTCAAATTCCATACAAAATGTATTCCCATCCATTCCCATACCAATAAGGAGTAGTTGCATTTTAGAGGAAGGATGAAGTTTTAAAAAAATCAATTTGAGCCTCAAACTTTCTTTAAAGAAAAAAAAAAGGAAATTGATTTTTTTTTGTTATTCAAACTCCATACAAGATTGTGTTCCCACCCAAGCTGGTTTTTTTCATGTTTTTCCTTCATGCACTCTTTTCTGTCAAACTAGCCTGCTACCTATCCATCTCCTCCCTCAATGCCTTCGCCCAAGCTAGAATGCAATCTGCTCCTTCCAGAATGCCTTATATACAATCTTCTGAAAGCCACCTTAAAAGTTGCCTTTTCTGATATTCTGTTATCAATACTTATTTTCTCTTGCTATTGCATTGTATCTATTTTGTATTTCTCCAGATTGTTATATGTGTGTACACACACACACACACACACACACACACACACACACATGCACGCACGCACACACACACACACACAGGATATCAGCTTTCCTTGAAGTCAGATGTTGTTTCACTTTTATTATAGCAAACAACATTCATGAGGCTTAATAAATGATTTTGGAATGGAAATTGGCTTGAAAAGAAAAAAAAAGTGGGAGTCTCTTGATAAAGAAACTAATGAAGATAGGATATGTGGTTACATGTTCTCTTAAATCTTTCCTCAGTTCACCTTTCCAGATTCCTACTGTGTCTGAATATGAAGGAAATAAGAAGTAAATAAAAATCACAGGTAGCTATCAGGAAAATATGTTAGTTGGATACACTTTGGAGACATATAGAGAGAGACTGAGATACAGAGAAAAACAGAGAGATGGAGAGAAACACACACGACAGAAAGAGAGAGAGAGAGAGAGAGAGAGAGAGAGAGAGAGAGAGAGAGAGAGAGAGAGAGAGAGAGAGTCAGAGAGAGAGAGAGATTGATTCATCCCTACCACAAGAGGGAAATTAAGAAATATAAAATCTAGAAATTTTTTGTTTTACTTTTGTTATTATTATTAGAAATTTGGAGCATGTTTTCAATTGGTGATTGATAGATTTTAATCTATCTTTTGACTATCAACTGGGGATGTCCAATGTAGTTCTAGAAAATTTAAAATAAGTTTTATATTTCAAATATGAAGAGAAATATGAAATTGAGAATAACAAAACATAACAATATAAAACTGGAACAACCAAAAAAGCTGTCATAAAAATTGAAGTTGATAGTAGCAATGGATTGTTTGAGAATGATGGAGCTGATACTCAGGAACCTGAAAAAGAATACATGAAAAGAACATGTTTTTATAGAAGACGCAAACCTAGGTACTCTAGCAATATTGTACTGCTTCTAAAACAGGCCACTCTAAGTGAATACAGGTTACACCCCTAAAATGTGATTTCTTTGAACAAAAAACATAATTAAATATACACTGCAAAAACCTACTGATTACATCGCACATTCAAGATTTTATATAAGCTAATTTTAGGTGAAATGCTTGAAACAAATTCATTATAATACAAGAATAATTTGTGTTTAAATAGTTGTACAAAATGTTTTCCTTCCTACTTGTATGGTGAGTAGTGCAAGTATTATCTTCTTTTTAGAGAGAAGAAAGCTAAGGCTAAGAGAAATGCAGTGATCCACAAAGCCTGAGGTCAGTGCATAGTAGAGCTAAGACTGAGCTGACAGCTTTTTACTCCAAGCCTTGCCCTTGGTCCACTAGACCAGGAGTTCTTAATATGACATGCAAGGACTCAGAAATTGATATTGTTGAATCTACAAACCTAGATGGGGAATGTGTGTGTGTGTGTGTGTGTGTGTGTGTGTGTGTGTGTGTGTGTATACACATTTTATTTTAATTTTACTAACTTGTAACTGAAATTTCAGGCGGCTAGGTGGCATAGTGGATGAAATGACAGGCCTTGAGTCAGGAAAATATCTTCCTGAGTTCAAATCCACCCTCAGACATTTATCTCTGTGACTCTGGACAAATGACTGAACCACTTTGTCCCGGTTCTTTATCTGTAAAATGAGCTGGAGAAGGAAATGGTAAAATGCTCCAACATCTTTGCCAAGAAAATCCCAAATGAGGAGTTGGGCAAAACTGAACAACAACAAACTGAAATTTATCATTTCAGAATAAAAACTCACTTTTTTCTGAGAAGGCTGACCTGGCCAGCAAGGGGATCCATGACACACAAAAAGTTAAGAGCCCTTGCTTTAGAACAATGGTCTTCCACTGTGATTTCCAGCCATAGCTTATTCTCAGCATCTGCTTGTGGGTGGATGCCCAGTAGGCATTTTTAGATTCTTGTGGAAATCCCTAGTACTGGGTACTTCTTGCAGAGCTAATCAGGGCTCTGTTGTTGTGCAGTGGCAGGAATGCTAGATTGGAGTAAAAGGTTGTAGGCTGGAACCCAGTTGGATTACTCACTGCTTGTATGACCTTGGAGAGATCCCTTAATTACTACAGTTCTCCATTTTTTTCAATCTATGTTATAACTATAGAGGCAGAATGCCTTTGTAGATAGAGTGTCCTGTCTAAAATCAGGAATATCTGAGTTCAAAACCCACCTCTAGTTATGTAATCATGCGTAAATTGAACAACCACCATTTATTAAATTTATGTTATATGTCAAGCACTGTGCTTAAGCTCTTATAGTATAGAGGTATAAATAAAACATTCAGGTGTATTAGTAAATATGGATAAAGTAAATACAACTAATTTTTTTTGGAGGATGATACTAACTTTTGGGAGAATCAGAAAAAGCTTTATGTAGAAAATGGCACTTGAGCCAGACTCTATATATGTATGTCCAGGGGTTTTAAAAAGTCAATTATAAATTCAATTAATTTACATTTAAGTCATGTGTCAGGCAAGGCAGCTAGGTACCATGATAGATAGAGTACCAGACCTGAACAGCCTTAGATACTTACTAGCTATTTTATCCTAGGCACGTCCCTTAACTCTATTTGCCTCAGTTTCCTCATTTGTAAAATGAGCTGGAGAAAGAAATGGCAAAATATTCCAGTATTTTTAGAAAGAAATGGCAAAGCATTCCAGTATTTTTTGCTAAGGAAACCCCAAATTGGGTCACAAAGAGTCAGATGTGACTGAAAAAGATGAAAATATATGTATATTCCTGTGCATATGTATGTATAAGTATACATATGTATAACATACACAGAGAAGTTAGAATTTCAGCTGGATCTTGAAGGAAACCAGAAGGTGGAAATGAGGAAGAAAAGTCCAGAGATAGGAGGCAACCAGGAAAAATGCAAGATGAGGAGAAAAGTCTTAGGTGAAGAATAGCAAGGAGGTCAGTTACTACGTTGTATAGTATATGAAGGGGAATGGATTGTAAGAATATTGGAAAGGCAAGAAGGAACCAGGTTAGAGAGAGCTTTAAATGCTGAACAGGAACATCATATTTGGTCCTGCAGGTAATAAGGAGCTACTGAATTTTATTTAATGGGGGTGGGAGTGACTTTAGAAAGATCACTTTGACAGCTGATGGTCTGATGTGAGGAGGACCTTGGGCCAAGCAGATTCACTACCAGGCTGTGACAGTAGTCCAAGTGTGAGCTGATGAGAGCCCAAACCAGAATGGTGGCAGTGCCAGAAGAAGGAAGGGGCAGGAATGACATAGACTGATGCTTTAGGAAAATGACTTTGATAGTTATTTGGAAGATAGATTTGAGAGGCAGCAAGATCAAACAGAAGGCTATTACAATAATCTAGGCAAGCAGTGAGGAGAAATGAAATTACTGTAGTGACCACATGAATAGAAAGAAAGGAATGGATTTGAAAAATGTCATAGAAGTAGAAACGAAAAGATTTGGCAATTAATTGATTATAGTTGATGAGAGGGAATGAGTTGAAGTTGACTTAAATATTGCAAAATTGGATGACTACAAGGATTATATTTTAAAGGAAATGGGGAAGTTCAGAAGAAGGGTAGATTTGGGGTAAAAGATGATCTGTTCTACTTTGGTTATATTGAGTATGAGATGTTTATTAGATATCCAATATCCAACAACCAGTTGATATTATGGGACCAGCGCTCAGGAGAAAAAACAAACTAGATCTAGATATAAAGATCTTGGAATCATCTGCATGATAATTATAATTAAAGTTATGGGAACTGATAATGTTACCAAAAACCAGAATAGAAAGAGAAGAATGATCCATAAATTCAAGAGTGAGAGATACTGCAGGTAACATATGATATAGCACTGATAGGGGACTTAAGCTATCTTGACATCTGTGGAAGTCTCTTGGCCAGTGGCAGAGCAGTTATTACTGGACAAGTTGAGATGATCTGAGGCCTTTTCATCTTTCATACTCTGTGAAAAAACCTAAAGCCAAATCTCTATCTGATTTTGTGATTGCTACAATTTAGAAATAAATAATAGAAATAAATAAGAAAATAAAAGTGATCTAGCCTCTATCTTCTAAGAATCCTGACTCTCCAAATCCAAGAATTCATATACATCTATGAATGCATATATATATATACATATATATGTTTGTATATATATATATTTTTTTTACTTAGTATTCCCTAATGGGAAAGTACCTGAGTTTTTGGTTCCTTCATTCACTCATTTATTCAATATTTATTGAGTATCCATTATGTATACTATTCATTATGAATAGCTCTAAAATATATTAAGAACTTATTTTTTTCCTCACAGTTTCTGGGAAGTAGAAGGGACCTCAGAAATTCCACAATTTCTTTTGGTCTTGAAAGGTTTAAACAACAAATGAGATATACAATCAGCGTGGGCAGTAGGGGTGGAGATAGGGTTTGATACAATTTAAAGCTCAAAATAGATTGGGGCTAAGAACCAGGAAGGAAAATAGACATCCTATAGAGGAAGTCCTAAAGCCAAACTTTACTTACTTTGGTGTTTTATCTAAATATGACACTTGCTATTTAGAACTGGATTTGATAAGCATGAAGAATGCTAGACAGGGCCTTTGCTGACCACCTTCAGATAAGTAAAGGAATTTTATGAGTAGCAGTATTTTCCCTCAAGTTGTGATACTTGTGTTGTGAAATAGTCAATTTTAAAAATGTAAATATTTTGGTGTTCAGTTTTTGTCCTATTCTTGTTGAGTAATTTTTGAAAAAAAATAAAACAATACAACTCTGTCTCTCTGCATCTCATTGTGGAAAAAAATACTATATTTGGATTCTATAGTCCTCTATTTGAATCTCTACTCTGACTGTCATTAACTGTATGATTTTGGGAAATGTACTTCACTTTTCTTATTCCTCAGTTTCTTCATATATTACATGGTAAGGCTGATCTAGATGATACCTTTCAACTCTAAAATGTGGACTATTCCAGGTACTTCCTTAAGTAATTAAAAAATGTGTTGATCTGCTAAAACGTAGAATATTTGCATTAGGATTCTAATTGGTAAAGAAGCCCCAGGTCAATTAATTTCTAGTGACTCCTGAATGTTTATAAACTGAATTATAGACCAAGTATCCAATGTGATAGACCACGTATTCAATGTGATAGACCACATGTAATTAAAATTAAAATTAAAATGATTAAAATACCCACTGTTCTGGTTTATAATTTAGTTGCCAGGGATGGTAGGATGAAATGTGACTGTAGTATAGGTTGATAGATGCAAAGAAAGGGTTTGTTAATACCAAGTGAATAAAAATGTTGGTAATATTAATGTCTATACCATCTTCTCTAGAAGCATCAAATGACTCTGGAACGTGAATAGATGCTTGTTGTCGGGGGAGCTGGAAAGAATAGGTGGAAATGGATCTATTACAATTTTCTAGAGGTCAGAACAGAGATAGTAGGCACTGCTGACTACTGAATTATGTCTCTACCTTATCTAGTTCTCACCTTACTTCCAGTGACATCCACTGTTTCCTAGAAGTTCTCAATTTATAATGTCTTCCCCCAAGTGCCATCTGCTGGCCTACCATCCTGGATATCTTGTGTTCTATTAAAGTGGAAGCTATCCTACCATTTCAGCTATCATTGTGCTGGTGTTCTTTGGGAAAGCTGAGCTAAGGCATGGCCGATTGGTTTCACCTGTAAACACCCTTTTCCTTCAGAAGGATTAAATACACCAAGAGTGCGCTCACTAAAATGTATCCAGACTTATTTTTAGTGCCTTGAACATGTTGACTCTTACATAAGATTCATTCAGTATATATAAACTCTTCCGTAAATATTCCCACATGAGAAGAATGGTATTTTTATCTGTTTTGTTTCTTTGCCCTTCACTTTCTAATTTAGGACCTGAGGAGCTCAATCTCAGTAATGGTTGCTTCAGGAATAGTTCAACGACTTGATCCTTCTGCCTTTAGAATAATTTTAGGCTTATGAAAGTCCTGGGATAATCCATAAGTGTAAACCGTGTATCATAGTACAAGAAGGAAAAGCTGAAACCCAAGAAGTAGGCTCTTTAGTATACATCTTAAATGGAAGTGATATTCCTAACCTCTCAATGACATTTTTGTTTTTGTTAAATGTTTCTCTTTAGTTCATGTACTGCACACCCTACCCTTTCCCCTCTCTAATCAGATTTTTCTCTCTGTCTACTCACTGCTCTTGTTTCCTTTCTTTTATTCCCTCTAAATTATTTTCTTTATTTGAGTAGGAATTCCAATCATAGAATAAGGAAGTGAGACAGTGGGTGCTATTAACATTGACTAAGAAAATAACAACAATTAGAGCAGAAATTCTTGACCTAAGTCCATGGATCAAATGATCTAGCTATAGACAGATTTCCAAGAGTCTATTAACTTGAATGGGGAAAAATGCATTTTATTTCATGTAATTGGTTTCCTTTGTAATCTTAAATATCTTATTTAACGCATTTAAAATAATTATCCTGAGAAGGGGTCCCCAAACTTTTCCAGATTGCCAAAGAGCACTGACATAAAAAAAGACTTAGAAATTTGTCATTAGCTTAGAGAATTGCCACTGGGTTTAGTTCCAATATTTTATTGGCTTAAAAACCTCACAATTCACAATAAATGTGTTTTGGGGAAAGCTGGGAGATACCCAAAAAAAGGATGGAATAAAAATGGAGAATTTGGTGAGCCTATATAGACATATCTCAAAATAAATAAATGAATAAATTTATCAGTAATATTATATGTTCTTGGGGCAGCTAGATGGTGCAGTGGACAGGATACTGGCTCTGAAATCAGGAGAACATGTGTTTAAATATGGCCTCAGACACTTTATACTTACTAGTTTATGATCTGGGCAAGTCACTTAACCCCAACTGCCTTACTAAAAAAAAAAAAAAAGAATTTAAATTTAAAAAATTATATGTTCTTGATGCTTTATGTCTTTTAACCTGAGGATATGACAGGGTATAAGCTACTTTTCATGTGGTTCTGATTTGGCAGCATAATGGGATTTTTGAAATGACTGACCCATTTTTAGCCTAGGTGAATATTGAGTTCATTTCCTTCACTAGCTGACAACTTCTCCTTCCTACTGCTTGACTTATCATTTTAGTGACTGTCAATAAGGGATCTTTTCTGATATTTCCTTAAAAATTAATAGAACTGCACAATTTTACTTTTCATTTGTTTTTGATCTCTATCTTCATTTATAAAACAAATTCTAGAAATCTTTCTTTGCCTTATCTCTCTCTTTCTTACTAACTTAAATAACAATATTACAATAAGAAAAATTACAACCAGAGGCACCTCTAACCAAAAAGTGTAATGGTTGACTTCTTTTCCATTATCAAAATGCAATGCTACATTCTCTCAGTATGTCAACCAGAGTCTCTCAAGGATTCTTTTTAGAACATCTACCCCACAGCATGAGTTAAACTCAGTTATCTTCAGGAAATATTTCTTTGAACCTTTTTCAAAGATAATAGGTAACCCCATCAATCTCTTAGAAAAGAAGTTCTCATAGTTTTTTCTTTGTTTATCTCATGCAATCTTTCTAGAGCAATGACATTTAATAACTCAATATGACAGGTAAACTACTAGCTTCTCCAAGATTGTATTCCTCTTTAAAGATCTTTTATCTGTATCATAGTTGTCTTCTGAGTTCTATGACCAATACAGTGGAGGAATAGACATTTTATCCAGTCCCCATTCACCAAATAAAAACAAATAACCAAAACCTTTACAAACAATCATACTCCAAAAAGGAATTAAATGGGAGAAAAAACAATTACAGCTGTTTCCACAGATAGAGTAAACAAGAAGTACATAGACTTATGAATTAACAGTAAAGAACCCTAATACTTATGCTCCATCAGAGATCATCAACTGACTCATTAGTTTGTGTTTTAGCATACCCTTAGGAATTTCTATTTCTGCTACCCTTACCCCAACAGTGGATCTCAATTCTATCTCTACTGCACATGCCTCCTTACAGATGAATCTGTGTATTTTATAGTACTAAATTAAAATTTTGCAGCTTGCATAAAAGGAAAGAGAATAAAATAGATGTGGGACCAAGTCCATGGTAAAAAACAAAGAGAAAATAATCTATTGTAGTTTCTCAACAAAAAGTTTTACATAATTGATCAGACTTTGGCTACAGAACTGAAAGTGGAGGAGGCAGAGAATATATGCATGTAAAGTAGTTGGTGAGAAGATGGTAGAAGAGTAAGGTGAAATATGACTGGAGTAGCTGGCCTGTTATAATAGACCACACATGAGATATGCTCTAATTACAAATTTTATGGAGTACTAGAATTGAAATGATTGCATGCTTTGGCATTGGTCTCTGATCTGGGATAAAGTGATTCTATACAAAATTTAGAAAGAGATATTGTTCAACAGACACTTTCAGATGGCAAATTACTTTTTTTCCTCCAGGTCTTACAGATTGTAGAATTTAGAGCTGAAAGAGACTTTAGAGATGTCATTCAATAAATGATCCCAGCACAACCCTTGATAAGTGTTAATACAGTGTAAGGAGCACTAAATTTAGAATTTAAGGGCCTGGACTCTCCTGGCTCTGCTTTGTTCATTCTTTGACCCTGGGCAGGTCACTTAAGCTCAGGGTCTTAAGATTTTTGGACTACAAAATCTGAGTGTGAAATTTCTCAATATAATTCTATTTTAACTCTTGTTTTATTTTCCCTCCCTCCCTTCCTGTTTTCTTCCTTCCTTCCTTCCTTCCTTCCTTCCTTCCTTCCTTCCTTCCTTCCTTCCTTCCTTCCTTCCTTCCTTCCTTCCTTCCTTCCTTCCTTCCTTCCTTCCTTCCTTCCTTCCTTCCTTCCTTCCTTCCTTCCTTCCTTCCTTCCTTCCTTCCTTCCTTCCTTCTTCTTCCTTCCTTCCTTCCTTCCTTCCTTCCTTCCTTCTTTGCTTCCTTCCTTCCTTCCTTCCTTCCTTTCTTCTTTCCTTCCTTCCATCCGACCTAGCTCTCCCACCAATATATGAACTTAAGCAGATAATTTCATGGTTCAGGGTCTTAGTTTCTTCTTCTATAAATGAGACTAGGCTAAATGAATACTGAGATCTATTCTAGTTCTAAAATTCCAGTTTCCATTTGCCACTCATATCACACACCAATACAATACAATACTTTTTCTGTCTCTGTTATTTCATTAGTGTAGGAACTCCCAGTGAGGAAAATTACTAATGGACAAAGATAACAATTTGAAATGTCAGAAAGGCTGGGGCACTGAGAGATTACATAGCTGATATGTGTCAGAGATTGCACTGGAGTCCAGGTCTTTCTTACTTTGGGGTTAACTCTCTAGTCACTACACAACAGTGCTTCCCTAGTAATACATCATCATCAAATACATTTAAATGAAAAAAAGATGTCTTCCAAATGCTAACACAAAGTCTGATTTGATCAGCAACAGAAGCTGGCACCAGGATTGGTGTTTGGGTAAAAGAAGGTAAATTGTCTAAGGCTTCATCTCATGCCCATAAGAATTGAAAAATAAACAATAATTTAAAAAAGAAAGAAAAAGAAAAAAAGTGGTAAATATTGAAGGGGCAGTAATAAGACAAGGAAATTAGTGTGCTCTTAGCAGAACTATGAATTGATTAGTTGTTCTGAAAGACAATTTGGAATTATAGTAGTGCCACTACTAGTCCAGAGAAGGTCAAAGACAGCAAAAGGAAAATACATATTTATGTATGTATATGTAAAGTATATTTGTTACAGCTTAGTCATTTTTCAGTCATGTCTAACTCTTCATGATCCCATTTGGGTTGTTTTTTCTTTTGTTTTGTTTTTTTGGATTTTTTTTGGCAAAGATACTGGAGTGATTTGCCATTTCTTTCTCTAGTTCATCTTACAGATGATGAGGAATTGAGGCAAATAGAATGAAGGGACTTGTCTAGGTTCAAATAGCTAATAAGAATCTGAGGCTGGATTTGAATTCAGGAAGAGGAGTCTTCTTGACTCTAAGCCCAGCACTCTATCTACTGTGTCATATATACATTTACTACGTATTACATATATATGTGTGTGCGTGTGTGTGTATGTGTGTATACACACACACATGTTGTTACTATAGTTATATCTGGAATAGCAAAAGCTGGGATCAAATTAGAAAGACTTTTAATTAGGCAAAAACAAGAGAAGAATTTATCCAATAACCTCAATTATTCAATAGAAAACAATATTGAAAAACATCTGATCTCTAATAAATACAGTGAGCAGTCTTGACTTCAGGGGACTAATAATGATACATATTCTTCTCATGACTGAGAAATCATGGATTAAAAGTGTGTAATGGGCATATGTTATTAGACATGCCTGAATTCTCGGTTTCCTTTATTATTGGGGTCTTTGTATAAATTAGTTCCTTTGTTCTGTCCATTTCACTCTGAATCACTTCATTGGTTTCTTAACTGAATTTGTTTTATATTATTTCTTACTGAACAGTAATAGTCAATTAAATTCTTATACTACAGTTTGTTCAACCATTCTCCTATTAATGGGCAAATATTTTTTTAAAACTAGTATGAATTTTACTAATTTATTATATTACTATATTATTACTTTATAACTGTATTACAAATATTACTGTTACAAAGTGAAAACAGTTTGTAATAACCAATCGGGAGGCTGGCAGTGAAACATATTTCCTTCCTCTTAGCACATATCTCCAGTGTGTTCGTTTTACCATCAAGGTTGGTTCTGAGTAGGGATAATAAATAGCAAAGATTTTTTTAAAGAGAAAGAGAGGGTAGGGGTGTGTGTGTGTGTGTGTGTGTTTGTTGAGGTGCAGTGGATATGTACAATGAGTGAATAGTAAGACATTCTGTTTAATTAGCAGCACATATATCCTGGAGCTTGAGTACTTCCTGTTGCAAGAGAACCTTAATCTATCAATATGACATTGAAGTCTTATCCAGTCTAATACAACTTCTAACTGGGGCTGTGTCAGCTGTGGCTCTCTCTGTGTTTGCAGTATGATAACTGTGTCTGCATTAGCCCCATCCTGAGCCATTCAGAGGACCGCTGTGAAGAGTTCTCCACTCAGGGATCCAAGGAAGCAACAAAACATTCATTCACTCTCAGCCCCTTGTCTTTTATGTCTCATCCAACTCTGAAAACCGCAAGCTGTCTCCACCTTTAATTTAGCCTCTCCTTTCCTTGCTTTAGTTTTTCTACATATCCCAGCATCAGTTCCTAGAATCACAGAATGTTGGGTTTGCTAAGCCAGAAAGGAGACATGTGCTTAGACCAGGCTTTCACACAGCTCACACAGAGATAGGAATCAAACTGAAATCTCCCAACCCCTAGTACACTACTCCCTCCTCTACATTATACCAATTTCGTTAGCCTATTTTTCTGCAGCTGACTTTATCTAATCTTGGATACTTCTTTCCATTTCTTCCATACTCATGCAATTTAGCTGGAATGCATAGAAATAATACCCAAGTAAGGCAACAGGTAAGGAACAACAGAAAACAGGTTGTTGGTAAGGATGAGGATGTCTATCCATTTCATATAAATGGATGAACTAACCTACTCCAAAATTGCCTTTCACCTTTAAGATACCGGTGTTCTTTTCTCCCCAAATGAAACAGAGCAAAGATATACATAGGGCTATTGAAATGTTCTGGGGCTGCATTTGAATCTTAAAATGATGGTGTAATCAGAACTAGGAGAACAATTTACATAATTGCTACAATAATATAAAGGAACATAATAGTGAAACCTCAGAACTCAAATAAGTCCTGTAATGGATCTTGAGGTAGTAGTCTATTGGTACAAATAGAGGCTTATGTTTCTAAGATATGAATAGTGTATTGTTTTCCTTTATTATTCTCTCTCTTTTTTTTTAACTGAGTCAACTTGTAGAGATGCAGTGTGACACAGTGAGTGGCTAGAAAGGTAGATGTGGAGCTAGGAAACTTAAAGTTCAAGTCTCACTTTTTACACATACTGAACTGTGCTGATGGACACATTTTCAATTTCTCTGTGCTCTAAGTAATTCTTAAGATAATATATAGAGAAGATGCTAGCCAGCAAGAGTGAAAGGAGTTACTCCATCAAGGACTTCTTTAATCCAATGAAATCACTAGTCCAGTCCCTATCCCCTATCAGTTACAATAAATTTTCATATAAGTCTGAATTATATGAGTTTGCTACTTCTTTATCAAGATGCTTTGATGGTGAAAATCTGTATTTCTCAATCTGTTAGTATAGGAAAAAATTAGCATTCTTACTGTCACAATAATGACATTTTTCAACAAGATATAATACATGATAGTTAGAAACACAAGTTTGGGTAGGATAGTTGCAGTTGCACTGGACTGGATGAGCTACAAAACTTAATTTTAGGTCTAGATACAAATTAGCTTGCTGGGTGGCCTCAGGCAAATCATGTTTCTTCTCTGAGCCTCATTATCCTCCTTTATAAAATGAAAGGTTTGGAAGAAATGACCTTTAAGGACCTTGCCAGTATCATATTTGAATTCTAAACTAATGGTAGACTAGATCTATTTTAGAGAATGACTATAGTTGAGAATGACATTATTCCATGATTGGTATCTTATTGTTAAGGTGCTATTAGACATATCCCTGGAGAATTAATCAGTGAAACAACATTTATTAAGCATGTACTACTTTGTTCCAGGCATTGTGCTAAACACTAAAGATACAAAAAGAGGCAAAATATAGTCCTGCCTCATGAAACTTGAGGTCTAATAGGGAAGATAAGTAAACAAATATGTATATACAAGCTTTATGCAAGATAAGTAGGAAATAACTAAGAGAGGGAATATCCTAAAATTAAGAAGGGTTAGGAAAGATTTCCTACAGAAAATGGGATTTTAGCTGAAACTTAGAGGAAGCCAGGAAAGTCAGTAGGTGAAGTTGAGGAAGAAGAACATTTCAGGCATGAGGAATAGCCAGAAAAAAATGTCCAGAGATGAGAGTTGATAATGTCTTGTGATTAAAAGAAGCCTTATGATGAATAACTCCTAGAATATTTTGAAGAGGCCCTGAAAGCTTCACTTCTGATCCCTTAAGATTGCCTTTTAGTGTGTAGTATTTGGTAGGGTGGTAGATTTTAAAATACAAACCTCACATACTATCTTTTCAAGGGGCATACAAAATAAATATGAGGAAATTACAAGTACCTCCCGAAATAATTTAGTCCTTTAATTATAATTTCTAAAGATTTGCATAGCATTTAAGGTTTTGCAAAGTAATATACACATGCTATCTCATTTGATCCTCTCAGCAGCCCTGTGAGGTAGTGCAAATATCATTCCTGTTTCACAAATGAGAAAGCTGAAACTCAAAGATATTTAGTAATGTGCCCATGGTCTTAGAGCCAGTAAGTGCCAAATGCTGAATTTGAATCTAGATACATCAATTATTTTTTTTAATTTACAATGTTGGTTTTCTTTGTAAATTCCACATTCTCGCCACTCTACTCTCCCCCAAAAATTCTTAGGAGTTCCAAGGCTGTAGGCTTTCTTCATTAACTCATACAAAAGAAGATTATTTAGGGCCTGATTCTTGGAAGAACTTTTGACAACTGCAGAGATAGGAGACTAGATACTGTCTATTAGCTGTCATGGGGATTAGACTGTCAAAGCTTCCTCCCAGGTGTCACATTCACAGCTAACACACTTGAAGGAAGCCTCGTTCTATTGCTTTTGTCATTAACGCTTGCTGTCCTGTGCACTGACAGAGGGTTTCTGTTGTGTCCTGAGCCACACTAAAATTAAGAGAGTTTTACTGAAACATGCTAACTTACATCCATGGCACCATTCCTTTTCATTTTCACTTCTTATGCTGATCCTTCCTTATGGCTCAGAATTAAACTGGGTCCGTGAAAAGTTGGAAGACCCTTTTCTGCTGGAAAGACTTCCTGTACAGGTTGAGGGATTTTTTTTTGTTTCCAAAGGCCAATCCACCTAAATTTGGAAAGAATATAAAAATTACTAACTTTAAAATTAACA